>NC_073695.1:21652555-22852555 GCF_029784165.1 Wyeomyia smithii
TGCAGGCGCCTGCGCACCTTTGGTCTTGGCCATTACGATCCTATAGGCGTTACCCCACGGATTCGTATTGGCACTCGCACACAACCTATCGAAGCAGGCCCTTTTGCTTGCCTTAATGGCACTATTTAGCGCCGATCTTGCAGAACCGAATGCTGCGCGGCGCTCAATCCTCTGTTCGTCTGTTCGCGCACACTGCATCCTCCGTCTTGCACGGAGGCACGCACTGCAGAGTTCCGCTATCGCATCGTTCCACCAGTAAGCCGGTGGCTTCCCATTCCTAGGTTGGCGGGTCCTAGGCATGGTGGCGTCGCATGCCCGCGATAGTACGGCAACTAGTTGGTCAGCAGTCGGGCGAAGCACTCTCTTTCCATTGCTCCTTCGAATACCTCGGCATCGAAATGCGATGTCGTCCAGCCGCGGACGGTGTGAGTGTTGGTTCTACCCGTCACTCACCGCCTCGCGTTGTTTTCTACACTGTAGCAACCCGACTAGTGGTCGCTATTGATGTAGTCATTTTCTACCCTCCAGTTCGTGATAAGTCCTGGGCTGGAGAACGTCATATTGATGATCGACTCCGCAGCATTTCTGCTTAATGTGGTTCCAACGTTGGCCAGATCTAAGTTGAGCTTTGCCAAAGCCTCCAACAGGATCTGACCTCTCTGGTTCGTAGTGCGACTTCCCCACTATACAGCCCAAGCGTTGAAATCGCCCGCCACCACCAACGGCGTTAGGCCCGTTAGCTCCATAGATAGCTGGTCGATCATCTGAGTGAACCTTTCGGTAGACCAACGTGGCGGAGCATAGACACTGCAGTAGAACACTCCGTTCACCTTGGCAACCGCGTACCCTTTGTTTGAGGCGGAAACAACCTCCTGAACCGGGAACCTGCTTGTCGTCCATACGGCCACCATACTGGACTCATCCGCAACCCAGTTACCGTTTCCGGGAGAAATGCGGTAGGGGTCCGATACGATGGCGATGTCGGACAGCGACTCAGTGACTGCTTGGTATAATAGCTGCTGAGCCGCATAGCAGTGGTTCAGGTTCAGTTGCGTTACTCTTATGCCTGTGGTTTTGCAGCCGGCTGGCCAGCTGGGCACCTGGCACTTCTCATAAAGTGTTTGGCGTCCCGTTTTCCGGAACACACCATGCACTTGGGAGACTCCCCGCAATCCTTCGCTTTATGGCCTGCACCATCGCAACGTCTGCGTAACTGGCTCCTGTCGGGCCTCTTGCAGGTCCAGGACTTATGTCCTCCCTCAAAGCACCGGAAGCAAACGTCCGGTTGTTGGAGTATACCCAAAGGGCATGCTGACCAGCCGCCCATTAGCTTGCCTCCCTTTAGTGCCAGGTTCGCATCTGCCGATGCTAACCGGAAGGTGGCTACCTGGGTCCCTACTAGACCCTTTCGGAGGCGGATTAAAGCAGTGACTACCTCCACCCCGCACTTCTCTTTGAGGGCTTGTGCGACGTTGCACCTCTCGGTGATTTCACCCAGGTTTTTAAGCTGGAGAGTCACCTCCGAAGTGAGTGCCCGAATCTGCACCTCTTTGCCAAGCACCTGCTCGGCTACCGCCTTGTAGGAAGCGCCCTTGTTCTTTGCATCCTTTCGGAGCTCAAGAATTATCTCGCCAGTGTAAGATCGACGGATGGTCCGCACATCCGCCCCTAAATCCTTGAGCTGAGTTTCACTCCTCATTTTCTTCAAGACTTCTGCGTACTTAGAGCCGTCAGTCTTGAGTGTGAGGGCGTCCCCCTGCTCCTCGCCTTTTTGACATTTGGCGAACGTTTTGTCGCCGCTCCGTCCTGGCGCTTTTTACCCTCCTTGCGCCCTTTTCCTACTACGGTAACCCATTGATCTCCCGCAGTCGCCGCTCCGGTCGATAATCCGGCCTTTGAGCCTGTTGGTGTGCTAGATCGTGAGGCTAGTTCCACCAACCGCTTCTTCACATTATCGGGGGCCGCTTCCTGGGGACTGCCTCGTTCGTTTACCGACCTGCCCCGTAAAGCAGATCGCGGCGAATGAGGGCATGAGGGCATCAGTCTGAACCTGCTTAGATTCAGTTGCCCTCCTGGTCCTCGCCCCCTTTTCGGAGGCTACAACCCGAGCCACAAGTTCGGCGTGCTCCTTTTGAGCTTCGTTTATGGTAGCCCGAAGCAGAAGGAGGCCCTGCTTCAGATCCCTGGACATATTGCTCCTATTCGCCGTGAACTCGGTGATAGCATCGAGCTGTTCGGAAAGCGCTGCCACCCTAGGTCGCTTGTCCCTGCTCTTTTCGATGGCCTTGACTAGCAAGGCTCCACCGACCATTCTATCCGGTGTGGAAACTGGCGTGTTAGCCTTTCCGCCACAGGGTTTCATTGCATCCGTCTCCGCCTTTTTCTGCGGAGACCGCTGGATGCCACCTCGCGCGAAGGGATTTGGTAGTCCCTCCACTCTCGTCTCTTTTATTTTAGGATTGGTGGTGGAGTAGTCGCCTATGTGGTCCCATTGTGGGTTATGCCGAAGCAGTGAGGTCATGGGGATAAGGGTAAGCATAAATAAGCATAAATTTTATTGTAATCGGATTTTTAGTTTTTATGTTATTTATCAAAATGTGAAAGTCACGAAAGTCCATTATCTCAGAAACTACAAAACCGATTTGAACAAAATTAGTTTTAAAGAAACGGGCTACCTGAAAAACCGTTAACTTTCGAATTTTACGAAGGTTGGACACGTGGTTCAAAAGTTATGGAAAGAAACGTGTTCTGGAGACTATTTAATCTCACTCATGTTTCTCAGAGATGGCTGGATCGATTTTCATAAAATCAGCGTCATATGCAAGGTCTAGTTTCCGCATACGACCCTATCGATTTGTTTTGCTATCGGACTCTTGCTTTGCCTGTTGTGTTTAAAAATGTGAAATCCAGCTTTAAAAAGAAACATATTCCGAAGACAACTTAAGCTCACTCACTTTTCTCAGAGATGGCTGAGCCTATTTCCACAAAATTAGTGTCAAATGAAGGGTTTAGCTGCCTCATAACACCCTATTGAATCGGTAATCGGGATGAAACTTCGTCTGCAATGTATCAAAATGTGAAAATCACGATACTTTATTTCATATGTAATAGTGTCGATATGTCACCGTTTGTGGCCGAACACACAATAAAACTCCTGAATAAATATTAGTAAATAATTGATTCATCGCAAAACATCTCTATTCCCCCCCCCCCCTATTAAAAAAAAACTAAACGAAACTTCATTATCTCAGAAACTACACAGCCGATTTTAAAAATATTAATATTGGATGAACGGAATAGTTAAGGATTAACCGATGACTTATAATGATTGGACATGTGATTTACAAGTTGTGAAAAGAAAGCCATATTTTAAATAAAAAAAATCCTGCTATGAATAATCGAATCTAAAAAAATATTCAATCGAATAATATACAATCGAGTCCAACCAAAATATGAGTACAGTGACGTTTCGATTATACCACGGATAAAAAGAAGTTTGGTGTCTCATATTTGAAACATTTTATTTCATGTTATTTGCATGTGTTAATGTATGTTAATGTAAGTTCATATGTGTTTGAATGTTATGTTTCAAATGTTCGGTATAGTTTCACTGTTGACTACCGATATTTTTTTATTTAGAGTGAGGAATAAATCCAGTAAATATTATCAAGGTGTATTTTTCCTGAAAATAGAAGTGTTCGTGTAAATCTAATTAGATTAGATTAATTCAGGTTTTTATGTTTCGGATAATCGAGTCCGACCTGTACCAGATTACTTTCTCCGCATAGTTGTAGAATAATTTAAAAGAAAAAAATCCTGAATACTGCGATCTTCTTATCTGTACGTCGGACACGACAAAACAGAAATTATTGAAAAGTATTCGTTTCATTTGCGAGCAATTTGTGAGTCGAATGAAAACTACTCGAAAGCTCTTGCTTTGATCATAATAGCTGACGGGTTTTCTAAGTAAAGAAATGATTTTAAATTGAAAGCGAAGATTAACGGCGTCGCTCTCACCTGAAGATTCTCAATTGAAAATGAGTGCTAACGAAGACAGGGGTATTCCACACAATACTTCACGCGTGTAGAGCAAAGAGGAAGTTAAGAAAATCGTGACGATATGAAAAGAAGGACGCCAATACCAGTTCCACAACACGAAGTGTTACAGAGTACCAGTGATCAAGAGCAAAAAAGTCTCCGAAATATTTATCGGAACGGTGAAAACTACCTTCAAATGACATGATGCGGTTATAATTAGCAAATGACATGATGCGGTTATAAAGGAATGAAATGAAAATGTTACGTTTTTTCTTACAAACCATTTTTGAAACATTTTGTTATCTACATTAAAACCAAATATACTTAAATCCCGTGTGATTTTCATTGCCACTACTAACTTCTGCTAGGTATCGTAATACTCTAATAAAGTATCGAATATATATTTGGAACGTGAACAAATTCGACTTTCTCCCCAGTTCAAACCACTTTATGCCGCTTAAACCAAATGTAAAACCACAGCACTCTGCGAAGGATCCAACCTTCCAGGAGCAAATTAAATTCCAATTATTCCCAACCCTTTAAAAGTATTAGCGGTTCACTGAACTTTTAGAACTGCTACATAGACGCCAAACACGCACATCCTATTTTACCTCATTCCACAGTACTATTTATCGTAAGTCTTTGGCAGTTGGTAGACCGCCCAATAGCACGGTAAGCTACGTCCTATAAAAATCGGTATAAGATTTTCGCAAAACCTTGTAGAGTGTGACACAAATATCTGCTGCAATCTGGTATGGTAGCGCCAATCATGGATCAGTATTTAAATATTTTCCTTGCTGGGAGCCTCTGCGGTACGTAAGTGTGCGACCGTGTGTGTGTGCGTAGTTTAACATCTTAGTAAAGAACTTCCTAGAACTACCGTTGTGTGTTTTCAACTCTCGTCTAGGTACGCTTTTGCTATTGGTTTTCTGTGCGGTAAATCTGTCATATTGAAATTAACAGAACATTTTCTGGATGGGTAAAAACAAGGCGTTTAGTTCCGCAAAACGGTTCTTGCCTTCCCGGGTCGTATCACGACCACAAAACCTTGCATCAGAACAGAACGCTACTGATAAATTTGCGGTTACCCAGCGTTAGAGTGGTTCCTTTTGACACTTACACTCTAGACTTTTGGGGCACCCTTGTGTGACTTTGGTTGAATTGGATCCGCAGCTGGAAAAATAGTTTTCCTATCGTCAAGGTTTTTCAGTGCCGGTTCCGATGGAGGAGGAACGTAAGATTGCTATGAAATTGAACTTACTTTTGCGTTGTTGTCGCCATTTGTCGAAAACGAACGCTTTTCTACTGAAGATTGTGCTGCAGATTTCAGAACGCAAGATAGGGAATGTGGTTTTTCCTATATAGTAAAGGGAGAGTTTGTGCTAGTACTACTAGACTAACCGATAAATTTCCACCTTCTCACTCCAGCAGTTTGTGAAACCACAAGCAACTATTTTGAGGTTACGAAGGAACAATTACGGTGGTGAAGGAAATCGTTTATTCTGTGTCATCAGCCTAGCTTGGAAATTCTCCCATGGGAAGCTGCCGTGAAAAAGCAGCCCAATTTCGCTCTAAGTTTGCCTGCCGCTTTCAGATACGTTCTTAGACGGAGACAGGCAAAAGTGATAGCGCACCGTTGTGTTGCCTCGGCGATTGAGGAATTTATTAGTGCTTCACTTTTGATCCGCTTAATGGGGAGTCGGTATGTTGGTTGCTCTCCGTCAGAAGCAAGGATTCTCCGGGTGCTTCACCTACGAATTCGCTTCCGTAGCGTAATCTGCTTAAATATTTAATTAACTGTTCTCCCGGCAGAAACGGTTCCGCCAGTGATGTTTGCTAAGATGAGCTTGGTCGAATATTACGATTGGAAAATAGATTGATGCAATGAATAGAGTTGTAATGAAAGGAAAATTTAATTTGTTTTATGAATAGAAATCTTTTCGATATTAGAAGTTGAAAAAAAGTTGCGTTTTGGGTTTCATTGGTACGGTTCATAAACAAAGAAACTGGCTGATAGAGAAGATGATTTATTGTGAAAAGCTAGTATCGAACGTTGAAGATTCTGCAATTTTTCACCCTTTCACACTTGTATTTCAACAATATGGGGACGCGTGGTTGTTCATCTACCTACTAAGCAGAAGGCACATTTTCGTAAACCAAAGAAGACTGTAAACGTATAAACACTTGAAATTTAATTTGCGAACCGAATAGAAAGACTCGTACAAAACAAAATTACATCGATTATTACACCCATTGCGACAAGCATTGTTGACAATTTTTGAGCTTTCACGCCACAAAGGACTGCCACGCAGTGATTATTTACAATTCTTTCAACGGCCTACCGGCAGCCTAACTTCCAAGCTAGAGGAAACTGCTCTCGGCAATAATACCACGAACTTATGCCCCGTCGGTTCTTGAGAGCCCCTTCCCGTCAAAACAGTCTGTTCCCCGGAAACATTTGCCACCCCTAGCAAATGCAGCGCTTTGACGCAGGGAAAACATTTCACGAAAAATGACAATTTAATTTCGGAATCCTGCTCCCTGCCAGCCACTGCAAGCAACCCTCGACCGGAAGCCGGTTTTCAGCCAATATGTACGCACTAGTCACAGCACACCTTGAGGTAGATGGCGTGTCGGTGCCTTATACGGGAAACTTTTGCAGCAGAAATATTAAAATTAGATTTCAGCTCCGATTTTCCCCTCGCGCCAGAGAAAAACTTGTGCTTAGAAATCGGACCCAATTCTAAAACAGACTGCAATTCGAATACTCTGTTTCCGTTCATAAATCACACGTTCGGGGGACGCAGTGCCACTGATCAAGGTGGAAAAACTAGCTCCTTCGCTTCATTGCACAGACTCTATCCTACGTGAGTGCTGAAAGAACCGGAAACCGTTCGAATATATGTCTTTTTTACCAACAGCCAACCTGCATTGCTCCCCTCCCCTCTGCCAGCTTCTCATGTTTGATAACTAAAGAAGAAACTACATTCTCAAACACGCAGATATACTCGCATGGCATACTTGAACCCGGGGGCAAGATAGTAACGCGAGAAGGGTTTGCCGGTGCTCGGGAAAATCGTATTCATCGTCTTCCAGCAGCAGAGGAAAAACTATACCGGAAACTGGTTGGTACTGTTGCTACTAGCTGCGTTCCGGTGCGGGAGAAAAACGAGACTCGGGTAAAGTTTACCGAATAAATCAAACTCGGTCGCCTGTGGGGACTGAATTGGAGAGCAGGGAAACAAATGAAGAGAGAAAAAAAAGGAAAAACGGAAAAGTTGGGTGAAAATTTCCTACAACCAGAAGGCACACGAATGGGGACGGCTGAAGCAAAGTTGCCAAGTTGTTTTGCTTTGGTGCGGTGTCAATTGGTGGTTAAGCAAACGCATCGAAAACTCACTGTCAATTGAAGATGGAGCTTGAGTTTAGTTTCCGAGGGACGAAGAAGGACTTTATGTGTTATATCAGTTTTACTCCTCGGTGTACCTCTCGTACTTTAAAGCTTGCTTTGGAGTGGAAGTGTTATTTATTCCTGTATATTGCAAAAATAACAACTCCCTAATGCGATAATGATGAATATCCTTGCAAACAAGTCCATCATCTCCATGATACTTTGTCCGTCTGCTTATTATGATACCGAGTAGATTGAAGCATGCCACCACTTTCATACTCTCCGATCACGTTCAGCTCATTATTATCTACGGAGCCAAGCTCCCCAGCCTCCTCGAAAAAGGAAAACAATTTATTCCGTTCCGAGCAATTCGTTTTGGAATTCCACAAACGTTCCTCACATAATTTAGCTCCGTTTATTTCAATCTATCCAATAGGCCGAAAATCTTTCGTTGACCTCTCGGCAATAAAACCCACGTTAGGGAAACCATTTCGGCACTTGATATGTGTCATTTTCCGGGTTTGTCGTACCCCTTGCACCATTTATGACGATCAAAGTTATTTAGTGGAATGAATGGAACGGATCGCACTGAGCAGAAAAAAAAGAAGAAGAGAAACGAATACCATTTTCACTACAACGAATAAAACCCTGAAACGGTCGCCACCTTCTGTCCACCCGTTAAATTTGGTTTTATGATGCGGCCACAAGTACGGCCCATAACCGTGGCTATCATTTCCACCATCTTCATCCCCCCTTGATGAGAGTAGCTGAGTACAACCTTCTCCGCTGTAAAACACCTTTTACTTTTTCACGGACCGTTCTCCAACCAGACATGAGTTCTAGGAGCTAAAGCTGCTACCACATCTACTGCTAATATTATTATTTCTATTCAATCATCATCCAGAATGACTTGGGATTATCTGCCGCAGGTGGTCCCCGAGTTTTCCATGCGGGTTAGAAGTGGACCTGAGTAGATAGAATTTTTATTGCCACTATCCGAAACGAAACTGTCCGTCCATTGTGAACGAATGGTTTCGCCTGTCATATATGTGTCCGGTGCCGATTTCAGCCGCCAATGGAAAGGTATACCTGAAAAAAAAATTTTTTTTTCCCCATTTCCGAGAGTTCGTGAAGGTGTAACCGATGTTAGCGTCAATTTTATGCCTATTTTACATCCCATAAAATGACTGCTATAATATTGTTATAGAAACAAGAAGTAAAAACTACGTCACAGGTTACCTGAGTGATGGTTTCTATTGTTAGACCAGACACTTCAAGATCACATCCTGGTTTTATTACAAGTAGTTTTTTTAGAAGACACAAATTTTCTATCTCTTTTGATTCGGAAAATATGCGAGTTATAGTAAAATTCGTCTAAATTGAACGATTTCCGAAAAAAACTTGCTGCATGAAACATAAAACCCAACCAAGAATGCTCAATTTCTGGAACCAACTTATGTTAAATTTGATCCACTGGAGTATGTTGTTATATTCATAAAAAATTATTTAAAATATGGGTCAGTATAGCAAATTGTTTCAAAAACTTGAATATATAACTACGCTGATCGACAAAAGCGCAAAAAGATTGCCCTAAACTGTAAAAAAAATGAAAGGTTATAACTTTTCAACCAATGCTGTACAGGGTGACAGGGTGGCTCCATCGGCATCTCGTCCCAGATTTTCGTGATAACTCGCTTGAGTTGTTCCAAATATGTTATTTTATAGTCGTTCAGCTTCGACATCATGTATCCCCACACGAAATAATCCAGAGGATTCAGATCCGGAGACGACGGAGGCCATTCATTCTTCGAAATGAAATCAGTCAAGTTTTCCTCACACCACGCCTGAACAACCTTTGCGGTGTGGGATGGGGCGCCATCTTGCTAGAAGCAGTAGTAATCGTCTTCAAACAATATTTCAGCTTGAGGTTGAACATTTTTATTCAAAACCGAGGCCAGGTAGGACGCTGCGTTGATTTTGACCCCTTTATCGATAAAAATAAGAGGCAGTTTACCTCTCTTGCAAATGGCTCCCTAAACCATCACTGACGTCTTATTTTGGAACCGGGAAACGTACAACTTGTCCACAGGAGCTTGCTGGAGGCAAACACTCCAAACTCGATCATTTTGGCGATTGACTGTTTGCTCCAAAACGAACAGCTTCTCGTCCGAAAAAATAATCTCTTCATCTGCGCGCCAACTCCCGCGACCGTTGGTATCTCTTGTCCTTTGTAGCTTTGGTAACCCCATGAACCACCTATTTTTTGTACGGTGTAAATTTGAAATCCTTACGCAGAAGCAGGCGGATTGATTCTCGGTTCATTTTAAGGTTCCTGGCCAGCTTCCGTGCAGGTTGGGTGGGATTCCGGCGGATCCGGTCTCGTATAATCTTTTTCAGTCTTGGAGTTCTCACAGACCTTGGTCGTCCAGATCGTGCCTTGTCCTCGGTGCCTCCGGTCTCTACTTACCGATTTATGGTCCGGTACACAAATTTTCGGTTGATTCCGAGCGGTTTTAGGTGTTTGAATATGTGTCCGGGTTTGTACCCTTTCACACATTCAGTGATAACAGCTGCTCTTAACGCTGCCATGGCTCATAACTCAATGTAAACAAACTACACAGAAACGAAACTCTGCCACTTTGGGCAGCAAAGTAAACCCTTTCGTTTGGCATATAGATGGCACCAGAGAGATGTAACGTGTAGGCTACAGGCGACCTTAAAAAGTGTGAGCGGACTTTTTTGTCACCGTGTATATATTGGTGCCCCTAGTCAGTTAAGAAGTGCGTCAGATTCGTCGTTTCTACGTGTCCTGCGATCGATTCTTCGTTTATCGGTATTGGAAATTAATAAAATTCAATTACCTAGAAACGTTGCACAAGAGCTCAAAATCTTAGTTTCGGCAGTTACATTTTGGTATAGAAATTATACTCACATTCCCATTTTAAATTCCAATTCCAATTCCAATTCCAATTCCAATTCCAATTCCAATTCCAATCCCAATCCCAATCCCAATCCCAATCCCAATCCCAATCCCAATCCCAATCCCAATCCCAATCCCAATCCCAATCCCAATCCCAATCCCAATCCCAATCCCAATCCCAATCCCAATCCCAATCCCAATCCCAATCCCAATCCCAATCCCAATCCCAATCCCAATCCCAATCCCAATCCCAATCCCAATCCCAATCCCAATCCCAATCCCAATCCCAATCCCAATCCCAATCCCAATCCCAATCCCAATCCCAATCCCAATCCCAATCCCAATCCCAATCCCAATCCCAATCCCAATCCCAATCCCAATCCCAATCCCAATCCCAATCCCAATCCCAATCCCAATCCCAATCCCAATCCCAATCCCAATCCCAATCCCAATCCCAATCCCAATCCCAATCCCAATCCCAATCCCAATCCCAATCCCAATCCCAATCCCAATCCCAATCCCAATCCCAATCCCAATCCCAATCCCAATCCCAATCCCAATCCCAATCCCAATCCCAATCCCAATCCCAATCCCAATCCCAATCCCAATCCCAATCCCAATCCCAATTCCAATCCTAATCCTAATCCTAATCCTAATCCTAATCCTAATCCCATTCCCAATCCCAATCCCAATCCCAATCCTAATCCCATTCCCAATCCCAATCCCAATCCTAATCAACCTGCTGTTAATAAAAATTGATGTCTAGAAAGAAAACTTACTGGTAAAGGCTATAGTACCGTACAGTACCGGTGGAGCAGAGCAGTGTTTTCTATTCTCTATCCTTTTTTCTCAATTTATTCTTCAACTTCAAAATTATTTTCAGAGTAAAATTCATATAACAAATTGTATTTTTTCAGGTTGATGAAGTTCAAAACCTTTCATTACGATAAATTTTATATATTTGATTTCTTTATATTTTTTTAGATTTGGGTTTTAAGTAAATATAAGTATTTATGTTTCATACGCATTAAAAGAAATATTTTCGTGCTCATCAGGCAACAACATCGTCAAGTAAAAACGAAAGTCTTTCGAGTATTGTAAAAATTTTTCGAAAAAATTGTAAGGAAAGGCCTGGAGTAAAAATAAGTAACCCTTTTTAAATGAAAATGCCTCCAATTACAGTTTTAAGTCCTACGTCACCATTCCATATTACCCCTAGGGCTTTATACTGGAGCAGCTATGAGTTTTATGAAAACAAATTACCCCTCGAATATCGCTCAGAAGTTGTGCTCAAAGGTTTCGTTTTTTTTTTCTTTCTTAAAAAGCCTCCATTCGAAATTTCAGCTCAATCGGACTTTAGGAACACGTGCCTCAAAGCGGTCAAGGTTTCATTTTTTCGACTAATGAAATAAAGCACAAGTACATGTAATTGTCGACACGGAAAAAAAATTTATGCGAAATGTCCTAGAAATGCATTAAACATCGAGATCTGCGGTTATCTCAAAAATCGCATGGGTTGTGTGCAAAGCCACGGCCGCAAGTTGACCTAGAACTACTTAAGGTTGTTTCATACATTACTTGTATTGAATATTTTTAAAATTTTGTGCAAATAAGAAGTTAATGGGGTACCGAATTTCATTTTGCACATATAAATACGACCTCACTGAACAGGAATAGAACAAACACTTTGCAACCTGCAGAATCCAGAATTCTTGGTTAGTTGCCAAAACGAGGCAGAGCTTCACCGGAGGAAGGCCAAAACCCGCAACCGGCAACGTTGCCCCGACAGCGGGAATCATGGTGAATTTGCGGATGATTGATGCTGTCCGCTACCGCACAAAGACAGCATTTTACTGAAGGAAGTGCCACTGCATCAGCAGGCCTTGCCACTATCAGTGCTGATACCCGCTGCAAATGCTACTGCTACTGCTATCTACTGCACTATTTCGGTAGGCTCTAATATAAACAAAATAGTACATTCCGAATTACTAGGACTATAAATTTGTCGACCGAGCTTGGGAAAGCAATCATACACAGTAAGCAAACTTTATGTCGAATCGCATGTAAAGCATTGCCTCCATCGCTTGTGATGAAAAATTCCAAAATATTCCACACAAATTTTATAGAAACTGCACGTAATTTTCAAACAAAATCGTGATTTACGTCAGGAGCAACTGAAGTTTAAATGAGAAAATATTTTACGTGACGTGTAATATTTAGAATTTTTCACTGTGTATAACGACCAATCAGAGGTCGAATTTCGCATTTTGACAAGGCTTGACAATTTTCAATAGTACAATAGTTCGAATAATTAAATTACAGTTTTCTGCATTTAGGAGAATTCATAGAAGTTTTTCCAATCGATTGCTGCAAGAATGAAGAAAATCCATCGAAAACTAACCGAGTTATTAGCATTTGGAATTGGACATATTTTTCATATTTTCCGATTTAAGATTTTCATTTAACATCCCTATGTAAAAAAAACGAAAAAAAAAAACGTAGTTCTACCACAAAAAAATTTCGATATCGTCAATTTGATTGGCATTTTTGGTAAAACTTAACCCGCTTTGAGGCACGTGTTCCCAAAGTTTGATTGAACCGGAAATTTTGCATGAGTTCCCCTTTCGAACCTTTTGAGCTCTACTTCGAAGGTCATAACTTCCCCATATATTTCATTGGCTTCAAGCGCGCAAATGTCGCTCGCTATATTTTTATGCCGACATTTAAATGTCCTCATTCCTCGATGAGTTTCTGCCCGATTCCTGATCTTTAAGTACCATTTGCTGCAGGAATGATTCTTCCATCTATGCCTATGTTGCAAATAAGCATTTTTATTGGGTAATTCATTACCAAATCCATCCGAAAATTGGCAGGTTTGCCGTGCCTACCGTAACTTAGAATTATTTTCTTCATCCGGTGACCTAGGCCACATTTGTGTTCAGAAAATGAGACTATGAAGGTTTCCCAGTTAAATGATGCTCAAATTATTAATTGAACTAATTGAATTAGCTGATCAAAATTTGCCTATCCTACTCAATTTGACTATCCCCTGTATGATCTCAATTCCCAATTTTGTCTTGAGTCTTCTCGAAATCGCGTCACAGCCCATCAAAACGTAGAAAACCAATAGAAACTTGGGCAAGTTTAGTTGGTTCCAATTAATCGTCAAAAGTTTTTATCCATTTATTATTGTTCTTTCGGAGCAAATATATATTCCATTCAACAGCTAATTGTTTAGCTCTTGATGATTTTTACTTAAATATTGCACCAATATACACTAATTACTATTTACTCAAAAAAATAATGATTTTGGAGCCGTAGTGTCTTTAGTAAAGCTGTTTGGTTAATTATTCTTCATTTATTTCTGTGATTAATCCATCTAAAAATTAGAAGCCATTTTAATTGTTTTTCACTTTGCTGAGTAAAGTTGTAGCGCATTTTATAAGAAACAATTCGTAGAAGCAAACAACATTATAGAACATTGAAAAATTTTAGAATAAACACTACTAAATGTTATATTGAAAATATTGAATTCAGTAGCAATCTGTAGAAAGCTTCACAAAAGTCCAATAAATAAGGCAAATAGAAGTATAAGGTATTTAACAAAGTTGTTTTCTATAAAATTTGTTACAACTTTGCCGAACAAAAAGAATTTGTATAAGTGAAAATGAAAAAAGTAGTCGCCCTTCACTGTCTAGTGGATTAATCACAAAATGGGAACTTCTTTAAAATAGAGAATAATTAATAGATCAACATTTCTGGAGACACTATTGCTCAAAAATCAAGTTTTTTGAGTCAAAAATTTTCGATCACATTTTTGCAGCTTTGGAAACAGTGTGCGCCGGGTGCAGAAGCAACATCAACGATCCACCGTGACTGGACTTGCGGAGAAGAGCGGTTAACAGAGCTAAGGTATTTTCTACGGTGCCGATTCAATATTGCAGCTTGCGGAATTGATTCTTCCAGAACACGACGCGAGACAGGACATAACATTTATTATTTTTACAAAATATGGATAGTAAAAAAATGTTGGATTTTTCCGAAAAAAAAAACGGCTACTGTGATTCCAGAGGCGGAATTCTTATCATTTCCCCGTCCGGTTCAGGCGGGTACAAGGTTCTGCGTAATAGGAGACCCACGTTAGAATCTGTGGGGCCGTGGGTTGTATTTTCCCGGCCCAACGCGAAAGCACTAAACAAAATGCAAATTTTCCAGGATCTGGCTAAATGGCTTGAAGCCGTGGCAGAATTCACAAAAGTCCAACAGAATAAATTGCGTGTATCGGTGTCATACCCCAAGCAAGCAAACGAGATTGCTGCCTATGTTTTTTTTCCCGTGGGAACACCTAGTGTATAGGGGATAGACAAAATGATTCTGATAGGCAAAGTTTTCTCAATTTTTAAATAGCCAGAGCTTCACGAAAAATGAATCTATTTTGTCGAACCGGTCTCATTTTACTAGGAAACTATCCTGATTTCTAGTATCAATTAAGAACTTGACTTGACCAATGGATACCGGAAATGTTCCGGATTTAGGGAGTGTGTATCAAAATGTGCATTTTTGCAACGAGTAGAACTTTTTCTGACATTTAATTTCTTTCTCTCTTTTCCTATGTAGGCCTTATTAAACCAAGCCACTTTGCACACTTTTTTTGAAAACTTATCTGGACTACCATTTTAAAAGGTTTAAAGTGCTTAAACATCTTATAAATCATCTTATATATAAATAATGATGAGAGATAGAGAATGATTGACGATGGATAACTTTTTTAAAATTTTCTGAACTTTTATTTGAAAACATTAAAAAATAGAATTTCAGATACTACACTCAAAAAATATAATTAAAAAAAAGTGATTTCAAAAATATCGGGATTTTCAGATTTGTTTTTCAAATTAAAGTTTCCGTTTTTGGCAACAAAATTTCAAATTTTATTTGCCAAAACTGAAACCGCGCCAAGAACGGAAACCTTTTTTGCTATTAATATATTCAATTTGAGTCTTCAAAATTATTATGAAAATGTACTTATTTATACGAATCAATAGGTTTTTAACAAAATCCGTCGTATATAACGTACAGTAATGACAAATTTCAAATCGCAGCACAGCATCTGTGACGTCAAACTCTCTGTTCCATTTGAAAGCAAGTGGGTATAAACGACGGCTGGTTTTAGATTGCCAGACCTGTTATCTACGACAGTGCGTTGTTTACAGTTGGAGTCAAATACTGTTCCGTCTCGGAAGCTGTTACGCTAAATTTGAACAATACATTTCGCAAAAAGATTGAGAGCCATTTTGGCTTCTCCCATTCTCCCGTTCTGATTATATGCAACCTATGTACTGCTGCGAACTCGAGAAAAGTACAGTTCGTTCAATAATGTGAGTTTTTGCCGTTCACTAGTGTCTCTATAGAAGAACAGAATGTATCGAGATTTCGGCGCGTATAGAAGCAACTTGATATAGGTGAAATAAAAATAGTTCAGAGATATGTGATTTGGTAAATCTTTTCCCAGCAACAGAGTCCAAAGTTTCAAGTGTTATAGAACGGAGTCGTAACGTGACACGGCTTTTAAGAAGACGGAGTTTCCAGCGGAAAGTCCGAACTATTCTAGCTCTTGTCTCCACTCCACTGGCGGAGTGTTCTCTGAAGGCAAAGCACCCAGCGGGGACCCTATTCCTCTAGCTTTGTTTTGTTTCCCGACACAAGGTGTGATAGTCCATTTTGCTCGTTCCCCCGGACGGAACATTGGTCCTTCGAGCCGGATCAAGTGCATCAGGCGGATCGAAGTGATTTCCTTTTGGACTGTGCTTGTGATATTCTTTCAAAACAATTTGTGTGTAAACCCGACAAGTAAAGTGATTTGAAATGCCGATTGAACGTACTCCGGCCAAATCGAATCCGGAAGACACTGAAGTGCTCGAAGAAAGTGCAGAAGAAGAAGAAGACTGCCTGGGATTCCCGGAGGGGAAACCAAAACCGGGATCTTCCAGTAAAAGTGAGAAACAGAAAAAGAGTAGGAAAAAAGCAATGGATAAGAAGATTAGTGTGCTGTTTCGGCAGCGTCACGCGGCTGTGCAAAAAAAGAAACGTATTGGGGAAATGGTGCAGTCCAGTGCGGTTGTTTCGCTCTCGAAACTGAAAGTGTACTCGAAAAGTATCGATGCTGCGTACACAGAGTTCAACGAGTTCCACAACAAGGTGGCTGAAATCTTATCCGAAGATGATCTGGATGAGCATGACGAAGCATACAATGAGTTCGAAGAAATTTACCATGACGTGGCAGCTAAAGTGGAAGAAAAGATCATGGCTACTACGAAAAAGGAAACAGTATCTGCTAACCCATCTCCCAGTCAAGTGGTTGTCCAGCAGCAGCCGTTGAAAGCGTCGATTCCAACTTTCGACGGTCGATATGAGAACTGGCCGAAGTTCAAAGCGATGTTCCAAGACATCATGGCCAGGTCGAACGATACCAACGCCATCAAGTTGTACCACCTCGACCAGGCTCTCGTTGGTGCAGCAGCTGGCATTCTGGACGCAAAGACCATGAACGAGAACAACTACGATCACGCATGGCAGATCCTCACGGAACGATACGAAAGTCCTCGAGTCATCATCAACACCCACATCCGTGGTCTCTATGAAGAAAATGACCAAGGAGTCCTACCGTGAGCTACGTCAGCTGGTTGATGAATGCACCCGGCATGTCGAAAGTCTACGCTACTTGGAGCAAGATCTTCTTGGTGTGTCGGAGCTAATAGTTATCCAGTGCTAGCTTCATCGTTGGACCCAGTCACGAGAAAGCATTGGGAAGCGACCATCGTACGAGGAGTGCTGCCAAAATATAACGGCATAATTGCCTTTCCCAAAAAGCAGTGTGATATTCTTGAAAACTGTGAAACATCCAATCAACTAGCATCGCCGCGTGAAAGGCAACCGAGTGTGAAAACCGTCGTCCAGCCGAGAAGTAACACGAAGATCCTAGCCGCCTCGAGCAACAGTGGTAATGCTTCCAGCGAAGAGTGTGACATTTGTGGTGAGTCGCATAAAAACTTCGAGTGTGGATTGTTGAAAAATTTAAGTGTCTCCGAACGAGTGGAGAAAGCCCGTTCCTTAGGATTTTGTTTCAACTGCCTAAGGAAGGGTCATCGATTGCGTGATTGTCTGTCAGACAGAAAGTGCATGAAGAGTCGTCAGCGCCACCATACTCAACTGTATGATGATGCAAGAGTGAAACCGGACCAAACCGACAGCAAGAAGAAGGAAGTTCCTGATAAACCGGTCCCTGTATCGACACCAGTTTATTCTGAAGCCCAAGCTGGCCTATCCAGTGGTTCAGCGAGTACCGTCACATCAACCTGCTCCGTTCAAGCTGCTCCGACCAAGAAAAACGTTCTTCTGTTAACAGCTGTGGTTAACGTTTTCGATCGCCAAGGTAAGCCCTATCTTTGTCGAATTCTCCTAGATTGTGGATCTCAAGTGAACCTAATAACGAAGAGCATGGCCGATGCTATCGCAACAAGGATTTCACCAGCGAATGTGAAGATCTCTGGCGTGAACAATCGTACAACAAGCAGCTTGGAAAAAACGGTCGTCAAAATCCACTCACGCTACAGTGACTACCAAGCAACTGTGGAATGTATTATTACTCCTACAGTGACTGGTCCCATCCCAAACACCGAGATCGATGTGAGCGATTGGCATATTTCTCCCGGATTCCAGCTAGCGGACCCCGAGTTCAATTGTCCCCAAGACATAGATATGCTCATTGGTAACGGTTTGTTCTTCAAGCTTCTCAAGTCCGGTCAGTACCGATTGGCAGAACATCTTCCAGAGTTGCGAGATACGCATCTCGGCTGGGTGTTTACAGGTGAATACGAAGAAGTTGGAAACCACGGTCCATCCTATTCTCACACAGTCACCGTAGAAGATGTGTACGATGCTGTTCAGCGATTTTGGCACATTGAAGAAGTCCCTGACCAAGAAGCCAAATCTACCGAAGCAGAAGAATGTGAGAAACATTTCCTCTCCACCCACAAGCGTACAAAGGAAGGGCGATTTGTGGTGCAGCTTCCTTTGAAAGAAAATGCCAACCAGCTGAGCGATTGCCGATCACTGGCTTTGAAACGTTTCTACTTACTCGAGCAACGTTTCGCTCGAGATCCGTGCCTGCGTGAGCAGTATGTGGATTTTATCAGGGAGTATGAACGTTTGGGTCACTGCAAGCAAATAGATGAACGTAAAGATCCTCCTAACATGTTAAAGTGCCACCTACCACATCACGCTGTCATCCGTCCAGACAGCTCTTCAACAAAGTGTCAAGTTGTTTTCGATGCTTCCTCCAAACCGTCCAAGAGTGGGATCTCTCTCAACGAAGTGCTCAAGGTAGGTGGTAATGTCCAATCCGATACTTTCGACATTGTCTTGAGATTTCGTAAGCCGAAGTTTGCATTCACGGCTGACATAAGCAAAATGTATCGGCAAATCCTGGTTGACCCGATGCATTTGGCCCTCCAAAGAATTTTCTGGAGGGAAAGCCCAGAAAAATCGATGAAAGTCTACGAATTAACCACCGTTACATACGGTACGGCGAGTGCACCCTTTCTTGCAACTCAGTGTCTTAAGCAGTTAGCTGGAGATGGCAAGTTAGAATATCCTTTGGGAGCAGCGACAGTGATTGAAGACTTTTACGTGGATGATGTGTTGTCTGGAGATGACACATTGAAAGGCGCAATTGAGCGACAAGCGCAGGTGAAGAAACTGCTCGCCACGGCGGGATTTTCCATTCACAAATGGTGTTCGAACTCTGAGCAGCTGTTAGAGCACATTCCAGAAGAAGAGCGTGAAGAAATGAAAAACTTAGAAGAACAAGGTGTTAATGAAGTGATTAAGGTTCTTGGTATTTTATGGGATCCTCAATGTGATCACTTTCTATTTTCGATAAAAATCTTCCAATATTGATGTTGAGTATGAATCCAACACAAAGCGATCGATTTTATCTGAGATTGCCAAGCTGTACGATCCTCTTGGATTCCTTTCGCCAGTGATTGTTCTAGCTAAGTTGCTTATGCAGCAACTGTGGAAAAGCAAGATGAGTTGGGACGAACCAGTTGAAAAAGCAATAAGTGCGCAGTGGATGCTGATTAAGAAGACTCTTGTTTTTACTAACCAAGTCCGCATTCCGAGGCATGTGCTGACTGACAAAGCCGGCTATGAGCTTCATGGTTTCGCCGATGCTTCCATGGCCACTTACGGCGCTTGCATCTACATTAGAAGTGTGCTTCAAGACGACTCTGCCAAGCTACAACTGGTCTGTAGCAAATCAAAGGTGGCTCCTTTAGAACAATCGACGATTCCCAGATTAGAATTGTGTGCAGCACGTTTGCTGTCACACTTGGTGCCGAAGGTGATCCGTGCCCTGAAGATGCGGTTCAAGCGTGTGGTGCTCTGGTCGGACAGTCAAATTGTGCTGGCCTGGATGCACAAATCTCCCGATCAGCTCCAAGTGTTTGTGAGAAACCGTATCATTGAAATCCGAAGTGTAACAAAGGAATATGAATGGATGTATGTGCGCTCTGAATTCAACCCTGCAGATATCGTGTCGCGTGGACAGATGCCAAGTGAGTTGGTTAAGAATAAGCTATGGTGGTACGGGCCAGATTTCTTAAGTTCCGTGCAATTTGAACAAGAGGTTGTAGAAGAAATTACTGACGAAGAACTTCCTGAACTGAGATCTGTTGCAGCTGTAGTTTTACCTGCAACTGAAGAAGATGAGTTGAAGGTATTTTCCAAGTACAGTTCATTCAGAAAGATACAACGTGTGATTGCTTTGGTTCTACGTTTTGTCCGTAATTGCAAGAAAAAGGATCCAGCTACCCGTGTAACGGAATCGATTCCAACAGTCCAAGAATTACGATGTGCGATGGAAGTGATAGTTAAGGTGGTTCAACGCCAGGAGTTCGGTGATGAGGTTGCTCGAGTCGAAACGCGCAAACCTTGCCGAAGACTTGGCTCTTTGAGTCCAATCTTAGTGAACGGTGTGCTGAGACTTGGAGGCCATTACCGGTCTGCTTCATGTCCTGCGTCGTGACTACTGGGTAATCAACGCCGGGTCGACCGTCAAAGCAATCACGAAGTCGTGTGTTAAGTGTTTCCGTGTCAAGCCAACAAATGCAACCCAGTACATGGGGAATATGCCGTCATCCCGTGTAATCCCTGCACCTCCTTTTTCCGTCGCTGGTGTGGACTACGCCGGCCCATTCCTCATCAAACAAGGTATACGGAAGGCAGCTTTAGTGAAAGGTTATGTGGCAGTGTTTGTCTGCATGGTCACAAGAGCCGTGCACCTAGAACTGGTGTCCGACATGACGACCAGTGCATTCATTGCTGCACTTCAAAGGTTCGTGAGTCGTCGTGGCATCATTCATCAATTGCACTCGGATAATAAGACGAACTTCCGAGGTGCAAATCATGAACTGAACCGCCTTCACCAAATGTTCATCCAGGAACAAGAGACCAACGAAATTGGAAAAACCTGCCAAGCCAAAGGGATCGAATGACATATCATCCCGCCGGATGCTCCTGAGTTCGGTGGTCTTTGGGAGGCCGCTGTAAAGAGTACGAAAACCCGCTTGAAACGCATTGTAGGAAATACGACGTTGAATTTTGAGCAATTGGCTACTGTATTAGCGGAAATAGAAGCGATCCTCAACTCGCGTCCGCTATTCGTCAGTACTACGGATCCCGGCGGTCCAGAAGTCATAACTCCCGCTCATTATTTCATCGGTCGTCCGCTCACTGCCATCCCTGAAC
Organism: Wyeomyia smithii; assembly: GCF_029784165.1. Classification (NCBI taxonomy): domain Eukaryota; kingdom Metazoa; phylum Arthropoda; class Insecta; order Diptera; family Culicidae; genus Wyeomyia; species Wyeomyia smithii. Next base: position 21,673,711 of record NC_073695.1, read on the forward strand.
CGTCCTACGAAAATGTCCGAGCAGGTTGTTTGGATAAATGGCAGCATCTACAAAAGCTAAGAAAAGATTTTTGGAAGGCTTGGAAACGGGACTACCTGAGCAGCTTGCAGCCTTGGAAGAAAAATCAAAGACCTGGCATGATCGTCTTGGTGCAGGACAAAAACCTTCCCCCATTGCAGTGGAAGTTAGGAGTGATTACCGAGACCTACCCTGGGCTGATGGCTTGGTGAGAGCCGTAGACGTCTACAGCGAAAAAACAACGTTTCGTCGACCGATCACAAAGTTGTCAATTTTGCCGATAGATGAAAACCAGGCCTACTTCGATTCATGTCCAATTTAGAAATTAGCATTTCAACGCGGCGGTGTATGTTCCGTCTCGGAAGCTGTTACGCTAAATTTGAACAATACATTTCGCAAAAAGATTGAGAGCCATTTTGGCTTCTCCCATTCTCCCGTTCTCATTATATACAGCCTATGTACTGCTGCGAACTCGAGAAAAGTACAGTTCGTTCAATAATGTGAGTTTTTGCCGTTCACTAGTGTCTCTATAGAAGAACAGAATGTATCGAGATTTCGGCGCGTATAGAAGCAACTTGATATAGGTGAAATAAAAATAGTTCAGAAATATGTGATTTGGTAAATCTTTTCCCGGCAACAGAGTCCAAAGTTTCAAGTGTTATAGAAAGGAGTCGTAACGTCTTTTAAGAAGACGGAGTTTCCAGCGGATAGTCCGAACTATTCTAGCTCTTGTCTCCACTCAAATGGCGGAGTGTTCTCTGAAGGCAAAGCACCCAGCGGGGACCCTATTCCTCTAGCTTTGTTTTGTTTCCCGACACAAGGTGTGATAGTCCATTTTGCTCGTTCCCCCGAACAGAACAAATACACTAAAGTCGTTTTTCACGCGGAAGATACGTACCGCGTAAAAGGAAGCCACGTAAATTTCGGAATCCGCGTAGAAAAAAACACGAAAATTCCGTAATCCATGTAAAAAACCCGCGTGAATTCCGGAATGCGAGTAAAGAAATTCTGGAGTCCGTGTAAGACAAAAATATCGTGTTAATTCCGGAGCCGCGTAAAAAAACGCACGAGTTCCGGAATCCACGAAAAACTACGTAAAAAGCGACCTTAGTGTACACGTTAAATTTAAATTACCCATTAATGAGAGAAATTTCACACATTTTTGAAAGAGTTGCACGACATTTCACTGAGTAAATGTTTTACCCATTTGATGAGTAACAGCTACCAATAAGCCTTTCGATGAATTTTTAATTGAATTTCAAAATTTGAATTTAGCGCTTTGGCATATACAGGGGATAATCAGAATAAGTAGGTTAGGGAAAATTTTGATGAAATTTAAACTCTCCTATTCTAGGGAAACTGCACTTAATCACGCTGAACAAATCCACAAATAAACGGGCCATCTTGAGGGCATATCACTATAACTCCTAAATCATAAAAATGCCCCGTGGAAGTATTTTTATGATTTTTGGACCATTAGTTGTAAGATTCTTTTGCAATATTCATGAAATTCGAACTATGAACTTTCGTCTTATGAAACCTAAAAAGGTACCCCTTCGAGCACATAACGGTTAATTAATTCATAACTCGATGATTCCTCGACGGATTTTCATCCTTTGTATAGCAATGAACTCGGAATGAGTTCTAGTTTATTATTTATACATTTTGACACACACTCCTAAAATCCGGAACATTTATACACTCTAGGTCACGTAGTAGAGATCGACGGCGTTGTCATCGACTCGAGATCGACTGTCGAGAATCTGCTGAAGGCTTTTTTTAGGAATCCAGTCTTTAATCGGTTATGATACTGGATTGCAAGTCAATGCATTCAGTATCGCTCGACACGTGTGTAAAAACTTACACCCAATCGGTTCGGGTGACATTCTTCGGATCCACTTTTTTGAACTACGTACTCGTGAATTGTTCTACTGGCTTCCTTATCTTCAACAACAATTTTACCGTCTCCTATGAGCTCAATAATCCTGCTGCTGTTTACGGCACAGAAATGGCTGGAATTCAGTACACCCTAAGGACTATCGAAAATATGCCTAAGGACCATAATTTCATCTTCACGGACAGACTCAGTTCTATTGAGACTCTACGATCGATGAAAAATGCAAAGACCTCACCGTGTTTCTCAGAGAAAATACAGGAACATTCGAGTGCTTCAGCCGAAGAAAAAACTTCTCACTTTGACTAAAACGGGCGCAACAAACGTCAGAGTACGCTTGTTAACTAGTAGACCTTGGAATGGGTGTGCTGAATTTCGTGGCACCAGATCCCTACTTTTAAATACCCTCAGGATCTAAGGAATGCAATCATATGTCCCAGTTCGTGATATTTTTGCCCAGCGGAACAATTCATGCAAGATGTTGATCTACGACTATTCGACCATCGAAAAAAATCATGCTAATTTCAGTCCTAGATTTAGTCTGGGCTCGGGTCCGTTGCTGCAACTCCATGTCCCGGGTTTCGACACCAAGGTTCCGGGAGTGATTCGACGCGAAATTTGTTCGAACTGCCGGTGGACACTTCTTGACACTTTAGCAAGGGACGCGATAAAACCGCAGAAAAAAAGTTTTCGAATCGACGACTAATAAATTTGTAGGAATGTGAACTTCACTCTACGTTAATAATGATTTCCGTTCTGTAATTTGTTTGCGTGTGTCCGTTTGTAGCAAAAGTGGACCAACGTAATTGAATATAGGTAAGTATAATGGTAAATTTTTAATTATCTTTTCAGGCATTCAGGATCGCTTCTGTTTTCAAAAAAAAACTTACTTTGAACATTCTCACTTTACAAAACTGGAAAATTTAGTAAGCATATTAAAACTCCCAAGAATTCATGTTTCGCCAAAAGCACCGTGCGTCCACTTGCCCATCAATCAGAGTTAAACTAGAATCCAAAAATTAAAATTTTGGTAAAAAAATGGGATATGCGAATAGAAATATGAACTTCTGCAGATATATTAACGTTCATTACCGTATAGTAATCGTTTCATTGGCAATCGTAGTTGAAAAAGCTCAAAATTCTATACATTTAGGACTGGTGATTGAAATTCGTCCGGCTTACAGCTAATTACCACCGTATGTCCAATTCTAACACAGTGCTCCCGTGTCAGTCAGGATGTGATTTGAAACTAGTAATAATCCGGCATTGCAAATCTATGAACTATGAAATTACATTTGCTGAACGCAATCAGCGACGAAATCAACCCACTCAAATGGTTTTATCACATCTCATTAATTACCGATGAGACAGCATCATGCTGTCCAGCAGAGCAATGATGGACCTCTGACAATCAGTAAATTAGTTTCCGCTCTTGACACGTGGAACGGTCGGCTTGGTGGTGCAACCGAGTTGCGGAACGTGAAAATTTCGTTGAAATGTAATGCAAAATATCGCGTATGTTGTCATATCAGCCCTGAAGCGACCATTAACGAGGTCAGTGTGGCTGATTAAACCTGATTCTGGTCAAATTATAATGCGATGGAACTTCTTTGTTCAACAGCGAGACTGATTGATTGATGTGTATAAGGGTAACCACTTTTCGAGTACATGTTTGATTAGAATGTACAAAAAAGCATGTTTGTTTTAGAATTCATCCTTTTAGACAGTAATTTATGAGCTAAAATTGTTTGTTTTACGATTATTTTTTCGCTCTTGAGCCCAAAATTTCATCTTTCGTTCTGTTGCTGCCACATTCAAGTAGTTGGTAAGATCCAAAATTAATTTGCATGCTAATGTAATTTTTTCTGCAGTATTTTCGTCTGCTTGACCCGCATCAAACCGGTTGAAAAGGATCCGGACGGGTTCACAGCCATCGCATTCCTGCTGGCCGGTATGAACCGTGTACCGAAGAAGGAATGTTTGCATGATCTTGAGATTAAAAATAGGCATGTCGTGATTTATTTTCATTTGCTATTTACGCAATAAACCGCCTGCATGACAGCTCAAGGGAAAAAAATATCAGTTCTTGAACAAAATATACATAACAAGAAGGCATACTTTCCCTGCCTGTGGTAAGAATACACAATCGCGAAGCTGCTTCGCCGAAGTACGCCAGCTGGAAAATACGTCCTTAACGGCTAAGATATAGATAAGCAACCGAACCGGAGGGCACTTCAAGCGCATAAATATTTATACTTCACCAGTCGGAAGTTGCTTTCACCAGCGATAAACATAAAAAGCCTTATTATTGCCTTTATGAATATTCGATCCCAAGAGCAGACAGCGCGGCCCGCCTTGTTTCATGTTGTTCATTTGAGGAAATTTTACTGCTCAGTTGAGTACCCACTTGGCTCTCAGAATTGTCATCGCGAATTTGCGGCATGCCTTTCGCTGCTGACGTTCTGTGATAAGTTACCGAGCCCGAGCAAGAATGCCGGTGTGTCAGCGGTGTGGTTGCATATGAGTCGAGTATTCGTTTGTATCGTTGAACAATTTATTTGCCAACATTCTCAGCTGATAGGGTGACATAAAGTGGCCTCCCCGAGTGGTGCACCGAAAAAAGTTTCTGAGGTAGAATAATAATCAATCAAAAGGTGGTGTTCAACCATAGAAATAGATCTTCTTCAAGATAAACAATAATTTCAATTGAAGAAAGTTGAACTACATTTTCAAACATGGGTTAATTAAATTTATTCAAAAAAAACCGTAGGCAGACTATAAAAAAATCTTTGAAAAATCACGTTCTCTTGATTAATATTCGGCACAACAAGTTTAAAATCGGATTTAATCAATTATTTACTAATAACGACAATATCTTTGTTGAATTAAATATTCCCCTCGCTGAACCGTAGAAAAGTCATAAAACGCAATCCATCAAAGCGTTCCGGTCCGATCTCTTTGGACCGCTAATTAGCACATGTTGTCCTTGTACCGATTGAGAGCACCTCAAAAAGACGGCAAAGCGACAGCAAGGAGAGCAAAACCCGCCCGGTTGGTTGTCTTCGGTCGAACGATTTTCCAGTTTGCGGACAAATGACAGGGATCCCGTGGAAAGATCTTTTTGCTTCGATTCATCATCCCTTCCGATGTCGTCGTTGACGTGATAGGAGAGACCAAAGGGAAACCATCCAAGGGCACAGTAAATTACCCTATCAATTATGCTCAAAATCAGCAATTTTTATTCGTGCTGTCAGATTTAAATTGATTAATTTGAAATTGAGAGAAACGAATTTTTATTTTCCTCCCTTTCACTGAGTGACCCCATTTTGGTTCTAAAGGAAGAATGGGACATTTTAGGTAAACGGAAAATAATCCCAGCCAAATTGAACTGCGTGGAATTTCAACGGTTAAAAGAGTACACGGTAAATTAAAATTAACACATCGGTTTTGCTACAATGGTATTGATTCCGATTGACCCAAATACCATTTTGAACTAAAATTCAAACAATTTAAGTCACTGCGCTGTAGGTTCCCGGTGGATCAACCGCCCGCGACCGGATAGGCAAGCGAGTGAACAGTCGGAAATAACGGGACAGGATTTATTGCCTTCGAGCGGCAGTGGGGACGACTGGCGATGATATTTTTCTGCTTTATCGCAACCGGCCACGTCCTGCCGTCCTGTCGTGTCGGCTGGCGGTAGAAATTGGAACATCCGGCACTTATCGCAAATAATCGGTGGTAATTATTTTCATGCGACTTTTGCCGCCAACTGCACCGGTGTTTCCGGTGCTGGAATGTGCGATCGGATTGGTCGCGGTCAGTGAATGATGATGGCCTCTGTAGCTCTATTGACGCCAATGGATGCGATTAATGCTCTAATAAATATTGAATACTGATTAACCCCGAACGAAATTATGGATATGTCGGGTTAGACACAGTTTGGTCAGCAGCCCACCAATGCATGTAATCATAATTTGCATGCTTCAGCGTGTGAAATTCGCTAGAAGAAATTTATAGGATTATGTAAACACTGGCTGTTTGAAGGATTAAATAGATTAACGAACATAATTAACATTGCTCGCAAATAATTCCTTTACTAGTTCCAACGGAAATAAATCTTCCACTGGAACTGGTACTGAACTCAATTGAACACGATTTTCCTGCACTGGGTGTTAAGGAAATTGCTTTGCTCTTTTGTAAGTGTTGCTTCCTCCATTTATTAATACATTTTAATATCCTTCTGACGCTCCGTGCCTGCCGAGTTCCGCTGCTTGTGTCACAAAAACACACAATGAACAGTAGAAACTAATAACGCCAGGCGGTAAGATGAAGTAATTCTGCAGACTAGTATCTTTCCTTCACATCTCTCCTATGACAAGACGGGAGCGAAAACGATTTCGCAATATCACATCAGAAACCATTCAACTCCCCGGTCGTCCAGAGGGAGGGTATGGGGTAATAGTGTGTACTTTTGGGGTAGATTGTCGTCCCACGAAACAGCCTGCTGCCTGGTAGGTTCTCGCCCGTGGCTCCGATGCTGATGGGAGAATGAAACCGTTTGCTGATGAGTGGCAGACTCATTTTCCGGGTTCCGTTTGAGTTATTGGCGGTGTTAAGGGAAAGATTGCTATTTCACACAAAGTAGCTTCATTTGCTGTGGCCCGGTTCGTAACGGGAAGCCTAGGTTGCGCTGGTTTACCTTCATCATATGCAGCACGTGGGTTTCCCTTTGCATAAATCAACAATAGCTTAATCAACAAAGGAAATTGCTCCTCAATGATAAAAAATACAATTAATATAATGCAATATGAACCTATCGTGACGATTTTTTCTATTTAGTTTAATGATTTTCCGAAAGATAGACTATTATTTCTTCATTTATTATAATAATATATATATTTATTATTCTTATTCATTAAATTAATCGTAAAAGAAGGGTGAAAGGGAAACATGAATAAACCCATACTTGAGTCCTCTGGCATCGAATAATTCTTCTAAGATTCGAATCCACGATTACCCAATTGTCTAGTTAAGCGGACTTGATAACCTTGCGGCTACGCAACTTCCTAAGACAAGAGCCTCAAGAATAAACTCTTCTAGAATCTATTATACACTTACGCTATTTTTGTCCAATATATTAAAATACATAGAAAGTATTATACATTTTGAATCCAGTACATAATATTTTACTCTATCTTTAAATAATTTCGGTTTATACAGAATTTGCGGGGCAAAATTTCGCACTGTATGAATAGCAAATTTATCACAACACTGAAAAAATTATTCTTTTGTTTTACTAATTTTGTACCAATTCTTTCTAGCCAGCAAATGTCACAATTTGAAATCCCCTCTCCCTACTTACTTTAGGTTAGATTTTTAGAGAAGTTACATGTACTTTGAATCCAAGTTGCGGATTTGAATTGAATTTTCAGCATATGTTGCTGCACATGATTGACAACTAAGGACCTCGAAGACATGATGGTGTCCTTTGAGAAGTTTCTTTAATAAAACATGTTCTTCTGTAATCCAATTGTCACTTACAACTCAGAAGAAGCGTTTTTCTATCTTTCTTTCTATCACTAGTTGTTCTCTGGTTATTCCTGTACAAAAACGTGAATGAAAGTAATTAAAAACCTTTTTTTCTTACGGATTTGAAAACTTAGTGCGAACTTCTGCCCTGCGGTTTCTGCGTGCTTTCGCTCCATAATGAGTTATCCAACTGGTTTTATTTCTATGCAATTGTCATAGTTTTTTTGCAAAACAAATTCACTCTGAAAACCATATAACTACAAAGAAGCGGTTGAGGTTCTGTTATTTTCAAGTTTCCTCATAAGTAAATTGTAATTCCCAAAAATAACAATATGAGATCAAAACAGCTCGAAACACAACTTACCTTGTCAGAACTGCATACCATTCAAACGAAATCATTTGTGTTTACATGTGTGTTCTGCTGACGTGATAATGCTGCAAATTCATGCAATGTTGCCAGTTTATGTTGCTCTTATGTTTCGAAAAATCCATTGGGCACTTTTACCCCGGGGTATTTCTACACCTTACTAGTCTAGGTTTACTATTGTGTGTAAATTACATCCAATACTTTGGTCTTTTTGTAAAGTATTATTTCTATTTTACACCAATAATTATTTTTTCAAGAACATATTATATCGTTGACAATCGATACTGTATTGATAAGGAATCTCACATAGTCTTCATTTGCTTCACGGATTTTCCTGTTACAAATGCGTTTTCTGTTTTAGTTAAATTTTCATTCACGTGTTCATATTGACTTACAGTCGCTTGTATTGTGGTTATCATTCAATTTTTTTAATTCCTTTTCTCTATTTTTCCTTGTTTATATCATCTATTAATTTATTTTTCTTCTTTTTACCTTTTCGTTTTTTCTTCGTCATGTTCATTTACTTCGTTTCTCAGGTGGCATTACGTATTACGGCAACATTCTGGGATAAGGGTGAAATTTAAAAACCGAAAACATTGACAGCGTTACGAAAATTTTCCACTTGTCTCAATCTGTGCATGCAAGAATAAATCTTTCGCAATCTTTGGATTTGGATTCCAAAAATGTAGAGCTTGAAAATCGAAGAGCTATTTTGAGGTATACCGTGGGAGATTGGGAAAATCAGGTTTATATTGGTGAATTTAAACTCAAATTTCCCAATATCTGTGCAAAATAAATATTTTATCGCGCATTGATCCAAGAGACCTTATGAGCTGTTCCACAAAAAATGTCCCAGTTTTAATATTTTTTGTAAATTATCATTTTTGATTTGGCTGAAGCTTTGCATATACGTTTCTATAGGCAAAAGATGCCATTTTGTACTATTGGTTAAATTTTTTGGAACCCGACTCATTTTTGAGAAGCTGTTGAAAAATGCTATTTTGGAAAGGTATTGGCGATTACAAATTATTTTTAGAGCCAAAACGGTTCGTTTGATCTTTTTATTTCCCCATAGAGAGCTCTATTGATTAAAAATATTTCCACACCAAAAACGGTTTGAATGATTGGCACAGTGTCTTCGACAAAGTTGTAGATAACAAATTCTGTCTTACTAAAAGAAGTAAACCCCTCGAAAAAAAAGTTGCGTCTCGGGTCTAATCATTTCCAATAAATGTAGAACCGCACATTTTATGATTTTCAAGGTGAGAAAATTCAACAATGCATTGCTCTCGAAAAAAAACTAGAAAGAAGGTCTAAAAGAGAGTTGAAAGTGAATTATTACGAAATTTACCGCTTCACACCATAAAATAGACTGATCCTAATCGAATGTATTTTGAAACATATTGGTCATGTTTGCCACCAGCTAACGTCAACACGAACAGAATTTTTCCCTAGTCGCACATCGAAAATATGCAACACGCAACAATTGCACTCTTCCATCCGACATATGAACAATTTGATTGTCTTCTTTCCAAGCATGCGTGGCAATTTTGTTATATATCTCGTCATTGCAGATTGTTATCTCGGCAGCATTTCATATATCTATCATTGTCAGAACTTCATCAGCTACGCATTATTTTGAAACATCTAGCAGATAGAAGAGCGCTCCAGTATCCGAGCTACCCAATGTTTAACGCAATTTCATTGTATGCAGAACCGGATTTACGATTTTGGGGGCCCGGGGCCTAGTTTTAGGTGGGGGTCCCAAAACAAAACAAACCCGTTTTTTTATCGTGCAAGTTAAAAACGTTCATTTGTTATTGAAAAGTTACCAAAAATTAGTTAGAGTTTTTTCCCACGAGTTTTTGAGAGCATTTCAATCTTAATAGTCGTACGCAACCTATTTTTAATCAGTTTCATATTCGAAAAAGACCTTTCCCCGGTTACGTTCGAGATCATTACATTCAAATAAATCTGCAATGCAATTTCAGCATTTACAAATACATTTTGTGTTTTGTTGTTCACAATCACATTCCATAAATGTAATTCAAATGAACTAATCTCTGGACTCTGAAATTGCTTAGCAAACGAAAAAAGCTGAACTAACTCGTTTCCCAGTTCATTTTCCAGATTATCCTGATAGGCAGCCACAAGTTTTTCAGCAGCTAGCTCCAGCGCAGAAGGTTTACTGTTGATGTCGGACAAAAAAACAAATCGGTTACAAAATGAGCTGATAGGTCGCTCTTCGTTCATGGAGAGCATCGACCAGTTTATCAATCATTGGCAGAATGGCAGCTTCAAATGGTCTTTTAAATTTTCTTGCTGTAAATCGAGCTTTAGATTGAATCTCATTTTTGATAGAGGAAAAAACCTTTTCACGGTCGTCAACAGGGTCAACAGGGTCAACATGGGAACATATCAATCGTATTCCCAAACCTTTTGCAAACAAATATATTGACATTAGACAGGCTCCTGTTCTTGTTTCACTGTTATTTAGCCTTTTCTGTTTTTCCTTTTTTATATTTCGTGTTTGCAGTTTACCGTTGCGTTTTTGTTTTATCATTTTCAAGTATATGTTTTTTAAATAATACTTTTCACTCTCCGATTTATTTTTAATTTCTCATTTTTCAATTTTTTCTCATTTTCCTTTTTGTTTGCAGAGTCTTCACCATTCTGATTTTGATTTGGTAGTTTCATTCTGGTTTGATTTCTCATTTTTCTTGCTTCTGATTTGGGTTTTTCAGTGCATTCTTCCATTGAATTTTCTTATCGTGTTTAAATTCCAATTAGGGACATGCAACCCTATTTTCTTGACCTTATTTCGCATAAGTTATTTAGATAATTTTATTTCTCCTTTTCAGTGTTGCTCGTTTTTTATCATTTTGCTGTTTTTAACATTTTCTTCACAATGACTGTTTAGCATTTGTTTCGTTCATCCTTTTGCTATTTTTCGCTTCCCTTGTGAGTCAAGTTTGTTTTATTAATTACATTCCGTTTTTTTCTCCATTTCTCCTTCAAATGTTTTTTTTCTCGCTTTCCGTTACTATATAATTTTATTATTAGTTTTCTCGTCGCTTATTTCCTATTCTCACCTAAATTTTTGCTCATTCGTGTGTTTATGAACATCCTTTTGGTTCTGTTGACAATTATATATCTGAATTTTTATGTATTATGGATTTACCAACAGATATTCATTAACTCTATAAGATACATTCCAATAACCTTTTTCTGTTCAAATCAATTTCTCGATTAAAATTTGCTCACAACTTTCCAATTATCGACGACCGCTAAGATTATCCATAAGTTGCAATTCACCTTCAATTTTTTTTTTTTTTTTTTTTAAGGGGGGATTTGTTAGTAGCTTAAGTATTTATGATAAATATGAGTAAATAATGAGTATGTGTGTCCAATCACAAATGGTGACTTCTCAACACTGTTAGAAATTTGTAATTTTAATCGTTAGGATTTGTTTGCTTTCGCAATTAGGACTTATCATTCGTAGGGATTTAAACCTACTTGTCAGGAAAGGGGAAGTAAACTTACAACTAACTTAATTGCTAACTTATTGGCTATAAAGAGAGCTTATCGTAGCAATTGAGGATTGCAACGATTTTTGCCGAAAATTGTTGATAATTTTATTTGACATAGCTTCTAATGGTTCAACACCAGTAAGTCTATGTAATTCGAGTGTACCAAACCAAGGAGGACGCTTCAAAATTATTTTCAGAATTTTATTCTGAATCCTTTGGAGCGTTTTCTTCCTTGTTGAACAGCAACTTGACCAGATCGGTACAGCATAAAGCATTGCTGGTCTAAAAATTTGTTTGTAAATCAAAAGTTTGTTCTTTAAACAAAGTTTAGAATTCCTGTTAATGAGAGGATATAAACATCTCGTATATTTGATGCACTTGGCTTGTATACTCTCAATGTGCTCTTTGAAAATAAGTTTTTTATCATAAATTAGTCCCAAGTACTTAACCTTGTCGGACCAACTTAAAATAACCCCATTCATCTTGACAACGTGATTATTGTTTGGCTTGAGGAAAGAAGCCCTAGGCTTATGCGGAAAAATTATCATTTGAGTTTTAGAAGCATTGGGAGAGATTTTCCACTTTTGCAAGTAGGAAGAAAAAATATCTAAACTTTTCTGCAATCGACTGCATATGACACGAAGACTTTTTCCTTTTACGGAAATGCTTGTGTCATCGCAGAACAATGACTTTGTGCATCCTGGAGGCAAATCAGGAAGATCTGAAGTGAATATGTTGTACAGGACTGGACCCAAGACTGAACCTTGAGGTACACCTGCTCTGACAGGAAATCTATCAGATTTTGAATTCTGATAGACAACCTGGAGAGTTCGATCAGTAAGATAATTTTTTAAAATTTTGATTAGGAAAATTGGAAAATTAAAAGTTTGCAATTTCGCAATCAAACCTTTATGCCAAACACTGTCGAATACTTTTTCTATGTCTAAAAGAGCAGCTCCAATGGAATAACCTTCAGATTTGTTAGCTCGTATCATATTAGTAACTCTTAGCAATTGATGAGTTGTGGAATGCCCATGGCGAAATCCAAACTGTTCATTTGCAAAAAATGAATTTTCGTTGATGTGTGACATCATTCTGTTAAGAATAATTCTCTCAAACAGTTTACTTATTGAAGAAAGCAAACTGATTGGTCGATAACTTGAAACTTCAGCTGGGTTCTTATCCGGTTTTAAAATGGGAGTAATTTTTGCATTTTTCCATAATTTGGGAAAATATGCAATTTTGAAGCAGCAAATGAAAATTTTCACTAAAAATTCCATTGTGCTCTCAGGGAGATGTTTGATTAGTATATTAAAGATTCCATCGTCACCAGGTGCTTTCATATTTTTGAAATTTTTAATAATTGATTTAATCTCATTCAAGTTAGTTTCAATTATTTCTGTAGGTAAAAAATTCTGGGAAGAAATTAAATCAAATTGACGTGTGACTTCATTTTCAATTGGACTCACAAAATTCAAATTTGAGTTATGAACACTCTCAAACTGCTGAGCAAGTCTTTGAGCCTTTTGTTCCTTGGATACAAGAAAACGGTCACCATCTTTTAAAACTGGAATAGGCTTTGAAGGTTTCTTAAGAATCTTCGACAGCTTCCAAAATGGTTTTGAATATGGTTTCAATGTTTCAACTTTAGTCTCAAAATTTTGATTTCTCAGAAGAGTAAATCTATGTTTAATCTCTTTCTGTAAATCTTTATAAATAGTTTTAAAAACAGGGTCACGAGAACGTTGATATTGACGTCTGCGGACATTTTTCAAACGAACTAGAAGTTGAAGATTTTCGTCAATTATTGGTGAATCAAATTTCACTTGAGCCTTTGGAACAGAATAATTCCTGGCATCAACAATTGCACATTTTAATGCTTCCAAAGCGGAATCAATATTCACTTCGTTTTGCAAATCAAGCTCATTATTGAAATTTCTCTCAATATGAGTTTTGTATCTTTCCCAATTAGCCTTGTTATAATTAAAAACAGAGCTCATAGGGTTTAAAACTGATTCATGTGATAAAGAAAAAGTTATTGGAAGATGGTCAGAATCAAAGTCAGCATGTGTGATCAAATCACTACATACCTGACTTTGGTCTGTTAGCACCAAATCAATTGTTTAAGGGTTTCTTACAGAAGAAAAGCATGTAGGACTATTCGGAGACAAAATAGAATAGTATCCTGAAGAACAATCATTGAATAAAATTTTGCCATTGGAATTACTTTGAGAATTATTCCATTAACGATGTTTAGCGTTAAAATCGCCGATTATGTAAAAATTCGAACGATTTCTGGTGAGTTTTTGTAAATCACCTTTAAAATAATTTTTGAGCTCGCGTGTGCATTGAAATGGTAAATATGCTGCGGCAATAAATAAAATCCCAAGTTCAGTTTGAACTTCAATTCCCAAAGTTTCAATAACTTTCGTCTCAAGATGGGGAAGAGCACGATGCTTGATTCGGCGATGAATAACAATTGCAACTCCACCGCCGGAACCCTGAATCCTATCATATCTTTGAACCACGTAATTGGGATCATATTTTAATTTTATGTTAGGTTTCAAAAATGTTTCAGTAATAATTGCAATATGCACATTATTTACTGTTAAAAAATTAAAAAGCTCATTCTCATTGGCCTTCAATGAGCGAGCATTCCAATTTAATATTTTAATTGTTTTATTTAAAATCATTGCTAAATTTTAAATTAGAAACAATTTTAATAGTAAAATTTGTGCCTATTTGAATGGCTTCAAACATGGATTTTGCTTGCAACATGGCGTTCATAAGATCGAACATTGCCTGTTGCAAACAAGAAAGTTTACCTGCCGTAATAGGCCCCAGGCAGTTGACATTAGAAAAAATATTTTCGGCAGCAATATTAGCTGGAGTAATAGGTGTACAATTATTTTCTAGCGTGTTTTGCTTACCCATATTAACGGTTATTTTCGAACTACCAACACTAGGCGGTATAATGTTCGAACTACCTGTAACCTGTGCATAAGTTAAACGGGTATGCAAAGGAGTAGGTAAACTATGCGTCACTGGTACGCTTGGAGAATTTTGTTTTGAAGTTTGTTTTGAATTTTGCTTACCTTGCCTTGCCTTAACAATTGCTAAACGGACTGGGCATTGATAAAAATTTGACATATGGTTGCCGTTACAATTCACACAGTGAAAATTTTTACTCTCTTTCACAGGACAAGTGTCCTTTTTGTGAGAAGAGTCTCCACAATTGAGACATTTTTGGTCCATGTTACAGAATTTGGAGCCATGGCCATAACGTTGGCAAGTACGGCATTGGGTGATATGCTTTTCACCTCCGCCATACTTCCTATAAGTTTCCCACTTTACACGCACATTATATAAAGCATGTGCTTTTTCAAAAAATTTTAAGTTGTTAACCTCATTGCGGTTAAAATGAATTAAATAATTAACTAGGGAAATTCCAGTTCTCTGACTGTTTTCGCCTCGTGATTTTTGTTTCATTAGAATTACTTGGGTAGGGGCTATGCCAAGTAATTCTGTTAAAGTAAGTTTGATCTCATCAACGGTTTGATCGTTGGTGAGACCTTTCAAGACAACCTTGAACGGCTTGGCGTTCTTGGTGTCATATGTAAAAAATTTGTACATCTTGTCAGTTAAATACTGAACAAAACGATCACGACCCTTTACTGAGTCGGCTAATAAGCGGCATTCACCTCTACGGCCAATTTGATAGGTAACTTTAACGTCAGAAACAAACGTTGAAAGTTCCTTTTTGAATATATTAAATTCAGAAGAAATAGTTACCACAATAGGTGGAACTTTCTCCTTTTTTAAAGATTTTATATTTTGTATAGTTCCATTATTAATAACTTCCATTTCACCAGCTTCTTGCTCAGGCAAAATATCAAATGGATTGTCACTACAGACACTCGAAGTGTCAGAAAGAGATGCTTCTCTTTTCCTTCCCGCAGCGATGCGAGGTTTCTTTTTCCGTCCAGCCATTTCAGGTGATACGAAAAAAGTTAAAACAAATGTTAAATTCAAAAGTAGGTAGTCTTGAGAAAGACTGATGGGAAATAACTTTCTGGTAGTCTTTAAAAGACACACTGACAAAACACAAACTTTGAAGCTATAGGCAGTCAAAGACCAGTCCACAAGCAACCGAAAAAACGTCTGATCTGTAGGACAGTTCAAGACGCACTGGACCTTCAAATGATATTATTCTATTGCTCAGAGATAAGTCTCTTTTTTGACGTGGTATTACGTTTCACGGCAACATAGAGTTGCAAATTGGAAAACCAAAAACCTCGAGAGCGTCACGAAATTGTTTACTCAGTCAGTTTCCAACTTTATTGATACAGTAATCGATTGGGAAACTCGTTGTGCGTCCATCAAAATGCCGAAAATTGTGAATAACGGGTAACAAGTGAAATTTTGGAATTGTTTTGAGGCTCTCTTACTCAACAACAAACAAGTTCAGAAAAAATTAAAAGTATGTATATGTAAGCTTTCTTTCTCCTTTTTATGCCCTTTTTTGTTTTATTTATACATGCTCAATTCCTATGGTATCATAACAAGGTGCCTTGGGCAAGCACATTGTACAGTTTCAACTGAATTTCACAAATATTTTATTGAAACGTTCACGTTAAAAGCGAGAGTCTTTCGGTTTTGACTGTGCATACATTCCTGCGAACCTCAGCAAGAGTTCGTCTGGATTGCGGTGGAAGATCGTCCAAAGTAAAGGACAAAAGGACTTTGTTCTTTTTGTCTAAATCATGGTTCAGTGGTTTGGCTATTAATCAAAATGTGTACCAAAGGTAAGAAAAAAAAAATTTTGTTCCATTTTTTCACAAACAGCATGCCGATGAGAGGTATGTGTTTGCGGGTTGCAGCAGTAGTAGCAGCAGGTTGCGCCAGTATTTGCTGGCTTTCCGAATTTGTTTTCGGCCCGAACACATCACTTGCCGGTTAGTCACATATTTCATCAGTAGTGCAGTAGTAGAAAATGTTTCGATTTGCTGGTTGAGAGCTTCGGCCTTCTTCCCCGCGATGATGCTTTGCCTAATTTAGGCAAATAACACAAGCAAACGTTCTGTATCTTGGCAATTAAAATCTGCCACGGCCGTCTTGTTTACTGAGTGTGAAAACAGCCTTTTAGTGTGTGTTGTCAGAGTGCCTTATTTTCCCACCATCGGAACAGCACAAAGGTCGCGATAAGCATCTCCGATTTTGAACAACAAACTACTATTTTCAAGGCAAATAAATAAGTAATTGAAGATATATCATTGCACACTGGGCCAGAAATGGAATCCAGCGGAAAGAAATTATTAGCGTTCTCAGGGTTTGACCAATCGGTTTTCGATCTTCTACAAAGTTTCTTGTTGTAGTTAGGGCTTCATTTTTCATGTTTGAATTAGTTCGGAATTCAGCCGCAAAGGTGGCGTTGCGATGCTAACTTCTTTCCATTACACGCTAGAGCTTTGCGGTATTTGACAAAGATGTAGATCTCTGAATTCCATGAAACTTTACAGAATATACAAAATTTCTACCTCCTCAAGTTTCAGAGATCTACGAGTTTTTATAAATTTTGTTTGAATTTCACGATTTGTTGTGATAATTTTATGAATTCACTCGAATTTCTTACAAAGTTTTTCTCGATAGAAATTGAATAATTACGTCGTTTTCTTCCGAGTATAAAAATTTTCAAAGTACTTAACTGAAAATATAACACAAAATTTTAAAAAAATACATAACTTTGTGAAGTAGATATCTCAGCGGGTAGCAAGTATAAGCAAACCATGATTTTTTCCAAAAACTGTCCATCAAAAAATCTTCATTTTCTGAAATTTTGAAAGAAGCGTTTTATGGTGTTTTTGTGATATTTTATTTTGAATTTAACCAAAGGTTTCATAGAAAAATACAATTTCCATCTATTTTTTGCATGAAATACACGGTCCAGTACTTTGATACTCTATCCAACCTATGTGCAGTCTTAAGCAAAGTTTCTCAGTGTAATAATAACTTCAACTTGACGCTCAGTTTAGTTCGCGATTTGGCCGCAGAGATGTCGCTTCGACACCAACTTTTTATTCTTACACGCTAGAGCTCTGCAGTAGAGAAAAGGAACAATTTCAACTGTAGTCTAGTGGTATGTGGATGGCTCATTTAATGAGCACATTTTTGAACAACTTCGTATGACGAACTTGAAGTTCTCAAGTAGTACAACAACATAGTCGAAGAGAGTATTGCTCGTACTCAAACACCGAAGCTGTGGGGACATTCTGGCCAATTATCGCAATAATTATCAGGATCATGTTTTTGGCACATTTTGCATGTTATATGATAAGTACAACGATACACCGTGCCTCAGTGCTGAGTCGAGAAACCTCATTTTAAATCCGATCATATTCGAATACCGCATTGATGGACTTGAGCTAAGAAGAGTTGACCGGGTTTGCGACCTTGGTATTCATCTCGACGCTAAACTCACTTTCTACCTAAATCATGCCAGTTTAATTTCAAAAGCGAGTCGACAGCTGGGATTCATTGCAAAAATTGGCCGTGACTTCATTGACCCTCACTGCTTCAAAGCCTTATTCTGCTCTCTAGTACGACCACTTCTTAAAAATTGTAGCTCGATCTGGTACCCTCATCAGTTAACCTGGTGTCTACGGATTGAACGTGTTCAGAAGAGATTTGTCCGACTGGCATTACCTGACCTTCCCCGGAGTGATCCGGAAAATCTTCCTCCGTATCCTGACCGCTGTCGATTTTTTGGCCTCGACACGCTCGAACGTCGTCGCAAAATCCAGCAAGCTACATCTGTTGCCAAAATATTGAATGGCGAAATAGATTCGCCGACGCTCTTGTTCCAGCTAAACTTCCGCAAGTTTGTGAATAAGTTGAAAAACTCGAATGTTTTGTAAACTTGACGCTATTTTTATTATTTATTAAGACTACATACTGTCAGATAAGTTATTGAATAAAATTAAATAAAATTTAACCTGATCGGGAATCGAACCCGATATCAGAACCATGTGAGACAGCTAGCCGATCGACACCGATAACCACGCAATCACGGGCTTGAAAATAGATTAACAGCGTCACTCTCACCTGACGATTTTCAATTGAAAATGACATTGAGCGCTGACATGGACAAGTGTTTCCATACAGTACTTCACGTATAAGAGAGAAAAAGGAGAAAAGAAAATCGTGACGTAATATTGATTGGAACTTGCATGACGTATTTAATGGGTACCGTTCTTACTGCGTCTTGCGGTGTGAGAAAACTATCATCAATGATATGATAAGGTCATAAAACGTGCAAATTGCCTCTTACTCCAAGTAGTGCAGTATTACTTTGAAGTTCTGTATAATTCTCATACAGTAGCGTTTATTTAATAAAGAGTTTCTTGTTTTGAGCCAGCAATAGTAGATTTTATGACTCATTATTCACGCAAAAGTTCAAGTCTTGTACAATCAATAAGTCTTCCCGATTCGCACAAATATTGCACTAAAAACGCACAATAAATGTGTGAAATGCATAACGCAACAGTTGTACTGCGAATACATTGACATATATTGAAATCAGAATATATATCAGATACACGAGAATCGTGATGTTTCGGTAAACTTCAGTTTCGGGCGAACGATCATTTTGGGGCGCTCGAAAAATCGTGCTTCATTTTCGTTCATATGAACGACTTGCTCATCCCTAATAATACACTGCAGCCGAAACAACCTTCAGCGATCCATGCTTCCCACACACAACTTAGTGACGCTGGTGCCAGTAACCTGGAATCATATGCATATGAATAAAACCAGAGTCATATATAAAAGCAAAATGTTTTGAACAAACTTAATGTCCTTTTAATTTATAATGATTCAATTATGTTTTTAAATGACCGGATTCATGAAAGTGAACCGATCAGTTAATATTTTAAATGATCTACTCAGTACCTAAATTATCAGTATTGATTGCTGGTTGCACCGTTTCAACGAGAGCAACCTTCTGAAAAACATTATCAATACCAGTACAAATCAACATGACGATTAACACCAGTGGAAACTTTTCAAGTGTAGTAGTTTGGAGCTGCAAAATACATTGGAGCAATTCTCGCTGAAACCGTCCCACTGATGACATGAAATCTTTGAAAAAAAAAAAAGGATAACAGTGAAAAAATGAGAAAACCACTTTGGTTAGTTCATATTGATGGACCTCTCGGGTACAAATCGGGTATTCGAGTAAGTTCGCAACTACCGATTCTAATTTGACATTACCATTGGAAAGCTGAGAAAAAATGCTTTAAGATACGTTCAAAAAATTAGGTGAGCATTGAGTTTGCCTTGCCATTGAGATCACTTTTCGAAATCTACAATCTTATTTTTTGTTTTTTGAACAGTTTTGTTTTCAATTCACCTTGCTATAATGTTACAAGTTTTCATATTATACTTATATATACTTTCCAATTTCGTTTATTTCGATTTAGGTGCAAATGTTATCATCCAATTTAGTTTTCGTTTTTTGTTCTACATTTTGATTTGTGATTTTCGAATGCCAGCTTCCTCTGTCATTTCTTAACATTTTTTTTCTCTTGAAAAATGAATATCTAAAAAAAGTTGTTGGTAAAAAGCTCAACGTGGAGAAAATAAAGAAAGTTCTTCTGCAAATTAAGTTTTAGAGATTTCTTCGTTAGTTTCAAGTATGAAGTGTTTACCAAAATACATACGACCACTTAAAAAGATATTCTTAAGTCGAAAAAAAAAATACCGCCCTGCAAAAAATACTGAATTCGCTAGACCAATTCATTGTTTGCAAAGTTTCATTTGAATCGTATACACGATAGGTAGTTTTATACGAAACCAAATTTTCTTTCTTTCTTTTTTTATTTTTTATTTGTGATGTGAGACTAGCTAATTTCACTCTTTCTTCTTTCAACAAACTTTAAGTTTTTTTTTATTCAATTCTTATCATTGGTAAATTACCTTCTTAAATATTCATTCCCGATTTTTTCCCCATTTTGCATTATTCCCTTAGCCATGGTCAAGTAAATAAAGGTCAAGAGAGGAGTTTGATATTTATAGACGAAGTTAATAGCCCTAGCCAAGGTTGTCTACCCTGTTTCGTGTTAGCAATAAAAAGTGTTCCTAGATTGCAGAAGCGAGCACCCGGAAAGGACTCACCGTAACGGAGTTCGTCGGTTCGGTAGACCAGTTTTCCCGGCTGCATTCATACTTTGGGGAAATTTTTCGCATCGTTTCACGGCGTGGAATCGCACTCGGTATCCCGTGCCTGTGTTTCACCAAGAACAGTGGTGGAAAAAGGGTTTCCAAATTTCTTACCAGCTTATGTTTTACCATCACATCGCGCAGCCATGATTGGAGTCGCATCTGCCCGGAGTAGCGTAAGTATCGCTACGAGAAGGAGTTAAACTGCTCCCATCGGTGAGATTTGACTCGATGGAGATATGGGCAAGAAGTGAAAAATATATAAACTAATGTTACGCTGAGGAGCTGTTGCGAAACAGAAGTGGAAAACGTAAAACAGTTTCGCTTCCAAGTAGCACAGTAGCGCGTTAATATATATCAAGTTTACAAGGTAGCTAAAAAACTGTGATTAACGCTATTATTGTTGGGGCAATTGAGACTGCACATACAGCAGCGTACTTTGCTTTCAGGTGCGAATTGCGTTGAATCGCTAGGCTTTACATGACGTACGTACAGCAATGTGTCGAAAGTGGAAGACAGGTGCAAACAGGGCAAAAAGTTGATTGGAAATTCTTGCTCGAGCTCGCAAACATTTTTTCCTGCTCCAGAAATCTATACGTCTATCCGTCTCAATTTGTGCATACCCTTGCGTCAAAGATAATGCAATATATAGCGTACGAGAAATTTTCGGATTTTATCGAAACCCGAGACAGGAAAATTTATGAAACATTCCTGGTTGGGTTGGTAGCTCCTTTCGTGTAGAAATAGTGATCTCTTTTGTGCCACACGTTGCATGTTCGGTTCTCGGGTTTTTTGGTGCCATACAGGACTAGGACCATTGCTATTGTCACAGAGCATCTCAGCTTGTTTCATCCGTTCACTGCTTTGGTGTTTGATCTTAGGTACAGGCTAAATGTGATAGATAATGCCAACAGTGGGCTGATTGTTCCCAATCTCCTCAGAGAAGCATGTGGAAAAATGTGGGTACCGACATGGTCAAATTTCTAGGACTAAACAATATATCACAACTGTGGGCAATAGGAATTTTCATCAATCTTTGGATTTGTAGACATTAAAAAATTAATGGTTTCTACTGTTTATATGACCGATGTAACTCTAGACTTCTACACGTGTTTCTACCGCTGAAACATTTGCCATCGATCATTTTCCAAAGCATTTCTTTTTTCGCTATCATCTATTTGATCCCGAGTGACAGCAATCATGGGTAGTAAAGTGAACGAACCTTCCGGTTGACTTTTCATGTAAAATGAAAGAGTGCGGTGTACGATTTGACGAGGACACAGAATGACGTTTGGTTTTTCTTGCTGTCCAAATCAAGATCAATATGGTCGTAATGAATGTTCACTTGCTCATTTCAAGCGATGTTCTCCTGTGATGCTGCTTTGCCTATCGTGCTGTTGAAACGAAAAGTGACAACGTCATTTCTCATTAATGCCAGTTGTGACGTTGATGGGTTGTTCTCCTAGAAAGTATCCGTAGGCAGAGAAAAAAAGGGTATTTTCACTTTGCAACCCTTGACTGTCGTCGGCTTCCCGGACGCGATGAAACAAGAGGTTCAATATAACTTATCTTACTGGCACTACGTGCAAAGTGCAAAAGCGTAACTGACACGTTCCGAGTGATATTGGTTTTTCGACAAGTGGCGAAAATAGTTCGACATTCCATGACACGTCCCGGTGACAGAAATAAGTGACTAGTGATACGGTTACTTCATTCATTCTGCTAGTGTAAATGTGACGCTTCTTCTCATTGGTGCAGTTTACATGATATGTAATCAACCAATCTGATCTGACGAAAAAAAACTTATCACGCAAAAGAAAAGCAGGAAACAGAAAAAAGAAAACAGAAAACAGAACTGGCTTTTAAAAAATTTGAATTCGCAATATTTTTTCATCTTCGATAAATTCGAAAAAAAAAATAAGCTATGTTGGTATCTGAAAGCTGAAAAAAAGAAAGAAAAATCTGCGAAAAATTTCTAGAATCATGTAGTAGGTACAAAAGGTGTTATGTCCTCTTATCATAAGGTTTTCTCCTTTGTTCCTCACAACGATCTGAAATGACAAACATCTCGTAGCTCTTCACTTCTACTTAGTATACGGGACTGATTGTTTATGATCCAAACTAAATCCCGTCTAAGAGACAGCCAGCTAGCGTACAGGAAACTACGTGAATCCATTATTAATCAAGCCTAAGATTGATAGCTGAAAGTGTTAATCACATCGTCTGTCGGTAATTTCAATCATCCAATCACCATAATCTAATAGAGCTCAATACGTCTCGAGTGAGACCGCCAAGGCAACTGACCCCAGTCCTCTCCCCGATAGTAGGACACAAGCGTCTGCCTCAACCCGTTTTCCAACTCTAGGTTGGCTAACTCCCAGTGCGTAACACGGCAACAGCAGAAACATAGACACAGCAGAGGAGACCAAGGCCGTTAAAATTTAACTCACCTTCATCAGTCCGGCTTAACGTGGGCTCTCCTGTCTGGCTGGGAATAATAATGAAAATTAAAAATGCATGAACCTTGCTTGCTAGTTGGCAAATTCGGATGGTAAACAAGCTTTTCAATTATTCACCTAACCCTCGTCCTGTTCAGTTTTGCAAATAGGCACACCCACCTACAAGAGCAAACGCGTGCATACATTTGCCCGATGAAAGGATATGCCGGGGAAGAAAATACGAAGCAATATACACGGTTGTCTACTAGGAAAGCCCACTTTAGAGGTAGAGGGGGGAAAATCACATTAGGTTTTAAGCAGAACGGCGAATGAGGGCTTTTGTCGTGTCGAAAAATATTTGATTCCGGTTCTTGTGAGGCGTTGTGAGGTCCTCCAGGCTCGAGATTGGCGCGTCTCGTAACGTGCCAGTAGACTCAACCGTGAGCGTTGGTGAGACTCCCTGAACGAAATGCCTCAGGGTCGGCACGCTTATCCTTATTTTTCGCGGGTTGTCTGGGAAATGCTTGAAAAGCCGATGTAAACACGTATTTGGCTAATTACAATTCTTTTATTCTCGCAATCCTGGCCTCCCACTTTCTTATATTCTATCTAACCTTTTCTTCTCCTTTTCGGGGACCCTTTCTTCCTGTGCTTCCTCCACCTTTCGCCACCAATCTGCAACCGGCTGACGCGATATCCTCCACCTTTGCCGCCAACAACCGCGACAATTCCGCGACCTTTGCCGCCCTCGCTGGTGAACACTGTAGCGTAGAACTGGCGGTGTGTGTTTGGAGCTTTCCGACGGTTTTCCCAAAGCAGCTGTGGTTTTTCCAAACCGAATCTACGTGGTTTTCCAAATTCAAACTTCGGGGTTCTGGGGAAGTGAAAATTGGAATTTCATAAGCTTTCTGGCGAGGGCACTCTTGGGCTTAACGGCGTAGGGCGGCTTGGCTTACCTGTTGTCCACAAACTTCACTCTCTGCTCTGCTGTTCACTGTTTTAATTACTCCTTTAACTAGCTTTTTCACGGTCTGCTTCGATCTATCGACTTTCTAAGAGTGATCAAGACTAGATTCTCGATAGGATCAACAGGTTATTGCCCTACGCCAACGGTCATTGCCCTCGCCAAGTAAATAAGCAGCTCTTTCTCCCGCCAGATCCTACTTAGTCCTCTCTCCATCGCGGCTCCATTTCGCCCGTCTCCTGGTGGCAGGATACACTAACCTCATGGGTGGGTGGCTGCGTTCATACGTCAATCGTTGGGTGGCATGGGCGTCGGGAGGGTAACATCCACATAAACAAACACTTCCCAATTAAAACAAACAAAATAAAACGAATATATACAAAAAAATCTCAATAACCTTCTAATCGGAGGCTACCAACGCTTACACTCTCCCCCAGCTCGGGTAAAAAAAAGTTTATGCAACAAACTTTTTTTTCCATGACGAATTACATGACCACAACACCAATTAGACAACCTACTGAACCTGCTGTTTACAACATAATAGACACGCGGACAGAGCTGCCTCCATTTACAGTTGTTTGTGAAACTTTTCATTTGCAACATAACCAACATAAACGAACCACCAGAAAGGAAATGCATGTATGCTGAGTGGTGATTTTGAGTATTGGGGTCATAAGTTCTCATCGTTGGCTTTGCCAACTCCTCTCAGTTTCGGGACTGCTGTCCGTACTGACCATCATTGTCACTATATTGACTCCGGTCTCCAGCAATTAAATCCGTCCGTCTAAAGACGTGGAACCTCAACACCTATCAGATTTTGACGATCGCTTAAAACGAACACTTAAATTTAAAAAAAAATATTTACAACATGTAAAACCAATAAAGAAACAACAAATATTATTAATAAATTGAAACCTTTTTAAAATATAATTTATACTTATTCTACTAATTGTTACTCCGGAGTAATTAAATATGTACAAGTTTAATTTCGACCCATCCTACGTGATATATTTCACATAGCTTGTCGGAGTGGTGATCTACTACATTCTTATCGCTGATCATCGATTGTTATCGGTATGCGTGAGAAAATAACGAAAGATCGAACGAACTGTCAATCGCCTGCCATAAGTGGAAAAATATCTGTAGCTGAAGCACATGGAGTTCCGATGTGTTTCTATATTGGAAGTAACTTGAGTGTGCGCACAGTGAATTTTTTATCTATCCTGTTTATTCTTTGTTCAAGATGTTTGGCCAAGGGACCAATGGTGATATTTCAAAAATTCGCTTAGTTCTCATTCATTCCTTCCAATATAGAAGCCCATCATTCGGTAGTATGAAATCCGGATATGTGATTACCAGGTAAATATGGCTATTGTTTCTCTATTTCGTTTTCTTTCCCATATTCTGTTGTATGGATTGTTAAATTTGTGATTCCTTTTACTGTGCACAATTGGTTGTGACCTTGATCTTGCTCGTTCGTTCTTTTTCATCCTCTCTTCGGTTACGCTCTCATTCTGCGCAATGCGCTCTCTCCCTGCCAGCATTTCAGATTCAACTTGTTTATAATCTTGCATGCAAGTCAGGAAAATGCATTTTGTGCAGCAGAGGAACTTATGTGTATTCTAGTTGCATTCTTTTCAACACATTAATTTTATGGTACCATGGATTGAAATATAACATTCAACATTTATATTATTCTTACAAACTCTTTCTATTCTTCTATCTCTTTTACCTCTATTCTACTTTGAAAAATTTTTTAAGGTGCCTTGATTGTAACCTCCAAAATGGTTGGAAAGGGGCAATTTTAGATGCTGCAACTGATAAGACTGCTCATTTCCTTCCACTTTCGTATTAAATCGGCTGTATCTGTTAATGATATTATGTTATTTATTCCATTTCATTTAGTTATTTTAGGTTATGCCTTCAAGTCGGCGGCTGAGAAAACGCCTAAGGATTTACCCTTCAAATCTGAAACTTCATATGAGCTACTGCCTTTCTTCCCGATGATGATGCAGGGTGTATACTGGGCTCCGAGTTTGGCGTTGAAGTTTTCACCTGCGAAAGACTGGCGAAAGGTTCGCTTATAAACTCGCTGGCCCACATCGAATGTCGGTGAGTATCGCTTATGCCGAAGATCATAGCGCCTTTTTGTGTCCTCGTGGGATTTTTGTTAATGGTTTTCTACCAAATCGAAAATTTTATGGTTAATTCCATTCAGTCTCTTCATCCTCTCCTCTTCGCTAATTTCCTCATCTCTTTCCAATCTATGCTGCGAGCCTTTGGTAATGATTTCGTGTCCATACACCACACAGTGCGGACTAAATTTTGTTGAAGAATGGATCGTATTATTGAGAATATGTTCCATTTCTGAAATTTTTGTATCCCAAAGCTTCTGATCTAACTTAACATAGCTACTGATCATGGCATTTATTGTGCGGTTAAGGCGTTCAGCAGGGTTTGCTTGGCCCCTGTGCCTAGCATTGGCCCAGTGCTGTATTTCATATTTTTTTAAAAGATTCTGAAACTCTCGCGATATTAAAGTTGTTGCATTGTCACTGATGATGATTTGCGAAGTGGACAGTTTGCGAAACCATTGTTCTTTCAAGATTTTGCATAGATTTACTGCAGAGATCTTCTTCACGGGAGCAAGCAGGCAGTACTTAGAGAAGATGTCCATGACAACTAACAAGTGCACGTTGCCATGCTTACTGCGCGGAAGAGATTGAATGTAATCCATGCAAATTATCTGGAAAGGTTTTGTAGTGATACGCTGTCCACCCATCGGCGGTGCTATTGAGACTGTGGGATGTTTGTTTTCCTTACAGGACTCACATTGGGAAATATATTTCTTGATGTCTGCGGCCATTCGTGGCCAATAGTACATCCTTTTTATTTTTTCCACACACTTTTCGTATCCAATATGAAGGTTCCCATTATGCTCGTTTTTGAGTATTCCGACTCTCAGCGAAGCGGGGACACACTGTTTCCATTCAAAATGGTAATCCATTGTGTCCGCTTTTGTGGCGACGAATTTGAACAATTTGTTATTAACAATTTTAAAATCGACATATTTTTCGGGATGGTCCTCAACCGCAGCAAACAGTTTTTTGTACCAGCCATCCTCTGGCTCTTCATCGAGGCTTTCTAGAGACCGAGATAGGGCATCAGGTACAACATTTTCTTTGCCCTTTCGATGTCTGATCTCTAGATCGTACTGTTGCAGTGTTATGCTCTAACGACTGAGTCTAGAGGACGACCTCCATTTGGCTCGCATTATGAATGTTAAAGCTGCAGAATCTGTCACTAGGTTGAACTTAGTGCCTTCTATATACCCCCTAAACTTTTCAATGGAGCGTAGGGCGGCTAGCCCTTCCTTTTCCGCTGCATGGTAATTCAGTTCCGCACCTTTAAGTTTTTCCGAGTGATAGGCAACTACCTTTTCTTCACCGTTGTGTACCTGTGTGAGAACTCCCGCAATCGCGCTATCGCTAGCATCGGTCTGTACCGTGAAAGGAAGCAAA
The DNA here is from genome assembly GCF_029784165.1 of Wyeomyia smithii. Classification (NCBI taxonomy): domain Eukaryota; kingdom Metazoa; phylum Arthropoda; class Insecta; order Diptera; family Culicidae; genus Wyeomyia; species Wyeomyia smithii. The sequence goes on from NC_073695.1 coordinate 21,701,188, forward strand.
AAATCTGGATTGGCCATAACTGGGGTTGATATGAGCCTTTCCTTAATGGCTCTAAATGCATCATCGGCTGCCGCATTCCATTCCACCCTCTTTGGCTTACCTTTCAATAAGTCAGTGAGAGGGTACGTGATTTTGCTAAAATTGGCGATAAACCGTCGGTAATAGTTCACCATACCGAGGAATCCCCGTAGTTGTCTCACCGATTTTGGAACCTGGTATCCCATGATCGCTTGCACGCGATCTGGGTTAGGTCTTAACCCTTCTCGAGACAAAATATACCCAAGATACGGCAGTTCTTGGCAGCAAAATTTAGATTTTTAATGTTATTGCATAAGTTTGCTTCACGTAAACGCTTTGCTAGGTCTTTTAGTTTTTTTATATGTTCTTCGTACGTCTGGCTCGCCACGACGATATCGTCTAAGTAGACAAATATCCCTGGCTCCAGCGCACCATGATCTAGCACACGGTCCATTATTCACTCAGTGTAGCGGGACTGTTCACTAGTCTGAATGGAAGCCTAGTAAAATGGAACAACCCTCTTCCTGGTATAGAAAAGGCAGTGTATTTCCTTGAATCAACGTTCAGGAATATCTGCAAAAATGCCTGTGAAAGATCAATAGTCGATAGGTATCGAACTGGCCCTAAGTGACTAAGTATTCGGTTTTGATGTGGTAACGGGTAGGCATCTCGCTTCGTTCTCTCATTGAGTTTTCTGGCATCTAAGCACAGTCCAACTTCTGGAGAATCTCTTTTGGTGACTGGTACTACCGGAAGAGACCAGTCTGAGTCTGATGGTTCTATTACGCCATCCCGTAGCATGTTATCCACTGCTGAGTGTATTTTGCGTTGAATCTCAGGACTCCATGGGTAAGGATTCTTTCTCACGGGATCCGCCTCCTTGTCTTCCTCTTTGATTTATATCACGTGCTCCATCAAGTGTGTCATTGATAGTTTTCCCGGTTCTGCCATCAGAAACAACTTTTTTACTTCCTCTAATTCTTTGCCCTGATCTTCTGTTAGCGTTTCCTCTATCTCTTCTGAACTCTTGTGAATTTCCTCATCTAAAACATCCATTGCTAGGTCATTAATTGTGGGGTGAATACCAAATTTTTGCCAGAAATCATACCCTAACACACACCTTCGGTTAAGCTTTGGAGCGATCAAAACTGGCAGAATTTTAGTGATGCCGTTGAACGTAATTGGAATTTCCGTACAACCCACCACTTCTAAATTTTCTCCGGCGGCAGTCTTAAGATTAACTGAAGCTGGCTCTAATTTTAATTTCAAGGCATTAATTATTTTTTTCGCTCCGATGCCAAAAACCGTGCGTGCAGCTCCACTGTCCAACAAACCGAACTCTATCCCCATTAGTTCGATTCTCGTGAATGGCCTGGCGTCACCACTAACGACGCGTGACGAGTAACGAAGCGATCTCGTCTCGTTTAGGAATTTGCTCAGTTACTCTCGAGTATCCTAACTGTCGAAGAATAGTTGATGGTTCCTCTTGCACAACTGATTGAGGTCTTTCAGAGCTGTTGTTCTGACTGCTGTGCCTCAGTAAGCAGTCCGTTTCAGGTTTTTTGATTCGCAATAGGGGCAATTTGTTGTTTCGAAACCTGGAAACCCACATTTCTCGCAAAACATGTGTCTTTTCTGACGACATTCTTGCCAGGAGTGTTTCTCCTCATGACAGTTAAAACATGTTCCCGGTTTAATTGGTATGTACGCATTCACTATCCTCTGTAGTGCATTTGTTGCACTGGGACCTGCCCTACAGTCTCCTGCATTTGTTCTCGGCTTTACATTGTATTCTTGTTTCTGATTTTGCTGCATGTAAGAATTTTGCTGTTGTGAATTTTGAATTGTATTACTCTGCTTGCTAGAGAATTTGTTATTATTTTCAAGGTTTTTCTTATGATTGCAATTGTACCCCTGATTGCTATTTCGCCGCACTCTAAATCGGTTATTAAAATTTCTGCCATTATTATTATAAGGTCGTATTTGTTGTTCATTAATTTCTTCTACGTGAGCTCTCTGCATGTCCCTATTATAATCCCTTCTTCGATAAAGTTGCCAATTAATCGCATCAAACCGTTTACCGAATTCTCTCATTTTAGGAATAGACGTAATGTTAGCTGCGAGCATTGCCGTTTTGCAATCATCCCTTGTGTTCCTGAACAACGCATTAAACTTGCGAGTTTCGTCCCAAGGCTGAGACATGCTCCTGAAAATTCTCACCATATCAAGATAAAAATCTTGGAATTTTTCTCTTGGACCCTGCTTTCTTGCATTCGCTAGACTTTCGTACTGATAGTCAATGTCCACCGGCAGAAATTCATTTTTTAATTCGCATACTAAGTTTTCCCATGATATCAACTCGTTATTCCCATTGATTTCCATATACCAACTTCTAGCTTTTCGCGTAAACAGGTGGTGTGCGGATAAGAAAAGCTCCTCGTTCGAAAACCCTTCAGACCTGGCATTAAATTCTACCTCTTTCAAAAATTCATTAAGCCTCCTACCGTTGTATAAACCAACATATTTCACAGACCATTTGTAAATCGGAAATCTGCTGGTATTTGTTCGTGTTTCACCTACTCGTCCCTCATCGGTTTTCTCCTGATTTCCTAAACCCGTTTCAACTGATTTGTTACCCATACTTTCCATAGAACTACACCTTCTTTTTATCCAATCTACAAAATTTTCCGACTGATTGTCACTTACATGTTCAGGTTTTTCCTCTACATGCGTGGTGTTCGCGCCTTTTCCTTTGTCTCTCTCTGAACGATTTTCACTCTTCTCTTTTTGCGTTTCTAACGCTTCAATCCGACTAAGCAATCGTTCTACCATCATCTTGAAATAATCATTTTCCGAAGTCAACTGAGCTATCCTATTTCCATCACACTCAACGTTTTCACCCCCTACTGCTCCCTCTTCCTGCTCAATGTTATCTTGTTGTTCTACTACTCTAGACACTATCCCATCATTTCTCCTACTCGAATTTCCCTGCTGTTGTTCATTCATCACTGGTTGATCGGTTAAACTTTCCTCTCCTTCTCCGCCTAAATCAGATTCAATCTCTTCTTCTGAATTAATTTCTTCTCTCAGTGCACGCAAACTTTCATTTGCAATTGCAGTTTCAGCTTCTCTCACTTCCTGTAATGGAGAGGTGATTGAAAAGTATACATTTAGCATTTTCATACATTCTCCCGCTATCAAAGCGAGATGATTTAAGTGTCTTTCTTCTTTAGCATGAGCTTGTAAACGCTCCATACGAAAAAAAAATGTGGATTAATCTCGTTTTCAAAATTTGGTTAGGTAATTCTTTACGGCTTCTGTTTTCCAATTGAGTTTTTATCATTTCTAACTTTTCTTCGCAACATTTAATTCTCCTCTCAAGGATGTCCAACATTTTCTTAAAGTCATATTGGGTTTTTCTTTTTCAGATTTTAAAAATCCACGCAACTTTCGTTTCTGCTTGCTGCGCGATTTGCTCATCATTTCCGCAGCGCGGATCTGTAGTTCGTGATCCAGTTCATCGTTGGTCAAATGGGCAACATTCATCGTGTAATATTTCGTGAAAAGGTGTTGTTGTTCCATTGCGAAATTTGTAACAAACACACTCAAGCCACTGAATGTTAATTAAGGAAAATAAAGATAGGTTTTTTTTTTTGCGTTATTTTCTCCCACCGAAATCAAATCCTACTAAAAAAATTCAAAAACCAAGATGATATTTATATCTAGTTTGCTGTTCTTTTAAGCGATCGTATACCTCTCCAAACTTTTGGACGTCAGAACCCCTTTTTTTGAACAAAACCAAGTTTCACTCGCAGTTTAAATTTCAACAATTCTGCCACTTATTAGCGAAAATTAGATTGTGAGCGCACGGATGTTTTCCCAGAGACGTACGTACTAATCGGCTGTTTTTCAAGCAAATCTACGAGCTGAACCCTTAAAAACGATGGTAAGTCAATTTTTGTTGGGCGCCAAAGTGTAAGTTGCCAGTAGACTCAACCGTGAGCGTTGGTGAGACTCCCTGAACGAAATGCCTCAGGGTCGGCACGCTTATCCTTATTTTTCGCGGGTTGTCTGGCAAATGCTTGAAAAGCCGATGTAAACACGTATTTGGCTAATTACGATTCTTTTATTCTCGCAATCCTGGCCTCCCACTTTCTTATATTCTATCTAACCTTTTCTTCTTCTTTTCGGGGCCCCTTTCTTCCTGTGCTTCCTCCACCTTTCGCCACCAATCTGCAACCGGCTGACGCGATATCCTCCACCTTTGCCGCCAACAACCGCGACAATTCCGCGACCTTTGCCGCCCTCGCTGGTGAACACTGTAGCGTAGAACTGGCGGTGTGTTGGAATCCGGCCTGATCCTGGACGATGAGCTTTCCGACGGTTTTCCCAAAGCAGCTGTGGTTTTTCCAAACCGAATCTACGTAGTTTTCCAAATTCAAACTTCGGGGTTCTGGGGAAGTGAAAATTGGAATTTCATAAGCTTTCTGGCGAGGGCACCCTTGGGCTAAACGGCGTAGGGCGGCTTGGCTTACCTGTTGTCCACAAACTTCACTCTCTGCTCTGATGTTCACTGTTTTAATTACTCTTTTAACTAGCTTTCTCACGGTCTGCTTCGATCTATCGACTTTCTAAGAGTGATCAAGACTAGATTCTCGATAGGATCAACAGGTTATTGCCCTACGCCAACGGTCATTGCCCTCGCCAAGTAAATAAACAGCTCTTTCTCCCGCCAGATCCTACTTAGTCCTCTCTCCATCGCGGCTACATTTCGCCCGTCTCCTGGTGGCAGGATACACTAACCTCATGGGTGGGTGGCTGCGTTCATACGTCAATCGTTGGGTGGCATGGGCGTCGGGAGGGTAACATCCACATAAACAAACACTTCCCAATTAAAACAAACAAAATAAAACGAATATATACAAAAAAATCTCAATAACCTTCTAATCGGAGGCCACCAATCTCCGATCTCGGTACGTGAGGTGTTCGTACGTCAAGAGTTTAGCGCTTGAGCTTGATTGAGTCTAACGTTAAGTGTTTTTAACTCACACGGCTGATGTGTTAGATTATGATTTTAAGGATAATTTTTGATTAACATTTTCTGATCTAAACGTAGGCTAAAAAACTTCCAACTTCAAATATTTTTGTTGGTGGCATTCTTTTTGATTGATGGATGGATGAATCGTAATCTTATTCTCAAGTTGTTAAAGTCAGTGTTGATACGCTTGATTCCTACTCAAAATGTGCTTAATTGATTTCTGTCCCTTCAAAACTTTGACCTAGTTCCGAATGTCATCTTTCTTCGATAACGCAATTAGGCTCCAACCGGAAGGGATTTTCAGCCCATTACAGTACAGCTCACTCCTAGAAAACTTTTTTTTCGTTCTCATTCAATTTTGTTTCCAAGTTTTGATTCGTAAACTCAAGAGAGGTTGATTGTGTCTTTAGGCAGCCTATTGTGTGTGGAATCAAACGAAAGGGTTTTCATTGATTCGAATTTCTATATTTTGAAACGAATAAATTTGGGTGGATTTCGCCGGGGGTTACTCTGTTTTTTTTTATGTAACTTCGCTTGTGGGAGCGAAAACTGCTCTCGTTTTCATGAACATTTTGTTAATAAGGAAAACATTTCAAATTGAGCGCGCTCAAAATTTAAACACTAGAAGCTTGATAAATACAGCTGTTCTAACTTTGAACTTCGAAGTTTGACTTTTATATCTCAAACGAGGCAAATGGGTTTTGACCATTGGTATCTCATGTTTAGACTTTGTGCATCAAACTTTAAAAATATAGATCTCAATTCTCAGGTTTGATTAGTAGGTTCAGTAGGTATACCTCGAATATACGCTCATTCTCGTTTATGAAATGTGCGTGAAAGTGAATGGAACCCCTTAAACTATGTCAAATGGCAAGAGGTGACTATTAGGCGGGGGCCTAGCGTGGTTGGTAACGTCTCCGCCAACCACGCTCGACGCCTGGGTTCGAATCCCACCGCCGACATAGGTGTCGATGGTTGTTAGGTGGTGTCTAGGTGGTCTAGATTCAATCCTAATCAACGGGTCGTGAGTTAGGGTCCTGGGTGGAGTCACCTCCCGGGCGTCGGTGATTGGCACAATAACAGTGGCGGAACTAGACCGACGGAAAACAAGCGAGAATAAAAAAAAAACAGGTGACTATTTTCCAGTGTTGACAAAATTTGTACTTAACTCAATACTGATGCTATACCGTGACAATTTTTTTTCCGGTAGGAATTTCATAACGCTAATTTGAATTGAATTAGCGTACACTAGGGTAACCTAAACTAAAACGTTATCAAATCGGAAACTGTCTTTCTCGTTGCATTTGCAACAGTTGATTTAGATAACAGTTCAAAATTAGGACGAGGGCCGTGTGGTCTAAGTCGAATGCGTACAATACTAATAGGTAGATTTTCACATACAAATCTTCATAAGAATATGAAATGCAATGCATCAGAAGCAATCACCTTCCGATAACTGGTAAACTAAAGATTGACTGATTAGAAAAAAGATCTTCTTTAAATCCGATTCAAAATTAAAGATTCATTAGTAGCTTAGAATATCAATTTTCGAGCCCAAGCATTGCGATTTAAGTTAATATTGAAGCCAAAATCGGGTACTCAACTATTTATTTAATATGATCGAAATTAGATGTTCGCATTTTCAGTGGTAAATCTCCGACTCCAGTTTCTAAATTCCGATTTTTTAGTCATAGTATTCTGCATTGTAAACTCAATTACCTATATCCTCAAATAAAAAACTTACAGCGGCGTGAATTCTGAGAACAAACAATGAAAAACTCTCGTCTTGAAATACTGAAAATTCATATCAATTGTAAATTTGCATTTCTCCCAATTCTTTGGGAAAATTTAGCCACGTAACCACAAGGTTACAGAGTCCGCTTTGTCAAACGGATAGTCGTGGGTTCGAATCTTAGTAGAATCAGGCCATTCTATGTCATAAAGGACTCAAGCATGGGTTTATTCTCAGGCTTCCCCATCACCTACCCTTCCTTTGCGCTGAAATCTACAGTACCTTTGCGTGATTTCCTCTTAACAAAAATAAGACCCTCTTATCAATAAAACTGGCCAGAAGGACGCACGACGAAACTACTCCAGGGAATTATAATTGGTGATATTTGGCAGGAGGAACAAGTCTCGATATAGTAGAACAGTAAACGTCTAGAAGGAAGGGTAAAATCACATTACACACAAGCACTGATAACTCAACCATAACTGTGTTCAGGGATCTTCCAAAACTGACGTCCAGTAGTATGAAGATCCCTCGGAAATAATTATTAGTATCAGGAAACAGATCAGTAAAATATAAAGAGTCAAATGAAAGAAGGAGAAAAAAAAGCGAAAGAGAAAGCTAAAAATGACAGATAAACAATAACAGAAGGAGAAGGAGCAGAAAAAGGAGAAGGAGAAAGAGAAAGAAAAGGGGAAGAAGAAGGAGAAGGAGAAGGAGAAGGAGAAGGAGAAGGAGAAGGAGAAGGAGAAGGAGAAGGAGAAGGAGAAGGAGAAGGAGAAGGAGAAGGAGAAGGAGAAGGAGAAGGAGAAGGAGAAGGAGAAGGAGAAGGAGAAGGAGAAGGAGAAGGAGAAGGAGAAGGAGAACGAGAAGGAGAACGAGAAGGAGAAGGAGAAGGAGAAGGAGAAGGAGAAGGAGAAGGAGAACGAGAAGGAGAAGGAGAAGGAGAAGGAGAGGGAGAAGGAGAAGGAGAAGGAGAAGGAGAAGGAGAAGGAGAAGGAGAAGGAGAAGGAGAAGGAGAAGGAGAAGGAGAAGGAGAAGGAGAAGGAGAAGGAGAAGGAGAAGGAGAAGGAGAAGGAGAAGGAGAAGGAGAAGGAGAAGGAGAAGGAGAAGGAGAAGGAGAAGGAGAAGGAGAAGGAGAAGGAGAAGGAGAAGGAGAAGGAGAAGGAGAAGGAGAAGGAGAAGGAGAAGGAGAAGGAGAAGGAGAAGGAGAAGGAGAAGGAGAAGGAGAAGGAGAAGGAGAAGGAGAAGGAGAAGGAGAAGGAGAAGGAGAAGGAGAAGGAGAAGGAGAAGGAGAAGGAGAAGGAGAAGGAGAAGGAGAAGGAGAAGGAGAAGGAGAAGGAGAAGGAGAAGGAGAAGGAGAAGGAGAAGGAGAAGGAGAAAAAGAAGGAGAAGGAGAAACAGAAGGAGAAGGAGAAAAGAAGGAGAAGGAGTAGAAGAAAGAGAAGGAGAAAGAGTGAAAAAGAGAGAAAGGGAGAAAGAGAGAAAGAGAGAAATAGAGAAAGAGAGAAAGAGAGAAAGAGAAAAAGAGAAAAAGAGAAAAAGAGAAAAAGAGAAAAAGAGAAAAAGAGAAAAAGAGAAAAAGAGAAAAAGAGAAAAAGAGAAAAAGAGTAAAAGAGAAAAAGAGAAAAAGAGAAAAAGAGAAAAAGAGAAAAAAAGAAAAAGAGAAAAAGAGAAAAAGAGAAAAAGAGAAAAAGAGAAAAAAGAGAGAAAGGAAAAGAAAGAGAGAAAGAGATAGAGAAAGAGATAGAGATAGAGATAGAGATAGAGATAGAGATAGAGATAGAGATAGAGATAGAGATAGAGATAGAGATAGAGATAGAGATAGAGATAGAGATAGAGATAGAGATAGAGATAGAGATAGAGATAGAGATAGAGATAGAGATAGAGATAGAGATAGAGATAGAGATAGAGATAGAGATAGAGATAGAGATAGAGATAGAGATAGAGATAGAGATAGAGATAGAGATAGAGATAGAGATAGAGATAGAGATAGAGATAGAGATAGAGATAGAGATAGAGATAGAGATAGAGATAGAGATAGAGATAGAGATAGAGATAGAGATAGAGATAGAGATAGAGATAGAGATAGAGATAGAGATAGAGATAGAGATAGAGATAGAAATAGAGATAGAGATAGAGATAGAGATAGAGATAGAGATAGAAAAAAAAATCAGAAAAAAGACAGAACAAAACGAAGAAACGAAAAAAAGAGAAGGAGAAGAATAAAAAAAAGAATATTCGAAATAGATTTAAGAAGTGAATGATTGAAAAATTGAAATGTTAAGGTTCATTAAGCAGACAATGTGTAGGGAAAGCAAAAAATAAGCTAACTGGAAATATGATGCAGATGTGGAAGAATATACCGCTTGTCTATTCCATTTTTTTTACCTTTGTTATTGTATGTATCATAATAAAAATCGTTATATTTTTTCCATAGGCAGACGTTCATGTTGTACAAGATTGATCGGAAATTCCGTGTGGATTTCAAACAGAAATACTTTATAAAGGAAATGTACCAGTTGTGGTAATACCTAAACATTTACTAGTTATGGTATGAACCAGTAGTTACGGTCCATTAAGTTAAATGGAGTATTTCCATAACTGGTACTATTGTGCTAATGCGATTTAACAGTTCGGCTGGAAAGTTTATAAGATAACGTAGTTAAAAAATTTTTTTTTTGCAAAATTCATTTTCATTATTCAACATAGTTGCCTTCGGAAGCGATACAGTGATTGTAGCGAGCTTACAACTTTTCGATACCATTTTTCTAGTACTCTTGAATTTTCTGCCAGCGAGCATTCTCTTCAGGTCTGAGAACAGAAAGTAGTCGCTTCGTATTCTCCAGATCTGGAGAATACGGTGGAAGCGGAAGCAATTTGAAGCCCAGTTCATGCAGTTTTGCCATCATCGACACGTTGTGGTTTTTGATCTATTGTGAGCATGTGCTGTATCTTCTTTACATACAGTTTTTGCATGCCTCAATATTAATGCACGATATGTCCAACACATTCTTTCGCTATCTTCAGAGTCTCAGGTATCTCGCCCAACTTCACTTTACGGTCATTTAAAATTATTTTGTGGAGTAATAGCTTTTTTGGAGCCATACTTTGGTTTGCTCTGTATTTTTTTCGATCAAAAAGCAATGTTCCATCAATACACGAAGTTCGGATTTCTCCGTTGTTTTCACAATGACAAAAGTTGCTTCACTCTCAATGCTGTAACTCACGAAAGAATCAACCAATTGCTGGCAAATTTTGACACGTATCCATTGAAAGATGGTGCTTTGTGATAGTCAAGTAGATTTTTGCAAGAGGCGCAATCTAGACGTTGACCTTATAAACTTTTCACGTGAACTGTTAGCTTCAACTGGTGCACTGGCCATAATTGGCTCACTCACTCTAAATCTTTCGTACACTAGCACCGCATGGTGACCTTATTGCTACAACAAACCTATTTTATTGTTGGAGTTGCTGGTAGCGCTAACTGGTTACGTATTGCTAGCACTATAAAACATTATACATGTTGGGAACTCTGCTTGGACGTCTGTCTGTGGTTGTTTCTAATCGAAATTTTTGACTCATATATTTTTGTTTGGCTTTTAGTGTGACACTCTCTAAAAAAAAACCTTATTTTCCCGGAATTCTAGGGACTTGGGAATGAAAACAAAATTAACAAAAATATGATTTGAAATGAAGTTTAGTAACACTCCAAAAAAATGAAAAATTATAGCTATTCCACCAATTCCTGTGAATTTTGCTGTTCCTAGCCATTATCATTTTTTTCAGAGACTGAAATGAGTTTCCTCGTAAACATAACGTTAAGGCGACGAACCCTGCGATCAATTTCTATTCGACACTCTCACGTGAGTTGACGCGTTTTGGTAATGGCTAGGGATACCAAAATTCATAGGAACAGTTGTCTTTAATTTTTTCCGGTTTGAGCTTTTGGAATGCACTTTTTTTCATTTTGTCGACCAGTGTAATCGGATCAGCCATTTTATTTCAGATCCATTTGATTTAAGATTTTCAGATTGAAAATTAATTTCCCGAAAACTTTTTCTAAGGTTTCAAAATAGGCACTCTCAAGGGAAAAACCTAAATTAATCCACCTAGCGGTCAGACTATGCCTTTCTCATTCAAACTTATTATTTGTAAAAATAAATTTACATGAACGCTCCAATCCAATAAATGTGTACCTATTCACTTTTTGGGTTCTAAAATAATGATGTTGTAATAAAAGTATAGAATATTAAATTTGACGTAATGTAAATGCTCAATAAATAGCGAAATAAAAGAAATGATTCTTAATTTCGAACAATTCAATCACGAGCGATACCGGGAACATTCAAATGGTACGATAGCGAATTTAAATTATATTGTGGCCACATATATTGATCAAAGCAGTATAGTTTTAAATAGCCTTTGAATTTCTTTTCTTTCCATAACTTTTGAACCACATGTCAAATTGTTATGAAGTTTGTTATTTGTAAGTTTGAGAGATGACTCGTTCGTATGACATTAGTTATGTTCAAATAAGTCGTGTAATCTTTGAGATGATAGAATTTCGATGTTTTATTATCAATTTAATACATAACGGTGGCTTAAGTTCAATTATAATCAAATGAAATGGGAACGTATAGGGCAGACAAACTTTGAAACCACTTGTTCAATCATAATTCATCAGTTAACCCTTAACTAGCCCGCTTATCTGATAATACTATTGATCAAATCGGTTGTGTACTTTCTGAGATAATGAAGTTTCGTGATTTTCACAATTCGGTACATTACAGACGAAGTTACAGTTCGATTACAGTAAAATTTATTAGGGTGTTATGAGTCAGCTAGACCTTTCATTTGACACTAATTTCGTGAAAATCGGTTCAGCCATCTCTGAGAAAAGTGAGTGAGTTTATGTATTTTTTGGAATGTGTTTCTTTTCATAGCTAGATTTCACATTTTCAAACATAACAGGCAAAGTAATAGTCCGATTGCAAAAAAATCAATAGGGTCTTATGAAGTACAATGAAATTTAATAGGGTCTTATGGGGCAACTAGAACTTTCATTTGCATATAATTTCATTAAAATCGGTCCAGCCATCTCTGAGAAAAGTGAGTGAAAATAAAAATCTGCACACACACACACACACACACACACACACACATACAGAAAATGTTAAGCTCGTCGAACTGAGTCGAGTGATATATGCCATTCGGCACTTTGGAGTACTTTCATATCTTCGGTTTTGAAGGTGATTGCTATACCTTTCTAGGAGAAAGGCAAAAAGTTAAAAGAATTATTAATTAGGAGTAAAATATTCGTGCTGAAGAAATAGCGAAATAAAAGAAATGACTTTGAATTTCGTACACTTCAATCACGAGCAGAACAGGGAACGTACGAATAGCACAATACCAAATTTAAATCATGTTGAGGCCATATGTTTTGATCAAAGCAGTTACAGTTTTTAATAGTCTTTGAATTTCGTTTCTTTTCATAACTTTTAACCACATTACAAATTGCTATGAAATTTCTTACTTGTGAGTTTGAGAGACAATCTGTTCAAATGACACTAGATATGTTCAAATAAGTCGTGTAATCATTGAGATAATAGTCTTCCGTTGTTATTATAATTTAATACAGAACGGTTGGAATGAAAATACGATTATAGTCCAATAAAATGGGCACCTATAGAAAAGCCAAACTTTTCATTTGACACTCAGATTGTTGAATTTAGTCCAGCCATTTTCGGGAAAACGAGTGAATTTGAAAAGTCACCGGAACATGTTTCTTTCCACAGTTTTTGAACCACGTGTTTAATTACTATAAAATTCATCAATTAACCTTTAACTAGCCCGTTCATTTGATACCAATATTGTTCAAATCGGTTGTGTACTTTCTGCGATAATGAAGTTTCGTGATTTTCCCATTCTGGTACTTTACAGACGAAATTACAGTCCGATTACATTGAAATACGTAAGGTGTTATGAGGCAGCTAGACCTTTCATTTGACACTAATTTCGTGGAAATCGGTTTAGCCATCTCTGAGAAAAGTGAGTGTTTTTGAGTAGTCTTCGGAATATGTTCCTTTTCATAGCTGGATCTCACATTTTTAAACATGACAGGCAAAGTAATAGTCCGATTGCAAAACAAATCAATAGGGTCTTATGGGGCAACTAGACCTTCTATTTGACACTGATTTTATTGAAATCGGTTCAGCCATCTCTGAGAAACATGAGTGAGATTAAACACTCTCCAGAACACGTTCCTTTAAATAACTTCTGAACCGCACGTTCAATCTTCATGAAACTCAAAAGGCTTTTTTAAGTAGCTCGTTCATTTAAAACCAATTTTGTTAAAATCGGTTAAGCAGTTTCTGAGATAATGATGTTTCGTGATTTTCACATTTTTGAACATAACCTCTAAACTAAAAATCCGATTGCAATGAAATTCAATAGGGTCTTATGGGGCAACTAGACTTCTCATTTGCAATTAATTTCATGAAGATCGGTCCAGCCATCTCTGAGAAAATCGAGTGAGATTGGGAGAGCGTTACACACACACACATACACACACACATACGCACACACATACAGAAGATGCTCAGCTCGTCGAACTAAGTCGATTGATATACGAGATTCGACACTTTGGGTTTTCCAGTGATTGCTATACCTTTCTAGGAGAAAGGCAAAAAGGTTTTGTACAAAAACTTTTCCATGAATTATACCTAGGTACGTTAAATTCATCATAATACCAAGCACAGGTAAAGTGAAGCGGTGAAGTCTCAGAAGTAAGCTGTTCCGATCATGATGCATAACAGGCCTTCACATTTCACTAATAATTCCAACTTTAAAGCAAATGTTTTGCACAAGAAGTATTGCTATTTGGAATTTAGATAATTATATAAGCATTTACTGAATGTACTTATACGGTATTGTTTGAATATTTGATTCCATTATCACTGCTTAAAAACAAAATATGATAGCAATTGTACGGTTGATGCTTGAAAATGAATAATTTTTGAAACTTTTTGTTAATAGTATTAATCAAAAACTCTTTCTGAGCATCATCAGGAGAAGTTGTTTGATGATTCCAGTAAATATTTGAAATAAGAATGTTTAGAACATGGTACATTTTCGGATTGTTCTGATCAATGATACAACACCCTACCTTTAAGATATGTTTCAAAGTCCTTTGAGGTTAATTTGGGTAAGGTTTTTTAAAGTCAATTTTTTGGAATTTCTTGTTTTCCTGAGAACTACTTAAACTGAAATTGAAGTAATATTTTTTTTCTTTCTGTTTAAAACGGTTTCAGTCTGTTATCTTCTCGTTTAGTGTACCTATTTTTTTTAATGTTTTTTAATTTGCGGAAGAGTTTTTATCATTCCAGTCTCTACAGGAGCTGTTTGTGATCTGCAATTTGATTCCTTCGAGCGGCTTACAATTCAATTGAAAATTATTTTTTGTTCTGGTCACTCATGGTTTCAGATATTTTGTGCTAAGTCTTGGCTAACAGAAAATGGCCCTTCAATTTTGTTTTGCTGAGCGTCATTTCATAATAAGTATTTGAGTGTGATGTGCTGCCTTTCAAGCGTTAAGAAGTGCTTTCAATCATTTTTTTATCATTATCCTTGTTTTAGAGATCATTCGAAGAAAAGTGATAAAATCGAAATAGAAATCGTAAGAAAACCGAGCGTGAATTTGGCAAGTAGAGATAAAAACGAATGATTTTTTTCAACGTCAGAATTATTTACGTAGAATTATTTCTAGACCAGTCATGTTGTGAGACGATCTTGTTGCCAACTAAACTTAGAAATATATCTCGATACAACATAAACATGATTGGACATATACATAAATACTTTTTGCTTTTACTAAAATATTAGGTAGAAGTGTAAAAATATACCTTGCAACGTCAACCGGTTTCAAGCATTATCATGCTCATCTACAGAACTAGACCCGATCGATGTCCAACTACCTAAAAAAAAATTGTATTATGACCGTTGATAAGTGCCAAATAAAATTATTTATCAATAGATATGCATTTTACAACATTCATTATAAATCCTTTTTTGATTTTGTGTTCTGATTTTTTCAACAATTTAAGTTTTTTAGGACCCTAACCCAACTTAGACTAAGAAAACAATACAAAAGAAGTTTGATACACAATAGTTTTATACAGAATAATGTTCAAAATGCAATTTTTACGGAGACTTATATGAATATGAATCCGACCAACAACATTCTATGGTCCGGCATAATTTCTCTCTAGCACTCACGTCCTCTTCAATTCTCTACACTATATTCTGCTGCCTTCCCCCCGTATGCATATTGATAACTTTTATCAAGTTTTTCAATTTCACTTTTCAAGTTCATTCACCATTTTTCATCGTGAGTCTCCATCTCCCGTTTACCCGTTCTGTACCTACGACAGAAACACAAAACGTTGCGAGAAAGAACTCCCCAATGGCAACCGGAGAGGACCTATAGCAGCTGAAAGCATTCGATGATTTTTCCACGGGATACCAACAATGTCGTCTCGACGAAGAGTGCGAACTATTTGCGGAGAGCGAATATACTCTTATTTTGCTCTGCTGGTAGCTTTGGATTCAATGGAAGCCTCGCTCACGCATAAATACTCTCAGCCTCGTTATCGAAACATAAACAACATGAATTCAGTGGAGCAAAAGAGAAAAACCAAAACACTTTCCCGCACAAATGCGGGAATGCTTCCCAGCAAGGGGGTAACGATTTTGCTTCAAGTCACGTCCAGTCCTGGTTCCAGACCACTCAGCCCTGCATTGCTTTAGGAGTACAAAAAGGAAAATAAAATATTTAAATTCCGGTAGACAAAAGTCTTTGGTTTCCATACAAAACCATTCGATGTTTTGTAGAATTTTGAATTGCTCCGATTTGAATGACATTTTTTAGACTCGAAACTGCCTAGAAGGGTATGTATTTTAGAAACAATTTATGTAGCTCAGAAACATTCGATTTAGACATTTCGGTTGAAAGTTATATTGTGTGCCCAATAAATGTGTCTGCTTCCAAGACAGTTTATATATTCAAATAATATTTTACCATATTATACCACCTTGAGGAATGTTAAGAAAAATAAGTGGAGGTATGAAAGTAACATTTCTCTTTCTTTCCAAACTAATCATTGAATGGAATTAAATCATTAACTATTTATGCTTCAGCTTTCGCAAAGAATACCAATTCACTGAAAGATGTCAACGAAGCGACACATAAGTCAGCCGGATATTGATTCACTTTATGAGACGAAGAAAAAAAATTGCTCGGGAAGGTTAAAAGCATTGATCCAGGTAGAGGACAACCGACGGTACACTAAACGGAGGGGCCTATGAATGATTTATGAAAGCAAATGACGACGGATATCGGAAAGAGACAAGCTTCTGTTTTTGTGCGTGTGTCGCCTCTATTTTTTTTTCGTGCGAAAAAATGATTTCAACCAACCGTAGAAGTACACTAGGAGATACACGAGTAACATAATGTTCTACTTGATTTAGCAGAGCCACATAGCGCTGGGGACAATCGGTGTGCTTTTGTCATTTTTTTGTCGTTGCCTTATCACAAAACGAAATCCTTTCTCTGGACAATTTTGAAGGTGGAAAATTTGCTTCCGCACGGTAGTCTGAGTGCGTAAGCGAAAGAATGGAAAATTTTGCTGCCTCGGGAATAATGGGCTTTGTGCGATGCCTAGAACGCACGAGCCTCGAGGGGCAACCTCTCCCTTTGCCATGCAGAATAGTTATGAATTTGTAAAATTGGATACGAGGGTAGGCTTACTGTCCGCTGCTGAAGACGGGGATTTTCGGCAGATTCCGTCGTATTACATGGTAGTAATATTTTGAACAAACATAATCAGTTTTGTTCGGGAAGGCGTATGGTGACATAGTGCATTCAAGTCTGGAAGGTGGTCGAAAACTTACTAGGAATCAAGAAACAAATATAAAATGGAAACGAAAGGATGAAAAAAAAGCTTTCAAACTGTACGACCAATTTAGGGACTCGAAATTTTTAGTTCTGATAATATTTTGAAAATTTTGTGCTATTCAGTAAGATGAAATTGCGAGTGAGGTTTTTTAAGCTATCCAAGGTCACATTGTTTATTATATTCCTTGCAATTGTGAGTAAGCTATTACTTTTTAAATCTTCCCCCTCATCGTTGCATGTTCAATGTTGTTTTTTCAGAATGTAACTGAAGCTCCACGTTAAAAAAAAAAAGCTCAACCCTGAAGTCCAGAACTAAACGTATTTTATGTCTGACGCAATAAAATCCGCTAATCTCATTGGTAAACAACTTATTCCGTTTTTTTTTTCGAAGGAGACAATTTATTGCTCAACTGCTCAGGTGTGTGATGCAGTCGCTATTGCTGCATGCTTCCCAACTTCACTCTTCACTGAGATAGCGAATGAATGTCACGAAAATTTTAAAGAAGTCAACCTCGTTTTTATGCAAATGACTACGTGGCGGAAAAATACGCCATCATGCAGTGTAGATACGAAGGCGAAGAAGAATAAGTCGTTCGTTCATTTCGATCCGAATTAGTTTAGCCCTCAGCGCTCGTCTGCTTGGCGAATGCGGTGACATGAAAGTGGCTTTATTTGCAGCTTTTGTTTATCCCGTACTCTGTCAAACAATTTATCGTGTCGAGTAATGTCAGAGAGGCATGTCTGGGCGGTACTTTGCAGGCAGACTCTCGACGGGAACTATGTCACAACCACTTTAGCTGGTGAAGTTGATTTAGTAGAAGCACTACCAGCGATGCGTGATATGAATTCATGATATTATCAAACGTAAGCTATTGCCACGTCAAACAATGTTGATCAGCAGAAAATAACAAATCTTCATAATGAATATCGTGGTTATTGGTCAATCATCAAACAAACTTTGCATACATATTGTCAGGCTACCACTCTATCACGTTACCTAGGCCCTTTTCCACGTCCCCCTCACTAGACCGGCTCCCGAAGAAAAGCCAGAATCCCATCGTGCATATTTATTAGCAATCTGCATAGTAATTCCACAATAATCAAATTCAATTTTCAGGTTTTTTATGTCGCATATGTTGTGGGTGGGTGGGCGTGTTGGTAACTCTATTCTGTGGCAA
Organism: Wyeomyia smithii; assembly: GCF_029784165.1. Lineage (NCBI taxonomy): Eukaryota > Metazoa > Arthropoda > Insecta > Diptera > Culicidae > Wyeomyia > Wyeomyia smithii. The sequence goes on from NC_073695.1 coordinate 21,719,106, forward strand.
TGGCTCACCCACCGTACAACCGGTCAAATTCCACCGAAGGAAAGGTAATCCATATGCAGATATGCGACATCCATATGCACACCGTGCCGGCATGCATGTCAAGCACGAATTATTCAGCGCCTTTATAAAAAGACCACTTAAACAAAGCCACTTACCTTAATAACTTTGCTTCGCAGTGTTTTATTGGTGATTTTCATAGAAGCGCTGTAAATGAATTAAAGGGAGGAAAAAACCGCCAACCTTGCAAAATTGGCTGATTGTGGTTCGAATATGAATGCGGTGCTAGATTGCATAATGAATGGTTTGTGGCTAAATTGCATTATATTTATTGTGTCTGGGTGCACCTTTGACACAATACCCACGGGATAGAGTGGAGTTTTTCAATAATTGCATCGATTTAATCAGCAACTAGGACTGCCTGGTTGATTGATTTATAACATGTACAAAACGATTGGTGATTTCTACCCTATAGCGATGAAAATTTGATGCGATATTTCCAGTCTCTGATCACTACAGAGAAGTTTTCAAAAAAAACCTCTCATGGTCTCATCGATTTGAAACAATCTGATAATTAACAAACTATTTAATACCTTCCACTGGTTAGAAAATTTGCTGTGTAATTCTTACCTGCTTTGCGTGTTCGTGTTTGTAAATCGGTTACGGGGTCTGCGTATGAAGAATGGCCGCAGGATGGAAATATGTACCCGAGCTTGCAGCAAACTTCACCAATAAGAGGCTTTAAATAACCGGCTTAATGTGGGTTGTTTTTTATCGGATGCATTCTTCAGCAGTAACGATCAATTAAAATATGTTTACACAGAACGGAAGGAGAAATTTAATCCTTTTTCGATTACAGCATATTGTGTGTTTTGTTGCCAGGAAGAAAAGTTGAATGGTTGTTAACTATCCTCTGGATGGTTTAATTGCGAACGAAGGGTTGTTTGAAACGTATTCACAAGTTCGAGAATGCAATATTAAGAATTAAAATTACTTTTGACTCACGTTGAAGTGTAAAACAGATCTTGCAGCGTATGAACAATGTGGTAGGGTATTATTGAAATTCTATAGACGTGCGATTGTCGGACGTTTCGGCTGGTTTTGGTTGACGTTTTCAAAGCAAATTTATTGCGCCGTATTTGTCGGAGAAATTGTTTTGCCGTGTATGTCTAATACAAAGACAGTGATAACTGATAGTAACATCTTGGAGAAAGGCCGCTATAACCGGCCTGTGGGGTAAAACCAGGCGATGGCCGTTTGCTACAAAAACGTTAAACGTTATCAACTTTTATTTTTAATATACATTGTACTTAATACATGGATTATTTTGAACCAGCCTGTGCTGCTTCACTGCGAGAAACGTCAAAATAAATCGCATAAACAACTTGGAATAATAATACAAAGAATCAGAAAGTATTTAACGTCCTTATTTCTCTCTCTCTTCCAATTTTCTATTTTCATAAATTCTTTCGCTCAATCTCTTACTTTTGTCTTGTCTCTTTTTTCTCAAAATCACTTATCTCGAATTTTTCACATCTTTGTCACACTCATCCAAGATTATTCACTATAATATTCTTTCTTTTAATCTCTTCTTCTTTTCATGTGTTCTTTATCTAAATTTTAAATTCACCATCTCTGAATCTTGGTGTCTTTTATTCTATTTTGCCCTTTTTCTCCCTTCCTCTTTCCACTTCTTTGTTGATTTTTTTTCTCTCTCATTCTTTCGATTTCCATCAATCTTCCTCTCATACTATCCAAATTTCTCACTCTCACACTCTCTTAATATTTTTATCGCACCCTCTCTTGAAACTCGTTTACACACATTCTTTTTTATTTTTTTCATTTTTCTTTCTCACATATGCACATATGCCTTGCTTGGCATTTTTCGCACTTTGTTTTTTTTTCAGTTTTCTAATTTTCTTTCATAGTATTTAGTTACTCACACTATCGTTTAATAAACTTCGTTGCCTCCAGTTCTTATTTTCTCTCGCTCAATTTCTTTCTCTTTCTCTCACTATCTCTTTTTCTTTGCTGTTTTCTAAATTTCCGTTTTTTTTCTTTTTCATGCTTAGTGTTTTTTTTGTTTTTACCTCTTACCTTGTTTTTGTTTCTCTCCAGGGCTCTACGTTTTCGAAACAAAACAATGAAACTGATATACTCGCGCTATCATTTCGTTTAGAACAGTTTCATTTTCACTTGTTTCCTTTCGGCTACTGTCGACGAATCACTTCTTTCTCTCTTTCCCGTCTGTTGTTCATCGGATCGTTTCAAAAGAAACTAATGACTATTTCAATCGACGGAGAGAGAGGCTCTTTCCTTTCCTTCAGCGTCTCAATTGAAATTAGCATCGCATCGCGTGGTTTGATGGTAGTTTCCTTATACCGCAAGCCGTAGTTAGAACGGCAAAGGCATCCATTAAATACGTTACGCAAGATCCGATTAATATTTCCTCCATGTATATGCGTGAAGTACTGTATGGAAGCCTTTTGTCTCCGTCAGCGCTCATTGTCATTGTCAATTGAGAATCGTCATGTGAGAGTGATGGTGATAATCTCCGCTTTCAATTGGAAAGCGTTTGTATCAATTTCAAGCCCTTCAGTTGTCAGAATCACAGCAAGAGCTTTCGACTGGGTGTCATGTAACTCACGAACTGCTCGAAAATGATACAAAAGCTTTTCAGTTGAAAGCGACGGGTCAAAGCGTCACTATAAGCTGATAATTGTCAATTGTAAATGACTTTGTCAGACTCTGTTTCTCTCACCCTTTCTTCATTTGTCTCATTTTTGATATATTCTTATTTTAAACGTTTCTAACTGACAAAACAAATGATATTTCGATTATTATACAGAGTATTAGGGATCTCATTACTATCCTTCAAGAGGTGTGTAGAGAATACAGAGAATGGAAAACAAAAATCTTCAGAGTGAGTCGAAAGAAATCCAACAAACAAAACAGGCATCCCTGTTATACTGGCTACGATCCATCTGAAACATCTGAATGAATGCATCTAGAGTAGAGCGTCCGCGCAGTCGAATTATTCACCGAGAATCTGAGTCAAACGAAGGAATCTGTATGTTAAGAGTGTGTGCGGGTGTGAGAGAGAAAACAAACAGCTTTCGGCCTAGGTGTTCTAATGGACATCCGCAGTGCGGATTCCGCACCGCAGCTGTCGATGATTTTGTAAGAGTGTGTGTGTATGTGTAGAAGCGACAGATGTGAAAAGAGAGAGGCAGAGAATGTGAGAGTAGTACGCTGGTCATCGGGAGGGCTTAGTTGCGATTGATGTGACGAACGAAGATTCATTCGGTTAACTATAGTTCTGAAGTATGGAGTTTCGCAACAAAAATTAAAAAAAAAAATTTTAGTTAGCTACTATTTCACTCTAAAAGCAATAAGGTGAACCTTCATTCAGTGCAGTAAGATCAACAATTTTCTGTTTCTATACAGAAAAGCAAAAAGGAGGTTTTTTCGGATGGTGATATATAAATAACTGAGATGGATAATTGGGTTTGATAAATTTCCCGTGAAAGGAAGGTATATTAGCTTACTTGCAAAAACAAAATCTGCGCCCTTGCGAGCGGCCTTCCCGCCAGTTAGCCGGAACGTTTACCATGGCGGACGAAAATATGCGAGTGGGCATTCTTTGATGAACGACGCAACTTTCGACGGGCACTTCGTACTATAAATTTCTCGCTGCTTGTCCGCCACAGGGGAACTTGGTCTGAAATAAAATTCACCTCGGAGCTCATTTCTTTCGTGGGGGAAGTAAAATACGAAGCGCCCTGCCAGTCGTTGCCATCCAGGGTGAGTCAGGTCTCGTCGTCCATCACCACCGCTACGTCGCGAAATACTGGAAAACCGACTTGACCATCTTATTCGGGCACTGCCGAATGTACTTTTCCACTGTTTGTCCGGTTGCACCGACCTTCCGGTCAAGTAGACACAGTGATGTAGCCGCTTTTCCCCTGGTCTCTCTCTTCAGCATCACTTGGAGCTTCTTGTCGCTCAGAATCATCGGCCGTCCGGAACCGGGAGTTTATTTCGATGCTCTGATTGTTGCTCAATAGTGCCAAGATGTGAAAGGGCGTATCCGGCGTCAACAAAGTGCCGCACGATGTCCGTTTTTGCCACCACGGTTAGAGTTTTATTCACCCAAACAGGAATGCCTGAGCTGAAGTATGACTACAAGAGGTGCGATTCATGCTAGCTCCCGAAATGCGTGGGATGCAATTTCGATGCCCGTCACTCCAATTGTTTTCAACAGAAGCCAATTTGCCTTTCTGCTTATAAGAACTTGTAGAGTTAAGAGTTCGGCTAGCGTTCAATATAATAACATAGAGTGTTGGGGCAGGTCGAGGTTGACCGTTGTTAGTTGGTGGGAATTATTTATCCCAAATTAACAATTATTGGCCTGAACGCTAATCAACAGGCCACGTATAGTTCTTCTCTTAAATGAGACACCGTAGTGGAATAATATCACAAAAGTAACTTTATTTTTTAACTACACTTGGTATATTTCGAGCAATAAGGGAGCTTTGGCAAAGCTGATCTTTACTTATCGGATGTCGCTTATCAACTGAACTGGTGGCGACGATCACGATCTAGCATCGGCGCCACGATCGAGTAATTAATAAATGAGAGAGAGAGAGAATTAAATTCAGTGCTGATGGGTTCGGATCACATGATCGAACAAACTAAATAATCTAAATCAAACATAGAGTTATAGCTTGATTTTTCTTTTTTCAAAATATCACCAAAGCTCTTCGCTGCTGCTATTCGTATTCGTCCTATGTAAAATTTGGGTGTCTTCTTGTTTCTTTCTGCCATTAAAAAAGTAAGGTTTGGTTCCCACCACCTCGATTCCCGCAAAAAAATAAGAAAACACAATACTGGACTGTTATACGAATAGCAGCAGTTCAGATACCGTCAATTTAACACAGATTTTTTTCAATGATTTTTTATTTTTTTTTTTAGTGTAATCTGTTACATTTTTTATGTCCGCAACCCGATTAAACACATTGAATTTGTTTTGATATCAACATTGATAGTAAGACTACTAGTTTTTTTTTTGCGACTGCTATCAGAATACCTATTACAATCCAAATCTAGTTGTTTTTACACACAGAAATCAGTCATCAATGGAGACGCATGGCTACTTAAACAACGAGTAGTAGAAGGCACGTCCATCTTTTAGTTTAGTATCGTTCTGAATCAAATATTTTATATTTATGTTTTGTTATTTCGTTCATATAAAAATTATCAGTGCAAAGTTCCATTAAGTGTCCATTTTATCACCACTCTTATTCGTCAAGTTTATCATCAAATTTTACAATATTTTCTAGATAAAACTTTCGCCTACTCGATTAAATAAAATGGAGGAAACGTTTACCTTGAATATAAAGAAAAATTTTGAAAATGAACAAATGACAGTGGAGAGATGAATATAGGAGTATGGATGAATATAGCAGCGATTACCCTTTCAGCCGTTTGGGCACTGCTAATAGTTAGTTGTGCGTATGCTGGAAGCGTATGTGCACTTTTAGTTAGTGAAGGGCAAAAGTACGCATTGGCCTTTTCGAAACATATGAGCAATATGAACTGGCAACATTGTATGAATTTGCAGCGTTATAATGTCAGTTAATCACACATGTGAACACATAAGGTTTCATTTCAATGGTGTGAAGTTATGGCGAAAGTTGTGCTTTAAGCTATTTTGATCTAATTTTATTAGTTTTAGGAACTACGATTCACTTATTCGAAAACTACAGGAACTCGAATACAACAATTGCTGGGTGAATTTGTTTTGGAGAAAATATTTTTGGGTTTGTCATAAAAATTAAATTAGTTGGAAAACTCACTTTGAGGCAAAGGAACGCATTAACCGGGGGGCAGAAGTACGCACTAATTTTCTGTAACCTTAAGGAAAAACCTAAATTAATCCACCTAGCGGTCAGACTCAGCCTTTCTCATTCAAACTTATTATTTGTAAAAATAGATTCACATGAATGCTTTAATCCAATAAAGGTATATTCACTATTTGGGTTCTAAAATATTGATGTTGTAATTAAAGTATAATATATGAAATTTGACGTAATGATAGTGCTCAAGAAATAGCGAAATAAAAGAAATGACTCTTAATTTCGAACAATTCAATCACGAGCGACACCGGGAATTTACTGATACTACGATACCACATTTAAATTATGTTGAGGCCATATATGTTGATCAAAGCAGGTATAGTGTTGAATAGTCTTTGAATTTCTTTTCTTTCCAAAACTTTTGAAGAGCATTTCAAATTGTTATGAAGTTTGTTATTTGTAAGTTTGAGAGATGACTAGTTTTTATGACACTAGTTATGTTCAAATAAGTCGTGTAATACTTGAGATAATAGACTTTCATTGTTTTACAAATCAAAACATAACTGTTGCTTAAGTTTGATTACAATCAAATGAAAAGGTAACGTATAGGGTAACCAAACTTTGAAACCACCTGTTTAATCATATTTCATCAGTTAACCCTTAACTAGCCCGTTCACCTGATATCAATATTGTTTAAATCGGTTGTGTAGTTTCTAAGAATTATCTTAGAAAGTTAGAATTTTCGTGATTTTCACATTTCGATACATAACAGGCGAAGCTACAGCCCGATTACAGTAAAATTCAATAGGGTGTTATCAGGCAGCTAGACCTTTCATTTGATATTAATTCTGTGGAAATCGGGTCAACCATCTCTGAGAAAAGTGAGAGTCCAAGTAGTCTTCGGAATATGTTTCACATTTTTAAACATAATAAACCGTTTGCAAAAAAAAAAAAATCAGTAGGGTCTTATGGAGCAACAAGTCCTTTCATATGACACTGATTTTATGAAAATCGGTCCAGCCATCTCTGAGAAACATGAGTGAGATTAAACAATCTTCAGAACGCGTTTCTTTTCATAACTTCTGAACCACAATTTTGTTCAAATCGGTTGTGTAGTTTCTGAGATACTGATGTTTCGTGATTTTTACATTTTGATACATAACCTCTCAACTAGAAATCAGCTTACAATAAAATTCAATAGGGTCTCATAGGGCAACTAGACCTTTCATTTGCAATTATATTGATTGAAATCAGTTCAGCCATCTCCGAGAAAATCGAGTGAGATTGGGAGAGCGTTACACACACATGCATAAAATGCTCAGTTCGTCGAACTGAGTCGAGTGGTATACGACATTCGGCCGAATCAAATTTAAATGATGTTCAGGCCACATATTTTGATCGTAGCTATAGTTTTAAACAGTCTGCGGGCTACGTTTCTTTCTATAACTTTCAAACCACATGTTTATACATTATGAAATTTATTGTTTAAGGGTAAAGCACATTAATTTGAATTCAACTATGTTCATGGCTTCTGAGATATAAGAACGTTTTTCACATTCGGACGCAGCGCCAAAACTAAAAGTTTGGTTACAATGAAATTCAGTAGCAACCTAAGCGGCAAATAGACCCTTCATTTGACACCAAGATAGGAAGAATCGGTCAGACCATCTCTGAGAAAAGTGAGTGCGAAAAAAAGGTGCACATACACACGTACACACCCACACACAAACATATACACCTATACATGCATAATATATATATATATATATATATATATATATATATATATATATATATATATATATATATATATATATATATATATATATATATATATATATATATATATATATATATATATATATATATATATATATATATATATATATATATATATATATATATATATATATATATATATATATATATATATATATATATTAGGGTGTCCCAAAATTGCACAAGTCTGGGGCTCACCCTCCAGATGATGAAAATGGTGTTACGAACAAACTTTTGTTCGGCGGCAGCTCTAGAAAATGATGTTTTCAACTGGCCCCGATGACTTTTTTGAAAAAATCGGTTTTTCTTATGGTAAATCCAAAAAACATGTCCAGTTATTCAATTTTCCATGAAACCTAATCCTTTTATATTTTTTACAGGTTCTTTAGGGTCCAAACTGTAAGGGAAAAATTTGTTTTGGATTGATTATCGTCAATTTATTACCTTAAAAAAAAATCTATCGTTTGAAAAAGAGATTTTTTAAGTATACTTTGACATTTAATCAATAAAAGTGGGTATTTAACCTAATGCTCTCACCAACTGAATACCATTAAAAGTTGGGAAATTTTATGGGGAAGAACATTGCCAAAGACTATATGGCTCTAAAATAACTTGATTTTGAGTTATTCGTGATTTTTTGTGGAATAATAAGTTACATTTTGATGTTTTCCAATACTTAAATGATCATTTGCCGTATCATACTAAATCTCCTGTTTAAATTAAAATTAAAACTAAATCTCCTGTTACTCAAAGGGCTCGTTCTTCAGGGTAACTGTTAAGCCTCAACATTTCGATTTGGCATCAAGATAATAATTTCTTTCTATTCAGGCCTTAGAATCTTCCGGAATAAAAAAACTTGATATCAAGCCGCAGTCTATCGAAAAAACTTTAGTGACTTCTTTGTGAGTTTTTTACAGACGAAAATTTTTTCACTCATGAATTTTCGTTTTCACTGCTCACCATTTTCAAGTTTTGTACCACCCTCCTCTTCGAGTCATCATTAACATTTTTATCGAAAAATACCAGGCTAACATTGACCTCCGGAAATACCACAAGTGCAGTCTGCAGACCCGGCACCGTACCGAAGTCACCGGAGATTGCGGGTTCGAATCCCATCTGAATTAGATTTTTTTTTTCAAATGAAAGGTCGCACTTTTTGTCCTTGTTCATTTTTCGCATCCTCGTTAAATAACATACATTTCTTCTCCTCTAGTAAACTTGATAATATTTATTCATTTTTTTTACTCGACCTTGATTATTGTAGGAAAACATTAAAATTCAACTTTTTATTTTACAGTAAATCACGAATAAGTTAAAATCAAGTTTTTTTAGAGCCATGTAGTCTTTGGCAATGTACTTCCCCATAAAATTTCCCAACTTATAATGGTATTCAGTTGGTGAGAGCATTAGGTTTGATACCCACTTTTATTGATTGAATGTCAAAGTATACTTGAAAAATCTCTTTTCCAAAGGATAGAATTTTTTTTAGGAAAATTAACTGACGTTAATTAATCCAAAACGAATTTTTCCCTTACAGTTTGGACCCTAAAGAACCTGTAAAAAATATAAAAGGATTGGGTTTCATGGAAAATTGCACAACTGGACATGTTTTTTGGATTTAACATAAGAAAAACCGATTTTTTCAAAAAAGTCATCGGGGCCAGTTGGAAACATCATTTTCTAGTGCTGCCGCCGAACAAAAGTTTATTCGTAACACCATTTTCTATCATCTGGAGGGTGAGCCCCAAGCTTGTGCAATTTTGGGACTCCCTAATATATATATATATATATATATATATATATATATATATATATATATATATATATATATATATATATATATATATATATATATATATATATATATATATATATATATATATATATATATATATATATATACATATATATATATATATATATATATATATATATATATATATATATATATATATATATATATATATATATATATATATATATATATATATATATATATATATATATATATATATATATATATATATATATATATACAGAAAATGCTCGATTCGTCGAACTGAGTCGAGTAGTATATGACATTCGGCCATTTGGATCACTTTTCTACATTTTAATTAGCCAGTGATCGTTAGGAGAAAGTCAATATGTTTACTTTCATTATGTGATTTTACATTTTCATGAACAACGGACAAAGTTACAATCTGATTGCAATGAATTTCAATAGCAACCTATGGGGCAACTAGACCTTTCATTTGACACTAATTTTGTGAAAATCAGTTCAGCCATCTCTGAGAAAAATGAGTGAGTTTAAACAACCTCAGGATAACTTTTCTTTACATAAATTTTGAACCATATGTTCAATCATAACAAAATTTGAAAGTTAAGGGTTCTGGAGACAGCCCGATCATTTGAAACCAGTTTTATTGAAATCTGTTGTGTGGTTTCTGAGATATTATTGTTTCGTGATTTTTACATTTTGATACATAACCTCTAAACTAAAAATCCGATTACAATGAAATTCAATAGCAACCTATGGCGCAACTAGACCTTTCATTTGCAATTATTTTTATGAAAATCGGTTCAGTCGTCTCTGAGAAAAGTGAGTGAGAAAAAAAAGTTGCACATACACACACACACATACACACATACATACATACATACAGAAAATGCTCAGTTCGTCGAAAGGGGTCGAGCGGTATATGACATTCGGCCATTGGGACCACTTTTATACCTTTGGTTTTTCCAGTGATTGCTATGGGGACGGGACACGAGGCATATGGACGCTAGGCATATGGATGTTAGGCATAGTATGCTAGGCATACAGACGCGAGGCATAATGGATGTGAGGCATAATGGATACGAGGCATACTGCCACAAGGCATAACGGACGCGAGGCCGAATGGACGCGAGGCCGAATGGACGCGAGGCCGAATAGACGCGAGGCCGAATGGACGCGAGGCCGATTGGACGCGAGGCCGAATGGACGCGAGGCCGAATGGACGCGAGGCCGAATGGACGCGAGGCCGAATGGACGCGAGGCCGAATGGACGCGAGGCCGCGAGTGTATTGCTTTTCAAATGACACTTTGAAGCGAAATACATGTTATCGAATGCTGTGTTGATGATGACGATAATAACACATTCCATATCACTTCCCCTTGGCCTTGTGTCCTTTCGGCCTAGCGTTTAATCGGCCTCGCGTCCGTTCGGCCTCGCGTCCATTCGGCCTCGCGGCCATATGCCTCGTGTCCGTATGCCTGCCGTCCATTATGCCTAGCGTACTATACCTCGCGTCCGTATGCCTCGCGTCTGTATGCTTAACGGGGTGTCATCGATTGCTATACCTTTCTAGGAGAAAGGCAAAATGTGTTTAACAACGATATTTTTGAACAGAAAACTATAACTAGGAATACTAAGAAAGGTAAAAAAAAGATCCTACCATTATTGGTTCAAAGCTCATAAAATTATTTCCAAGGTCAAATACGATCTAATATAAATATTTTGGCAACCATGATGATGCCCAGAGTTGGGAAAACAGCCCAGACGCTATTTTGAATTCAGAAATGGTGGCTTCCGGTTTTTAGAAAATTTCCAGACTTCCAGTTCCTGCCATCTGAAGTTGAATCTGAAGTAGGGTCCTTTTTGGGTTTCTTGGCATCATTACGGTTCCGAAAATAGCCTTATTGATTGTGCTTGACCCTGTTTCCTTTATTTATTTCTATGTGCTCCAGAAGCCCAAGTGGAATATATTTCAGAAGGTCCATTTCCGAGGCATATCACCAGAACACCCAAACGATAAAAAATTCGCAATGACGATACATTAAATAAACTTGCCGGTGTAACTATTCTGACACACCAATGGCACTTTTTAGCTCCTCAAAATTACTGAATTGAAGTAAGTATTAGATTTCTGTCACTCGTCAAAACGATACTAATAGTGATAAAAAAGACTATTTTTGAAGCAACTTTTTCGAACATTTTCACCATGCTCTTGTAGAATTTAAAATAAATGATTTCGGGGTGCAAAGAAGTACCGTTGTTGTTATCACAATTTCAATACCCGGCAATTCTTTCAAATATCATTGATAGTTGTCATGTGCATATGACGCGGGATGATTCTTGTTATTTCTGACAGTGTCTCTTTTAATTTAATTATCAAACAATTTTCCTTCGCTGTGTTGTTACTGAGAAATTCCACAAAAAACGGACCACCAATTTGATCGAAAATATTTGATTTGGCTGAAACTTTGCATAGACGTTTCTATAGGCAAAAAATGCCATTTTGTGCTATTGGTTGAATTTATTGAAACACGACTATTTTGGGAAGGTATTGATGATTACAAATATTTTTAGGGCCAAAACGGTTTGTTTGATCGGTATGACGTCTTCGACAAAGTTGTAGATAACAATTTTGTCTTTCCGAAAAAAATATACACTTTAGAAAAAATGTTTATTTTATGAAAAAAAAATAAAAAGAAAAATTCAAAATTAATTATTTTTAAAACACTCATTTTTTTTTAAATCTATTGTATTTTATAAAAACTACAAAAGATTACCTAAACAAAGCAATCGGTCCAATCATGGAAAAATCAAGAAAAAAAAGGTAGGGGAACTGTTCCATTATTCATCTCAGCCCATATATTCATCTCATACAATATGAAAACACAATTGAAAATAGGAAAAAAACGCATATTTTCAAAATAAACCAATCTGCTAATCCAAGAAATGGATTCTTCTTAGTTCACGTTAAATTTCTCATAAAGTAGAATCCTCAAAAACTCACCTTAAAGCTCTAAATTTGATATTATAGTCGGGCATCTGCACTCGAAAACTCATTTATTTCAATCACCTACCTCAGAAAACAAAATCCGCGCATTGCTCTACACGACTACAACGAGACTCGTTCAGCAGCCAACCAAAGTATTCTTGCATTACTAGCGGACCACTTTTTATATTTATCACTAAACAAAATCACTCACTGCACTAAGAATACTTCAATCTTTGAAATGATCACCTCCAATTTCCAAAAACAAGCTTGAACTAGCAGAAATATATGAGATGAATTTCTACAAATTCTAAATTTCAACTGTATGTATTTTTATCTGTTTTCACTGCCTTGAAGAAAATCAAAAGTTGCCAAATCAGTTTCTGTTAATACGAAAAAATCATACTGAAAATGTAAGTAATTCCAACATAATTGACATACATCGACAGCTCTGTAGTGCTTCCCTAAGTTACCAATTTTGCACGTAAACAACTACAGTGAAAATCTAGCTAACCTACTACGACGGTCTGCGGCTACATTCGTTCATGATGATGTGATTCATTCATTCTACATTCGTTCATGATGATGTGATTCATTCATGATTAACAGTGTGATAAATATGGGGGCGTCGTGAGAAGAATAATTGAGCAGTGATTCAAGTTTTGAGATGGATATGGAAGCGTTGTGATAAATGGTTTGTTTTACAAAATTCAGGATAAATCTAGCTAATTTTATTAAATATACAATGCTTAACGATTCCATGAGAGCATGTAAGCATATTTAGTTTATTTGTTCAATGATTTCGTGATAATTTGGTGTTTAATCAGTGCATTTTTCGTGAATATCGGCTTAATGAGATAAATAATGGAGCAGTTCCCCTATGATTAAAAAAAAAAATTAATTTATTTTTCGGGGGACAGACTTTTTTGTAAGGACAAAATTGATATCTACAACTTTGCCGAAGACTCCACGCCAATCATTCAAACCGTTTTGGCTGTAGAAATATTATTTATTTTTAATATAGGACTCTATGGGGAATTATTAATATTTTTACAGCCAAAAAGGCGTGTTTGATTGGCATAGGATCTTTGGTAAAGTTGTAGATAGTAATTTTGTCTTTCCATAACAAAAATGTTTCCTGGGAAATAAAAATTTGGAAAGACCAAATTTTTATCTACAACTTTGCCCAAGACGTCACACCGATCAAACAAACCGTGTTGGCCCTAAAAATATTTGTAATCATCAATACCTTCCCAAAATATCATTTTCGAAAGCTTCTCAAAAATGACTCGTGTTCCAATAAATTCAACCAATAGCACATAATGGTATCTCTTGCCTATAGAAACGTCCATTCAATGTTTCAGTCGAATCAAAAATGACAATTTAAAAAAATATATTAAAACTGGAACATTTTTTGTGGACTGCTCTACATAAAACAGGTCTTTCAAAGTGTTATATGTTACTAAGGGGCCGTTCTATAATAACGTACGCATATTTTTCCATTTCTTAAAGACCCCTCCCTCCATTGTAACACATCGTAAGATTTTGTGATTCTATTTCAAGCAATTTTAGCACCTTTTATTACAGTCACACAGTTCCATAATTTGCAGGTAAGAAAATTCAACATTGCTTCCAGAACGTGTTTGTGGACCTGAGAAGGGTCGAATGCAGTTTACATTTGACAGTAGGCAGTTTTAATTCTAGCATCAAACCGAGCGTTCATGATTTGTTTTTATGGCAACAGCGAACGTACGGAAGTCTGAGGTTGGCTGTTTTGCCGTGTATCTTCAGTGTCATATTAACGATATGATTGTTCACGCTTGGAAGTTTACAAAAAAATTAAAATACTTCGCGCACAACATTCGTTTGTATATAACAAAGAGTGTGCGACGCAGTCCGACTTTTTTTCACTTTCCTTCATTCTTACATCTGCGCCACATTCATTGGGTTGTTTATAATCCTCTTCGTACGTATTCAAGACAATCACGGTTTTTTAATCGAACATGTTGGAGTTTTATTCATCGTCACATAGTTTTTTCATTCAATCGAATTTGCAAGTTACAATGTCTGGTCGTGGCAAAGGAGATGAAGTCAAGGGAAAGATAAAATCCTATTCATCTCGTGCTGGGCTTCAATTCCTGTTAGGTAGAATTCGTTGTCTGCTACTTATAGAGATTATGCGCGTTGGTGCTGGAGTTCCTATCGTTCTGGTGGCTGTAATAATGTACTTTTCTGCAGAAATGTTAGAATTGACGGGGAACGCTAGTAGAAATAGGAACGCATCTTTTGTCGCATGAGAAATCATATAAACAATGAAAAACAATTTTGTACTTACCCTTCGTCTTTAGCAGACCATCGGTCTAAGATTCAAACGAGAATAATCCCGCGTCAACTGCAGTTGGCAATCCACAATGACGAAGACTTGAACAAGCTTCTATCTTAGCTTTCTAAAAACTAAAACCAACCATCCTGTTAAGGACGACGACATATTAAAATAGGTAAAAGAGGTTTTTGCCTTTTATTGAAATTTAAAACAATTTTATCGAGCCGGCTTTAGTTCCACTTTGGTTGTTTTGCTTTGACGGTTAAGTGGTACTCTACCTACAACGTGTTCCGGCAACCTTCAATATTGTTTTAGGATAACTTCAAGTTAATTAAGCAATGCTTCTCTTCAAGGTAGGCATTCATTTAATAACAAAAAAGAGGTGAAAGAAAAACAATGCTGAAACTTATCGCTCCACACAATCAAATTGATTAACCCAAATCGAGTGTATTCCCAAACCTATTGCAAGAAATATATTAACATGAAACAGTCTGTCGTTATTGTGCGTTAACCTTGTGATCGTTACCCAGTAAATCATAAGTTGTATAAAAACGTTTATTCTAAGTCGTTCAAATGAGCATATTAAGTTGAATTTACTAAGTTACAACAACAAAAAACAAACAAAAAATCGTAACTTATTTTATTTACAGTGTACATAAATAGCTTACAGATTTGTACATTTGTTGTTTCGACCAAATAAGGGTTCACTAAACAAAGTTGAGTTGCTCAGTGTATAAGACTAGTATAAAACTCAAATAAATTTCGTTTTGGGCGTCTTAGTAGAATGGAATTGAATATTGAGAATAGGTTATGTTTCCATTTAATTCTACTACAAGTAGAAGAATGTAGTAGAATGTAGTAGAATTGAATGGAAACATAACCTAGTAGAAAACTGTTTTAATAAATCCATCTTTTTTATCTAGATTGATTCGCAGGATATAAAATGTTAAACAATTCGCTACCACTAGCTATGAAAATTTGTTTTCATTTTAAAGCGTTCGAAGTTGCATTTTATGTACACCAGCAATCATCGACAAATCTTTCTTCTACTCTAAATTGCCAACTCGGGATTCCTTTTATGATTTTTTAACTCATTTTGATATACGCTTTACGACAAGCAATAACAGACAATATTTCAAAACAGAACTGTTTTCGACAGCTCCAGTGTGAAGCTCTGCGCCTAATATTAAATCGGAAAATAAAACGTTTGCACAGCCAATTAGTGCCAGTGCCACAGTGTGACCCACACCAGCACGTGTCTGCACGTCTCTCCGCATTACTGATTCTGAATTATCACTGGTGAAAAGTTTCCAATGAGTAACTCCGCCACTCCACCGAGTGCAAACATTTATCTCTCCACAGCAATTGGGGCCTCCCCACGTGAGTGTGTGATGCGGTGCCCTGCACGTGCGGCCTGTCCCTTTTGTACTAGCACTTTCTCTCTTGCTTCCTCTCTTTCTCATCGCCCTTTTTGTCACAAGCTCGATTGTTTTAAGTAGGTCCTGCCACCGCAGCACAACCTTCACCTGCCGATAGTGTTGTGTTGCTTAGGTCAGGGCGAAACAGCTGCTGGGCGACCCACCAAAATATCGGAATGTGAGCCACCAGCAGCTCGGTGAGCTACATATTCCTTCTCATCGCTCACCTAGCTCTCATCGAAAGAAAGCGCATGTTCCTCGACATTTTTTCCCGCTCCCAGTATCGAGCAAGCGAGCAGCAACTTTCAGCACGCGTGAGAACGGGCGTTTTCTTCATCACAGCGGGCCTTCGTCGCTCTCCCGTGTGCCGTGTGAGCTTCAGTTGGGTGGTCGGTGCTTACGGAAAATCATCCTCGGACAGGCGATCCTCGGTGACTGTATCTCGTCCGTACGTTCGCTGGCATGCCGTATCAGGAAAGGAGGGCTGTTTTCGTTTGCCGTCTGCTAGGATCGATGGCGAAACGATCGGGTGGACTGTGATTTCGTGGAAAAAGCTTTGGATACTGGCCGCAACTTTTTCGGATTTGTAGCCCGGATAATAACACGGATTTTACGGTGGGTCAAAACTACGCGGAAACATTGACAGCTCGAGCTGCTGGCAAGGTGAGGCTGAAGTAAAGTGGAAGAAAATAAAATCGCCAGTGAGTGTGTACATAAAAGGGTCGAGAAGTGCGAAAATCGATTTCGTTCTTCTGGCGAAAGAGGAAAGCCGATTCAGTTTTTTCGTGAGGGGGGCATCAGAGTGACGGATTTTTTTTGCTGTTGTTAATATTGAAGTAGTTTATTTGTGCCGTGAATTGTTGTACAATGAGTAGTGTGGAAGGTTAAACATGAAATCAAACTAAACATACTGTGAAAGGGTCCGCCGGTCGCAGTGTTTCTGGTTCCTCTGCCGTTGGAAATTAGCCTGCCGTAAGCTTCGGTGGTCCACTAGAAACACGAAACGGTGCACGGGATTAAGTAGAAAAGTGAGTTGTGTTTTTTTATTCTACTTCCGAAGTATGAAACGGAATTCGTGTTTCAATCACGCGAGAAATTTGGAAAAATCCAAGCCAAGCGCACAGTGAGGTTGCGTGCGGCGAACAGTTTCGATACCGTTAAAGCAGCCGGGCCTAACGAGAGCATTCAAATGAACAGTTGATTACCCTAACAAAATACCCGAAAAGTGCAAACGGAATTCCGCCCGGAAGTGATTTAAAGATAAAATTCTCCGAAGCAAAGTGCTCCAACAACTTCGGCCCAAACGATTCACAGTGGTTTTTCGCAGTGGCACTCTGACTGACGAAGAAAGGCATAAATGTTCAAAAGATAAGAAAAATTGGTCCAAAGCAAAACAGGAATAACCCGGCGTCGCCAGCGAAAGCCGCAAACCCGCCGCGTCGATAAGTCAACCGTAGCAAATTGTGATATTTGTGCTACCCGGTGTGGAAATTTCCCATAGGAAAACCCGGGGAGAAAATCCATAACACAGCTATTTTTACCGTGCGGTCACTTTTGGACACCGAATGCCAACGGCCAGGGGGATGTTAATGTGCTGAACAAACCCCAAAATAACACAGTTAATTCGGAAAAGTGTACGAGGTGGATGAAGCAACAACAGAGCAAAAAATACTGGTGTGCAATAAATTGATTCTGTTTAGTATTCGCACTGTGGAGCACCCAATTTTATGACGCTGACGCTTATGGCAGCAATCCTAGCAGAGGGGTCCGTGTTTTCGCCCGTCGTTCGCAACTGTGTATACGAAATTGTCTGGTGACGCAGCTTTCCAGCACCCGATTGGGAAATCTCAAGCGTTTTTTTTTGCTGGGATATCTCTTGTGGCAGTGAATGTTGTTCCCTGGTGTTTTTATCCGATTCGATAAAAAGGAAAGTGAAAATAAATAATAATCTAGAGAAAATACTCGACAACGACAACGGCAAAGGCGAACACGACACTGTCACTGAATAACACCCAGTGCCGCAAGGCTATCGAGGAATTGCAGAAAGCAGCTGCGGGACAGACGATAAAGTGAGGTAATCAAAATTTAGGACTAAACATTCTGCGGTGTTTGTAGACATTCCGGCTTCGGCCTTAGTGGGGTGGTTAAGGAGCTTTGGTTGCCTAGCTTAAATCTGGCTTACAGGCGTAATTAATGACGACAATAAAAGAAACGTTTTTTTTTTTGTTGTACGTCAACAATTATAAACCAGAGCGCACAATCGTTGCGGGTATATCAGGCAAAGGTTTATGCGGGAGATTGAAACAAAGTTTAACAGAAGAGAAGCGCAACTCGAAATAGAGTACGATTCTGTGGAAAACAATCAATCAATGATATTCAATGAGCGAAACCGGCGCGCCGCCGTTTGCGAGCATCATCAAATGCAATTGGATTCATCCCAGATGTAATGTAATTATGCAACCACAGAGCAACTGCAAATCACGCGATAACCTTACGTAATCTGATTCACACAATTCATCCAGAGATGAGATTCTACCGGTCGATAATTGGGCATTTAATAATCGGCCAGTGGTTGGCCAAGAATGTTGCAGTATGAAGATTACTTACGAATGGATTCAAAGCAGCTTATGTGATACTCTTTAAATTGCTCCGTGGCTTTATTTCATTAAATAAAGGATTAAAAACAATTAAAAATTGAAACACCCTTTCATGGTTCCAAGGATCGTGATTTTTTATTATTCTGGGCTCATTTTTGAAAATCTGTTCATGGCATTTGCTCGATATCAGAAGCATCTTCGAGCGATTCGGGCATCCTTTCTCGGTCATGGATGTGATTTTGTGCTAATTTTAGAATAATCTTCTTTTATTACCACGTTTCAGACCTTAGAACCGACTCAATTTGAAGTCGTTTCTGAGCTATGAAAGTATTTTTATGTCTCACCTTTTCGCCTTTTCGCAAGGCATTTTTGTGATTTGTTGTTGGGCAGCCTTTTTCGGTTCCAAAAGCGTTCCAGGTGATTTATGATTATTTAACTTATCGGCATTTTCTGGTCTTCAGCAACACGCTAACCAATGCTGGGTTTCGTTGCGTCGATGAATACCGGTTTTTGTTTATTCTAGAGTTTAAAATACCGTTTAATATTTTTTTTGTGCTTTAAAAACATTCCTTATTTATTCTGAGCTAATATTTATTTGTCTTCAGTGTTCGCCATATTTGGCCCTTCTAAACGTTCTTCATCTTATGTCCATTTTCAACCTATTCTTAGTTTTATTCGTAAAGCTACTGATATCGAGTTCATTATCAAATTTTCGGCAGTCTAAGCAGTTTTGTTTTAAATTATTTTTATCATACCTTTTCACTAATACCCTGATTATTCCTTAGGGAAAGCGACACAAATTAAGACCAAGACCAAGACCTCGATTTTATAGATGAAATGAACAATAACTAATACAAACTACTCTCAAAGAAGATGATAAACGTTCGTGTTGCATTTTTATTGATGTAACGATCTGGTTCATTTTAGTGCCCTTCTTTCAAACACATGAAGAATATCTCCCGTAGCGTTTTAGCCTCAAACGTTTGATTAGAACCACCACGGTTTTGTTCCCTACACGCAAAAGTTCAAGCTTTAATCATCCAATGTGTCCTTTCAATTCGCACAGAATTTGCTCTGACTTCGCACAACCAATGCGTGATACGCATAACGCAAAAGTTGTACAAGGAGTACATTGACAGAGATCAAAATCAGAATATGTATCATATACACAAAAATTGCAATGTCTCGGTAAACTTCGACTTCGGGCGAACAATCAGTTTCGAGGCGCTCAAAAAACCGTTCATTACTTTCGCGAGCCGGTGCGTATCAACGGCTCGTGCATCCCTAAAAATCGTCAGCAACCGAAACAGCCAATGGCGAGCCTTGTTGCTGCGGAAGTTATTGACGCTGGTGCCAGTAACGCAGAACCGAATGCATGTGAATGAAACCAGAGTCATAATTAAATGCAAAATATTTTTGACTAATCTCATGTTTTGTTTATTGTTAATGATTGAATGATATTTTCAACTGAACTGATTCATGAAAGTGAATCGATCAGACAATAATTTCTTCAATGGAGTCAGTACCCAACTTATCAGTATTGATTGCTGGTTGCACTGTTTTAACGATGCCAACCTTCTGAACACCGGCTGATGCTTCATAAGTGTAGTGGTTTGGAGCTGCGCAATACATTCAAAATACGCTAGAGCATCAAATGCGTTATGCCCAACGCACATGCGTTGTACTGGTTCCAATTTTTATCAGTAAATGCGCTAATTTCGCTCATAAATGATCTGGTTACGCACACTCCAACTTTTGCGTGTAGGGAGCATAACAAAATGACGTAGCATGTTGGCCGTGATTGTCACACCTCCCTCGCTCCTTATAGTGTTTGGTCAAAAAATCTCATCCCCCTTGGAAAAAAAAACACAGCATTAGAAAAAATCCACCGCTCTGGAGTACTTACCTTACCAGTCAGCTCCAGGCCGAAGTAATGTTTCTATTTTGAAGGATTGGTCTTTTGATAATGAAAACACAGAATATATTCACGAAAATAATCGCTGCACTTATCAACTCGATTGTTTATGTGCTTGCAGAAGATTGCAGAATGCCGTACAGAAATCAAATTTCTCTGTTTTGCTCTAACGCAACACACAGATCATGATGATGCATATGAAGTGTTTGAAATTATCAACATTTGCTTACTTTAGGTGACGAAAAACATGTACCTAGCAGCTTTTCTTTCTCTACCCCGTATGCATATGACGAACTAATAATACACGTACACCGGATGAAAGATGGAAGATACTAGTAAAAAGTGCAGAATATACAACAGTGTGTGATGCTACTTGTCTTGCGATTAATCTTATAACCTTTCAGGTAACATTTGTTACAAAAGGAAAGCTTCTTCGTAATAGCTTTTAAAGTAGCAAGTGAAAATTTCGCGTGTGGTTGTAACGGCCATTATTTGATGGTCATGATTTCATAACGTATGCAAAATATATCACAGTATGTGTTGCTAATTGACTGGTGATGAATGTCATTGCCTTTTAAGTAACAAATCTCTTTCAAAAGGGATAATTTTTCGTTGTTGTCTTTGAAGTAACAACGAAAAACTCTGCGTGTATCTCTTCAATTGTAAATAAGCCAAAAAATTACCGAAAATCCGTTAGATCCTTTTAAGCAGTTAATCAATCATAGGAACGCTTTTTTTTAGAGTAACCGCTCCTATATTCATCTCAGTACCTATATTCATCTCATCACGCCTTTTTGATCAATTTTTCGTCAAATTTTACCATATTTTCAACGTAAAACTTTCAGCCACTTGAGAAAATAGAGAAGCAAAAAGATTTACTTTCAAAAATTTGTGGAAATTTGACGGTAAATTGGACAATTGAGAGAAATAAGATGAATATAGGTGCACCAAGCTGTTGAGATGAATAATGGAGCGATTACCCTACTATAGTAACAGTTGTTATATCATTTTAAAATGTTTATTGTCTTGCTGGCACTGAACGGATTTTAAATACCAATGTCTTGATTGACAGGCGAAGTTCTACATACGGTATTCTCGAGTATAATTAAACAGCTCACTAAGCATCTGCAACAGACTTTAATCAGTTTAAATTTTTTTCTTCACCTATCATTTAACTGACACGGCACAAATACAATTTATTGTTTAACGGCACCAATTATATTTGGTGACTCACTTTCTAAAGTATCTTAAAAACTAAAAGCTAATTTTTTATCCTCGCTGCAATTAAGTCTAACTCAAAACTAACATGGATTTTTCAGTGTTTTGTTGTTAAATGGGCATCGGATGATCTTCGAATGGCCATGTATTCATGCAGTATGTTTGACACGTACTGCTGAGCCACGACATCATCAGCTGGGACAGGGGCTTGTAATCCTCGGGTCCTGGAGGTGCGGGTCTAGTTGCTGGTTCTGTGCTTGAGGTACAAACGTGCTCTTGTCGTTTCGTTGGGTGTAGGCGGAGGGGAACGGGACTAGACTGGGGCATGGATGGATTATAGGAAAACGTATATAAGGGACATGTAGGGTAGGTCACGGCTCGCCAAGACATCACGAACAGGTACAGCTGACCGTTTACCTCAGGCCCGAAAGAAAGCTATCAATTTAGACCTGGCGTCACAGTGTACAGGGCATGACCAAACAACGTGCTCTATGTCGTGATAACCTTCACCACAGGCAAAGATACCACTTTCCCCGAGCCCAATACGACAGAGATGCGTGTCAAATCTATAGTAATTTGACATATGCCGAAACATCACGCAAATGAAATCTCAACCAACATACAACCCCTCAGTTTCAATTTGATAAAATAGGTTCACTAACATCTTCTTATTATGTGTAGTTGAAACTGGCCGATCAATGCAATGAACTACCATTCAGTTATCAGCATAAATACGTGATAGTTAGACCACGTACCATATATGCTTTGATAAAATGTTACCTCACTCCGCGATACTTATTTTACTTCGAAGTTTAAATAGCTCCACCCACTTTCAAATTATTCCTTTCACTTTCGTTGCGTGGCGTGATGACTTTCTATTCCATATATAGGATAAGGAACCAATTTGAAGCAGCTTATGCGGCTACCTGCGCATTGAAACGTAACACTCGAGATACTTACTTAACTTTACTTTTATGGC
This sequence comes from Wyeomyia smithii, assembly GCF_029784165.1. Taxonomy (NCBI): domain Eukaryota; kingdom Metazoa; phylum Arthropoda; class Insecta; order Diptera; family Culicidae; genus Wyeomyia; species Wyeomyia smithii. The sequence goes on from NC_073695.1 coordinate 21,741,954, forward strand.
GACAGATCGTTGAGATTCTATGCCGAATCCAGAATACGTCTGTACAAATTTGGTCTTGGGCTGCTCCTCTCCAGTCTCCCTTTACACCCGCGGCTCTGACATCCTCGTCGACAGCGTGGCCAGCCCACTGTAACCTGCCGTGCTTCATCAGCTTGACAATATCAGCGTGTTTGTATACTTCATAAAGCTTCGCACAGGTGATTCATGAACCTGCGCCCCACCGTTTTCTAGTTTACCTCCGAGTATTGATCGCAGGATTCTACGCTCGAAAACCCCAAGCATCCGTCGATCGGCCTCCTTCCACGTACACGATTCATGTCCGTAGAGCGCCACCGGGAGGATCAGAGCCCTATAGAGCGCAAATTTCGTACGGATCTGTAGGCAACTTCTGGCAGGCACTTCGTACTTTAAACTCCCCCGTTCACGGCCAGCCCGTAGCGAAAGAAGAGCAACTTTGACATCCCTTTTTCGCTGATTGTTAGCCACAGCAGCTCACTTCCTTCGTGGGGGAGGTAGAATACGAAGTGCCCTGCCAGTCGTTGCCATCCAGGGTGAGATAGGTCTCGTCGTCCTTCACCACTGCCACGTCGCGATTCGCCGGGAAAATCGACTCGACCATCTCATTCAACCACTGTCACTGCGTCATTGCCTGCAGCTCCGAGACCAGTGGACGGGACTGCCGCTTCCAGACATGTATGTCTTTGTTCTCCAGATACTTTTTCACTGTTTTACCGCATACACCAACCTCCCGGCCAAGTGCACGCAGCGATTTAACCACTTTTCCCTCGGTCTTCCTCTTCAGCATCCTTTGAAGCTTCTTGTCGCTCAGGGTCATCGGCCGTCCGGAACCGGGCTTTCTTTCGATGCTCTGATCGTTGTCCAATAGTGTCAAGATGTTCTAGATGCCGGAATCCGGATGTCCGTTTTTGACGAGGCGGAGTACCGTTCTTTAAACTCACACACTTCTGAACGGAGTAGCTTCACTTTTTTCGCCATCACAGTTAGAGTTTGGCTGATAGAGCTGTCAAATTTTTTCTGCTAACTCATGGGTTACTATGATTGATGATGCATGAGTAATTTCGTCAGTGCGACTAACGGTAAACCCATTAAAAAACGGCAATTTTTGTCCATTTTTTACCGCAAACGTTATCTGAGAATGTCGTTGACACGTTTGTTCTCTTTTGTGCACAGGTGAGATGGGATAACCTGCATATTAATTTGTTCACTCTCTATTTCGCTGCCAGCACTTGTCGTCAAATTGTAAAACTGATTTGCAAACATAGAAATAATCAATTAATTATTAGTTGTTTGTTCAGCGGGGTTCTCCGACGCTTAGAAAATGCCTATAATATTGATTGATTTTCTCCGATTGATGTTTATACCAATGTTTGTTTGTGATGAACGGGACTTACAGTATGAAAAAAAACTATAGACACCCCCCTGTACTGTTGCTTAACCAATTGAAAACTTGCAAATGGGCATGCAAATGGCTTTCTTTTCTCAATGGAGTTATTCATTTAGAGTTTATATTTCATTTAATAGCAAAAACAACATTTCATAGATAACATTTCTCTTAACATAGTTATTTAAGTGAAAAAAGGCATAAAATTCATGTCAAAAAATTAAACACACCCTGGGAACATACACGCTTAATATTTAGTGTGGCCTCCTTTCGCCAAAATCACGGCTTGGCATCGATCTGGCATAGACTCCACAAGTTTTTGGAAGGTATTTGGTTCGATTTTGTCCCATTTCTCAGAAATGACGCGCTTCAGTACATTCAAATTCGTCGGGTTCTGTTCTCGAACTTTTTTCTAGAGAATAGCCCAAAGATGTTCAATAAGTATGTAAAAAAATTAAAGACACCCCCTATTGTATCAGCACATTTATACAAAGAAACCTAGTTTGCTGCATAATACGACTATTTTTTCAAAACTGTCGAATGTCAACAAGGCAAAAGATAAATAAACTGTCACAGGAGTTTTTTGAAACGCTTTATTTTTCAGTGAAGCAGTCAAGAAACTCGATCATTCCATCATGTTATCTCAAAAAAATATGCACAGCCCCAGTCAAATGTCACTCTGTACTCGCAATAGTTTTGTTTTGTAAATATATAGGCTAAAAACCTTAAAGTGCAAGTGTTGCTTGCTGTTGTTGTTGAAGTAGACCTGCGTTTTTCTATTGTTGTGAATCAAAATGGGCAAAAAACGGTATTTCAATAGCTCTGGCAATCAAACAACTTATAATTTCACACCATAAGTTGGGACATGGATACAACAAAATTGCTGCTATGGTCGATTTGAGCAAGAATACAGTTGCTACCATTGTTCAGAAATTTAAGCGTTCCGGTATAGCTGCCCGCCAGAGGGGCCAAGGGCGGAAACGGAAAACAACAGCTCGAATCGATAGATTTATTAGGCGGAAGGTTGAGGAAAATAGACGGCTTTCCGCAACAACATTAGCAACTGAACTACAAAACTACCATGATGTTACGGTACACCCTCAAACTGTACGAAACAGGATAAAAGAGATGGGTTTTGCTGGGCATGTCGCTGTTAAAAAGCCATGGCTGTCAAAAAAGATTATAAAACTCAGGCTTAAATGGGCCAAGGAACATGCAACTTGGACAGTTGATGACTGGAAACGTGTGCTCTGGTCCGATGAGACAAAAATCGTCTTATTTGGATCTGATGGGATCATTCGGTCCTGGAGGAAGCCACGAGAACGATTGAATCCAAAACACGGAGGAGGTATACTTTTCTACATGCAAATTATGAAACAAAAAATTTTTTTCTCTTGAGTTTTATTGTAGGACGGGTTATGGTATGGGGTTCAATGTCTTGGAATGGCTGTGGAATGTTGGAGTTCATAGACAAAATTATGACGAAGGAAGTTTACTTGGACATTCTTGAACGTAACCTTCACGCCAGCGCCAGAAAGTTAAAAATGTCACGAAACTTCATCTTCCAATAGGACGGGGATCCCAAACATACCGCAAAAATAGTGTCGCAATGGTTTGTTAAGAAGAAAATCAAGGTTCTTGATTGGGTCGCTCAATCCCCAGATCTAAATCCCATTGAACATCTTTAGGCTATTCTCAAGAAAAAAGTTCGAGAACAGAACCCGACGAATTTGAATGTACTGAAGCGCGTCATCTCTGAGGAATGGGACAAAATCGAACCAAACACCTTCCAAAAACTTGTGGAGTCTATGCCAGATCGATGCCAAGCCGTGATTCTGGCGAAAGGAGGCCACACTAAATATTAAGCGTGTAAGTTCTCAGGGTGTGTTTAATTTTTTGACATGAATTTTATGCCTTTTTTCACTTAAATAACTATGTTAAGAGAAATGTTATCTATGAAATGTTGTTTTTGTTATTAAATGAAAGATAAACTCTAAATGAATAACTCCATTGAGAAAAAAAAGCAATTTGCATGCCCATTTGCAAGTTTTCAATTGGGTAAGCAACAGTACAGGGGGGGTGTCTATAATTTTTTTGCATACTGTATAAGCGTCGTCATTGGAATTGTAGATATTGCAAAATCATGTTGCATTTTTATATTTCTAGGAAAACACATTCAAGAAGATACTTCTAAAAATGTAATAAATTTTCCGCCATAACGCGGAGTTTTTGCTGCTTTTGTTTCACGATTTATCGCGACTTAACTACCTCTCCCCTCCCCCTCTTCAAGAGCCACAAGTGCAAACAACGCGTTTTCAATATTTTCGTTAACCAATCATTGATTGAAAAATGAAGAAACAGCTGACAAGTTTGCTGGAAAAAGGAAAGATTTTTTTTTGTATTTCAATACAACAAGAAACAAAAACTCGTTTGATAAAAATTGAGAAATTTAAAACTGTTTTCGTAATTAGTAGTCAAGATTGACTCATATTATTTCAGAGCGATAGCTGTTTCTTACAAAAAATTTTTCGAGGAACACGATGCAACTGTGAAATTTCAAATATTCTTCGGTTGCATTTGTCAAAAAAACGAATTTAGTTATAAAATATACAAAAAACCTATCTGCAGACACTTCTTGCTGAACTGATTCTTTACTGGATTCTTCGATTTGTTTTCTTCTAAAGTCTTCATTCATACATTGTAATGTAAAGAAAATAAAGGTTTTGATCAATATATGCTTTACTAGTTGCACGTTCCCGGCGATGCTCGGGATCAAAGGTTTCAAAGATAGATTTTCTTATATTTTATTGCTGCATTAGCTCAACTCACTTCAAAAATATAATTCACATCTCATACTTCCATCATCACTTTAAGTACTACAAAATTCTGAGAACGCACAGAACGGAAATACCCATATTGGATTGTTTTTTTTTGTGATTTTGGGCTTATTTACAGAAACTGGAAGTAACCATTTGGGATTTGACGACGTATCAAAATGACGTATGGAGTTCCACTTTCGAAAGTATTGAAATTGTTGGCCAAATATCACTTTAGGTTATTTTCCTGAAACCGGAAGTCGCCATTTTTTAATCCACAAAACTTAGTAGAAAATAAGAAAATAAAAGATTTTTAATGCTTAAGCTGCCTCTTAATCGATATTTAAACCAATGAATCGTAATATTTCCTCCGGCAAAATGTCTCAAGAGTTCTAGTTTGAATTACCGTAAAAAAAATAAAAAAGTAAGGTTAAGTGCTGAATGACCTTCTGGTTAATAGCTCTCTAATAAAAATCAAATTCAAATTCAAAACTACAAAAGTAAATCGAATGCCGTAATATGTAACTATTCACAAAACTACGAAAAGATCAGAAATGTAAAACGTTTATGCTCGAGACATGGATTATTCTGCAAAAAAAAATTGTATATGTTGAAAGAATAACGAAAATTTTATTGCATAAAAAAGAAAAAAACACTAATCATTGAATTTTGATTCAGAGGCGAAATGCGCATAAAAAGTCAAAACTTTGCATGTATACGTATAATACGTATAATGTTTATAAAAAGTATTCTCAGGTGATTTTCTGTAATCTGTATGCTGTACGTGGTCCTCGTGGCTATGTGGTTAGCGATGTCGATTGGCTCCCACACGGTTGTGATATCGGGTTCGATCCCCGATCAGGTCGAGAATCTCTTCGAACTGGATTTTTTTTCGACTCAGCTCTGGGGCACGGTGTATCGTTGTACTTATCCTCAACATGCAAAATGTGCTAAAAACAATATCGATAACGAATTTTCTCAACTAATTTGGTTGATCGAGAACGTTATTAGAAGGCAAGCGTGCAATATTGTTGTGCTGTATACAGAAAATCATCTTCAAACATACATTTTATTTTTCCTCAAATGTCTTTCCTAAACGTTAACAAATATTTTAATGCAAAAAAAATCACATGTCATCGCTTTGAAATTAGATTAAGAGGCAAATTCAGCATAAAAAGTCATAAATTTGCATGTTTTACGTAGTTTTGTGAAATAAATCTCAAGTTTTAGTAATCAGATACTTTTGATTTTTCCCCGAATGTCTTTCCTGAACGTTAACAAACGTTTTCATGTTAAAAAACCCACATGTCACCGCTTATTTTTTTGATTTAGAACGATTTAAAATGATGGTGGTGACTGTACACCACTGAGACGGAGGCAATAGCATCAATAAGATCAAGCGTTACGGAATTCCATTTTTATATAGTAGATTTGGCAACAAAAGGCCCACAGAGCGGGTGATATTCCATTCGACGCCACAGTAGAGTTTTTTTCCAAAATGACCCAAATTGATAATCACAACTCACAACTTATAGCAAACACTGTGATGGTTGATGCTAGCCTTTTTGCTTTTTCACGGTCACAAATATGGAAAAAAAATTCAATGTAATTTCAATTCAATAAATCTCATAGGTTAAAAATGAAAATTATTATTATTAAATACTGACTGTTACTTGAGATTCGAGAACCTCTTTGAAAGGAGTGCAGGTACGCTAGCTTTCATAATCCAGTTTTATTGAATTTGAAAGTTTTGAAAGTCTTTGAAAGTTTTGAAGTTTGTTTCGTCTTTCAACTGAGTTGGTGGCGCATTGTTTTTCCCCTTTTTTGTAGTACAAAAATGCTCTTTTCTGAATTCGCTGTTTACTCTTGTCATTGCAAGGTTAGATTGTATCCTATTGAAGTGGTGTTGTTATGCTCCTTTTAACAGTTGATTATGATGCATTGATGCAGTCCATAGAATTTTATGCATTCGAATTAGGGCTTGCTTTTCACGAAGTGCTACTACTGACAAAACTGCTACTGTAGATGTCGAATACCAACGAGGTTTCCGGTAAACTGCTTTTAGACAACGGTTTTGACGAATTTTAAATGACCTAATTTTATACTTGCTTACTATTGATTGAAATCATGTACTTTAGCTTAGACTGCACGATAGCATGATAAATGTTAAGCATTTTTTTCGCTGGTAAATAGTTTGAAACCTTATACTGAAGACCGCAAGTTGAACTGATGTCAGACCGAAGTTTACTTTATGGCTGTATCACGTAAGATCCGTACTAAATCTAAAGCCTAGATACGTATAACTTTTAACTTTTTCAATCGTAACAATAATGACTGTCAATGGTGCAATTGTAGATTAATTTGAGCGGGCGGAATCGAAAATCGCATAGGGAGACTGCTCCGTTGTTCAGCCCATATATTCATCTCATACAACATTAAAACACAATTGAAGACAGGAAAAAACGCATATTTTCTCCTCAAACCAATCTGCTAATCCATGGAATGGATTCTTCTTAGTTCACTTTAGGTTCCTCAGAAAGTATATTCCTCAAAAACTCACTTAAAAGCACTAAATTTGATATTATAGTCGGGCATCTACACTCGAAACCTTATTTAATTCAATCACCTACCTCAGAAAACAAAATCCGCGCATTGCTCTATATGGCTACAACGGGACTCGTTCAGCAACCAACTAACGTTTTTTCATCACTAGCGGATCACTTTTTATTTTAATCACTAAACAAAATCACTTACTACACTAAGAATATTTTAATCTTTGAAATGTTCATCTCAAATTTCCTAAAACAAGCTTAAACTATATGAGATAAATTTCTACAATTCCTGAATTTCAACTGCATGTATTTTCATCTGTTTTCACAGTTTTGAAGAGAATCAAAAGTTGCCAAATCAGTTTCTGTAATACGAAAAAATCATACTGGCAATGTTGAATTATCCCGACATAATTGACATACAATTTACAGGTAACCTAGGTTACCAATTTTGCACGTAAACAACTACAGCGGATATCTAGGTAACCTGCTACGACAGGCTGCGGCTACGTTCACTCATGATAATGTGATTCACTCATGATTAACAGTGTGATGAATATGGGGGCGTCGTGAGATGAATAATTGAACAGTGATTCAAGTTTTGAGATGGATTAGGAAGCATGGTGAAAAATGGTTTGTTTTACAAAAAAACTTCAGGATAAATCTAGCTAATTTTACTAAATATACAATGCTCGATGATTCCATGAGAGCACGTAAGCATATTCAATTAATTTGTTCAATGATTTCGTGATAATTTGGTGTTTAATCCGTGCATTCTTGGTGAGTATCGGCTTAATGAGATGAATAATGAAGCAGTTCCCCTACTTTGTTTTGGGTATGTTGGGCGATAATAAATTCTCGGTGAAGTATGTCCGCAGGTCTTCTATGTCATCCTTCATTAGTCATCCTTCATTAGTATTGTCAGCAAAATTACGTAGCATTCTATGCAGAATTTCTGCTGGGTCATTGATATAGACCAAGAAGTGTAGAGGCCCCAAGTTGCTGCCTTGAGGTACTCCCACGGTGGTATTTAAGCAATTACTACAAGAATCATGCACAACTACTAGTTGCGTTCTCTATGAAGGGCAGCTTCATATTAAATTGTTTACTTGACCCCGAATACCATTATACTCAAGCTTACATAACAGAATTTCGTGGTCAATCAAATCGAATGCCTTTATCGAATCTTAAAGAAGTAAAAAGCCTGTCGTAAATCCAATGCACTTCAATTGCTGTCAACTGATTCACAGGCTACAGTTAATGTGCTAGTTCCAGAGCGAAAACCATACTGATGACTGTCTAAAACTTCATGAGTTTTGAAGAGCTCGTTTATTCTGATTACTGAAAATTTCTCAAATATTTTGCTTCAAACAAAACAAATGGATATTGGTCTCTAGTTATTGAGCTGTACTGCATCACCACCTTTGTGCAAAGGGATAGACATTGTAATTTTTAGAACATCAGGAAAATTGCCCATAATGACTGGTTAGAGATAGGTATCTCGTTACAAAACAGAGAACACATTGTGATAAAGCTTAAATTTCATCCAGGCCGCAGCTTTTGTTGGTACAATTTTCGAAATTTTGAAATAAATTTCACAAGAAAAATAGAAAAAATGAAAAATAAGATTTAATTTAAATAAAATTCCTTAGAGGAAATAAATTATTCCAATTTTCTAGGTCTGCATTCTACACGTAAAACTAGAAATTTTGAGCGATGCAGCAGAATATCTCGACAACAAACTACTACACTGTTCTGTTTAATTGTTCCAACTGTGGCAACTGGTAACCGTAATTGTCTGTGCCTGGATTTGATGAAGTCAAATGTGGTTCCATCATGTGGGTTCTTGGTAGGTATATTATGAATGCCGTTTGATCTATCGAGCGTTGTTTGTGTTCAACACTCACCTACCGCCCTAATTTACCACAATTTAATGGTATACGGCTTGACCGACCGCTTAAACCGCTATAAACTCCAATATTCGGCTAAATTGTAACCCGAATCAACTCAGCGGTAAAGTCAATAATGGTTTTGATACTGAAACGCTGCATGAAATTCTCTCGCAGGGCTTTCTGTTGAGGAAATTAAGAACAAAAGAGAGGCCGATGCTTGTTAATCTTTCGGTCGTAAATCGAAAAATCTATTATTAAAACAAAGTTTGGCAGCAACCCCTATAATTAAAATACATGATCTGCATTTCCAGTTTTTGCTTTCTACTGGGGGAAGGATATTTCGCGTCATTTGGGGAGTAATCACTTCCCGAGAGACGAGAAAAAAAAATTTATTTCTGCGCCCTTTTGTTTGCACTCACCTCTCGAATGGAATACCGTAAGAAGGTCATTAATGTTTTCCCGAGTGCGAAACAAAAACCCAACACGAATTAGCGTGAATATTGCTGGCCCGGGAAAAAGCTGCCTCGCTAGAACTGATAACGGAGTTCTTCCTACCTCAAACACGCACACACACATACACCGCTTCCCAGCACATCTTTTCCACCCACTTCGAGAGCGCAGGATGAATACCTCAGCGGTGTGATATTATTGTTATTGCTAGATTTACAATTTGAAACCAGTTTGCAGAGCCACTCCCTTGTTTGCAGCCGTCATTCGCCCTGGGAGTGTAATTACATGATTTATGATGATGATAATTTCCCCAATTGGAGTTGTCGCGATAAAAAAAACCATACGCTCCGAAGGATATTCATCGTCATCCCTGCTGACGCTCGGGTTGTGAAATGAGAAATATAAATTGCATGACTAAGTTGGAAATATAATAAACGACATTATCGTTTGAGTTTTCACTCTCCCGCGTCGGAATTTAACCCGAACCGGGTGATTAGCGGGCTGAGCATTCCGATGCACAACTTTTAAACTTACACAAAGCTATTCGAAGCGGATAATACCTTCTCCGGGAAACTTCGCGTTGTTGCTGCCGCAGTGGGGGAACGCCAAAGTTTGCCTCGTAATTTAATAGTGAGCTGGGTGGATAGAGCGCACCCGCATCGGATATACGCGAACTCGTAGCTCGTACACATGACACAGGTGATCCTGTTTTAGGACCGGCATCGCTACGTGGAGAACACGGGAAATCGATTTCCCGTTAGGATTTCATCTTTCACCTGCAGTCTATCGCATGTCAGTCACATCGTCGTTGGCCGCAGTACCGAGAAAAGAAGAGAGAGAGAGAAGAAAACTTTCGCCGCTAATCCCAACGAATGTGCTGTGGAGCTGTTTTTTGCTTCGTCGTCAATTTCGCCAGAAAGCCGGTGCAAAAATGTATGATTTTGTACCGCGAATATAAACAAGTTTTTGATAATACGCTGGGGAAACGAGAAGGAGGCGAGCGGTGAATGAATCTTAATGAAAATATCTGGCAGATGTCGGATGATGTGGGTTGAGGTATTGGAAACTTCTTAGATGTAGAGCTTTTGCTTTACCCCACATTACTCAATTTTGCGGTTTACTTCTCAGCTTTTTTTTTTCTTCACAAATACCTCTCAGCTTTCGCACAGATGAATTGGTGAAGTTGTTCCATCCCGTGTGCATTGATCGCGAGGAGGAACGTTTGGAACGGTTGGTTGGATGCAGTTTGGCTTTTTGGTTAACACTGCCAGCGAGTGAAGAGTGTGGAGAATTCTGGCTCGTAAATCCCCATGACACGTGCTTTATCTTGGCCCCTGGAAAGCATCGTTCGTGGCGTCACTGAAGTGTCCTGTTTGATTTAGCGTGAATGGTGGGACAGAGTGCATTATGGGCTAATAACCGCCAGACGGGTGCGCGCGATAAGCGTTCCGGTGACAGATTTCTATCAAACTTTAAATCGGCATGTGGTGGAAGCCGTTGGAGTGAATGTGCCGCAAATGTCGTTCGTGCACTGGATTTGGCTAAGCCAGTGAAAGTTTGCTGAAACGTAGTGTTTTTTAAATTTGCAAACGATAAAATGAAGTCTAATAACTTCCCATCTCGCATGCAATATGAAGACTTTGCCAGTACTGACTCAAAGCAAATCTGCAACAAGTTTGCGAGTTTTTTTCAAACCGTTTATAAAAATAGCGACGAAGTCAGGGACTTTGAGTATTTCTCGCACTTGCATGAACAAATAAATAACGTATCTATTAAGCAAATAACTGTTCAAGAAATCCTCGCAACACTAAAAGAACTGGACGCTTCAAAAGGTCCAGGTCCAGATGGAATTCCACCCTCACTCATGAAAAATCTTGCTCCTGCCTTCGTAAAACCCTTGTTTTGGCTTTTCAACTTATCCCTTACGTCCGGACAGTTTCCATTAGTCTGGAAAAAATCTTTTCTCATACCGATTTTCAAGTCAGGTAAGAGATCTGACATCAAAAATTATCGTGGCATTGCAATAATATCATGTATTCCTAAACTTTTTGAAGCTATCGTAAACCAAAAAATATTTAATCAGGTAAAGAATCGCATAACGTGTAACCAACATGGTTTTTACAAAGGGAGGTCTACGGCTACCAACTTACTTGAATTTGTTGATTTCTCTCTTGCGTCTATGGACAGAGGCAACTTCGTGGAAACTCTATACACGGATTTTAGTAAGGCTTTGGACAGAGTAGATATTTCCATGCTTATGTTCAAATTAAAAAAACTGGGATTTGAGTCAGGCCTACTTAAATGGATTGAATCTTATTTGACGAACAGGACACAAACGGTTAGGTTTAAGGGACACCTTTCTGTACCAGTAAAAGTGACATCTGGAGTTCCACAAGGCTCCCATTTAGGCCCTTTGCTCTTCATTTTATTTGTTAATGACGTTATCCTTGTGTTGAATCGTCTCAAAGTGTTGATATATGCCGATGACATGTAACTGTACATGGAAATAAAACACAAATCAGACATCCAACAATTCCAACAAGAGGTTGACATTTTCTACATTTGGTGTAAAAAAAGTCTTCTTGATCTCAACGTAAAAAAATGTAATATTATATCCTACACAAGGAAAAGAAATCCTGAACATGCCAGTTGCACTCTTGCACATCAAGTTGTAGAAAGGTGTTATCAAATTAGAGATTTAGGAGTAATTATGGATTCTAAGTTAACATTCATTGATCACTACAATACGATCATCAATAGAGCCAACAGTATGCTAAGTTTTATAAAAAGGTTCAGTCATCATTTCGTAGACCCGTACACTATAAAAACTCTCTTTGTTACATATGTTAGATCTATCTTAGAATACTGTAGTGTTGTTTGGTCGCCTTATCAAGACGTCCATTCCAATAGAATCGAATCCGTACAAAAACAGTTTTTGTTATATGCACTAAGAAAACTATGTTGGAATTCATTTCCTCTCCCTTGTTATGAATCGCGTTGCATGCTTATTAATATAGAAACGCTTGAAAAAAGAAGAGAAATTGCTTCGGTAACTCTTGTCAACGATTTAGTTTCACAACGCATAAGTTCGGAAAATCTGCTTGGAAAACTCAACTTTTATGCTCCTACACGCTCATTAAGAACGCGAAAAATTTTCGTATTAAATTCTTATAGAACAGAATATGCCATGGCCGGGCCAGTTAATAGTATGATGAGTCCTTACAATAAATATTGTGAAGTTATTGATTTAACGATGTCACGAAATGCTCTTAGAAAAATATTGAACACTAGAATTACATAACTATATTTGTGATGTTAGCAATAGTTTTTAAGATGTAGTCTACTATGATTGACGAAATAAATAAATAAATAAAAATTCTTTGAAGCATCATCTGACTTGATGCACAACTAACAGCAGAATGTCTGTTGATAAGAGAGTATGAATATTTTACAGATCTTAGATTCCAAAGTTGCGTCGGAGGCGACTGGTGATGATTTTCGGTTTTTAGAAACCATCAATATTTCAAACATACCCATATTAGGCGGAATTCGACCTTTTTGGGCTGTTTTCAAGACACCAGACTCCACCATCCTGGAATTCAAAACTACGCCTAGCGTCGAATAAAGGCATCTGGATATTATCGCGCTTCCAAAAATACTTATGATTGATGGTATTTGACCGTGTTTGAAGCTTTGATTAACAGATATCAGCTGTTAAACAAGGTTCGACATTTCGGTATCCTAAAATTACAATTTTCAACAGTTTAGTGGACGCGTACCAGATTTGTCAATCGATCACTACAGGATCGAAGGAAATCCATTTGAAATCACCAAGTTGTAAGCATTTGAAATTGAAAAAAATCTTTTCCATAGTCTTATGTTAGAGTTTTCTTTTTAGCAACATCCCGAAAGGTGTAGTTCAACGTTAAAAAAAAACTTTCGAAATTCTCCAGCTGATTCCAAAATGCCATTTTATTTTCCAATCGCCAGTAGTAAGATCCGGAAATCGGTTATATATCAACGGATTTCTTTCGTTCATGCAGCAATCTATTGGAAAATCATCTCTGCATCCACCTAAATGCAAAAAATTGTAACTTGAATATTGAAATTATTGTACTGTTGAAAATTGTCAAACTTTGTTGAAACACTGATTTTGACGTCTGATTGGACGCTTTATGCTTACATTCCTAAGCACGGTCGTCAAAAAATTGTTCACTTAGTAAACTAGAAATAAATTTTGTGGGTACAAAAGAGTCAACTTTTGCTCAAACCAATCATTCTACCAATGGATGGTAGGAAGGACGATCCCATTTTAGTAACAGCAACGAATAGCAACAGCAGTAGCGATAGCGACAACGGCAGTGGGTACCAACAGCGTAGCATCCTAATCTGATTTCGGCTCAAACAAATCATTCTGTTAGCAGATGGTGGAACATGGACGGCCAATTTCTCAGGCAAATCTTCGACTTGTTTTGGCAATAACACTGTGTCATCAGAGTGCCTTAATTCCCACTGTCAGAGTAGTACAAGGATGCATATCCGATTTTAAATTGAACATCAATTGATAAAATAAATAAATAATCGAAAATTTCATCAGGGCCGCGATGTTAATATATCATTGCGTGTGTAAGAGCTCACAATCGGCCCTTTTCTGCCGGTTGCCGACATGAAATAAGTGTCATTGAGGTTTGCTTTGACTGAAACTGGGAGGAGACAACCCTAACAAAAGGGAGGAATTAGTTACAAAGCAGGCGTACCCCCTTGGAACATCAACATAAGCATTATAAAAACCTGTTTCTGCTAAATTAAATCATTTTACTTTTTAATGGTGCGACTGTTGGACATAACACAGCAGCAGTAGTGGTCAGCAGTGGCACCACTGGTCCTCCGGTGAAGCTCTGCCTTATTTTGGCAACAACGCAGCTTTTTGTGTCGCTGTAATATCTAACTTTTCGGTCTTACACTTTGAATAAATGGTGTCTCTAGCAAAGTTGTAGATAATCTTGTCACAAAAAACATTGTCGAAGACATTTTTCTTCTAATAACTCTTGTTTTGGAGATAAACTGCTTCATATCAGGCAAACAATATATCTTAAAAATTGTAGAATTTAGAAGGTAATAATGTTCAGAATACCTTTCAAACAAACTACTTTGTAGGAGACGCAAAAAAGATAGTTTCTGAACAAATCGAGACATTGCCAAAAAATATAAATAAACATGTTTTTTTTTAAGTAGAATACTTCTCTCAGGAAGTTCGGCTACATAGGGATGTGAAATGAAAATCTAAAACCGAAAAAAGTGAAAAATATGTCCAATTTCAAATGCTAATAAATCGGTTAGTATTCGATGGATTTCCTTCGTTCTTGCAGCAATAGATTGGAAAATCTTCTAAGATTTTTCCCAAAATAAAATAATTGTAATTTTATTATTCACACTATTGTACTATTGAAAATAGTCAAGCCTTGTCAAAACGAAAAATTCGACCTCTGATTGGTCGTTATATGCTTGCTTCCCAAGTACGGTCGACAGAATCATATACCTTGCAATTGAAAACATGCTATTTGGCCTATATAAGAGCCTGTTTCAGCCGGAGCCGCTCATAATAGTTCTAGACAGCGACAACAGCAGTCGTCCTTCCTCAGCAGCAGCACTAGCCCTGTGGTTGGTCACCACGTCTCAGGAGCAGCGCGGTTTTTCTCAGCGTGTGTCGCCAGACAGCCATTATTCCCCCCGTGTTAGGGCAGCATGAAGATTGCCATCAGGAAATCCAATTTTGGAAATCAAAATGCCTTTTTGAAGGCAAATAAACAAGTCATTGATAAATTAATAATTTTTGTCAACGCAAGCAAGCATTCTGTGTTGCATCCTAACAATTTAAATTTGTCGCACCCGTCTGATTTACTGAATGTGAAATAGCTTCCACAGTGCATGTTGTCCGTGTATCTTAATTCTCCCAATGTGAGGGCAGCTCAAAGGTTGTAATTAGCAACCGATTTTGAACCGCAACATGCTTTTTTCAAGGCAAATAAAAAAATAATTGAAGGTTAATAATTTTCTGGCACCAACACAAGCAGACTTTCTGTGCGGGATGCAATCAAATTCTGTTGTAGTTGTCTAATTTTCACTTTATTTAGTAAACCCCCCACTGTAGGGGCAGCGCAAAGGCTGCGATCAGCATAACCGACATTGAATAATAAACTGCCCTGTTAGTACGCATCCACAAAAGCAGTTAGTTCGACTATGCAGAGCTAATATGAAGTCGATTCAATCAATCATCATAAACAGAATTTCGTCGTCTCCCAGCTGCCAAGTTGCAACATGATGCAACACGCAACAGCGAGCAAACGAAATCGCTTGATGTTACAAACTGCAATAAGATACGGGTTAAAACCGTTGCGTGTGTGAGAGCACCAGTGTTTAGTCGCTGGATACACTATCTACTGTCTACTAAACGCAATAATCTGCTTACATGCGACATGGGGACGGGAACATTTTCTTCAACCAAGCAGCACAACACGACACAAAACATGTTATTTTGTTGCTTCAATGAGAGTGCTATCGGTCCGGTTCGACAAGAAATCATTTTTGTGCATCCGTGCTACGAAACTGAGGAAAAACTTTAGAAACTGAAAAAAGAGGTGGAGCTTATCAAATGATCGCTCTGAACCAGAATGAAGTCACACATATTTTTCAAGTTATATCATTCCACCACGTACGTAAAATAATTCATTCCTATTTTCATCCCTATATAAGAGCCTGTTTTAGTCGAAGCCGCTCATAGTAGTTCTGAACAGCGACGACAGCAGTCCTCCCTTAGCAGCAGCGGGAGCGAGCAGTGGGTACCATCGATAGCGGATAGCGGCCACAACTGTGGCATGGCTGCGAATAAGTGTAGCAGTTTTAGCGGATCTCACCATCGATAGCAGCAGGGCCAGCAGATGCAGGTTCAGCGGATACTAATGGCGGCCACAACTGTGGCATGGCTACGGATAGCGTTGCAGGTGCTCAGCAGTTGGGCCAGCGTATAGCGGCCACAACTGTGGCATGGCTATGCATAGCGTAGCTGTTGCAGCGGGTATACCAGCATCGATAGTAGCAGGGTCAGCTGATGCAACGACACTCCCTTCACTAAAATGCTGTTACAGTGTGGTAGCGGGAAGCATCAGCAGCAGGCTTGCATGAAGTGAATACATCAGCCTGCAACTTTCTCTAAGGCCTCTGCCATAGTAGACGCGAAAAGCGGCGCGAACCGATTCGCTCGGCCGAAGGTTGATGTACAGCTCTACTGATGGCTGTACATTAACCTACAGCTGAGCGAATCGGTTCGCGTCGCTTTTCGCGTCTATTATGGCAGAGGCCTAATGGGAAAGTTGTATCAGTTTGTTCAGAAGAATATTATTGTCGGTAATATTACAGAGATGCGATTGCGTAAATCCGATTTTGAATTGAACAATTGTTGTTTTGAGAACAAATAACACACTTATTTGAAGAGTTAATAGCTTTTGGTACCAATAGCAGTATAGTGACAGCCTCAGCGGTAGATGCAGCTGCAGCCGGTACTCCCCTGAGGCCGATGTAAAGGTAAATGGGAGCAGCACGGCGAAACAGTTCGGGTTATGCTTAGACGCGCGTCATTTTTCGTTGTTGATATTCCCCACATGAAACGACGCGCTTTCGTATGATAGCGGTGGTATTAGCGGTAGATGCATTTGCCAACACTTCCTCCAGTATAGCCGTGTCTAGTTTTCAATGTGAAAACACCTTTCTCATTGTGTTGACCGTGAGCCTTAGTCCTCACTATCAAGGTAACACAGAGACGTAAGATAAACACTACATCCTATGATAAATTGAACAATTGTCCTTATAAGGACAACAAATGAATTAATGGAATTAATGGAGATTTAATTTGGAATTAGAATACTTCTCTCAGGAAGTTCGGCTACATAGGGATGTGAAATGAAAATCTAAAGCTGAAAACAGTGAGAAAAATTTCAAATGCTAATAAATCGGTTAGTTTTCGATGGATTTCCTTCGTTTTTGCAGCAATCGATTAGAAATTCTTCTAAGATTCCTACCAAAATGCATGAAATTGCAATTTTATCATTCGAACTATTGTACTATTGAAAACTCTTAAGCCTTGTCAAAACACAAAATTCGACCTCTGATTGGTCGTTATACCGCGCTTTCCCAAGCACGGTCGGCAGAGTTATGGACCTAGTAAATTGGGAATGCATCATTTGGCCTATATAAGAGCTTCATCAGATAATAAACAAACATTTCATCGGATATTAAATTGACCAACTGAAATTTGAAGAACACAAATGATTTTTTTTTTGCTCATCTATAGTTTATTTGACACGGCACAAATACAATTCAATGTTTAACGGCGCCAATTATATCTGGTAGCTTTTTTTCTAAAGTATCTTAATAACTAAAAGCAAATTTTTTATCCTCGCTGCCGACTACGAGCTGAAACTAAATCTAACTTAAAGCTAGAATATTTTGCATTAAAAGCACAGGTTTGCTGTTTGATGATTTTCATTGCCATAGGTAAGCAGCATATTAAATTTGTTCCGCTGCTGGGCCAAGATATTACGGACTGGCATATTGGGTTGTTTCCATCGGGCCTTGAGAGTATCGTGCGGGTCTGATTGCTGTTTCCGGATCCGGGGTCTTAACGTGTTCTTGTCGTTTGGTTGGATGTAGACGGAAGGGGATAGGACTAAACTGGGGCATGGATGGATTTCAGGAAAACGTATATAAGGGACATGTAGGATAGGTCACGGCTCGCCAAGACATCACGAACAGGAACAGCCGGCTGCCTACCTTCGGCCTGCAGGGAAGCTATTAATCTAGACCTGGCGTCACGGTGTACAGGGCATGACCAAACAACGTGCTCTATGTCGTGATAACCTTCACCACAGGCACAGATACCACTTTCCCCGAGCCCAACACGACGGAGATGCGCGTCAAATCTATAGTGATTGGACATAAGCCGGGACATCACGCAAATGAAATCCCGACCTACATCCAACCCCTTGAACCACGGGTTCGTCGACACCTTGGGGATTATGGAATGTAACCACCTTCCCAGTTCCCCCTTGGTCCAAGAATTTTGCCAACTGATGATCGTATTCTGACGTACAAATGCGAAAAATTCATTAAAGGCAATTGGTCTTTCATAAATATCACCGTTTGTTGCGTCCACCTCAGCCAAAGAGTCCGCTTTCTCATTACCCGGTATCGAGCAGTGAGAAGGGACCCACGCTAAGGTAATTTGAGTAGATTTTTCGGATAAAGCACTCAGATGTTCCCGTATTTTCCCCAGGAAATACGGAGAGTGCTCAACATCTTTCATCGATCGGAGAGCCTCAATGGAACTGAGACTGTCCGTAAAGATGAAATAATGGTCCGTGGGCATTTTTTCGATAATCCCTAGGGTGTACTGAATTGCAGCTAATTCTGCGACGTAAACAGAAGCAGGATTATCGAGCTTATGGGAAACGGTTAAATTGTTATTGAAGATACCGAAGCCAGTGGACCCATCAAGAAGTGATCCGTCAGTGTAGTACATATTGTCGCAGTTGATGTTTCGATATTTATTGGAAAAAATTTTAGGGATCTGCTGCACGCGTAAATGATCCGGGATTCCACGAGTTTCTTCTATCATGGATGTATCGAAAACACAGTAGAATTAGAAGTATTTGATAAGTCGACACGATTTGGAATATTCGAAGAAGGGTTAATATTTTGGGCCATGTGATTGAAATACAATGTCATAAAACGGGTTTGAGAATTAAGTTCGATTAACCTTTCAAAATTTTCAATCACGGGACGGTTCAAGACCTCACATTTGATTAGAATACGAGAAGACAGGCTCCAGAAGCGGTATTCCAATGGTAGTACTCCAGCTAAGATCTCCAAACTCATCGTATGGGTCGATTGCATGCAACCCAAGGCGATACGCAAACAACGATATTGTATTCGCTCCAGTTTGATCAAATGTGTGTTTGCTGCGGAGCGGAAGCAGAAACACCCGTACTCAATAACAGACAGTATCGTTGTTTGGTAAAGCCTTATAAGGTCTCCTGGGTGGGCTCCCCACCATTGTCCGGTTATTGTACGAAGAAAATTCACTCTTTGTTGACATTTTTTCATCAGATACCTCACGTGACAACCCCAGGTGCCTTTAGAGTCGAACCAGACACCAAGATATTTGTGTACCAAAACCTGAGAAATCGTTTTACCCATCAATTGTGTTTGAAGCTGAGCAGGTTCATGCTTCCTAGAAAAAACTACTATCTCAGTCTTCTCCGGAGAGAATTCGATACCTAGCTGTAAAGCCCAAGCAGACAAATTGTCCAAGGTATCTTGCAATGGTCCTTGCAAATCGGCAGCTTTGGCTCCTGTAACAGAGATTACACTGTCGTCTGCAAGTTGTCTTATCGTGCATGAATTTGCCAGACATTCGTCGATGTCATTTACATAAAAGTTGTAAAGAAGGGGGCTTAAACATGAGCCCTGGGGAAGACCCATGTAGCTAATGCGAAAAGTTGCCAAATCGCCGTGCGTAAAATGCATGTGCTTTTCGGACAACAAATTGTGCAAAAAATTGTTCAAAATTGGAGAAAATCCTTGTCGGTGAAGTTTACCCGAAAGAATGTCAATAGAAACGGAATCAAAAGCCCCCTTAATGTCCAAGAACGCAGACGCCATATGTTCTTTGCGAGCATACGCCAGCTGAATATCTGTTGAAAGCAACGCAAGACAATCATTCGTCCCTTTGGCACGGCGGAAGCCAGATTGAGTTTCTGATAGTAGACCATTTGATTCGACCCAGTGGTCTAAACGACGGAGTATCATTTTTTCCATCAATTTCCGGATACAGGATAGCATTGCAATCGGCCTATAAGAGTTGTGATCAGAAGCTGGTTTCCCTGGTTTTTGGATGGCGATCACCTTCACTTGCCTCCAATCCTGCGGTACAATGTTTTGCTCCAGGAACTTATTGAACAAGTTCAACAAGCGCCTCTTGGCATTGCCGGGTAGATTCTTCAACAAGTTGAATTCGATTCTATCTAACCCAGGCGCGTTATTGTTACAGGACAGGAGGGCAACTGAAAATTCTGCCATCGTAAAAGGTGATTCTATCGCGTCGTGACCCGGAGACGCATCGCGAACAAAGTTTTGCGCAGGAACAGAGTCCGGACATACTTTCCTGGCAAAATCAAATATCCACCGACTTGAAGACTCCTCGCTTTCGTTGACCGTTACGCGATTCCGCATTCTTCGGGCTGTGTTCCAAAGAGTGCTCATCGATGTCTCCCTCGACGTCTCGTTCACGAACCGACGCCAATATCCGCGTTTCTTTGCTTTAGCCAGGCATTTAAGCTTGGTATCAAGCTCCGAATACCGTATATAGTCGTCGGGTATACCTCCCTTCTGGAAGGCCAAAAACGCGTCGGATCTTTGCGTGTAGACATCGGAGCACTCTTGGTCCCACCACGGAGTGGGAGGCCGTTCTTTGATCGTTACGCCGGGATATTTCTTCGTTTGGGCTTGCAACGCGGCGTCGAGAATCAAGCCCGCGAGGAGGTTGTATTCTTCAAGTGGTGGATGATGTTGAATCGACTCGACCGCTTTTGAAATCATTTCCTTGTATAACTTCCAATCGACATCCGTGTGAGGTCATACGGAATGTCAAATGGTCGCATGCGGGTTGACCCGTTAGTAATTGAAATAAGAATAGGCAAATGGTCGCTACCGTGAGGATCGAGGATTACCTTCCATGTGCAATTCAACCGTAGCGACGTCGAACATAAGGATAGATCCAAAGCGCTTGGGCGCGCTGGAGGTTTCGGGATACGTGTCATTTCACCGTTGTTTAAAATAGTCATGTCGAAGTCATCGCAAAGGTTATAGATTAAAGAGGAGCGGTTATCATTGTAAGGGGAACCCCAAGCCACACCATGAGAGTTGAAGTCTCCCAAAATCAAACGTGGCGAGGGAAGAAGTTCTATTAAATCAAAGAGCAGCCGTTGCCCAACCTGTGCTCTGGGAGGAATATATATTGAGGCAATACAAAGCTCTTTACCTTGTATTGTCATTTGACATGCGACAACTTCGATGCCTGGAATCGAGGGGAGGTTAATACGATAGAAAGAATAGCACTTTTTAATCCCTAAAAGTACTCCTCCATATGGGGTGTCTCGATCAAGGCGAATAATATTAAAATCATGGAAGTTGAGATCAATATTTGAAGTAAGCCAAGTTTCACAAAGGGAAAATGCATCGCATTTGTTTCTATTTATTAAAACTTTGAATGAATCCATTTTTGGTAAAATACTTCTACAATTCCACTGTAAGACAGAGATAGAATCCTTCATATACGCAGTTGAATTAGGCATCGAAGGATACAATCGCTGCAAGGAGGGGCCATTGGGCAGTCAACTGCTTCAAAAATGATCAAACTGTTGGGAGGAATGCTGTAAGAAAAATTTTAATTGGATCGGGTACATTGAAATTTTCAAAAATCCAGTCCACAATGTCAGAAAATTTCACTAATCCAGAGTTTGTTTCCTCAACTGGATGTGCAAAAGGAACAACTGGGGTTTTAGATGTTCCTGGCAGTGCTGGGAACTCCTTCTGGGACTTTAAATTTGCAAGCCCAGGAGGAGTTTGCTTCGGTTTTTCCGCAGCACTGTTTGGTTTGTTCGTACTTTTCATTACACTTTGGGAAATCTTAGGACCTTTACGGGGAAGTTTAGGAGAAGAAACATTTTTCCTCTTCCTAGACTCCCCAGGATTGGCATAAGATGTTCCCGCTGATGGATCGTCAGAATCGGTTTCATCGGTGGGCAACAGATCGAAGGGGTTCGATGTTATGGTAGAAGTGGTCACGGTCTTCTTCAGCATCTCAGCGTAAGAACGCTTTGAACGCTCCTTAAGTGACCGCTTGATTTTATCTCTGCGCTGCATGTACACCGGGCATGTGGAGAGCTCATGCTGGTTTTCCCCACAGTGAATACATTTTTCAGCATTAACACTGCAAGAATCTTCCGCATGAGTCTCCCCACACTTGCTACATCGTGCCTTATTGCAGCAGTAGGCGGCTGTGTGGCCTAACTGCTTGCAATTGGTGCAATTCATAACACGGGGTACATACAATCGCACAGGCAGACGAACCCGGTCGATCGAGACGTGGCTAGGGAGTGCAGATCCGGCAAACGTAACGCGAAACGAGTCTGACGGAGTGTAAACTTTTTTACCGCCGACGAGAGACATGGACCGCAATTGCTTACAATCCAAAATCTTCGCCTGTGTTTCGGTATTTTTGAAGCAACCGGTTGCGCTTTTTAGGATACACTCGACAGACAGACTCGAATCGGTTATGACACCGTCGATCTCCACGTCTCGTGCGGGTATGTAGACGCGATACTCGCGTGTGAAGAGCTCAGAGCAAGCGATAGCATTGGCTTGTGCCAGATCACTGACCACGACACGGAGCTTGTTAGGTCGGACCTTGGAAATTTCGGTCACGGCCTTGTACCCCTTCGTCAGGTCTTTAGAAATTTGCAGCATGTTTAATCGCTTTGAATTCACTCCTGCCTTTGGACGAAAATAAACAGTATAGCTGCCCTGTTGAGATCCGTCCGGGTAAAGCCTTGGGCGAGGGGGGACTGGAGGATGAACAGGGGAGGGGGTAACAGAAGGGTCAGGGTCAAGGGAGTTCGGGGATGGTGGCACGGGAGGCGAGGGATCTATATCCATCGCGCTAAATGTAGCGCACTAGCGCACTAGTGCCGACAAGAACACGTACCTATTTACTTCTTTCTTCCAGCAGTGGTTATCCGATCGTTCGAAGCTGTACCCAAAGCAGCCAGCAGCACCAGTACAGCAGCACCAATACAGCCACCAGCAGTGAGCCGGGTGTGAGATCACTCAGCACAGCGACACGGCTCGACTGTCAAATGATGGCCTTGAATTAAGAAGATCTATTCACTGTGCACAGATCAAAACTGCAGCTGGTATTTTGCACCAATACAGCCAAAGTTGCGAGCCGGGTACAGAACGTATCGACACAACTCACAATCTAGTTGGCCTTTAGCGCGAATAATACACTCTTTTGTTTGGCTATTCGTACACACGGACCGGATTGTAATAGAACGACCACTTTGCACGTCCGTTTCTGTCGAGTGTTCGACGCGGAATGACACAAATGATTATTTGAAGAGTTAATATTTTCTCGTTTTGCGCTATAATCCAAAGTTAATTATCTTCATCTACATGCATACTCTGACTATTATTACGTGTTTGCGTCGCTTAATGTTTGGCTACGGTCTTGCAGAACGCAAATAACGGCGCGATGCGATTCGGCAAGACAAAATCTGTTGAAATGTGTAGCTCTACTTCGCCTTAAAAAGAGCTGTACATTTCACCACGGTAAGGCGAATCGCATCGCGCCGGCATTCGCGTTCTGCATAACCGTAGCCTTTGTTCCGTTCCCGTTTAATGATGTCGTATTAAATGTGCATATTACAATTCGGCAGCACTTCAACTTCTCATTTGCACAAAATTTAAAAATATCCAATGAACTTCATTCAAAATATCAGACAAAAAGAAATTTTAATACTGACAATGAACGGTCAACGTTTATTTACTAGAAAAAATGACTGACACGCAAGCAGCCGGGTTATCTTTCTTGTAAAAGTATTCTACTTCAACCTTGCGGTCGTGGCTTTGCATACAACCATCTTGTGATTTTTTTGACGTAGGACTACGTCTAACCGCACTATACCGAGATTCATTCCGCGAAAACTAAAACCAAGATGTAACGACGGAATGAAAGATTTCAAACGGTTATACTGATGTAACCACATGATGGACCACAATAATCGATATGTCGTTGGATTGATAAAATGATGGACAATTTTGTGATTCTTCAATTTTCATTATCACTTCATTGTTAAACAGTGAAAATTGAATAGAAGTTTCAAGGTCGCATTTTCACCAACAATATACCAATCATATGCGAGCACGCCTAGCACAGACTTCATGAATAGACACCAACTGCCTGCAGTGATATCCTGTATAGCAGTGGCAAAAAAAAAATTTGACAGAATCTCCCCGTCCCAATAGGTCAACTAATGTTAGCTTCCATCAGCCTAGACTAAATTGATGTCTTGAAGGTAAAGCTTTTTCGGAAAGTTCGTAACCACCTCCACCACAAGACAGTTTTACGTTCTGCTGTTAACAAATATGTTAATGTTAATAAAACTGATGTCTTGAAGGAGAATATGATGGCACAGGCAACAGTACTGCACCAAGTAATGTATGAACAGAGCGCTGGTTACTCGTCGTCTATCAGTGCAGGAAAACTTGATATTCATTTTTGTGCAGTCAAGCCAAGTGAAAACTACATTGCCACTGTTGACTCACAGTGGGGCGTGGAACACAATCGAATTGCCGTTTGAATTGTCTTCTTCTTCTTCTTGTTTCGTATAGCAGCAATAATCAGAAGTCAATATGATTTTCGGATGTCGCAAAATAGGCTGCGCCGCCGGGGACAACAGAATGCGTTGTTTATTTTTGAACTCTACACCCTGCCTTTTTTTAGATTTATTTAAATAACTAAATATAAGGTATTTTAAAGACAATAGAAAACCAAAATGCTCGTGAAGATCTTTGAATAGGTAGTTAAACGAGCTGTACTGATGATTATATTTTACTAGCTAAATGAATTTAGTCCAATATGACAATACTAGTTGCATCACGCGGTGGCGGTTTAGAGAAAAACCAAATTCATTTCATCTTGGTATTAGAGTTCCGACGTTAGTGTTTGTATTTTTCAATTGAAATTTTTTTGAATTAGCATTTGCAAGAAAATATTACTTTCCATAACCTTACTTGTAATTGAACAACGCTATGCAAACATTAATTGCTGAGGCTGATGTTGTGCATCACTCTAGCCCAGTTTATTTTCGAAGATAACGGACATATAACTTTCAAATATGGTATCTTCGTTGTTCTTTGGTATCTTGAAACTGATCAAATTTTTTTCTGATTGATTCTGTATACTGATAAAATGTTTAAATTGACCTGAATTGAATGTTAACATGTTCATAAAATTCTATGTCAATTTCAAATTTTCTGTTAATATACATTTTCTACTAAAACTGTAATTCGTTATCGATATTTTTTCCACGAGCTTGTAATTAATTGTGATCGGTGATTGAGCCAACTTCAACAAGACAAATAGATATAGAAGGAAGTTTAATTTCTACTAAATCGTACTCAATTAAATATTTTATAGAAGGTTGCCTTTTCGCGCATTAAAGAAAATTCGCTGTATTAGAATGAAAGGTATTCATCAATGGTCCAAAAACCAAATTTAGGGGAAAATCAAGTATCTAACTTTTTTGTTTTTGTAGATCGAAAACCTTGTTTTACAATTTTATAGCTCCAATAATTTTAAGTAACTTTGTAAAATAAAGTTTTTTTCTAAAACATTGCTATAGAGCTCTAGACCCAAATTTTCTCCTAAGTTTGGTTTCTGGACCATTGTGAATGTTAAAGAGAATATTTTTTCTTCTAAGATAGAGTGCTGCAAAGAAATAATCAAAATACAGACCCCGTTCGATTTTGGCAACACCTCAGAATTTTTTCTGTTGCCAAAATCGAACCATGCTAATAATGAACGGTTTTTTCATGACTTTTTTGACTTTTAAAATGGTCAAAGACGACCTTAACAGTAGAAATGGTCACCAATGAACTAGTTTTAGTTCCAAGTCGTTTGAGGTGTCGCTTGATGAATTTGGGCTGACGACCAAGATATTTGATATTACCACCAGAACCAAAACACCTTCCTTTTGGAAGATGTTGAGCTTAAAATGGTTAAAATAAATCAAGCTACGAAAGTAAAACGAGCTCAAATCAAACATAGCTTCAAAATAAAATTATAAAATTATTGTAGTCCTACGTCAACTATGCGGTCGTGTCTTGGTTACCACCCTCCTACTATTTTAACTGCATATTAGGCAATGAAGATACTGGAAGGGACAGACGTTTCAACTAATTTCGTAGTGTGATTATAATAATAATTCTTAATTCTTTATTTAAATTCTTTTGCGCCGCCTGTGCTGTATGGATCGTCTTTTCAGAAAACTGTTCGTGATGCGACCACCGTTAGTATATATGTACTACCAAAACGTTCGCGGATTTAAACGAAAATTGACGACATTTTTCTGGCAACCAATGACTGCAACTACGATGTAATCATGATAAGCGAGACGGGATTGGGCGACAGTATTCTTTCACAACAGTTATTTGGCAACCCTTTTAACGTTTTTCGGTGCGATAGAAATCCAATGAATAGCATCAAACGTTCTTTCGGCGGTGTTCTGATTGCTGTCGCACGGCATCACGCCAGCGTGGTCTTTGAGTCTGTACTCGGAAGATGCTTGGAACAGGTATGCGTAAGAGCCACTATCAATGGATTGAAATTTTTGCTATGGGTTATATTTGTTCCCCCTGACAAGAGTAACGACAGCACAATTGTTGATGCACACATCACTTCCCTACGAGATTTTTGAAGTAGAATACTTCTCCCAGGAAGTTCCGCTACATAGGGATGTGAAATGAAAATCTAAAACCGAAAGAAGTGAAAAATATGTTCAATTTCAAATGCCAATAAATCGGTTAGCATTCGATGGATTTCCTTCGTTCTTGCAGCAATAGATTGGAAAATCTTCTAAGATTCTTCCCAAATGAAGATAATTGTAATTTTATTATTCACACTACTGTACTATTGAAAATAGGCAAGCCTTGTCAAAACGAAAAGAATCCTATACCTTGCAATTTAAAATTTGCTATTTGGCCTATATAAGAGGCTGTTTCAGCCGAAGCCGCTCATAATAGTTCTAGACAGCGACAACAGCAGTCGTCCTCCCTTAGCAGCAGCAGTAGCAATGCAGTGGATACCAGCGATAGCGGATAGCGGCCACAGCTGTGGCATAGCAATGGATAGCGCACTAGTTGCAGTGGATCTCAGCATTGATAGCAGCTGGGCCAGCTGATGCAGGGGCAGTGGATACTAATGGCAACGTATAGGCTACGGATAGCGTAGTAGTTGCAGCTGGTATATCTAACCATGAAGCTTTTATGCAATGATTGAATGAAAATTGCAATTGCAGCAATCGGCCTTTTTCAAGGCTACTAAATGTATTTGGAAGAGCATAATGAATGGTGGTTTGATGATGAGGTTTGATGCTGCTGCAAATACAAAGCATTGTGATGTTTATTACGATTTGTTGATACTGTGCTTAACAAGCGGTATATACGAAACAAATCTGATTTCAAACATAAAAATTCGGCACGTTCTGCTCACGATGCTGAGTCTGAAAATTCACAACACTTCATTAACAAGGATGTAACGTCTTGAAGAAGACGGTTAATCACATCACACATCGGTTGACATCACAGCAGAATTTCGACCTTCATACTCATGTCTACCATCGGCAATATCAAACACGCAACAATCTGCTTCCATAAGACACGGGGACGGAAACATTTTCTTCTTCCAAGTGCTCCTAATGAGAGCACTATCGGTCCGGCTCGTCAGAATGTCCACAATAAATCGTTTTTGTACATCCGTGTTACGAAACTGAGAAAATCCGTAGGAACTGAAAATGAAGGCGGGGCTAGAATGAATGAGATGTGTTTTTCGTACATTATTATTACGACATACGAAATAAAATTTTTCGAACGTTGTAGAATGGTATAACTGGAAATAAATAAGTCACAACTATTTTTCCAGTTCACAACGTTCAAGAAGTTTACGTTCGTTTATTCACTAGAACAAATGACTAACACGCAAGCAGCCGGGTTATCTTTCTTGTAAAAGTATTCTACTTCAACCTTGCGGTCGTGGCTTTGCACACAACCCTCCTGTGATTTTTATGCGAGCAGCGCAGTCGATAGCACCATGATGCTATGCGGGGATTATAACCAACCGCTTATTGTATGGGACAACTATTGACGGTATGGATTTTTTTAAACTTGAACCAAGGAAATTTAACTCGGAATCACATCGGACGCGTGCTTGATTTGGTATTTTACAGTTCTGGTTGCGAAATCTTCGTTGATGAGTGTGTTGCCCCGATGCTACCCGTTGATTTACACCATCCCTCCTTGACCATTTCTAATGCTATCTTGTGTTATGCGATTGCCCGTTCCAGTGACACATCCGATAGGCGGGAATTAAACTAGAGAAAAATCGGTTTTGAAGCTTTCAATGCTTTCATTTCGAACATTGACTGGTCAGCACTGTTGAACAGTAATGATGCGGACTTGATGGCAGCAAACTTCTGCGCAGTTGTTGGTTCATGGCTTAGAGAAAATTTACTATTTGTAAAACAGCCTTCTCCCCCAGCTTGGAGTAATCACAGCTTGAAAGTTTTGAAGCGTAAATGAAACGCATGCCTACGCAGGCTTCGCCGTTCGCGGTCTTACGAATCTAAACAAAATTTTAAACGCTCAAGTGAAGAATATTGGCGGTTGAACTCTAGTCTTTACAAATCATATGTTTTGGGAGTTCAAACATACTTGCGCAGAAATCCGAAAAAAAAATTGGAATTTCGTTTATCCAAAACGGAAAACCGCTCACTCTCCTTCAGACGTCTATTTGTAGGAAATGGTATCCTGATTCTTGTGAGCTTTTTGCGCAGTTTTTCTCCTCAGTATTTGCCACAGATTGTGCCTCAAATGACGATGCTCAGCGTGCTGCGGCTAGTGTGCCAGCCGACCTTGTTGATCTTGACATTTTTGAGGTCACGCATGACATAATTACTGCCGCCGCTAAAAAACTTAAAGGTTCGTACACTGTTGGTCCCGACGGAATACCGGCTATTCTTTTGTGCCGTTATATTGATATCCTGGCTGCTCCAGTTTGCACAATTTTCACCCAATCTTTGGCTCAAGGGAAGTTTCCTGAGGTATGGAAGCACTCCTATATGCTTCCGGTTTTTAATAGTGATGATCGACGAAATGTCATAAACTATCGTGGAATAACTAATCTGTCAGCTGCGTCTTAATTGTTTGAGATCATTGTGAGCTCTATTATATTGAATTGCACACGCAACTACATTTCTTCGGATCAGCATGGTTTTATTCCTGGACGATCTGTAACAACAAATCTGATGGATTTCACGTCGAATTGCATTTCTGAACTCGAACGCAACGTACAGGTTGACGTTATTTACATGGACCTCAGAGCTGCCTTCGACCGAATTGATCATCGAATACTGCTGAACAAAATTTCCCGTCTTGGTGCTTTATTACGGTTCGTTAAATGGCTCGAATCATTCCTGTGCAATAGAATTTTGCAAGTTAAGCTTGGATCTGGTGTATCGTCTGCGTTCACGAACACCGTTCACGTCTGTTTTCTGGTGTACCACAGGGTAGTAACCTAGGACCGCTTCTTCTCATTATTTTCTTCAACGACGTCGCTGATGCACTTGGGATTGCTTGCAGATTAGTTTACGCTGATGATTTGAAAATTTACTTGACGATTCGCACCATCGAGCATTGTTATCGTCTACAATCACTTTTAAATACCTTTGTGACGTGGTGTAAACTAAACTCTCCAATTTTAAGTACTGCAAAATGTGAAGTGATAACCTTTCACCGAATTGAAACGCCAATATTTTTTGATTATGCTGTCGACGGAGAAGTGCTGCGTAGAGTCGACTACGTTAATGACCTTGGAGTCATTTTTGACCGTAAGCTGACTTTCGATAGACACCGTGCTGCAATTGTTTCGAAAGCAAGTCGGCAATTAGGATTCATCATTCAAAATTTGACGTGACTTCAAGGATCCCCATTGTCTAAAAGCTCTATACTGCTCACTTGTACGGTCTCTACTAGAAAACGTAAGTGTGGTTTTGAGTCCAGAGGTCCGAACTTAAAATTATTGTTATCCTCTTAGCGTTTTTATATATTAAATTTCTTTTTAAGATAGTATGTCAACGAAACCAGTAGTTGAAGAGTAAATAAAAAAAAGGTCACGATTTTGAGCTTTTGAATCACAGTGACAACACACTTCGAGAAAGGAAAAAAGGAATGTAATCTCATTGAAACAGCAAAAGAAATGTGAATAATGCTTCAGAAAGGAATGCATCTTAAAAACGGTAATAGAAAGACAATGTGAAACTGCAGAAAAAAATATCTCAAATCGAGTTCAAAATGGTGAGAAACGCAATGTTGTTTAATACCATGAACTGCCAAAAAATCCCAAATTGAGCCTTTAACGGCAAAAACTTGCTTATTGAAATCAAAAAGAGCAAGTTGATTTATAGAGAGATATGCTTCCATTCAGGGTAGTTTGGGGTAATTTGGACCCCTGGGGTGAAATGGACAGGTGCTTTATCTTGGAAAGTATGACCTTTGTGGGTTCCGTGTACTACTTTATTCTTTCCTTGAACTACTAAACCCTACCTAAGGCGTCCTGTTTGGGGTAAAATGGACAGTTTTTTTGGGGTGATATGGTCAGGTAAGTCTGAAGTAAATTCTTTTGTCGTACTGAGCGCGTGCATACAAAAACGGACGGTCAGACGGCGGTGTACAAAGGATGAACTGTAAAAAGTATTGCAGGTGATCCGGGATCAATTATCTGTACACTAAGTGTTTTCAATCCTCCGCACAGTGGCGGATTTCTGAACAAAAGTTGGAAAAAACTTAGAAGTCTTTTTAAAATGATTGAATAAAACTAATAATGCCACTTTTGGAGTGCTGTACTCATTCCTGATGTCAGAAAGTGTTATTCACCTGACCTTTTGTTGAACCTTTCTTATTATCAGATTTAATTTTTGTTCAGATTATGCTCAACATTGGTATACTTGTTCTTTATCGAAAAACTTTATACCCGAATTATTTTGTTTGGTCCTTAGGGTGATCCTTTTTGATTGAAGGTTACCAAAAATCGACAATCATTTTTTTTATAAATTTGTAACTTTTGAGCCGTTTGACCGGTTTAAAGATTTAATGGAAAACTTAAGGTATTTGATAGAACTTTCAATGAAAAATGAAGAATCGTACGTGAAAGTATATTCGTTATATGTTTTTCCGTTTCACGGATTTGGGATTACTGGATTTGGAGTGACGATATGCAAACCGGGATCTAAAAATTCTACAAGTACGGCGAATTTCCCATAGGCTGTTGATTATCTGATCATTCCGAACTGTTTCACAAAACTGTACGGTACACATGAGTTCTGAAATACATGGTTTTTGGATTCCAGGCAAAATGTTTCAAACTTGACTTAAAAACTGGTTGTATTTTTGGTAAACGTTGGAAAATAAAAAAAAAGTTTCCCATCAAAACATAACATGTTGATCCAAAATCAGATAAAAATTGAGGGAGTTACAAGTATTCGAAGTTAAGCTTAAAGTTGGGATTTTCGAACATAAAAATCATTGAAATTGCCTTACACAGCAACATTTAAAGTGCTGCCAAAAATTGGTATATCATCAGATTCTCATGAACTTTGGATAAAGAACACACATACACATACACACACACACACACACACACACACACATACATGTGTCGCGCGCGCTAGTTTGAATTATTTTAAAAGGGGAATTTTTTGGCTCATATGGAATCACTAAAAATTGCAAATATCATTCCGTATGCCTAATACCACCTTCTACTGTGTATTTAGCAACAAATAATACTATAACACTCACATTTTTTACTTTGTCCACATCACCCCAAACACTGTTCATATTACCCCAATAACTGTCCAATTTCACCCCAAACGATTTTGTTATGTCCGAAAACCATTAGTTTTAGTTTCGTTATTTTTTTGTTCTTTTGACCTCAATATTATGATTTTGTTGTGTAAAAACATAGCAAACAGGCCAATATTACTATAATACATGACGTTTATGGGATAAAAAACACAGGCTACGAAATAACAGGAGTCCTTAGGGGGTCCAAATTACCCCAAACTACCCTAAGTGTTGTTTTCCATCCCACACAATCGACGATCGGGAAGAGCTAAAGACAGAAAACCAGAATAAAATATCTTAAATTTAAGTCAAAAATCAACAGCCAGTCAAAATTGAAGCCAAATTGAGTGTAAAAAGGTGAAAAACGTTCCTCAATGCCACAAAATGCCGCTAAAGAATGTAATGCCATAATGAGTTCTAAACAATACAATATTTAAGAATTAGTGTCACGCAAAAACGAATGCCAAGCCGCAACAGGGTGGAACGTTATATAATGTTGCGTGGCTGAGAGTTCGTTCGGTTCGTTTCCACCACGCAGATTTTTTTACGTTCATTTGATTGTATTTTTATATGCTTACATAACATTGTTTGCTACTTTGTTCTTGAGGTTTTGTTTTTTTTTTACTATTTTACAGCTTGTCCTTCTTAAGATTTATTGATTTTGATTGAAAAAGAAATTTTACAGCGAGACACGAAAAATCACCAAGGTATCCGCTCACGAATGATCTGACGAGATGATCCGACGCAGAACTTTTTGAGCCTAGCCTCCAGCACATGAAAACCAGCCAGGTGATGGATTTTGGAGTTTCGTGTCCTCGGGGGGGGGGGGGCTATTCATAATCATCCAAAGCATTTTGTTATGGTTTGAAAAGATGGTGGGCTTTGGCGCAACCCTTTCATTCTCAACAGCAAGTTGTGGACGGCAAGTTTGTTTTTAACGAAAAGGGTGGAGTTTCCTTTTGATGGGAAGGTAAGGGATTTGATTGGTATATTGCATTCAGCAACTGTTTTCTCGATATGCCATCGAAATAGGAGCTTTTAGTTCAGGGAGAGTCCAAAGTAGATAACCTCGCTCGACCATTCGATGGGAGAAATTCCGAGAAGGTTTTTTCAAATTGGCAGGCAGAACGAGCTAAATTGATTTAGAATGTGGGAATAAAATGGTCTGGGTCTTTGCTGCACTGATGCAGATTTTCCATCAGTTGGAACAGTCGGAGAGAACATCCAGGCTCTCCTGTAGTTCTCGTACCAAAAGAAACAACGTATCAAAAAGAAACAACTGAGCAAGATCGCGCCAAATCACCGATGGTCGAATATCGACCATTTTTGATTTGAATGAAACTTTGCACACGT
Organism: Wyeomyia smithii; assembly: GCF_029784165.1. Taxonomy (NCBI): domain Eukaryota; kingdom Metazoa; phylum Arthropoda; class Insecta; order Diptera; family Culicidae; genus Wyeomyia; species Wyeomyia smithii. The sequence goes on from NC_073695.1 coordinate 21,775,204, forward strand.
ATTTGGCTTAGCACACTGAGCATTTTCCACAGATGGGGCGATTTTTCACACCCATGAGTTACATTCTAAAAGGGCGTATGCCTTTTGGCATAGGTTTTATTCGAAGCATTGCAGCCCAGAAACCGTTGGTTGTATAGAAAAACTGTCTAAGAATGAGTTGTAGGGAATTGAAAATGCACCATAAAAAAAATATACCCTGTACGAAAAAAAAATTTTTTGACCAAAAAAAAATTGAAAATAAACATTAAATTTCAATTTGAAAAAAAGAGTTGAATTTTTTTCTATTTTTTTTTAAAGAAACTTGACGTTAATACGCAGCTTTAAAAAAAAGTCCAGGATGGAGAAATGAGAAATAATTTTTTTATGGTAGATTAATTTTTTTATTAAAATTCTAATTTAAATATTTTTCAAAATATTTGTATTCTGATGATCCTAAAAGATGCAGAGAGTCATTTTGAATCAAAAAGCTTTTGGTAGTAAACATTCTAAAGGCATCGGTTTTCGAGTTATTTTAAATTTAAGCTCAATAAATTATTAATATTTCGGAAAATACACGCATTTTTTAATTTGTGTTAAAAATATACAATTCATTCTTTGACAACAAAACGATTGGGCGAACGGTTCTCAAGAAAAGAGTTGAATGTTCTAAGTGAGATAAATATATATAAGAATCAAATATTTATTTTCGTGTTTTATTATCTTATGAACATTTTTTTTTATGACATAGGCATATTGAAACGAATGGCAGGAAATGCAAGTTTAGCTAAAGAACATGAACATTCCATTACAAGCGCAAAAGACTTGTATGATTGTAATAAAAATTCATCAGAAATGTCATTTAGTTGGGTATCATATGAAGAATATGAACAAGGAGTAACAGAATGGAGCAATATTTTCAAAAAATCTATAACGATAGCTGCCACACAAAAGTATTACTCTTTTGTTCCGACTTCAGAAAACAAGATACAAACGAAGCTGTTTTCAAAAGATGACGAATCATTTACTTATGATGTATATAAAATATAAGGTGAAACTAGCTCTGTAAAGTATCTAGGTCATAAAAAAATATGTTCCTAAGATAATAAAACTCGAAAATAAATATTTGATTCTTATATATATTTATATCACTTAGAACATTTAACTTTTTTCTTGAGAACCGTTCGCCCAATCGTTTTGTTGTCAAAGAATGAATTGTATATTTTTGATGAAGCATTCTAATGAACGTTTGGTTTTTGCTGGAGAACCATGGACAAATTAAGAAAAACGTGTATTTTCCTAAATAATTATGATTTTTCGAGCTTAAATTAGAAATAACTCGAAAACCAATGCCTTTAGAATGTTTACTATCAAGAGCTTTTTGATTCAAAATGACTCTCAGCATCTTTTAAGATCATCAAAATACAAATATTTTGAAAAATGTTTAAATTAGAATTTAAAAAAAAAATAATTTTACAATAAAAAAATTAATTTTCATTTCTCCATCCTGGACTTTTTTTTAAAAGTTGCGTATTAACGTCAAGTTTCTTTAAAAAAAAATTAAAAAAATTCAACTCTTTTTTTTAAATTGAAATTTAATGTTTATTTTTAATTTTTTTGGTCAAAAAAAATTTTTTTTGTACAGTGTATATTTTTTTTATGGTGCATTTTTAATTCCCTACAACTCATTCTCAGACAGTTTTTCTATACAACCAATGGTTTCTGGGCTACAATGCTTCGAATAAAACCCATGCCAAAAGGCATACGCCCTTTTAGAATGTAACTTATGGGTGTAAAAAATCTCTCCACCTGTGAAAAATGCTCAGTTTGCTGAGCCAAATACGTGTGCAAAGTTTCATTCAAATCAAGAATGGTCGATTAAATTTTCGCGTATTTCCAGGCGATTTGAAATGATTTTGCTCAACTGTAAAAAGTTTCAGCAAAATCGGAAACGATCGATCAGCATCGATTTGCGAAGTTGCGTGGACTGCCTCTCAGAGCCTGACAAAGTCATTTTCAGTTGACAATTATCAGGTTATAGTGACACTTTGACCCGTCTCAAGCACTTCGTGAGTCACATGAAAACTAATCGAAAGCTTTTGCTTTGATTTTGACAACTGAAGGGCTTGACAATGACACAAATGCTTTTCAATTGAAAGCGGAGATTATCACCGTCACTTTCACATGACGATTCTCAATTGAAAATGAAAATGAGCGCTGTCGGAGACAGGATGTTTCCATACAGTACTTTACGCATGCATAGAGAAGAGGGAGAAATGAAAATCGTGACGATATGGAACGGAGGTCACCAACACCAGTTTCACAATCCGAAGTGGTTACGCAGCGGCAGTGATCAACAGCGAAAAAAAAAAATCCGAAATATTTATAGGAACTTGCGTGACTTGCGTGATTGGATGCTATTGCCGTTTCAACTGCGGCTTGCGGTATTACAACTCTATTATTAAACGACGCGGTGCGGTGCTAGTTTCAATTGAGACGCTAAAGGAAAGGAAAGAGTCTCTCTCATTTGACGGGAAAGAGAAAGAGAAGGGTTTTGATGACAGTAGCCGAAAGGAATCGAGTGAAAATGAAACCGTTCGAATTGAAATGACAGCGCGAAATATTCAGTGTACATTTTAGTTATCAATGGTGTTTGGCATGATACTGACTAGTTAAAATCTACTGCAACCATCGACGTTGCTGACAGTTAGTTTTATTGCCTCCCTTATGGTCCAAATAAATGTCAAAACAATAACGCCAATCACATACTACGACGGTCCAGATGAACAACGTCATTTCAACAAGGTCAAAAAATTGCAAATCATCATTATGGAAAATTCACCGGAGCGCTGATGGCTCCGAAGCTGAGATGTTACTACCAGTAATGACTTCGAAAAATTTGAATATAAATTAAACTAAGGTTAAAAACATGTATAAATAAAGTTGCAACCCAGAGCATGAACAAATGAAAAATCCGGAAAACGGACGGTAAGGGTACATCAAATAATGTCAGTTCTATATATATCAGTGAATTAAGGCATGAAAATTTTTCTCTTGAATTTGTTATTTTTCTTCACAGAAAATGAAAATAAAATAACACAAATTTGCAAAACACTCTTCAACTGTGTGCACTTTAAATTTGTATCTCTTTACATCTTTTCCGCCATCACTAAACTATATTCATCAATCACTAATTAGCTCCTCTCTAGTCGATAGCTTTGCGTACTAATTAGTAGCTCTCGTAAAATACAACCTCTTACGCAGCAAAAAAAGAAAAATGATTTCAAAACGCGAAAGAAGAGCTACCCAATATAATGTTCGAGTGTAAGATGCATTAGCGGATGAAAGAGCAATCACTCTCTGGTTGCTTCAATGGAAATCGCTAGTCGAGTATTTTTACTGTGAGCGACTTTTTTTCCTCGGAAAAAAAGCTGTGCTGCTTTGAAGACCGAAATACAAATAGATTGCAGCTGCCGGCACCCCAGCTTGCAAACTTTCTCCAAAGTGAACTTGGGCTGAATATCAGCCAAGTGGGCGACTTTCTTCTTCGTCTATCACTCCAATGTACCCCCTCCCTGAATGCTAATCGCGGTGAAGGGTTGTGGTGTACTCGAATGTGTACCTAAGGCTTGAAAGCTCAGCTCGTTAATTAACTGTTGTTTCTAAGAAGAAGCGAGTAAATTAAACGAGAGCGTATGGGTGTCATTTATATTTACTCTTGAAATTTTTAATCCGGTTGCGCGGGGTAAAATAACTTTAGCCACCCTTCTGTAATCGTAATTATTTTAAACTGGAGATGTTGGCTTTATTTTATTCAGAAGATTAATCAACACTGGCAATGTTACAATTGCTTGCTAAAATTTGTATTATTTCAAAACATCTTCAATGCTAGCCAACAGTTCTGCCCGACCGGAAGGTGAATCGCTGCCAACATAATTGGCCAAATGCTGAATACCTGTTCTTAAGATTGAAAACTTCACAACTGGCACTCTCGAGTTACACTTTTTCTTCATCAATAGGAAAGCGGAGAGCACTAAAAAGCGAGGTTCAAAAGAACGAAATTTCTTACGAATAAAACCAACGACAAACAAACACAAGAAGCAGGAAGAAAAACTTACGATTGTCCGGCAGCACTAGCTTCTTCGGTTTGTTGGAAGGTTCCGGTACGTTTATTGCCAGTCAAGTTTCGAATGTATTCATAAAAATAGGCGACATCCGACTGAGAAAAGTGTCCCCTACATGTCAGCGATTTGCGTTTGCAAGCAGCAGAAAGTGCTATTTGCACTGATTTTGATTCATTTAGACACGTTTGAAATGGGAAATGAAACATGATATTCGAAAACAGTACTAATCAAAGACTGAAACTCGTTTTCTTTGTCATGCTTCACTAAAAAATTGATTGGCAAACATAAAACCAAACTGCAAACAGATAAAATACGAATGTCAAAGGTAAAAGTCAAAAGTATGCGGAAACGATTAGATTTAATGCGACACAGCTAATCGTCTCTTCAATCGCGTAATCAAATGTTAACAATTCTGAACTACTCAATCGTACCAAAATGGGACTAACAATTCTGTTGTTCAATCTGAAAACAGACCTCGTCTTTTAGGCTTAATGGCGTTGTATTTTTGATCTCAAATCCCATTTGTGTAGACCGCTCCGACTGCGCGCGGTCCAAGTTGACAAAAACCCGGACGGGGGCGGCTTTAAAGCGAATATGTTGAGCATTAGGGATTTTCGGTTGCTGAAAAGTTTCATCTTGATTCGATGCCTCTCTCGGCTTGCTTGGGCCCATTACGGCACGGAACGGAATATCATTCAGATTCATCGGTAAAAGTTGAATGAGAATGTTTTCCTCCCCATTCCCCAAAGGGTTCATTCATCGGGGAAACGTGCACAAAGGAAACAAACTGGAAGAGTTTTCTTTTTTTTTTTTGGGTGCGAGTTGGGGTTAACGGCTTAGGCTGTTTTTTTTTTTCTTTGGAAAATTTGGTCAATGATCTCCGGCTATATTGGTCACGTGCTACGATGTCATAGCAGGTTTGATTACTTTTGGTAAGTTAAACGGCATTGTTTTTTTCTGTCCCAGATTTAAACGTTAAAAAACTTCAAAAGGAAACGTTAGTTTTTGTAACTTCTAATGATTACTAATATGAATACAAACAACATGAAACTTGAAAGTGCAAGCAACAAATGAACACAGCACCAGCAGGAGAGAAAATTTATGATTTTTAATGCAAATTATTGGTTTGTTATTGAAATATCAAAGTTTGTTATTCATATAGTCTTGGAGGAACAACATTTTGGTATTATTTTTTGTTATTTTACCAACTATGTAAACCATATTAAGATCAAAATGAGGTGTATTCCCAATATCTGGTTGTGATATTATAATGATATTTTCTCCTGCTCGGGGTCTGATTACATTCATAACAGCAGGGGCGCAAAGAATACAACCGCCTGCCGGGGCGCTCATCAGCATCACCGAAGCCAAAGCGAACTCCATAAACGTAAAAGATATTCCATACGATATCAGTAAGTAGTAGCCGAAATCATCCGATTTGTTTTATGGTTCCCTTTTTTCTCCTAACTTTCTCCGGCGCGAGATAAACGGCGAAAGGCTGGAGGCTGTCAAAAGATTACTAAACCCGTCCCGCCCCCCTGTCGAATTCTGTTGGTGAAAACGCAGCACACAGTTCGTGCTGTGGGTTTATGAAGAAGGAGGCCGCTGGTGTTATCATCTACTGGGACAGCGAATAGTTTATCGCACCTCAGCGAAGAAAGTCGTAATTGAGGTTCACAAAGGTTTATTACCGTACGAGGGGTCGCACGAGCTTCTGTCCCAGTCCAAATCTATGCTAGGGACACGTGCAGGTGTAGCCATTCCGAACTGATTGGTATGCGCTGCTGGATTCGTCGAATGTTTTGTTGATTGTATGAAGACGGTAGGTTTTGGCAATTTAGGGTATGCAGGGTTTTATTGTGACAAAGTTTATAACCTGATTGCTTCATTACACAGGATCAAATTATAATATATTATTAACTTTGTTGTTTTTTTCGAATCAAAATGATTTGGAAATACAGTTGCTTTTGGCGCTGGCATGATATAAGTGTAACGTGAGCCTTGCTCCAAGGAGAACACCAAGGTCGCAAATTCGAACGAATTGTCACAGCTTAAGTCTGTTAATGCGATAATCGCCCAAAATCGAGCTAAGGATACGGTAGAGCTCACATTTTGCGATGCTAATTAAGGCAAGCTAATTCTTATGGCACCAGCACAGTCGACAAATACAATTAATAAAGCTTGTAAGCCACGACGGTCGCCAATTGTACAGTTCGATCCTGGGCAATTATTGCGTTCTTCCTAATTGCATAAACTTTGATCCAATTTTGCACCAACATTGTACAAAAAGAAGAACACAATGGTACAGGCACACATTTTGAAATTTTAGTGATCAAAATGACGAAAAAGCATGATTCTGTGTTTGCACAAAAGATGCATCACAACTGAGAGACATTTGCAATCTTCAAGTCTAATGAAAAGTTGCGCTAATTTTGAGGAATACTAATGTGACTTTCCGGTAGGTAAAAACGATGGTCGATTTTGGATAATTCAATCCTTGGCCGTTGTTTTGTTCTTTACAGCGTATTTCAGTTCATTAAGGCATAATTTCTATTGTCTTCTGAGGTGTTTTTGACGTGAAATGACTTACTTAAGTGAGCTGGCATGCTGTGGAGAATGTAACGAAAATGTGCCCGCTTGAAATGCATGTAACGTAACTACCACTGAACGGGTGTTTAACGCCATTATCTTGATGAAGAGGGGAAGGTTGTCCCAAACTAGTGGTATTATAATTGGAACATCTTTTCATCATCTCTTCCAAAGTAATGAAAAGTTGAGTTGAAAATCAATAAATTTTTGGTTCAGTTTCGCAGCATACAGCCACTCATGAGCTCTCTTCTGTAACTAAGAAAAAGATGGTATATTTTAGCATCGTACGTGCCCTGTGCCGTTTTTAAATGCATACATTGTTACATTTCCCTAACTTTTGGCATAGTAATAGGAATCATTTTAATTCATTATTTTGACAGAATTTTTGACATTACACTTTTATTTTACTTCACTTTTTAATTCTATCATTTTTCACTTATCACTTGCAAACACGTATTTCAGCGCTGACTTAGCACCTTCTTCAGTGCTTAGATGGACTGCTGAGAAAATAGCGAACCCTTTAAATTTTTATAGCTAAGTAGGTACATGAATGGGACAAATTTTAAGTCAAAGAACGTAAACGACATTATATGCTGCGATAAACTGTCCATAGGCAACATTACCGTTTTTATTTGATGGTCGTTATTGTAAAACTAACGATGCATGAATACATGAAAAATTTACACTAGTAGTAGTTGCGAAAATTCTCATAACTCTCATCCTCAAGCATCTATAGGTCTGAAAAGAACTCATTCCATAATTTTCAGCTCGAAACGTGTGCTGTAGAGCGCTGATGATCGCACCACCACCGGTAGTATTGAATATTTATCCTGCAGCGTACGATGGTAACTGTTGCTGCCGTATGCAAAATAAAGGTAACATGCTCCGCGGTGCCTGGAAGTTGACTCGTATGCAGCTCTCGTTTCTCAATGTCGCCTACCTCTAACAGCTATATTCCATTCGCTATTGTGTGAAAAAACTAGACTGAAGCTGAATTTTCCACACGCAGTCTTTTGTAACGAGTTCAGTGAAGATTTTTGCCATTAAGGCGTGGCCACACAGCTTGGAGAAAGAGGAACAAACCAAAACACTTTGTTGAGTAAAAATATGTAGGCAGTGGAATTTATTTCGTCCATGTTATTGTTATCCGTGCTCGGGAAGCAAGCCAATAACGAGGGAAATATATGGGGAAACTTGACCTTGGAACTTTTCACCTTTGTCCACCATTAAACAGTAAAGCAACAATGTTGAACATTATATGAAAAAATTGTTACACATTTGGTCGGTGTTAAGTCAGACCGGACCAAGTGACATTTTGATCATTTCGAGAAAAACGAGTTTGAAGTTTGTTGCTCTGGGAATTTTGAAGTTTCCAATATTTTTGCGCAGTTTTGATGTTATAAGTTGTAGTAACCTTCTAACTGTATCATGCAATGTGACAATTGAAAAAAAGGAGTGCCGTGAGCTCAAAAAGGACAGGTTTGTAACTGATTAAATGTACTTGGTCCACTCTGATTGAATCAAAGATGAATCATTAATGACTTGGTCCATTATGACTGAACAATCGAACAAATAATTTTAGTACATTGATCGTCAAACAGTCAAAAAGTATTTAATCTACATGGTTAGCTTCTGCGACATCAACAATTATTGAAAATAGTTTGAATAAACTTGAAACTATGTTTGTTTCAACAAATCATTGGTAGGAGCGGAATGTTTTAATGGAACAAAAATATGGTTAATTTACTCATCTAAGTTATTCGTAATCATCCACTTTCTCTGCAACTTTGGCCAAAATTGCCGTAGAATTGATGATGGACTGGATGGTTTCCTCGTGTTTTGGTTCTGGAACTTCTGTCACGTTTGGAAATTGTGGAATGTTGTGTCACCCACACAAAAGACTAACGTTTTTCATTTACGTGTTCAATCAGAGTGGACCATGTACATTTTCCACTTTTTTGACTAACGGGCAATGAAACTTTCCGATAAGTTGCCTAATAGTGTTAAAATTCATTTATGTTGACTTCAAACCGATGCTGTAAATTCCGATAATTTCAACTTTTTTCTGCTTAACACATGGTTCACTTTGTCTGCACACTATAAGGCATGATATCAGGTCATGTTAGTGACAGCAATAAACGGTCCAAAAACACATCCAAAACCACGGCAATGCGTGAAACTTTACAGATTCCGATGGGGGGTGAGTGTAAGAGTTCTCTGATACAAAGAAATCTGGAAAAGCGCTTGAAAATTCTTCCGTTCGTTCGCTTTTATCAATAGCTGACCGAAGGCAGTCTCCTTGAAAATAATCACTTGGTCCATTCTGACTGCACACTGTAATCGCTTTTCATTGGTCATGCAGACAAAAATCATGCTGTTATTTCTGCTGATTTAGAGATAAATAAAATCTGATTGTTGTGTGATGTAGCTTAAGAAAATCTTTATCCAATACTATCGTTGACTCGTTTTTTTTTCAATTTTGCGACTTGGTCCGGTCTGACTTAACACCGACCATTTTATCTATCCAACGACAAATAAACGACTAAGATGCATTAAGTCGTTCGCTCGCTATAATCATTTGAAATGTGACGCAACATTTGCCAGTTTCATTTTCAATTTCACAAAGTGTAATCTAGTATAGAAAACAAAGACGTAGTCCTACGTCAAAACTTGTTGCTGGAGAATCGATCACTTTGCCCACCCTACTACTTAGGTTGAGATAATAGTATCTACTCTTGTTATTCAATGGGGTCTTTTTTACGCGGATTAATTTTATGCGTTTCTTCAAATGCGATTTTTTATCAATAACGCGGATTTTTATCTACGGAAGTCGGACCAAATATGGGCTTCACAAGCATCTGCGATCGAACAGACTTAACTTTCTCATAAAGTGTATCCTGTACTTACTTTACTTTGTTGGCTAACGGACCGCTCACCAGTCTAGGGTCGATCGAATTAGAGATGTTCAGCTTCGTCTGTCTTGGGCAGCCGTTCTCCAGGCTCCTCGTACACCAGCAGATCGTGCATCTTCTTCCACAGCGTGCGAGGCCTACCACGGAGTCGACGGCCTCTTCCTGGTTCTCTACTGAAGATAGTTTTGGCGGCTCTCTCGTGAGGCATTCTGGTTACATGTCCAGCCCACTGAAGCCTGCCCCGCTGTATTGCCTTCATTACATCAGCATGTTTGTATATCTGGCACAACTCGTGATTCATGCGTCTGCGCCAGACACACCTTCTATTCCCGTTCATTATACGCCTCGCGAAACTACATACATTGCCCGCTTTACTAAACTTAAAATGTAAGTCGTACGACAAATATGAAATTAGTTCGTAAAAGAACATGTTGCACAAACGCCGGGCAACTACCTGCGGAATTGAAATGTGGCCAACTTCAAAATTCACCTATCACTATTTTTCGGGTGTTATAGACGTGAGACATTAAAAAAAATTGTAAAAAAAAAATAATTACGAAGTTTACAACTTTTTTCGTAAAATTGTTATATCTCGAGATTGGCTCATATTACCTCGGGATGATAGTTGTTTCTTATGTGAAATTTTCCAAGGAATACGATGAAATTATAAAATTTAAAATAAAAATGGCTGCATTTGCCGGAAAAAAGTACATTAAGTTTCCAAATACAAGAATAAATTATCTGGCAACACTTCCGGTCCAAACTTATATTTTTCCTGAATTCCTTGAATTATTTTTTACTTCAAAAATCATCTATCAGTATTTTTCGGACTTCTTACGTATATGAATTGTAATTATTTGGAATTGTTTCGGTCTTCTCTCTATTCCAGTGTTTTGCCTTTCTCCCAGAAAGGTATAGCAATCACTGGCAAAACCGAAGGTATGAAAGAGCTCCAACGGGCCGAATGGCAGATATCACTTGACTCAGCTCGACGAGCTGAGCATTTCCTGTATGTGTGTGTGTGTGTGTGTGTGTGTGTGTGTGTAAGTGTGTTTGTGTATGTGTGTGTGTGTTTGTGTGTGTTTGTGTGTTTGTGTGTGTGTGTGTGTTTGTGTGTGTGTTTTTGTGTGCTGGTGTGTGTGTGCTGGTGTGTGTGTGTGCTGGTGTGTGTGTGTGCTGGTGTGTGTGTGTTTGTGTGTGTGGGTGTGTGTGTGTGTGGGTGGGTGTGTGCATATGTGTGTGCGTGTGTGTTTTAGTGTGTGCGTGTGCGTGTGTGTGTATGTGTGTGAGTGAGTGTCTGTGTGTGTGTTTGTGTGTGTGTGTGTGTGTGTGTGTGTGTGTGTGTGTGTGTGTGTGTGTGTGCAACTTTTCAATCTCACTCGATTTTCTCAGAGATGGCTGGATCGATTTTCATGAAATTATTCTCAAATGAAAGGTTTAGTTGCTCCATAAACCGTTAGCACTATGAGGCCGAGCGTTGTCATGCAGTAAAATCTTTTTTTTGTATCTCTGTTCGCATTATGGTTGGTTTTCGCGCAGTGCTCGGCTAAATTGCAACAATAAGAACCGATATCGTTCCCCAGTGATGATAGCTATATATATAGGAGATAGTCGAAATAAGTAGAACAGGCAAAATTTTGGAGAAATTTGAAATGCTGTAGCTTTGTCAAATGTTATTCGACTTTAATAATTCGAACACCACTAAACTCGGAAACTTTAATAGTTTCATTCCAGATCGTTCCGAAATTGGCCAATGCAGCCTATACAGGTCGAATTCGATTATCCGGAACATCAAACAGAATTTCATTTCGGATAATCGAGTTTTCCGAACAATCGAATCACAGAAAAAATAATCAAATTTGCTATTAACGAACATAAAATAATAATTTCCTCTTTTTAATTTACTTGTATGATGCAGTGGCGTAATCAGAAATAATTTTTGAGGCGAAAAGGGTTAAGATCTTGAGAAGCAAAAAAAAAAGGATATTGGTTATTTCCACTTAATTCGAACATGTCCCAAACGTGCCGGAGCACATAGGAGTATTTCAGTCAAAAACCTGGCCAAAATACGAAAAAAAAATTCAAGTGTTCCTCGTGCTATTGATCATTTTTGCATTTTCTTATACTCACTACATTGTATGCAGGCCAGGTTGAAATTATCTGAGTTGTTTACTAACGGCAGGAACTATCATAACCTTGGTATTAGTTAGAGCCCATGAATAAGTCACAAACTGTTCTACGAAAAATATAAACTTCCACTCATGTTATTATAACTTTAAAGTGATTCTTGAACGTAAATTTAATATGGGCGGTGGAAACAAAAGTATGTTAAGTAAATTTATGTCGGTAATGTGTTGTATAGGTTGAAAAAACATCTTCAAAACAAGGTTTTTCAGTTTCTTTTGATTAACAATTTTTTTACAAAAAAGGATTTTTGTTTGGGTTCCCAGCACAAATTTTTCCACCATTTGAAAGCTTATGTATTTCTGAATAAGTGCCAGAGAGAAAATCTGCCCCATGCTCACCCATTCGTGATTGCGATCAATGCGAAGTTGGAACGTCCAGATTTTCTAAACATATTTGTTGAATGCGCTCAGCATTTATCATGCTTTAGATTGTAAAAATTTGATAAGTTTCTCCAGATTGTGTGATAACTTGCCGAGAAATACCCTATTCGGGTTGAATGCGCAATGCTACGAACATTCAAGTTATAAAAAGTTTTTGTTTCTGGAATTAAAACATGAAAAACCCCTCAAATGTTACCACAAAAGACTAAAACAATGATCGAGTGGTGAAAATCTTACAAAAAAAAAACCAAACGTCCTTCGAGAAGCACTCGATCTTAAGATATCAATGAAGTCGCCTCAAAAGTTAGTTTAAATGAAACGGACAGTTTCGAAATATGACAAAATTGGTATAGCTTAACCAAAAAATTGTAAAGTTGGTCGGAAGATTCACATTCATTTCGTCCAAACAAAGGATTGATTGCAGTGATCGTAGCAAGAGACGCAAAACGCAAATGCTAAGAGAAATATACCATTGGATGAGTTGAGTTAGGCAGTTCCCATGACTCAATGATCTACTGGGAGCACTGCGGTTTCCAACATAGCCATATCAGACGATCCCTTTAAAGCGAGCGATTTAAATGACGCTTTAAAAGTTTTTTTGGCGAAAAAGTATTCACCAGAACAAGCTCTTACCATATTTGTACTTTTTTCGAGTTTCAGAGTAATAGCAGAGGAAAGTTGATATATCACTGTTAGGTGATTTAACCTAACGAAAACTTGTTAATAATCAGTTTTTAGGTCTAAATATAAAACTTAATAGAAATAAAACCACTTTAAAACACATTTGCTGTCTGAAAACTCATTAAAAAAATTTTGGCCAAGTTTTTGTTCTACGTTCTCCTATATGCGGAGATGGCATAAATGGTCTCAAATATGCCAGAAGGGATGGTAAAGGTAAAATTTCGGAATAAGAATTAAAAACAAACAACAACAAAATGAAATTCCGGATAATCGAGTCCTACCTGTATTCAGAAAAATATCTTCCGAAATATTTCTCATGAAAAATCCTGAAGATAAAGGTGTCGTACGCTATATTTGATGCAAAAATGTAAATGTCCCCTACTGAAGATTCCTCTGAGGACTTCCGGATGAAAATTAGCCATTTCTCGATGAGTTCTTGGACGATTCCGGATCTGGATGAACCAGGTTCGACATGCCTACCTGGACTCGGAAATATTTCTTACATCCGGTAACCTAGGCCACATTTGTGGTCAGAAAATGAAACTTTAGAAGTTCTCCAGTTTAATGGTGTTCGAATTATTAAAATCGAATTACATTTGGCAAAGCTACAGCATTTCAAATTTCATCAAAATTTTGCCTATTCTACTTATTTTGACTATCCTCTGTAGAAGAAGCAACAATAAAATCGCAAATGTGTCTAGGCACTCTTCTTGGTTCACCATGGTTCACACTTGGTTCCCACTTTGGATGTGCTTAAATCGACCATCCCCTAATACACTATTTCAAATTTCATTGTCTTTAAAAATATTTTGATGATATAGGAGAACTGTTCCATTATTCATCTCAGTCCATATAAACATCTAATGCAACATGAAAACACAATTGAAAACAGGAAAAAACGTATATTTTCTAGCTAAACCAATCTGCTTATCTATGGAATGGATTCTTCTTAGTTTACTTTAGATTTCTCATAAAGTAGAATCCTCAAAAACTCAATTAAAAGCTCTAAATTTGATATCATAGGCAGGCATCTACACTCGAAAACTCATTTATTTCAACTACCTACCTCAAAAAACAAAATTGCGCATTGCGCATTGCTCTACACGGCTACAACGGGACTCGTTCAGCAGCCAACCAAAATTTTTTCATCACTAGCGGACCACTTTTTATTTTAATCACTAAACAAAATCACTCACTGCACTAAGAAAACTTTAATCTTTGAAATGTTCACCTCAAATTTACAAAAACAAGCTTGAATTAGCAGAAATATATGCGATTAATTTCTGCGATTCCTAAATTTCAAATGTATGTATTTTCATCTGTTTTCTTTGTCTCGAAGAAAATGAAAAGTTGCCCTATCAGTTTCTGTAAATACGAAAAAATCATACTGAAAATGTTAAATTACTCCAACATAATTGACATAAATCGACAGCACTTCAATGGTTACCTAGGTTATCAATTTTGCACGTAAACAACTACAGCGGATATCTAGGTAACCTACTACGACGGTCTGCGGCTATGTTCATTCATGATCATGTGATTCATTCATAATTAACAGTGTGATGAATATGGGGGCGTCGTGAGAGTAAGCAGTGATTCATGTTTTGAGATGGATATGGAAGCGTTGTGAAAACTGGTTTGTTCTACAAAACTCAAGATATATCTAGCTAAGTTTACTAAATGTACAATGCTGGGCGATTCCATAAGAGCACGTATGCGTATTTTGTTTTATTTTTTTTTTGTTTTTTTTTTTGTTCAATGATTTAGTGAAAATTTGGTATTTAATCCGTGCATTCTTCGTAAATATCGGCTTTATGAGATGAATAATGGAACAGTTCCCCTAAATAAGCCTACAAAGCTACGCCTTCTACACATTTTAACTTTTCTTGGAACGTGTATTCGTGCGCCCGAGTCGTGATGGATCTAAGATTTGGGCAATTTATTTTGTCTTCAGTCAAACTGCTTCTGAAAACACATTACCGTATTTACACTGGGGTCGCTTTTTACGCGGTTGGTTGTACGGCATTTAAAAGATTAGATTAGATATATTTTTACTAAACTTATTTGATACCGCGTGCAAATAATCTTCCGAATCGAGTATAAATAATACGCTTTATTGTAAAAATATCCCGTTCAAAAAAACGCATGAAAACAACCCGCGTAAAAAGCGACCCCAGTGTATTGTACCGTCTCGGTGATGCTTACAGCACTTAACATTGTTAAATTTCATTTTCGGTCTATTCTTTTTTATTGGAAATAATCATTGCGCTAACAACTTCCCAGAAGTTCACGGCCAATTTACCCACAAACAACCACATAGCTTCAGTGTGACTCAAGCTCATTTTGTAATATGACATAGAAATTTTTAATATTTCTAGCATTATTTCAGCAGAATATGAATAAACTGATGAAAAGTAATCTCTAAAAGCTTTTTCAATTCAGTAACCGACTGAAAGCCATCTACAAAAAGGAAAAAAAAATTTCATCAAACATGAAACAGTTACTCAATACAAATCATGTTACAACAAACGTTCGAATCCAGCATAACTGTGACTGTGATTGCATACACCTGGAAGCATTCCTGAACTAGAGAGCCTTCTTGTGTTCTAATTTTCGGACCTTGCAAATCCACAATCCCATTCCAACGGGAATGGGGATTGAAAATGCATACTGAACTTCCATTTCCCACCTCGCTCATCGCGAATGCACGAGTAAACGGATGAAACCAGGTACAGATTTATGGTTTTTTCGACCGACAGCGACAAACACAAGTGCTTGACATATACGCAAAGGCAGAAAATTCACTTGGCCTGGAACATCCACTGAAAGCTGTTTCGACATGTACTAGCAACAATGGCAATAGAAACATCAACAACAACAACAAATTTCAACCAAGTTGATGTGGAACGTTTTGGTTTTGACTTTTCCGACAAATGACAACAGACTCCGCTGCCTGGCAAATGATATCGCACGAAACTGGGCCATTCGGTTGTTTGCTTGCGCCGATTTGGTTTTTTAGTTTTGGTGTTTGCTGTGCGGAGCGGAGGCTTCCTGCTGTGTGTCACTTTTCGGTTTTCTATTAGCGACGGGACACAAAGCGCGCTAGGATGCGACAGGTCAGCCAGCACAAAAGAGGACACCCAGAGGAATCGAATCAGTCGACTACTGTTTGTGACCGCAGTTGATCTCCGCATAGCTAAAAACGGTGTCACGCCACCAATCGGCACGGTTAAGGGAAATGACAAGCGCATTTTCCGCGGATGGCACTTCCGAGGCCCACCGGAACGCAGCGAGCAGTGAAGTGAGTGAACGAGAAGGCGCAAACCGGCGGATTTCATGCTTGATGGAGCCAAACGAAAATCATAAATCACGCAACCGGCAACTGGAACTGGCTTTGATTGAGTTTTTATTTCCGCGCTCAGTAGTGTCGAAGATTCGGTTCGAATGTGGAAACGCTAATGACAAATTCAAAGGGCTTTTCATGTCGCAGCTCGGTATCCGCTGCCAGTGTGCTGAATGATTTAGTTGAATAGAGTTGACATGCGGGCTGAAGTAACTGTATACGGTTTGAAGCATGACGAAAATAGATACAGTATAAAACCCGTGCTCTTGAGTATTTATTCGACCAGTATCAAGTAACTGAATGTAAGGCCATAGAGCAAAACGGTGCATAATGTGAAGAATGAATGCAAACACGTGCTTGAACATAGTTATTCCCCACGAACAAACAGTGATATGATTGCATGACTTGCAATTCCAAGCTCGCCTTTTAACAGGAATGGCTCAAGGTCAGATACACTGCAAGAGTGGAATTTCACGCGATTCGCCTCTGGAGTTTTGCAGCAACCCCACCGGTTTCAGTGCCATCATTTCAAATTTTTCTGAGTCACTTATTATTGTATAAGATTGCTACACCTAAAACACGTACTGTTCGCACCTTTAGCTGAGTAAACTGATTTTCACCACGTAATTCATTTGCGATCCTCATCATACTAACTATGCTCACATCGTCTGAACCCGGATCCGGAAACAGCAACTAGACCCGCACGATACTCTCAGGTCCCGAGGGAGACAACCCAATATGCCAGTCCGTAATACCTTGGCCCAGCAGCGGAACATATTCAATAGGCTGCTTACCTATGGCGATTGAAAACCATCCAACAACAAATTAGTGCTTTTAATGCAAAACATTCTAGCTTTAAGTTCGATTTAGTTTCAGCTCGTAGTCGGCAGCGAGGATAAAAAATTTGCTTTTAGTTATTAAGATACTTTAGAAAGTAAGCTATTAGATATAATTGGCGCCGTCAAACATTAAATTGTATTTGTGCCGTGTCAAATAAATTATAGATGAAGAAAAAAAAAACATCGCCTGAAAAAAAACCTGCTTACCATTAACGTCTCGTTTGTCAGATTTTACCGTCAGTCTCCTCCGGTTTGTGGCGCTCCCATCCGATCTTTGACGTTATCCGGTCTCAAATTGAAAAAGTTTCCCACTGAATGAATGTAGAGTGAAAAAATGTCCTCCGGACTCGGAGATGGAATCCAGACAACCTGACTGAAAAGATGGACTCGGGGCAGGCTTTGTACGATGGCTGCGATGTTTAGTGCACAGGTGAAATTTTTAGTGAAACGACACTTCGGTGAAAAGCGTACAATTCTCGGTTGAATTTTCCACTGTGCACTTAGCCACGGTCATTGAGGCTCGGAGCCCGAAATGAATGAGCGAAAATTGAATGAAGATAATAATGACTCACAGAGGCGGCTAGTCTGTCGAAAGTGTTCTTTTGTTTTGCATTTTACAAGGCTACTGATAGCACTGTCTGTCAGTCAGATGTGAGGTCGGTACAGGGACTCTATTTGTTCCCAACTAAGAGGCAAACACCGAGTGGAGACTGTCGATGTTTACAGAACCAGTAGATGAGCCGGGTTCGGAGTGGGGCAAAACCAACAGTGGAATGGTTTTGCGTCTTATGCTCCACACCCTGGTAGGAGTCATAAATGACTAGCAGCGTTTCGACTACCGCACACTGTACACTTAAATTGTTTCTGGTCTTTTCGGAGAATATGGTCGATACCAGTATAGGTCTACTTCAAGTGAATGTTACTGTATTAGGTCGTCCAATTTCAATCAAGCCTGCGGTCGAAGGATTTTATTTGTAGAATATACGATAGTTTTAGGGTAACCCGAGTAACTGACTTTTCTGACTACAGCAACGAGTGACAACTAAAAATTTGGATTTTTTTTTCTACAGCTGTCAAAAAAAGTGGAAGAACTTGAAGAAAAACTGATTTATTTCTCATGTAGATACATTCATTATGAACTAACAAAAAATATTGAACATTTGAGTAAGGTCCGTTACCGGTCTTCCGACGAAGTTTTCTTATTATGCCAAAACGAGACCGTTGTACGGCCTTCATGTCCGCTTTTCGAATACATCTCTTGAATCTACCGATCAACTATTCGCAATTCATTGATCTCCAGGTATGTTTGCACCGAAGGAACTCAAAATCTCAAAGAAATCTAAGATTGGACGACACTGAGGTGAATTTATTGGGTTGCGTATCTGGGGTACAAATGGAGTCGAGTGATTGTTCAAGAACGTTGATATTTTTTGACGTGCTGTGATGATATTTTTTGGCCAAAACACATACTTTTCATCTGTATGGTGTTTTGGAAGAAATGGAATCACAATGTTGTTCAACATTCGTTCTGGTATATGTTTTGATTGAAAACCAAACCTCAGGCTTGAATTTTGATTTGACAAAAAGGAAAAGGTCCGTGTTGCGAGTACGAGGCAGGGTAGAGTCCAATGAAGCGATTCCGTTCGACAATAAATTCCCTATCATCCTATCGGGGAAACAAGAGATTACGCAGAAGCTAATTCTACATTACCACGAAAAATACGGTCATGCTTACAGGGAGACCGTGTTTAATGAGCTCCTTCAGAAATTCTGGATCCAGAACGCACGTACAGCGATTCGACGAGCGACCGAGGCATGTGTGTGGTGCAAGGTGAATCGTACTCTCCCATCTGCTCCCTTCACAACTGTCTGTACGCGTCCTCGCCTTCCGGTTCTTGCCTTCCACAAGAAAGACTAGATCTCCGACTTCCAGCGGCTTCGTGTCCTCGAACCATTTCGTACGATGATTAAGAGTCGGCAATTGTGCAAAGTTTCATAATATTGATCCGGGTTGACCAAAACTGCGTTTTTCTTGGCCACTGTTCCACGGATGAAATGGTTTGGTGTTTCTTTGGAGCTTCTTCATCGGCGGACTCCTGTGGAATATATGTGTATTGAATAAATCCTCAGCTTCTGCCAAGGCCGTGAAGAGAATCTCATCAGTCAACCTCCGCCCATCGTCCAGGACCCTCAAAGCTTCTTTGACGGACCGTACCATCCTCTCCCAGACACCGCCCATGTGTGGTGTACCGGGAGGGTTGAAATGCCAAGCTGTGATGGACGAAGTGACCCTTTCCGCACACTCTTTGTGGATCTTCTTGATCTCCTTGGTCATCACGGTGTTCGCTCCATGGAAACACGTAGCGTTGTCCGAAAATATGTGATCGGGAGTGCCTCGCTTGCTCGAGAAACGTCTGATAGCCATCAGGCAGGACTGCGTGCTTAAACTGTACACTACGTCCAAATGCACAACCCTCACAGCCATGCACGTAAAACCGCTACACATCTTTTCTCTATCCGCCGACCTATGGTTACCTCTGCTGGTCCTAAATAATCGAAACCTACTGCACTAAATGGTCGACGATGAGAAGTGGTGCGTTGAACGGGTAACGGTGCCATCAAGGGAGCAGCCGGAAGACATCCATTCACCTTGCACCACACACATGCCTCGGTCGCTCGTCGAATCGCTGTACGTGCGTTCTGGATCCAGAATTTCTGACGGAGCTCATTAAACGCGGTCTCCCTGTAAGCATGACCGTATTTTTCGTGGTAATGTAGAATTAGCTTCTGCGTTATCTCTCGTTTGCCCGATAGGATGATAGGGAATTTCTTGTCGAACGGGAACGCCTCATTGGACTCTATCGTGCCTCGTACTGGCAAGTGCATTCGATTTCCCCCCAATTCCGTTTCGAATAGCGTACGTTTTCCTCCATTTCCATTTCGCGCAAGTCCCTGGCGGTTTCCAGCTGCTTTTCGCGTAAGATCCGCTTTAGGTGCATTTGCTTCTCCTTCAGTGCATTGTTTATTTCCAACTCCTTCTGCTTGATCAACCATTGGGCTTCCATCTCCTTCTCCTTACGCTTCCTTTCCGCTTCCATAGCTTTCAGCTTCTCGGCGACGCACAGTGGAACACTTAGAACATCAAACCTGATCATAATTATTTTAAAAAAATTTTTGCACTGAAAACGTATCATTTTGTGATAATAAAAACAAATAATTGGATTTGGATAATTTTTTACATGGAGTAACCCACCTTAAAGTGATGGATAAAATTTCTTATAATGAAATTTGAATTCAGTCATAGTAGGGTCAGAATTCATCCAAATACTTCAATTTATCATGAAATGACTTTTTAGTACACATTTCAGTCGTTTGACAAAGTTTCATTTGGGTAACCAAGGCTACAACTATCCAAGAAGCGAAAAAATAAGAATTTCTTGATTATTTTCACATTGCGATAAAAAACGAGACCGGAAGCATCCGAAAGGTTTTTCTTCACCATTATAAACAAAAATATTAGCACTTTCACGTAATATAAGCCGTTCAACCGGATTTTGCCGGAAACATAACTTATCCCATTTTGAGTTAACTTATAAAAACAAATATTTTGGGTTTTACTATATTGATTTTAAGAGACTAGCATACATGCTAAGTACACATTTCTGTTCGATTAACATTCTTTAAGAATCTCCATCTTTGTTTAATTTAAAAATCACTTGTTTATTTTTGGAACGTTATATTTTAGCTCACGGTATCAAAGCGTCATTATCATGCACAAAAAACTGTTGAATTGCGGTCGGTTCAAACCTTTCGTTAAGACTGTAAACATAACCTTTGGATGTTGATGAGCTGTCAAGTGATCAAGCATACATCACACTTCAAAATGAAACACTACAATACAAAGTTGATTTACTTTGAATTTTTCACTTATGATCAGGTTTTAAACGCATTTACTCCTATGTGCGACGGTTGAAGGAATGGGAGTGGCATTTTTTTTCCAGATGTTTTCCCTATTATAATAACAACTGTATAAAAATGTTCAGCCGAGGCAGCCGCGCCAGTTCAATATTACAAGCCCAATAATAATTTACGTACCTGTAAAGTGCTTTTCCTTTGGTTGGTCTTAGTATTCAGCAGTGATGGTATGAACTCGTGCAAAGTTTAACTGAGTAACACTTTTCCAGATTTGAATCCAACTTGAATCTCTCGATAGTATGAGTTTTTTTGCACCGCACACTCTGATCGATTGAGTTTAAAGGCGTGCAATGCAGGGAGTGCACGATGTATCCAACGATGCAGGCGATGATGTGACGCGATGAGTTTCGTTTTTAGATCGAATTTATGCTTCAAAGGACAATGCAACAAACTGTTGCAGCAAATGCGGCGCGAATTTCATCGCAATTCGATGTTTATGCAATTGTTGTTATGCAGGATTCAAAGTGAAATCTAACTCAAGTGTAATGCAGTAGGGTTTACGTGCAAACCGAAAATAAATGTGCAAGCAAGTTTTAAAACTCACTTGGATACGAGTGCAATGTCACACTGCCTACTCTGGTATTCAGCAGCCAATTACTTGATCATAATGTTATTAAAATTATTCAAACGATTTTATTCAAACTATTTGAGTTGGGTCAAAATGCGCCATGAGAATGTAAACAAAACGCTTGCAGTGGAACCAATGTCACGCCAATTTTTGTTACCGTATATCTAACAACGTTTTTTAGTTTTGTTATATTTTATGTCTAGATAACGTTAAAACTATGCGAAAACAATTTTGATATTCAAGCGACAGAAACAGTTTATTTTGAAAGGTTGAACATTGTTTCTTATCATCAATTTATAATTGATTAAAAGTACCGCTGACAAACACAATTTTTGATCTAGCTGCACTGCGCGTAACAATACATTCGCGCATGCGCTGAGTAAATGTTGTCATAGCAACATATTTGCGCATGCGCGCTAATAAGGCGAATTCTGATCCACGAATGCGCGAGTTTGTTTATTCCACTAGGTCAGTGCAGATCAACCCAGGAAAAAAGAAACGACATTGCGATTTACTAGGTAAGTAAGAAAGAGATGCCAGATAGTTGGTTACGAACTAAGCTCATGTGGTGTTGGACTAAATTGAGACTCTTCGCAATTAAATGAATCAGCAACCATTCTGTAATGAATAATCTATTTTTCACTGATGGATAAATAGAAAACCGTATCCAATGAAGGGCGCATAATTTTTTCAGAAGTAAAATGCAATGTTTCACCATGAAATTTGACGCGCACGTAAAACTTTGTATAAAAAGCGTCAATTAGTTGGTCTAATATTATTGTTTGTTTTTGGTGAATATTCGATACGCCATAATCACTATTTTTTCCTTTGTATGTAGTTCCTAATATGAAGCAGCGTTGTTCTACAATATTTCTATTTAGAAGTTTTATGCTTGCGTCAACGATGTTTTTATTAGTTAGCAATTACTACTTGAAAATAACTTGTTTTTCATGTTTTTTTACCGCATTGGTACTCGAGATGTATTTTGCAGCTTCAGTCTAGCTGGCTTGCTTTCATGAAGTTATATAATACTTCATATAGCACCAGTACTTGTTCTAGTAGCCTTCGATTTTTGCGCTTTTCTGGTGATAGAGATGTCATAGAAAAGGTAATGTCAACTGCAATCTATAAACGAAGGTTGTGTTGGAGGAGTTATATTAACTGTTCTATAACAACGTGTGTTGCTTGGGTTGGCACAACGCATCCGGACAGAACCACAGGACCAGCGGTCGCAGTTATCACAGGCAATCATAGCCTCATTCTCCGTCGAAATTTGCCCACATTGTTCGCAGGGGGTAGCAGTCAAGTCCAGGTATTTGCTACTCATCGTGGTTGAGGCCTCCGGAATCTCGTTATTTGATTTTTGAGATTTCGTGCTGCCCGGTGATGCGAACATCCACTATTCTGGCCGGTCTTCCACTACCTCTCTGGCGGATTATAGGTAGTTGAGGTTCGCAGGAAGCCATACATAATAGAAACCGGAAGATTTTCGCTTTAATCATGAACTTTTTGCCAAAATTGTTGTGCAGTTCATAGCAAACTGTACGCCATTTTGGACAGAGCTTAGCCTGCATAAACAAAACAAAAAATTTGATTTTGTTTCGGCTTAGCAGTCTCAATGAAAACAGCTCTGATCTCTATGGGATCATCGCCAAAGTTTCGATCCGGTTGGTTGGGATCTTCATCAGGGTCTGTAAAATTTATTACATTACATATTCTTATTTCTTATCCTCTCTTTCGCTTATTATAATAATTTTGTTTCTGTTTGCTGCTTGGCTTCTTCGTGTCTAATATCACATTGATTGGTTTTCTTGCTACGCTGTTAACTGTTTATTTATTCTTTTGTTTTCCATTTGTTGTTCTCTGTTTCATGTACATTTTCTCACTTTTTACTTCTACTCTTCGCTCTTTGTATTTTCATCCAGGATACCTTACTTTAACTCTTTGTTATTTTTCAGGTCTCTTTTCTCTCTGTTTTCTCCGAATACAATTGTTTTGTTCGTTCTGTTAAAGTTTTATTTTTATTTATTTTTCGAAGCCGAGTTTTTAACCTTTGTAATCTATTTTTGCCTTTCTTTTAGAAAGGTAAAGCAATCACTGGCAAAACCAAAGGTATAAAAGTGATCCCAATGGCTGAATGTTATATACCACTCGACTCAGTTCGGCGAACTGAGCATTTTCTGTATGTGTGTATGTGTATGTATGTGTGGGTATGTGTGTGTAGTGTGGGTGTGGGTGTGGGTGTGCAGATCACGAAAATTTATTATCTCAGAAACTACACAATAGGGTGTCCCTAAAAACATCTATGTTGAAAAATAAAAAGTGCTCAGCCCCAAATTGAAAGATAATACTATTTATAGCATTTTTGTGGAACATTCCGACTTTCTAAAAAATTCTTTTCAGGTTGCCCAAACGTGATTTATGAAAAAATGACCTGCAAATGCATAGCTGCAAAACCACTCTTTTGCACTTTTTTCAATCCTGTTCGATTTCTAAATTTTTACATATTTTTTTTTATTTTTGTGGGGTTGTTTTTGAATATTTTGCATGGTTCAGTTCAGCATTGCATTCAGTTATTTGACTCTCAAAGCCTATTAAACATAACAGAAAAATTTATTTTTCTAATAATTTTTAGATAAAACCCTTCAACACACAAATGAAAAAAAAAACGGTCAAGAACTGAAGTTTTTAATTGCAAAGCGGGATTCATGACGAAAATTTACATGAAAAAAGATACTTGATATCTTATCGGGGAGCTGAGATATTGGCATTTTTATATGTGATGAGAAACTATGCAATGCATTTTAACAAATATGTCAAATAACTGTTTTATTTTGGGAGATGAAAAATAACAATGTTCAGAAAACTGATTCATTTTTAGATGGCTGATAACTTAGTAGAAGGTTTAAAAATTCGAAAATATCTGCAAAAAAGTTAGAACGAAAATTGTCATTTTAGTGCCCTCTAATAGACAACTCAATGTTGCTCGTAATATGCAAGAGATAGAAACATGATGTCTCCGCTAAAGTTTCTTGTTTAACCTAAAACTTTGTCGAAGACACCTTGCGTCTATCTAATTCTGATTAAAAAGTATTTTATTATCTCACTTATTGGTGAATTGATCACCTATCTATCTACATTAGAAGATGCATTTCTGAATATCCTGAAACTTCTCCGAACATACCTTATGGCTATAATCCATATTTGAATCACTATTTAGGAAATTATTCGCACAAACGGCAAAATAAAACACAGTGCAATGGATTTTGACCTTTGATGGCATTTTTTCAGAAAAGGCATAGTTTTCCATCACATGAAAAAATGCCAATATCTCAGCCCCCCGATAAGATTTCAAGGATCTTTTTCTATATGAATTTTCATCTTGAATCCCGCTTTTTAGTTAAAATTTCAGTTCTTGATCAAATTAATTTTTATGCGTGTTTTAAAGGGTTTTATCTTGAAATTAAAAGAAAAATTCATTTTTTGTGATGATTAATGGGCTCTGTAAGTCCAATAATTGAATGCGATACTGAACGAAACCATGCACAATATTCAAAAACAACCCTACAAAAATTAAAAAATATATGAAAATGTAGGAATCGAACAGATTTGAAAAAAGTGCAAAAGTGTGGTTTTGTAGCTTGAAAAAGTCATTTTGTCATAAATCTCGTTTGGGCAACCTGAATACATGTTTTTAGAAAGTCGAAATGTTCTACAAAAATGCTATAAATAACATTATCTTTCAATTTAGGGCTGAGCACCTTGACTTTTTTTACTCATCATATTTATTTGAATGTCTTTTGCATCTGTTTGTGTCAATGTATGTTCGTGTGTGTGTGTGGAGGTTTTAAATATTCTGTATAGTTGTGCTGTTGGCTATCAAAAGTTTGTTATTTAGAGTGAAAAATAAATCCAGCAGAAATTATCAATGAGTATTTTTTTTTTCTTAAATTTAAGTGTTTGTGTAAATCTATTTTAACAAACAATAAGTTCGAATGAGAAAGGCCAGGTCTCACCGCTAGGTGGATTAGTTCGTGTTTTTTCAATCATTCTGACTTTTTGTTATTTTGTGTATGTGTTTTTTTATAAGGTGTTTTTGTAATCCTTTTTCTATTATTTCGAATTCTAAATTATATTAAAACAACACAGGTACAAGACAGCAAGATAGAGGCGCTATCGAAACTGTAAATAATAAGCAAAAGAATTGAGATAGCTCTCAAAATAACCTGAGATCCAAACGGGATTTTCACCCCTTAGATAGACTTCTAGAACATTTCACAATATTTATTTTTCTAGTTTTTTTTTTCTTCATTTATATTATTATTCTAGTTATCTATTGCGCGAATGATGAATGTAAGTCACACCCTTCTGAAAATTCAATTTAATAATAAATTGATTTCAATGCAGTCGATTTTGTCTAGAATTGACAAGAAACAGGCTTGAAAAACAAGGCAAGTGTACAGCGGAATTTCGAAACGTTATTCTTACGTTTCAAAATTCAACTGTGTACACTTATCTTATCTTCAAAACCTGTCTCTAGCCTTAAAATACGCTAGACGAAATCGATTGCATAGGAATCAATTTTTCTTCGAATTTCCTTACCCCAATCTGGTCTTAGCTCTGCTAAATCACGCCGGTCGTTGGTGCCTACACAACCTAGCACTCATTTATTTCGCTACACGATTTAAAATCTCCTTTACACTTGATTCCTTCACTTCACGGCGGATGAAGCCTAGGCGGAACGGTACCGCTGTACGTGCCTTCAGTCGAACAAACAAGCAATCATTCAAAATCGACCGGCAAATCTGTTGAAAGCCAAATCACTCACACACACACACGTATACAGACAGTCAAGTAAGCAGCGTTCCCAATTGGGTTACCTTCGGTCCGCGTCCTAAATCTGCTCTCGTGCCTTTCGAGCTGACGACGCCGCCCAGCCTTACGGGTGTCGATCTGATTGAAAACATGTAAGTCATCAATTTCCCGAAATTTGGAATCGAGAAAGAAGCAAAAAAAAACACCTCCCCCACGGCAAGCGTACCGAATCAGCACGTTCGTTCACGAGTAGTAAGCGATTGGGGAAAACCGGAAGAGGATATTACCCCTAGGCGAGAGCCCCACGTTGCCTGAGCACACACACAAACACACACCGACACACTTCATCAACACCTTCGAACATCACCTTTTCGGCACGGTTAGGCTCGACGCACAGTGGTTCGAAATGTATGGCAAGAGCGGTCATAAATCATTTTTTTATAGTATTGCTCTCGAAAACTACTGAAATTGATAGAATTAGGTGTTTTTCGACTATAACAAACTTTTCTGGGACTGCTATCATCCAACTTGTTTAAATTTTCTGGCATTGCCATTATTTCATGCATGATAGGGTGCCAATCGAGTATAGGGAAAAGTTTGACCATTGAATTTCAAAATACGGCAGCTTTCAAAAGTTTTGCTTTCTCGAAAAAAGACCGTGTGCAAAATTTAAGCACAATCTGGTTTCGTTAAGTGAACCCCAAAGCGATCAAAGGTTGATTTTTCTTTTTTTACGTTATTCTTCTGGAATACCTTCAAGAGAATTTGATATTTTCTCAATAAACTCCCGTATTTCAACACCAAATATCAAAATTCGAATCTAGACAAACGTTTAAGAACAAATTTGTAAATTTGAGCTGAATGTACCACAACCCTTCTAAGAAACTAGTATCCTTATAAGAAAAAGTATGAAAATCAAACGAAAAAGTAACCATGTTCAGCCGCTTGTCATCGACTAAGATCCAAATACCTGCAGCTGGAACCTTTAGCAAATCATTTTTATGTCCCAAATCTTTCGTTTGGTGGTAATTTGGTGATAGTATCTTGCGCGGAACACATTTAAAAGTTTACATGAATTTAAGTATGAGTAGTGCTCTCTGACTTTAATACTACGTTCCCTCTTACGACTAATTATGATTACAGTTAAGCACGTACCTATCCAAATAACACCGCAATAGCAAAACAAACCTGTTTTCTGAAGGCTCATGATGAAAATAAACAGATGAAGCTATTGAATTTGTTCTACAGCGGATATGTACACAAAGTAAAAAAAAACACGTCTGTTTAAATTGATTTTGCTAGTGTCAAACACCTTTCCTTATCTCGTGCTCAAAAGTAAACTGTTCATAAAATAGGCCAACAAAAACAGCTTTTCTGCATTCTCAGGTCTATAACCAATCCATTTAATCAATAATAGCCAGAAAACAAAAAAACTTTTTTTCTATTTTTGGCCTATGGGCGAACCACTGTGGGACGGTACTTACGACTTGCGGAAGACGAAGTGAAACCTAAAACGGAATACAACCTGGGCAATAAATTGTACTAAATTTCAATAACAACCCCATAACGACAACATCCTCATCACGAGTCTACATTTAGGGTGGCTAGCGTTTTGCTAGATTTTGCAAATAAAATGGGTCGGGGACACCCTCAGCAGGCAATCTTTTCGATACAGCCTCTGCTGGCAGGCGTTCGAGATAGCAAAGGGTTGGACGTGAAATCGGGTGAGAACGTGCGCGTTATGAGGACCGCAGCCAATCGGAACGTAAGCGGAAGTGGTTTTCCCGCGGGACAAAACAATTTATGTCTGCCTGCGAGTGGGAGTTTGTCCGTATACGGAATCACGTGTACCTGCAGAGGTGGGTACAACGTGATATACACTATGTATGTGCAAGAGGATGGTGTCACAGGATGGATGAAAAGATTTACCTTATCGGAAAATGGTTCAGGGCGTGTGGGGGTGGGGTCCGTAGAATGAGATAAAAATCGTTTGGGTAATTTGTTCACGCACAGTTTGTTCGCCGGGTTTTCTGTGATGTTATGGAAATGACATGTGCGTGTCAGGGGCCATGAAGAATATGCTCTGCTAGAGGGATTCGGTGGAAGGATTCATGTGCAGATTTGAAAAGTTTTGATTGACTTACTTTTAATTGTAAGTAAATAAGGCGGTTTTGTTAGTACCAGTTTCTGTTTCGGCGAAGGCAAGAGTAGAATTTGTCACTGCACGTGGCGCCCAAAGGGACGATTGCTACTTTTATAGTTCGTTACACTGTTTTATTAGGATTAGTATTGTCAAACAGTATGACATCATTCGGGTTAATGAGCGTAGCAAAAGTTTGCCAACAGTTCACTGTTCTTTATATTTTATGACCCATGCCAATTATAGTATTTCCTTTTAATGTCATGTTATTTTTTTCAATTTCAGGTAAACTACGAGAAACTAAATGACGTTCTCTCGATGAAAACAAGACAAGTGCTTAACATTGTATAAATAGGTAATTAGATTAACAGTTTTTAATTAGTAACTACATGACTCATGAGTGCACACTATCAGACAGTAACCAGTGCGTGCTGATTTGAATATCCCTTGGGGCAGGAACAGAATTGTGGCACTAATGGGCATGTTAACATGATTACGGCTGTATTTATGGATCACACAACGCACCATGTATTATCGGAAAATCAGCAGGCTTCATTGTATAAGCTGTATAATAAGTTTGGAAAACTGTTTATCTTGCAATAGTTGTTGTAGGAGACATCACATTATCAAAAATCGAATTTGTGAAATTTTGAACAAGTTTTTTTAGTATAGCTGATGGGCAAAAGCACAAAAAATGTGACAGGAATGGTCGTCTTTATAGCTGGCCCCTCAGACTGTACACAAGTTAGGTACCAGATTCTCGAACACTAATTTTGGTTTTACCCCGCAGGTCTTGCCGAACAGTATATTGCTAGGCCAGATCGCTGGAGTCGCCTTCTTGATTGCGTAGTCCAGTCTAGTTTAGCTTTTTTATCCGGAATGTTTGCTAGGTATTTATTATATTATTGTTGAAGCTAAATTTTACCCTAATAAGCAGCCGAAAAGTGATTGAATGCTTTCTTTAATGGGGAGCACCACTGAGAAGCGCTGTTAGACTCGTTTGCATACGACTCTATAGAGATGCATCACATTTCTCTCGAACAATAAGGACTAGGTCACAGTATAACTAATGATTTCGGAGCCAAGCTGCGATAGCTTGTTAAGTAGAAAGCCCACCGCCAGAGTGATCATAGCGAAAGGAAAGGAAAGAGAACTCCTCTCTGAAGATAGCGATTGATTGCTTTTACTGTGATTGCGATTTACCTGCCAAACAAGGCTCTGTTTGGATCCAGCCTATTGTAGTGTTGTTGACTCCTTTATTTTGTAAAGCCGTGTAAATAGATGTAAAGGACGTATTTCGTATCGAAAGCTTCCTCAATATCAAGAAAAGCATCGACCGCTGTTTCTTTAAATTTTAACGTCTTCTCGACTATCGTCAATAAGTAGGCTGACAAGACGTACCATTTTGATCGGGACAGTACCGTTTTTTCAACTATTTTTAAACGTCCCGTCTTCTTGCCGTTTGTACCGTTTTCGGATACTCTTCGAAAAAATCCTGAATAGAGCTTAGCATTGAAATTTTCATAAATGGAAAATAAGTTTCCAAGCAGCCAGGATTTTTCTAATATTACTGGGTACGTTTTTTGCATTCCTGACAGTACTGCACCACTGGAAGGACATCCAGACATCCCCTATCGTGAACTGAAGAAAAAGTCGCGCTTGAAAGTTGAGACCATGATAATTGTTAGTCAAAAACTTGATCATCATGTGACAAGTTTCAGGAACTCATTGCAAAAAATCACACTCTTCAGGATCGGGCAAGTTCATCAAAGTATGCTTTGGTTGATAAAAATTTCCAAAAATTAATTTTATCATGTGTCCCGTTTTTTGAACCCATTTGTCCCGTTTTTATCCCGAGAAAATCTGGTCAGCCTATCAATAAGCGATGCTGAGGGTTTGAATGCTTTGCTCAACTTTCATATAAACACCACTTTAATGTACCACCAACTGTTCGAAATATGACCTAGACTGAAGTGACCTCAAACAAGGCTGATGAGTTCGGATATGGTAGAATAAGTAAAAAGATTGGTAGACTACCATCCGGTCCTGGTGACTTCATAGTCGACGAGCGAGCATTGCGGTGTCATGTGGCCACGTGAGTTTGGATTCAAGGGTTTATAGCTCTTCGAAGTTCGATCCAATGGACACTGTCGAGCGTATTGGTGACTCCCATTTTCCCTTTTCAATATCCAGGATCATTCGTATGATCTGTGAACTATGAACTGTGAAATTCGAAGGAGTTCCTTTACACTACTGGCAATAAACAAACAAACAAACAAACAAACAATTTCTCCCATACATCCCATTGGCGATTTAATGGCTATGACTATTGACACCTATGGCTCAAAATTATGTACTATACTGCCCCTGTTTGCCCCTGTTGACGTAACAACCAACACCATCATTGCGAGAAAAACGCGTTTTTGTTATTTTAACCCAAATAATTATATTGAGATACAATTTCAACAATATAGGCTGTCTATTTTATGAAGATTGGTGTTTGAATAGAGGCCCCATGGATACGAGTCTGCCCTTGGTAATTAATCCAGAAAAACCGCTACGCCAGTTTATGCGAATTAACATGCATTTTTCTCACAGATTGTTTGCATAGCTTGGCGTAAAAACTCGACTACTTCTCACTCTGCCTCTCAGTTGAATTAGTTTTATCAATCGTGTTTCGGTCAAACGTCAGTTATTGTCCATCAGCAGTTTCAATTAGACAAATACGCACAAACACATATACAAACCCACACACATACAAACCCACACACATACACACACAAACACATACACAAAACCTTACATTTACGCTAAGGTGGGTAATCGTTACAAGGAAAAATGCAAACTTGACAGCACAGAGCCAGATCAAACTTTTTTTTGTTCAATTTAGGCCCCCAGACAATGCTAAACCTGCCGAATATGGATTACTCGTGCCTCTGATTGGTGCATTACATATGCATGTACGTGAATTTGTATGAAAATTAGAATAGGAAAACTTTTTCGCATGTTTCTTCCTAGAGAGCTATCGATCAATCCACTTCCGGTAGTGTCAGGATTGTTTGGGGCCCCAAATAGAACCATAAAAACTTTCTGGCAAATCGATTTAATTTACCCACCATAATATACACACACGTTTTAATTATTTCATCTGATGCAAATATCCACTAGTAGGGGGAAAAGACACGGTGACTTTAAACCTTTCTGAGGCTTTGTAAAAATATCAATATACAATACAAGAATTCAATCCCCCTTTCCCCTCTTCCTCTTTCCATGGAATATTTGTCGAACTAAACGACTTAACTTAGATAAACAGACAGTAGTTAGACAGTCGAGTAAAACGACTTAACATAGACAATTGCACCTTGTATGGAGTGACGCCAGTTTTTCCAACCAATTGGCAGTTACGCCAAAACGTTTTCCCAATATTTCTCAAAAGTTTCAGAACAAAATAGTTTTCTTTTCATTTGTAGTGTATGTGTCTTAGGGAAAGGAAGCTGAATCAACAAAAAAGTGCATTTTGGTCATTTTGGCTCTTACGTCAACCATGTAAACAGGGGCAGTATAGTGGTATAGCGTGGGATTGTACTGTCAAAAGCTATAACATCGAGACTCTGAACTAATCCGTCATGACCAAATAGTTCATAGCCTACTAGTCCACGATGAAAAAATGCTTTGTACGATCAACTATGACATAGAAACTATTGCAGTGGTGTATTAGCGTCTGTGTGGCGGCACCTTTAGAAACATGATATTTCGTCAAACGGATTCTCGCACTTGCTCAAACTGAATCCTAGATAAAATGTCAATGTCTAGTGTGCTTCGACTAAAGATTCACTCGTCGCCACAAATCAGACCGGAAAATTGAATATAAAACAATAAATCCGGCTCACGAGTCGTCCGATCTGTTCATAGAAAATAGCGAACGAACGAATGACTCGCGAAAGCAAACCACGCTCTTTGAACACACCAAAACCGACAGTTCATCCGACACCGGAGTTACCCGAAACTACGCGATCTGTCAACCTCGGATGTAAATCATTGTGAACCACAGAGATGCCAATCTTTTATAGAAAAAAAAAACCTAGAAGCATTCAACATAAAAAACTGTAAAAAACTGGATACATATATTTGGGGCGTTTACATAAATTTGTTTGATTTTCGGTTTAAAATTGTTGTCCCGTATTATTGATTCGGCGACACTGCTGCAGGGTAAATCCTGCAACGTCTCGTAAATAAAACTAATTTTACTGGTGTAATTGGGTCTACGGAACCACTTATGATAGTGGAAGTGGACACTAAAATGATGCTGCTAAAAATAAGTATAGTGCACATGCGGGAGGAAGTTTAAAGGTGATCGTTCAGTTATTTCCAAAATTGTACTTCATACATGGAAAATGACAATCAAAAGGAGCGTCATTTGCTTCCCACATGAAGGCTGACATGAAAGGTTGTGTGCATGTCCTAGTGTACAGACAGTGCTGCTGTTTCCACCGTAAATGAAGCAATTGCATTGCAAATGAATTTCTTTTTTTTCTTTTTTGCTTAAGTTTTTTAATTTAACATTAATATTTTTAGTATAATTTTCTAAGTGTACAATTGTGATCGATTGACACATTATTTTTCACAAGTTCAGCCATTTGTTATCAAACTGTTGTCGCTAGAGAAGACTATTGTTAATATCCACAAACTTAATGAAGCCTTCAAGGTTGCAGTTCGAGAAATTACATACGTATCCGTTGAAGATCGGTTGCGCAAAGTGATTGATTTACATAGCGCTTTGAAAGAAAAGTTTTCTAAGAAAGTTACTGTACAGGCGAGGATTAAGAGCCACTGCCCGTGGATGAGTTTTGACCTCTGGAAGCTTCTACGCATCAAAGAAAATGCTCTGGCAAGCTGTAAGCGACGACCGTCTGAAAGATCACCCAGAGAGCTCTTGACGCACGTTTCCAGGATGGTGCAAAAAGTTAAGGATAAATGAGAAAAGGAGTATTATGAGAACTTATTCCACTCAAACAACCATAAACAAAACTGGACTAACTTGAACAGAATATTAGGAAGAGTAAACGATCGTCCATCCGAAATAAAACTATTGATAAATAGACGGCTAACCAACGAACGGTCGGTTGCAGATACATTCAATGATTTCTTTTGTGCCATTGGACCCCAGCTTGCCTCAACAATAAACAGTCGCCGAGAAATCAACAAAAACAATACGCTTTCGCCACTTAATACCTCCTTTTTTTCTACGACCCGCGACGGAACAAGAGGTTGCTATAGAGATAAAAAACCGAAACACAAATAAAAGCTGTGGGCCAGATGGCATATCTGCAAAATTCATCCAAGACCATCACCAGACTTTCTCAACATTGATTAGAGACGTTTTCAACCAATCAATAAGTGCAGGTACCTTTCCGAACTATTTGAAAGTAGCACTAGTAACTCCTATTCATAAGTCTGGGTCCAAAAGAGGAGTTTCAAATGACCTGATTCGTAGCTATCTCTCGAGGAGAAGTCAATTCGTCTGCGTAAACGGGATAAACAGCTCACTTCGCCCAGTGACGGTTGGCATTCCGCAAGGTAGCAACCTTGGGCCACTATTATTTCTCCTCTACGTAAATGATTTACCCAAACTCAATCTATATGGAAAGGCCCGGTTATTTGCTGACGATACTTCGTTATCGTACGAGGATGCAAACCCTGAGAATGTATTACGTCGAATGAAGGACGATTTGGTTAAACTCCAAGCATTCTTTAACGAAAATCTTCTCTCATTGAATTTATCCAAAACAAAACACATGTTATTGCACTCGCCACGTTATAGCATGCCACTACAAAATGATCTAGTAGTTGAATCAAGAACGATCAATAAAGTTGAAAGTTTCAAACATCTGGGTTTAATAATGGATTCAAAATTAACAGTAATCATGTGAAATCGTTGCAGCGAAACACCACAGCAATGTGTGGCATACTATGGAAGGTCTCCGAGTTTCTACCATTCAGAACTATAATAACATTGTACCATGCGTTTATCCAATCGAGGCTACAATACCTAGTCTCTATCTGGGGAGCTGCAACAAAAACCCGCTTGATACCCCTGCAAACCATCCAAAACTGCTGCCTGAAGGCCATCCTTGAAAAGCTGAGGTTATGCTAAACTCTGGATTTGTACAATGTTAGTCCTCCGTCAGTGCTACCAGTTCTTGCCTTGCGAGAGCTCCAATGTTTGCTCCAGCTTCACAATAATCTGCACAACCAGAAAGCACATCATAATCAAAATTTGGAATGGCCATCACACAGATATTCACTAAGAAACCCTACAGTTCTACCTATGCGGCCAATACAAACATAAATGGCGAAGAGATCGGTTTCACACTTCAGCAGGAAGTGTTTCAACTCTCTACCCAGAGAACTGAAATCGGAGCAAAACGCGAAAAAAATCAAGGAAGCTGTAAAATCTATATTACGTACGAGGATTCACCGATATATAATTTGAAACCGACATGCGCGATAATCTAGTACCTCTACACCACTGGCCACCTCATCAGCTGTCGGAGTTTCAGTACCTCCAGGACCGTGTAAATGAATCCGCCTTCGAGTCCAGCAGCTTCAATTCCATCGATCAACCATCTTAGTTGAACCAGGACGTATGCAATAAGGCACTATGAGGGCCCGTGTTGGCTCTGACCCAGTCGTGATTCTCTGGACAAATCACCATAGAATAATACGTTTACCTTATCTTTGTTAGAGTTAGTTATGCACTCCCTTCAAAGAGTTTTTTTTTACTCACTGGAAGTGCGAGTTATTGTAAATAATTTAAAAAAAAGATAATATTTTGGTACATACATGGGTTATATTTTGGTACGTATATATGGTAAGATTTATTCATTTAACTATTTGGCACTC
The DNA here is from genome assembly GCF_029784165.1 of Wyeomyia smithii. NCBI lineage: Eukaryota > Metazoa > Arthropoda > Insecta > Diptera > Culicidae > Wyeomyia > Wyeomyia smithii. The sequence continues at coordinate 21,810,636 of NC_073695.1, forward strand.
CTCTAGTCAATTAATATAACATGCTATTAAATACGGGTCAATTTTTTGATATTATTGTATCAAATGACTTGAAAGTCTGAAAATAGTAATAAAATCTCTAAGATTCTAATGTTATTTTGAGACGGGGCTTACCGAATTGAAAATTACTCCAGAATGTACTGCATGTATTCAGTAATTCTGTAAGGGGTCTTTGAAAGGTCGGTAGAGCGAACAAGCGGTTGGACTATCATCATCATCATCATCATGAATACACAAAATACTGAAAAAGGTCATACATGTGAGAAGTATGAATTTAATAAATAACATGACGAATAAATAGCTGGCTAAAACAGGCACAATTGAAAAAAAAGCTATAGATATTCAACTTTTAGCTTATTTGCTGGCATACCCAAAACAGAAGTATCTATGAAAAACTGGAAGCTTGATAGCGCTGCTGAACCATGAGCTGGGCATTTTTTTTTTTCTTCCAAGATAGCGGGGGAGTCTACTCACAGACACTTGAGAAGAGAGCCCAGAGAGTGGGGTTAGATTTAATCGAGCCTACAGAAACCCCTTCAGTCTTTAGTCCATAGCTCCCCGGAACGACAGATAAATATTAGGTCGGGAAGTTACTCCTAACTATTACGTCGGGCTTTACTCTTATACCCCATAGCTAACCACCTGGACACTGGCAGTTAGCTACCTCTATCATCTTGGTGGTTGACCCGCCACATTGCGTCGTATGACACTGTACCATACGCACTGAATACGCTTAGATACATGACCCTATAGGTACTTTTCAGCCTATCACGATAACTGTTAGTATTCAGCGCTTTGGTCTACACTGGCCCACCATACCGAAGTATGGACGAAACCACGCTAGAAGATTCTGCCTGCTACCATGCACAGCTGAGCGATTCGACATCATTCGAGATAGTGCTGCAATAGCCGTTGAGGCCCTCTTACAGAAATAATTGACGTGGCTCTTGAACATAAGCTTGTCGCCAACCATAACTCTCAGGAGTTTCAAAGATAGCTTTGAGGTAATGATGCAGTCTCTGACTCTGACCACCGCCTACTGTTATGATTTATGGTTATTCACAAACGTGACCTCCGTCGCACGTTGCGCCAAATCCAGTTTTCTTGATCTTGCGTATGCAATGCGCGGTAGTCAACTCGACCTTTCCGATAGACTCGCCGTAGACCTCTAGCATTATGTCGTCAGCAAAATCTTGTACAGCGAAACTGGTACGTGAATGCCCCTGAGCGCAAGCGCTATGGAATTCCAGCTGGCGCTATTGAAAACATACTTTACATCGAGCAATTGCGATGGCGCCTTCTCTTACACTGGAGTGCTACCTCAGCTGACTTGGTGGAGAGAATAGCATCTATACTGGACCTGCCCTCCCGGAAGTGGAAGTGGTTACTTGCCCGACCGTTTAAACCCTCCGTATACTTCACCAATCACCAGTCTGTTGAAGCTAATCCTCTCAAGCACCTTACCCACAGTGTCTAGCAGACAGATAGACCTATAGAGTAGTAGGGGCAAAAGTACGCACTTAATTGTTTTTGCAACAGAACTATTGCGAACAATTATTATAAAATTCGGTTTTGTTTCCAAGCGGTACATGAACCTTTTGTCTTTAAAATGTATTGCCAGAGATTTTCGAATTTTGTTTGTAGCATGAGAATTTCACTTTTTAGAAAAAATACTCAAATGCGAACTTTTACCCAGTATGCGGGGCAAATGTACACAGTTTACGGGGCAAAAGTTCGCACTGCATGAGCAGTGTATTTATTACACAATCCTCAATAAAGGTAATTGTTTTTTGCTAGTTTTGCACTGATTCATTTTAGCTGCGTTAGAGCGGTGCCCCGAAACAATTTTCTTATTTTCGGAAATCCGGTTTTCTGTGTATATGTTCCGAATCTCTGAGGTCAGACCTGAACACGACACCAGACGAACCGAAAGTTACCATCTAGAATTTTAAAATGGCGTCTGAAGTCGATTTTCAGTCTCAGGGCATCATTTTATTTCCAGCAATACACATATTGGGGGGTACTCGACCATTTTGGGTTGTTTCCTAGAAACCGGAAGTTGACATCTTGGAACCCAAAATGGCGTCTGGTGTCTTTAAATAGTCTCAGAGCATCATCCCGATTCCGAAAGTACACTTATTGGAGAGTAGTTGACCATCTTAGGTTGTTTTCTAGAAACCGAAAGTTGACTTGAAATTCAAAATGGCGTCTGGGCCATTTTCCGATCTATGGGCATCATCCCGGTTGCGAAAATAAATATTGGATGGTATTTGACCTTGTTTTTACATTGTTTCTATGGCTTCTAGAAGCCCCAATCTATCGCAGAAGGACCATTTCAAAAGCATATCAACAAAACCATTAAAATGGTTGTAAGATTCTATTAATTGAATCATAAAACCATAAAATTCCTTAGTTTCGGAGCATATTCGCTGGTAGCGCATTCGCTGGTTAAATTCTGTAAAAAAAAACATTGTTATTAAACGCATTTTCTCATTACGATTAATGGCACTTAGTGCGTACTTTTGCCCCACGCTTTATACGTACTTTTGTCCCTTTTTTTGGGTTTTATGACAAACTTCAAAATATTTTCGGCAAAACAAATTCACACTACAAATCACAATTATACAAGAGTTTTCTGGGTGCTGTTGATTTCGAGTTGCTGTAGTTTTCCAAGGTCCATCATAGTTCCCAAAACTAAGAAAATTAGATCAAAACAGCTCAAAGCACAATTTTCTTCATAACTTTGCACCATTTAAACGGAATCTTATGTGTTTACATGTGTGATTACCTGACGTTATAATACTGCAAATTCATACAATGTTGCCAGTTTATTTTGCTCTTCGAAAAGGCCAATGCGTACCTTTACCCCGTGCGTACTTTTGCCCCTCACTACTCTATGCCGATCGGTCCACTGGCAGTTTTCCAGCCTGTTTTCGTGAAGAGACACTTCTCCATTCCACAATGGTCCAGAAATTAAGTTTAGGGGAACTTTGGGTCTAGGACTCTATAGCAATATTTTAGAGAAAAATTAGCAAATTATGCATAGATGACCCAACGTGGCTTTAAAATTCCAGACTGATTATAAAAAAAAATGATTCCAAAATATGAAAAGCAGAAAACAAACAAAAATCGTATAGCAAAGCAAAGCAAAACTTTGGTGCTACATTCCGATTCGGAACTTGACCTTCTGTTTATTTATACACAGACTTTGCAACCGACTGTACACTAACAGGACAATTGCGGGGCTAGCGCTACGATCCTACTGACACTAACAGTCTCTCCCAAGCCGAGACTCGAACCTACGACGACTGGCTTGTTAGGCCAGCATCGTACCTCGAGACCATCTGGGAGATACAAAAATCGTATAATTATAATATAAGCAAAATTGTAAATTTTCTTCGAGTAAAACATAAGAGAATAGTTCCACAATTCTTCCGATGTAGTATACCTATTTGTAGAGCAGAATTTCAGAAAATCAGTTCTTATTTCCAGGAATCTTAGCAAAACTAAAGACCAGAATGATCACATGCCCAGAAATGATCGTGGCAATCCGCAATGATCCATGATTGAGTTTAAAACTACCGAAAACGTTTCTGAGGTAAAAAATGGCATCAAATTAGGCTGAGTATGAAGCGAACTATTAGAAAAAAAGGATTCCAACGACCAAAGTTGCTTATAAATTTTACCCCAAAATGAGCATGGAAATACTTAAAATCGTTTTCAGAAACTAAGAGTTATATAAATTTCCGAATTCAGCGCAGAATTTCCGAAAGTCTAAAGATGATTCCAAAAAAATGATCCCGAATTTCGCACAAATCTTAATTCTGGAAATCAAAAAAATATTCCGATCAAATCATTATTTCGAAGGTAAGAATAAGCTGTAAATACAGTCTCGAACCCAATTGAGGGTTAGAAAAGGCCAGCAATGAAAATGATTCTAGCTTGAAGTCACAGTGTCTGAAAACGGTGTCTGTAGGTTAAAAACAGAACAAATTCAACCAGAAAAACATCTTAAGACCAGTGAGAGCCATAGAAGGAAATAATCTCAAACTAAACTGAGAGTAAGGAAAAATCATCATCCGTAAACACTTCATGAGGTCAGAAATAAACAGAAAATATGATTCCAAGTTTATCTTAATACGCAAATGTAGAGAGAACCAACCTCAAACTGAACTCAGAATCGTTCGGAAATATTTTTGAAGAACTGGAAAATATACAAGAATTAAATTTAAAATGTGGGTGAAACACCTCCGAAAAGCCCAAGAGCGTCTTAGATACACAGAAAAGTTCACGAATAATTGGTCGAGGAAACAAACAAAAATAATTCAAGTGAAGCTCAGAATGTTTCAAAATGATATTGTGAAAGCCAGACAAGTTGATGAGAAAATGTTTCAAATTTAGTTCAGAATCACAATGCTTCTACTATATAAAATAAAAAATCCGATATAAAAGCGCTGAAAGTCTTAGAAAAAGCATCCATTCCAGAGTTAGCGTGGGACTTTTGATAATTATGTCTGAATATCACGAAATTTCTCTTTATCAAAATAAAAATATAAATTATAATAGTAAAGAGGTCACAAATCGTAAGTTACAACAAACCGAAAAAAAATGTTTCCAAAATCTTCGTAAACTCTAAGGCCAGAAAGAGATTTTTCCACCACAGAATGGGCCAAAGGTATCTGCTTCACTTAGTTTACCGTTTTTTGAGTCACTCGCGAATATACAAAATCTATTTCGCGGTAATTTTCGGTTGCTTCGGGGATCTGAAATCACGAAACTTGTAATCTGCAGTGTTGCCAAGTCATTTTTCACTTTCACTTTAGATTTCTCATAAAGTATAATCCTCAAAAACTCACTTTAAAGCTCTAAATTTGATATTTAAGTCGGGCATCTGCACTCGAAAACTATTTCAATCAATCACCTCAGCAAAGAAATTCCGCGCATTGTTCTATACGGCTACAACGGGACTCGTTCAGCAGCCAACCAAAGCTTTTTTCATCACTAGTGGACCACTTTTTAAATTTATCACTAAACAAAATCACTCACTACACTAAGAATATTTTAATCTTTAAAATGTTCACCTCAATTTTCCTCAAACAAGCTTGAATTAGTAGAAATATATGAGATAAATTTCTACAATTCCTAAGTTTCAACTATAGGTATTTTCCACTGTTTTCACTGCGCTGAAGAAAATCAAAAGTTGCCAAATCAGTTTCTGTCAATACGAAAAAATCATACTGAAAATGTTGAATTATTCCGACATAATTGACATGAATGGTCAGCACCGCAGTGGTTACTTAGGTTACCAATTTTACACGTAAACAACTACAGCAGATATCTAGGTAACCTACTACGACGGGCTGCGGCTCGTTCATTCGTGATAATGTGATTTATTCATGATTAACAGCAGTGGTGGGCACCATTCCGCTAATTTGCTAATCGCTAATTAGCGACGCTAATATTCAGTTAGCGGTTTAGCGATTTCGCTAATTTTTGAGCTGGTTAGCGAAACTGTTAGCGTCGCTAAAATTTTGGCCTTCGAAACGCCAAATTTGGTTGAGAAGCGACAATAGAACTACTTAGAAAAACTGAGAATTGCTGATGGCGTACGTAAATTGCTTCGAAAGATGAACATACTTTACTGCGAAAGTTACTTTTGGAACGTATGTTTCGTTCAAACAACGTTCAATTGTTTTAATTATCTAGAGTTCTTCTCTTCACAAAGTTTCGCATAATAATTGGTTGCTGTGATGCACAAAGTTCAAATCAAAACAAATTTTGCTGCTTGGGAAGTTAGCGATTAGCGAAAGTTCCGCTAATGTGGGTTAAGCGTTTAGCGATTATCGAGCTAAATTTTCCGGTTTGCGGCTTAGCGATTAGCGTCGCTAAATTTTCGGTTAGCGGAGCCAACCACTGATTAACAGTGTAATGAATATGGGGGCGTCGTGAGATGAATAATTGAGCAGTGATTCAAGTTTTGAGATGGATATGGAAGCGTTGTGAAAAATGGCTTGTTTTACAAAATTCAGGATAAATCTAGCTGAGTTTACTGAATACACAATGTTGAACGATTCCATAAAACCACGTAAGCGTATTTTGTTTATTTGTTCAATGATTTCGTGAAAATTTGGTGTTTAATCCGTGCATTTCTCGTGAATATCGGCTTCTGCATGTCAAGCAGAAAACAAACAAAAATTCATAAAAACCGTAAAGTTTTAATGTAAGCGTAATTGTAAAATAATCTTGGTGTTAAGCATGAGAAATGGTAACACCATTCTTTCGAAGGGGGAAAAGATGTAGTACACATATCATATAACGTGCTTATTCGTACAGTATAATTTAAAAAAATGGACTCTCAATTCCAAAAATCATCGTAAAATTTAAAACCAGAACGAACTAATCTCAAATTGAATGCAGATTCATACGAAAATATTTTTGAAGGTCTGTAGAAATCACAAGAAAAAATGATTAAAACTGTAGCTTAGTATTACTCTTAACCACCCCAATATTGAGCAAAAATATCTTTAATGCATAGAAATCATGGTAGTAATTCGTAACGATCCATAAATGACTTTAATACAACCAAAGCCTCCCCAGCTGGTCTCGAGGTACGATGCTGGTCTAACAAGCCAGTCGTCGTAGGCTCGAGTATTGACTCGAGAGAGACTGTTAGTGTCAGTAAGATCGTAGCGCTAGCCCCGCAATTGTCCTGTACACCTAACGGTTGGCTGCGAAGTCTGTGTATAGTAAACAGAAGGTCGAATTCCGAATCGGAATGCAGCACCAAGGCTTTGCTTTACAACCAAAAGTAATTATGAGGAGAAAAATGACACAAAATTAGGTGCAGAATGAAGTTAGTACCAAAAAACAGACAGACTGAAGAAAAAGTGTTTCCAATCGAGTTCAGAATCACCAAAAAATACTTCCATCCATCATCTACTTTCCCGTTCGAAATCATTCCTGGGCTGGAGAATATCACGTCAATGAACGACTCTGAATCATTTCTGCTGTACGTACACTTGGTCCCAAAGTTGACCAGCGGGTGTTCCCGTATGTCATCGCATGACATCTAAACTTTGGTAGGGTAAACAGGTATGATACGCCCCCCCTAAGGAACATCGTCAATATTGTAGCTATGTTTATCACAAACAACAAATCTTTCATGCAGTTGGATACACTATTTAGTTGGTAATGCACTGCTATCATTTTGTTTTGTAACTACTGTTACACAAAAACGCCATAATTTTATTAAAAAATATGACAAAATTGCAAGCTTTTCAATCTACCGGGGTAAAACGCCCCAGATGCAGTATAATATGCCCCATGCAGTAGCTTCATATGGCAGCTCAGCACGCGAAGTGAAACAGCGCTTGAAGTCTCAGAAGCAAACGCTAAAGCAATGAACAAATCAGCCGGGCTAGCGGTGGGGCACATCGCCCGGAGCTGTAATGTAGCAGAAAGAATTGAATACTTAGGCAAATTATATAATTTTTATCGTTTCTTAACTAGATACAGCTTATTAGAGGTTCATTTGAGATATATAAGTGCAAATACCAGGTAATAAACTTTAAACGCTAGTGAAAAAACGTCACGGAAACGCTGCAAGAAATTAGATCTGAAGCAGCTCAAATCAAAATTGATTTTTGTTTATTTTTTGCTGCTAGTGACAATTATCAAACTTGCACAGAAGGTTGGTCCTATGACCCGCTACGGATTCCCAATAGTCTCATGTCTTATTTTTTGTGTGTTTCCGAATAAATGGACTGGGGCGTTATGCCCCGGGGGGGCGTTTTATACATATTTACCCTAACAGTTTAACAATTGTACGGTTAGAGAGCAAATCTTCAATAAGCGATACAGTTTGTGTCAATTATTCTTGTAGTTGCTGAGTAATAAGAATTTAAAAATCATTTTTCGAGTTAAAATTTGATTTCCCTCCGCTAGGAGGGAATCAAGCTGCAGAGCAACTTCTGAAGTGAGTGCCCAAACTTGCACCTCCTCAGCTACCGTATTGTTGGTAGCTCCTTGGTTCTTGGCGTCCTTCTGGAGCTCAAATACCATCTGATGAGGAATAAAAAACAACTACGTTGATCAAATAAAATTTGCTGGCTCCCTCCAAATGTATAACAAAACCATATGGAAGACTGCGACGATGGTGCCAAGAATCCATAATATTCATACTAATTTCGTTCCATATCGAGCTTTATTCTAACTTTCTATGAAGGAGGCGAAAGACGAACAACCTTGAACTGCTAAAAATGGCAGGAAGTAAGAAAAAATAAATATTTTGCCTTGCACCATCTATGGATTCAATTTCTTAGGAAGGACAATTTTCTCTTTCCAAGAGTTAGTCCGGCGTAGGATTGTGAGAGAAAAAATCTTCTATTTTGAAACAATTTTCTTTTCCCTTCTAGAACTAACAGCGGAAAGCTTTTCTTGGTTCAGTTCATTTCGCAGATCTTCACTTTTAAGGTGGCTGAATCATAAAAAGTCGCTTTGAAAAAGTGAAATTCATTCTACTTCGGTGATAATTTCAACGGTTATAACTGTTTTTATGATAAAAAGTACAGTTTTTAATCCCAGTCGATTTTTTAAAGCATTTAATTACATAACAGCCGCAACTTATTTTAAAGATTGATGGCCGTTTCCGAAGCAAGATCATAAAATCAGAATTATCGAGGTCCACCGAGAAAAAACATAGACTGCACATCAAAGATAGCTTTTCTGAAAGGAAGTTTTTGCTTGTCGTTATTCCTATCGTTTTTCAAGCAAGAAAAATAAAAAGAATAGACAAAATCTCTGCTTCCGAGTGACCGCTTCTGAATTCAGCTTCCAAAAGCAAAAGCACTTTTTTTTCCTCTTCCGGAAAGCATACCACTCAGCCTTGACCGGGTCCGAATTTTCACTGCAGAGTTTTATTAAAAGGTGCAATGTCATCAGGAAAATTTTTCCTCCCGGTGCGGTGAAGAAGGAGTTTTGGGTTGAAGCCAAACAGGCGGGTACTAGAATCTGAAAAATGGCAATATCATTTTTCGACTGAGAAGCACCGGACTGCAAACTATATTACAAATTGTTACCTCCTCCTCCTCCTGAGCAGCCGTTTAGGGTGGCAGAGTTCCACTCGCTTCGAAGCTCTAGGAAAATTAGCTCGTCGTCGTACATTGTCTGGTACTAAACTGCAAACTTGTTTTAGAAGCATACACACAAACAACGCAAAAACATGAGCATTGTGTTCAATAACGAGAAGGTATGCCGCAAAGGACGTAAGAGGCAACCGCAGAAAATTTGATTCTATTAAATATAGAAATTCACCATCCACAGCAGGAATGATGCTGTAATGTGAGTGGCATTTAAAGTTTCGTGTGTTACTTGCTCTTGCTCGTTTCGAATAATTCGAATAGCGGAATGTGAGGAACGAAAAACTTTACTACATATTTATGGATTCAAAATTTAACATAAAATTCATTTGTTTTGGAACTTCACAGTCACTGCAAAATTAAAAACTATTGAACAGAAAGTAAATAATGATGTATCCCCAAACAAATTAACCCCAGTTTATGATGAATGTTGTTTGCTCAATCCAGTACAGTGTATTTGCGATTTGTCCCCCCTGCAAGTTGATTTCGGCCGTGTTTATTTTGACCTGTGCAAAGCGTTCCGTTAATTTCACCGGCAATAAAATATTCACTTTCAGCATTACAATTATGCAAATAAAAATTGAACTTTTTATCTCGTCTGTGCATTTGGGGGTATTCCTAATAAAACCCACAGTTGCTTTCCGATTCGGAAACAGTTCAGTGCACAGCAAAAAAAAGAGGTTTGTAAAAAAATAATGCCTTTGAAGTGTATTTTTTGTAGGTATCATTGTTTCCACTGGTGCCCTTCAAAGCGGCCAGAGCGTTAGGTTGTTTCCAGTCCGGGTCACGTTGTATGTTATAGCTTGCCGGAGCGTTTAATTGCTTTCGAGTTTTGATAGCATCTCTTTGTTCTTTGGCTGTGCTTCGGGTTTGCCGTTGCCAGAAAATACAACGAAAAAAAAGAAACAACAGCAAAACGAACAATTACTATCTTTGTGCGGCTGCTGGCCATTTTTTATTGCCTTTCTAACCTGAATCGATGTGCTCGGCGTCATTAGTTTTTGCGGGGATTGGATCCCCAAGCATTGCACTCTTACATATGTGGGCTACCGCCGGCCGGTATGGAACACCGTCTGCAAATCGACCCCGGGAGTCCAGGAGCCCGGTGCCTGTGACAGAGAAATAATTGAATCATTTGAATTTTAATTTGAAATTTAAATTAATTGAAATTGATTGCGGGTTATTGTGTGCCGTTTGCATCCGGCGGGTGCCGTTAGATAGCCGCAGCGCATGATTCCGAATGCAAACCCTACCGTTATGCAACGTGCATCACTTCTGTCGCCCAGGAAAAGTTAGAACCAACATTTGTCCTGCGATCGCAGAGATATGCATATGTCACGAATAGTTTCAATTCCGTCACCACCCGTATGCAAGTGTGTGTGTGTGCATGTGTGTGATCAACCGTGTACCTATGTATGGTGTCGGTATGTATGTTTTCAGGATCGACCGGACTCAACTGAGTGAGGGTGGCAAAAAGTTCATCGACTGAATGGCAAATGCATTCTCGAGCTGAACCACATGAAAGAACGAAAGGATGCGTTATGTCGATGTCGAAGTGTGATACTGAGCCACAGCGGAGTCGATGTGTCTGCTTTCTAACTTCGTTTGTTGAAACAAAATCTAGCTTCTGGGTGATATTTTTACTGTGATATGAGTGCGAAATATATTTGCATCTGTGTGTGTTTTTCTCGAACATTTTTTCCCATTTTTGCTTTTACAATTCAATCAACCGTCTGTTTTTATCATTCAATCCAAATTTTGATACCATTGTTTGCTGGAGCCGATGTGTGATACCTTTGGGACGATCAATCGTTAAAATTTCAAATTGCATGCATTACCTAATTCTATTTCAAAGTACTGTACTGTGCTTTGCTGTTGCTCTGAATTAAATCGATTTGATCGTTTGAATCATTTTTAAAAAGTAACTTTGATCTAAGTAATAATTTAACCATCAGCATTGGTAGCGTGTTTTCGCGGAAGCGGAAGGTTGCTTGTTAAGGCACGATTCTAGGAGCTTTTACAAAGCGATTAACAAAATTAGGAAACGAAACGTGTCAGCCCCTGTCATATGCAACGACAGGAACAGGGTGCGTCGATTGGAGCAGGCTCAATATTCAGAATGATAGACAACCTGTGGACCCACCCTACTATATCCATTAGAGTGCCAATGAGATATATGAAAGATAAATTGACCTTCGAATATCGTTTAGCGGTAGGGCTCAGAAGTTGCGTCTTCTAGAAAAAAGTCCTCATGCAAAATTTCAGCTCGATCGGACATCAGGAACACGTGCCTCAAAGCGATCAAAGTTTCAACTTTTTAACCGATGAAAATAATGCACATTCCATGAAACTGTCGATATCGAAAATTTTTTTTGATGCCAAATGTCTTAGAAATGCATGAAACGTCGAGATCTGGTGTTAACTCAAAAAAGAAATTACAAAATGTTCGATCGAGTTGAAATTTGGCATGGAGGCTCTATTCGAGAAGGCGAAACTTTTGAGCCCAACCACTAAACGAAATTCGAAAGTTGATTTTTTTATATATATGCCATTGGCCCCAAGCTTGAAAATTTTCTAAGACTCACAAAATTGATTATTTAGATAATTTTTTTTCGAGTTAACACCAAATCTCCTGTGCTTTTTTTCATCGATATTTTCTGTGAAACTTTGACCGCTGAAATTTTGCATGGGGACTTTTTTTCAAGGGAACGAAACTTTTGTGCCCTACCGCTAAACGATATTCAAATAATCGATTTTCATTAGCACTCTAATATCCATGGACGAGGCTAGAAAAACAAGGCCGAACTCTTCAAAGTTGGTAGTAAATAGCTATATTGTGCCATCCATGCTGAGAGTGTGGTCTGAAGAGGAGTTGCTCTTGGACTGGTTTGAAGTTCTCATATGCCTGACCTACGAAAAGACCATCGCCTGAACTGAAGCAACTTTTGAGGCATAACTTTTCTCAATGCCGTGAACAAAACTCTTTCCCGCATTACAGGAAACTGTTGTTGGCGAATTTTCAGGGGGACACTCCATTCCGGAACAAATGATCACCCCGCGACAAATCCACCATCTGTTTATAGACTTCGGAGCAGCGTACGACTTTGTTAAGAGAAATGAGTTATGTCGGATTATACTAGAACATGGTTATCCAACAAAACAGATTAGACTATAATTCGGTTCATGAGTTTTGAGAAGTATAAAAGTCCATGTTCAAGAAGCCAGCATTTCGACGGACAAAAAGTTTTCGATTTCAGGTTGAAGTCAGGCCTAGTGGAATTCGATGGAATAAGAAATAAACATTTCCAGAGTTCTTGAACCGAAAAGTTCAAAAGTGCTGAAACCCAAAATCTTAAACTTTTATAAACGGAAGAGTAAAAGAGTCTTGGAAACGAGGAGGAAAGGGTTTCAAAAGTTCAATAGTACACTGAGGTCGCTTTTACCGCGCTTTTTTGTGTGTTTATTTCTACGCAGATTCCGGAATTTATGCGTTTTCTAACGCGGACTCCGTAGTTCACGCGGTAATTTTTTCTTACGCGGATTCCGAAATTCACGCGTTTTTTTTTTCGCAGATTCCGGAATGTACGCGTTTTTTTACGCGGATTCCGGAATTTACTCGTTTTTTTTCTTACGCGGATTCCGGAATTTCTTTACTCGAATTCTGGAATTTACGGTTTTTTTAACGTGGATTCCGAAATATACGCGTTTTTTTACGCGGATTTTGGAATTTACGTGGTATTTTTTTCTTACGCGAATTCCTGAATTTCTTAACTCGAATTCCGGAATTTACGGTTTTTTATACGCGGATTCTGGAATTTACGCGTTTTTTTTTACGCGGATACCTGAATTTCTTTACTCAGATTCCGAAATTTACTCGTTTTTTTCCTTACGCAAATTTACGCGGATTCCGGAATTTACGCATTTTTAGGCGGGTATTTTTTTCTTACGCGGATTCCTGAATTTACGGGTTGTTTTTACGCGGATACCGGAATCTACGCGTTTTCAAGCGGTTTCCGGAATTTCTCCACTTAGATTCTGAAATTTACGCGTTTCTTACGCGGATTCCTGAATTTATTTACTCGAATTACGGTTTTTTTTTACGTTTTTTCTCGCGGATTCCGGAATTTACGTGGGTATTTTTTTCCAACGCGGATTCCTGAATTTCTTTACTCAGATTCCGGAATTTACTCGTTTTTTTTTTATACGCAAATTCCGAAATTTCTGAAACTAACGCGTTTTTTAAGCGGGTTCCGGAATTTAGGCGTTTTTTACGCGGATTCCTGAGTTTACGTGTTTTTCTTCTTACGCTGATTCCTGAATTTCTTAACTCGAAATACGCAATTTTTTCCGTTTTTTTACGTTTCTCACACGGATTCCGGAATTTACGCGTTTTTTCAAACGGATTCCAGAACTTCATTACTCGGATTCCAGCATTTAAGCGGTATTTTTTTTCGGATTCCGGAATTCACGGGTTGTTGTTACGCGGATTCCGGAATTTACGCGTTTTTTTTACGCGGGTTCCGGAGTTTCCTCACTTGGATTCTGGAATTCACGGGTTGTTTTACGCGGATTCTGGAGTTTACGTGTTTTTTTTTCTTAAGCGGATTCCTGAATTTTTTTACTCGAATTACGTAACTTTTTTACGTTTTTTATGCGTATTCCGGAATTTACGTGGTATTTTTTTCTTACGCGAACTCCTGAATTTCTTAACTCGAATTCCGGAATTTACGGTTTTTTATACGCGGATTCTGGAATTTACGCGTTTTTTTATGCAGATTCCGGAATTTACGCGTTTTATTTTTCTTACGCGGATTCCAGAATTTCTTTACTCGGTTTCCGGAATTTATGTGTTTTTTTTTTTACGCGGATTCCGGAATTTCTTTACTCGAATTACGGAATTTACTCGTTTTTTTTCCTTACGCAAATTGACGCGGATTCCGGAATTAACGCATTTTTTAGGCGGATTCCGTAATATACGTAGTATTTTTTTCTTACGCGGTTTCCTGAATTGACGGGTTGTTTTTACGCGGATACCGGAATCTACAAGTTTTCAAGCGGATTCCAGAATTTCTCCACTCAGATTCTGGAATTTACGCGTTTATTTACGCAGATTCCGGGATTCACGCGTTTTTTACGCGGGTTCTAGAATTTACGTGTTTTTTTTTTCTTACGCGGATTCCTGAATTTATTTACTCGAATTACGGATTTTTTTTACGTTTTTTTACGCGGATTCCGGAATTTACGTGGGTATTTTTTTCCTACGCGGTTTCCTGAATTTCTTTACTCAGATTCCAGAATTTACTCGTTTTTTTTTCTTACACAAATTCCGGAATTTCTTCACTCCAATTCTGGAATTAACGCGTTTTTTTAAGCGGGTTCCGGAATTCACGCGTTTTTTTACGCGGATTCCGGAATTTCTTCACTCGGGTTCTGGATTTTACGCGTTTTCTTAACGTGGATGTTGGATTTTACGTGGTATTTTTTTCTTACGCAGATTCCTGAATTTCTTTACTCGGATTCCGGAATTTACGCGGCTTTCTTTTTTTTACGCGCAATTCATTTACGCGGCACGTATCCCCCGTGTAAAAAGCGACTTTAGTGTACTAGATTCGGTATTCCATGAGAGTGGAATTCGAGGACTCCAAGAAAGTCCAAAAGTCTAGGAGTCTATGGGACCACGAAACTTAAAGTTTTCAGAAATCCCGAAGTCCAGGGATCTAAGAGGTCGCAACTTCAAGAGTCCTACGGTTCGAGATTCTGGTATTCTATAAGAGTAAAATTCTAAAATTTCAAGAGAAAAATTTAAAAAGTCCGAGTGAAGAAGCTCAAGAAGGCAGACGGATGGGATTCCATTGGTGCAATAGTTCCTGATTTTAGATTGTGATCAGGCTTCTGGGAATTCGAATTAATGAGAAATAAACTTTTCCAGAGTTCTCGAACCAGGAAGTTCGAGAGTTTAGAAATCTAAGATTCCTTAGCAGTTTAGGAATAAAGGAGTGAAATAGTTAAAGTATTGGTTAAACTACGAGTTGGATGCTCCAGGACTCGTAGTTTTCAGGAATTCACAAGTTCCGCGAAACAATGTGACGTTAAACACTTATTTTTTTCAATTTTTAAAAAAAGAGCGCTCGTTCGCTTCAATAATTGTTTTAGAATACAGTATGATCTTTCTATAACGACTTTTTATAGTGACAAATCTCTCTATTGTTACATTCTCAATGGTCCCTTCTTGGTCGCTATACAGTTCTTGTTGCAAAAAAAAATGAATTATCTGCGAAATAAATGGTGCAAACAAATACAAAACAAGAAACTGCGAGCCATTTTTGGCCACCATATGGCTTTCTACCGTTGGTAGACAACCATCCAGATAAATACGACATAACTAAACTTCCCTTGAAGAAGGCCGCCAAAAACGGCCGAAACGTTGGGAAATTTACACAGAGTATGGTGTATTATTTTCAAAAGAGACTAAACAAGCCGAAATAATCCCACCAGCATCACTAATAGTAGTCGTTAAGTACACACAGCGTATCAATATAACGAATTATTGTTTTTGTATTTCTTCGCTTCCGAATGAAGCTAACCTCCCTTTATACGGGCCTATTCGGAAGCTATTTTGAGTTCAACAGCGACATATCACGGCGCTTACTACTAGGCAACTTTAGATTGTTGGACAACCCACATTCCATGTGGACAAGCTTTTGTTGATTTCGGACTCCTTTTCACCACCGTGGACAATCGTCCAATAATTTGAAAGTTTTGTACGGGCCGAGAACATACGCCTTCTAAACTATTCATGTGGATTCGGGTTAGCTCATTTTTTATATTTTTAAGTAAATGTAAAATAAGCACTTATTTTAATATTAGTAGGATTTTTTTAATTCATATATGCAATATCGAAATATTTTCAACCCATAAATAAATAAATAATGTTAAAAAAATAATCGAAGTCGGTCGGGTTTGTGACACAGGATTCCATGAGTGTAGTAGTCTAGAAGTTAAGAAGTCCAGGAGTCAAAGAGTCGAAGAATTTGGAATTTCAATGGTCGTGTTGTGAAACAATCCAAGATTTCAGGAATTCGAGAGTCAATACGATCAGAAATTAAAAAAAAAAACAGAAGCACGAGGTTGAAAAGCACATGATATTAAGCATCCAAGAGTCTGAAGGTTCGAAAACCAAGAGGTAATCCAGAGATCAAATAGAACATGTGCTCAAGAAATTCTGAAGATCAGATTTTAGAAGCCTGTGATCCAAAACTTCTAGAGCCCATAAATTTATGGTTGCAAGAGGAAAGGATTCTATGAAACCATTAGTTCAGGATTCCAAAAGTCCAACAATTTTCTTAGTATTCTTAGTATAAGAGTAAAATTTGAGAACTCCAAAAAACAATCATCTTGGATTCCAGGAGTTAAAGATTCTGGAAGCATCAGAACCCAAGGGTCAGTAGCTCAGGAGTTTTCGGGAGGCCATGAGCTCAAGAATCTAGAACCCATGAATCTAGCAAATTCAGATTCCAAGAGCCCAGAGTTCTAGTATTTCTTGAGAGCAGGAGTCTAGGACTTCTAGAAGAAATGATGTTGAAATTCCAGAAGTTCAAGAGTGTATAGGTCTAGGAATCCGGTAGTCAATGAGTCAAAGAGCCCAGAAGTTCGAAAATTCAGCAGTCATTCAAAATCTGAAGAACTCAAAAGCTCCAGAATCCATCAATTGAAAGTTTCAGAATTACAGAAAAATTCTAGGAACCTTGGCAATCAAAAGTTTAGAATATCTTTAAAGCTTAACCCTAAACCTAATGAATTCAGAATACAGAAAAGGGGTCGAAGAGTACAAAAGCTTAAAGAATTTAGAATTTTTGTAGACCTAAAGTCTACAAGTTTAGGACTCTTAGAAGGAGTCCCATTGTGTCTGTCTGTTCAAAAACCAGTAAGTCCGTCAGGTTACCAGTAAGAAGCCCGGAATTGTAGGATTTAAGTTCAAAAATTAGTGACACAAATGTGCAAAAATTCAAGACCATGAATATATCTTTAAAATTGGAAAATTGAGTCAAGAGTTCAGCAATCCTACAATGCACTAGCTTATGCAAAAATCCAGCACCTTAAACTGGAGAAGAAGCAACCACCTCTAAAATGCGCATAAGCACTAAGACCTAAGAGTATTACAAAAGCACAAGAGAGTACAAAAGGATGAGTAGTGGAATGATTTGGAGCTGTCACAATTCAAGCATCCTAGTATTCGGCTTGGAAATATAAGTCTGACAAAGACCGATTAGTTTTGATTTCTGAAGACAAAGACAGCTTAGAGAAGACATTTCAAAATTTTGTAATTCCTAAAATCAAAAAAGCTTTTGAAGAGCTCATGAATTCGGAATTTTAACTGAGATCACTGATTTGAAATTCCAAATTTATAGTTGTCCAAGGGTTCATGAGCAAGTTCAACAGTTCTAATGTCCTAAAGTCTAGTAATCCAGAAGATCAGGAATGCTGAAGGCCGAAGTTTTCAGGAATTCATGAGTACAGTATTACATAACTACAATAGACTATGATTTTAGGTCCATGAGTCCAAGAGTATAATATCAAATTCCGGGATAATGTTAAAGAGTCCAGTAGTTAAGTAATCCGAGCTTTCGAAAATTTCAGAAACCGGAAGTACAGGAATTGAAGAGTTCAGGAACACAGGAACTTAATAATTCAGTATAAGAATCTAGGTGTCTAAGACTGAAGAAATTCCAAAACCCAAGGAGTGAAAAAGTCATGAAATTCAGGAATTTCAAGGAGTTTAGAACACTTTGTTCCGAAGTTCAGAGTTTCTGAAGACTGAAACTTCATGGTACCATGAGTTCAAAACCCAACAATCAAATAGCCCTGATATTTAGGATCTCTGACGTCTAAGTCTGCTTGAAAGCAGAAATTCGGAGTACTTAGGTAGAGGAGTCTGAAACTCCGTGATAAAAGTTACAAGTTACAATACTCGACTTATGTCCATAACCACGTAAATTATACGATATACCAGTTCAAGACGTCAGTCTCTTATAATCAAGCAATTCCAAAAATCTATTGATCAAAGCTGCAAAATGTGAAGGCTTCGATGCCTAAAAATGAATTAAAACCTCAAATTAAAGAAACATGTTTCGAAAACTCAAGGTTCAAGCCATCTCAAAAATTTTGATGATCAAAAGACTGGATATTTGAACTCCAATAGTCCTAAATATCAACACCCAAGCAAAAAAAAATCCAAAAAAACAATGAATCCAGTATCCCAGTTGATACAGGAGCACAAAATTAAAGATTTAAAGTTAAGGAGTGCTAGAATTAGGTGGTCTTCATGTTATCGATCTTAAGACTTCAAAATTCAGCAGTCATAAATGCAAAATTCATAATTTAGATTTAAAAAGCAGAACCATCTACTTCGTTTGCATGTTCAGCAATACAATTCCAAACTTCAATACACTAATTAAATGCTTCGACTTATCCGCATCTTCGGATTCGTGTATACGTGACCTCTTCAAAGCAGTCAAAACAAGGACCGTCGTCCGATTGAACAACCTTAAACAGCTAGAAGAGCCCCCAGGCCGAAACGGCTGAAGCCGTGTTTCGTCGTTTCAACATGACTGACACGAGTTGAACTGAAACTTTTCCAATTAACTTCACCTGTCACGATAATGTTTATAAATACGCCAAGCGAGCGAACGAGCGACTGTTTTGCTACGGTGAAAAGTCCGGCTGACCGGAACGAAGGCTTATCCCTGTCCCCTCCTGGAAAGCACCCCTCTACACTTGAAAGCCACCCCCGGGGGATGTCACAGTTATTATGAAGTCGTTGACCACCTGTCTACCGAACCGCACTCCATTCTTTCGTTCGGTCGTTTGTCCGTCGTCCGGCTTTTGTCATGTCACGTGATGGTGATAACACCGTCCGTCATTATGCGAGCCATTATAATTACACGATTTTCTCCCCCTTCTCTATCGTTCATGCTGTGTAATCCATGTGAAAGAATGGGGGTAGCAAGCGTTAGAATAGTTTTATACCTGACTGTCAAGGTGGGGCCACAATGAAAGAGTGATAAATAAACAGAGAACAAGCCTTGTCATGCAATTTGTAGTGGATAACGGGCGCTGACTGAGTGGAGCCGCATGATGGATTGTCCTACTGGGAAATAAACCGTTTCAGTGTTACACGTTGTGAAGTTAAACCACTCGAAAACGAAATTATCAATGATATCCAATTTGTTCCACACGATATTTGTTGTTTCTGTGAAAAGTACGGGCTTTGAAAACCCTCTTGCATCACACCCCAGCTTAGCTGCTTACTTTCTAGGTCAAGTACGTTACTTCCTCCAACCCTGCCAGCAAACATTGCTTCCAATTATCATTTTTAATGGTTCATGTAATTCTCTCCTTAAAAGCTTCCCGGCTTTGCCTCCATTAGACTGGCGAAGAGCCGCTTCAACATTCAGAACATTCACCCTGCTACCCTGTTACCCTTTCCACGCTGAAGAGCAACGTTGTGTTGTCAGAGATTAGGTCCTAGAGGAGATCGACCGTACGAGTAGTTTGGGTTAGGAGTTGTTGGTTTATCGATTGAAAAATTTTAAATCACCCAATCAAAATCAAATGGTGGGATTTAGTAGAGTTGTTATTTTTTGCACTGTACCATTTTAGATCCCCATTCAGCCCTTTCTACCTGTTTAAAAGCAGGAAACTTGTAACAAGAATGGAAAAGGCTAAAGGTTCCAGATTTTGCGACATAGTGGTGGTGCTGATGACAACATCCGCGCTAACGCCCGGTGTGTGTGTGGTACCTTCAACATAATACTTTCTCTGTCAACTATACTTATGCGCTCATCGACGGAGAAAGCGGGAGGAAGAGAAAGCTGTTCAAAGTGCTGCTGCTGCTGGTGTGCGGCTCGGTGTTACTATCGAAATGATTAAAAGTGAGCACCATCGTCTGCGTGGCTGCACAGAGTAACAACGAACGAGTAGGTACCAGCTCCGGTAAGAGGCTTTCGCAATGTGACGCTATCAACAAGGACAAGACTGCTCCGTACAGGTCGTGTAATTGCCTTCGCTGCATGCTGCTTGCTTACTCGCTTGCATACATGGAGCAGCGTGTCTTGTAAGCTATAAGCGTATGACAAAGAGCGTGGTGATCTTATTACTTCGGAAAACAATTTGTAATGCTACGTGTACAACAGTTTCGTTCCGGCATCAAAAATGCTAATGGAATTTCAATTTTAAGCGGAAGCGGATGACAATGGAACGACGGCGCAGGTCGTTTGGATGCTAGGTGTTAACATTTTCGATACGCTGTTGCAGAGCAAAGCTCTCGAAGCCATCTTTAACAGTCGTGTTTCAAATATCTGTGGTGATGATGATAAAGCTTTATAAATAATAATGAAGTAGTTGCAGATTGTAAAATAAATAAATAATAGGAAACAAGAAAATGTTCAATGAAATAAAATTTTACGATAGCGATTCTGCAGATTGCTTCTCTGTATGGTAGCTTAGCTCTTAAAATGGATTGGATTTCTGGGTGAATTCTATTTCAACATAATATACTCAGTTCCATTTCCATTTAAAGTACCATGTTTTCTGTTGTATAAATCAATTTGGTTTTTCCAGACAATAAAAAAACTCGAGCATTGACTGAATTTGGTTAAACAATTCCAGCCTTCAGAAAAGTCTTTAATATTGCTTATAAGTACTTCAATGGACCAGTAAAAGTTTGTGTTTATGTTCCACCATAACTCCAGAACACATTTCCACCCAACTCGACCTACGTGTTTCTCATACAAAGAAAGTGATCATAGACGTATCGGAAATGTGTATGGCAACCCTTACAACGTTAGAGTGTCCAAATTGATGAGGAAGTCAGTTGAACGCTATTCCAAAACTCAAAATGGCTATTATCGGTTTCTGTAAATCTCCGAAAATCCAATTGATAACTAATAAATACATTGGTTTCTGGAAAGCTGAGTAATTGCAGAAATTTATCAAACGCGGTCTAACACTGGTACCTGCTTATGAAACCAGAATCACCCCTAAACAACGAAAATATGTGTCCGACGACGTTTTGGAATTCAATGGCAGTAAATGAAGACAATCGATATAACTCCCAATAATGGGTATTTCCCGGAAAAGAGAAAAGAGAAAAGCTATTTTTAAATACAAAATGGTAGTTTGCAGTTTCTGGAAAACTAGATAAAATTTACAAAAATACTCTAACACTACACAGTATTGATTCATTACGAACCTATTTGACGCCAAGAAACCAAAAATTGATTTCTGACATTATTTTGCAATCCAATTTGCGACTTCTTATTTCTGCACAGATGGGTCGAACTGAGCAAAATGCTAAAATACTCCCAGATGCTGATGCTGACGGTTTCTGATGTCATTTTGATATCCAGAATTGTGACTTCCGTGCTTAGAAAACTGTAAAAAACTAAAAAATTATTGAAATACTTTCCAATATAAGTATTCTCAGAACCGGGAAACACCTTACGACGGCATTTAAAACCTCAAAATAACAAATTCCATTTTCTGAAAAGCGAAAAAAGCTCATCAATGGTGTTAAACCTAGAGTCTATGAAATGATGTCTAAAAGAATGATAAATGTTTTTTTCAAGATTCGGTTTCTATTTCTAGTGCATCAAGATAAATAATAGTGATCGGTGATAAAATTGGCGATTAATATTCGATCCTTTTCGGTATTTCAGTCTTCATCGTCTATCGGTAGGTTGTAATAATTTTCATACGATGCCACTCCACGAGAGAGCAGACTCGAAGCACTCCCTCTCAGAGGTTGAACTTATTATAACTCCTACAAACCGAAGAGTGAATACTTTTCGCTGATCGAAGAGAAGTGTGAATACGAGAGAAAAAAATTCTGAGACGGCAAATATCGGAAGCGATAGAAGATTGCGATCATCCGTTCTTTCTTAGCCGTAATTGTTGTCGATAAAATAGATTTTTCATCATTTTACAAAACGTTGCTTGTTAGTGTCAAAAAGTACACCATGTACTTTCATTCGTCGGTCGGTGTGGAGATTTTAATCAACCACGAATGCGTTGGAGCCTTATTGAGGATTGTGTTCAATGCGATTCTCTTCGACTACCGGCGGCTAGGAGCACTCTTTTGGATGGAATGGATTATTCGTGCCTTCACCAAAGAAACCTAACCTGCAACTCGCTCAATCGCACTCTTGATTTAGTTTTCTGTACGCCCAATTGTGAAGCCGTTGTTCATAACTGCTCCGTTCCGCTTCTACCCGTTGACTCACATCATCCCCCGCTCGAGATAATTCTTCCTATACAAGCAGTGTGAACACATGTGAAGAATCAGTTTAAAGTCGAAATGAGCGGCCTTTGAAAATAGATTTTTGCGGCTCTTTCACAATATTTGACCACCATTGACTGGAATGCGATTTTACCGAATGATGTTGATGAAATGGCAGAATCGTTTTGCTCTATATTGAACAATTGGCTGACTGCGAATGCGTGATTTTTGGCGTTCTATTGATTCCAAGCGAAAATGTCCAGTGATACCAAAGAATGTCTATTTCAATGAGACTACATCAGCTGATGTTACGCATTCTTGCCAGTTGTTTGCTGAGCATTTTGCATCAGTATTCTCAAAGAATCCTGCTTGAAGAACGGAGATAAGTGACTGTGTGTTACTGTCTCTGCTATGCGACTGCTTCGTTTGAAGGTTGCGAAAAAAGTGAAAGATTGGATAGCAAAACCATCTGACAGTATGTAGATACTCACGTACTAGATGTGTGCCAATATAACAGTTCGCACAGTTGTGATACTCGGTTGTACACCAAAAGGAATGCATACGTTCAATTTATTTGACTGTTTATTCAATCCTCAACATACTCCCGCCCCTACACCAGTGTATCCTTCAAAGGGTAATAAACATAACTTTGCAAGCGATCTTTTGATTTCACCTCTTGAAGTCAAAAGTGTTGCCACCCTGACACGTCAATCCGGTCCTGGGTGAACTTGAATTACACGTCCTGTGATCCATGTACACGGCGGCAAGTTATCCTCTTTGATTAGGCACAACTGACCGATTAGCAGATCGGGTTCCTTATGAGACATTTTTTTTGAGCTTTGTTGCATGTTGTTCAGTTACTCAAGTCTCCATCGTTCCCAAAACATATGTAAGTTTTTCTGTATTTGTTTATATCTCGTTAACCGATTTGAATAGTTTTGGGAATAGTCCCTATCTGGCATAGCATTTATTGGCCCTCCAGTTATAAAATGCCCAGGTGTTAAGGGGTTTGGGTCGCTGGGATCTGATGACATGGGTGAAAATGGTCTTGAGTTCAAACAACCCTCTATTTGTTTGAATAAAGTCAATATTTCCTCATATGTGGGTATTGTAGATCCAAATACCCTACGCATATGATGCTTAACACCTTTGACTCCTGCTTCCCATATTCCGCCAAAAGCAGGTGATCGAGGAGGTATAAATTTCCACTCGACTCCTTTTCCCTTGAAAAACTCCTGGATGTCTGGCGCGACCTTGTAATTAAAATTCTCATTTAATGTCTTAATCTCGTTTCTGGAGCCCACAAAATAAGTAGCGTTGTCGCAATAGATAGTTCTACTCCAACCCCTTTGACCAGCAAACCTTCTTAGAGCTGCTATGAAATCGGATGTTGATAGCCCTGTTACTAGATCTATATGAACTGCTCGAGTTCTTAGGCAAATAAATAGTGCAAAGTATACCTTGAGTGTTTTTTGAGTCCGCACAAATACTTCCTTGGCGGTGAATGGCCCACCAAAGTCAATCCCACATGTCTCAAATGGTCTGCCTGGATTAACTCGTTCACTAGGAAGTTGTCCCATAACTTGATTAAGCCGTTTTGGATTGTTGCGGTAGCATTTTAAACATTCGTGTACCACTCTACGAGTAAAATTGCGACCATGAATAGGCCAATATTTCAATCTCATCGCATAAAGTAGATCTTGTGCTCCTACGTGTAGATTTTCCAAATGATAATAAACGGCCAACAAATATGCTAACTTGCATTTCGATGACAAAATAATTGGGTGCTGCTGGTTAAATTCCACTCCGGCCGCCTGAATGCGTCCTCCAACGCGAAGAACCTGACGATCATCTAAGAATGGTTGAAGAGTTATAAGGGTGCTAGAACTGGGCAACGATTTATTTTTCTTTAACAGTTGAATCTCGGTTGCAAAGTATATAGTTTGTGCCATTCGAACAATGCACAACTGAGCATCATCTAGCTCCTTCAACGTAAGTGGCCCTGTTTCTCTTTCAATTTGCTGTATGTGACAGTTTCGTTTGAAACGCAGACAGTATGCTACAACTCTCTGCAACTTTTCTAATTTCGAATAACGATCCAGTAATGAGTAGTTTACTTCGCAACGAGAGTCTACTTGTTGTTGCTCTTGTGTGATCATGACTCTTGATGGCCTTTGAGTCCATGTGCGATCGCGTCCTTCGAGGAATGCAGGGCCCTTCCACCAAATCGTGCTCTCCGCTAGCTTTTGTGTAGACGTTCCCCGGGAACTAAGATCTGCTGGGCTCTCCTTTGACCCGACGTGATTCCAGTTTTCGATTGGTGACATATCATTTATCTTCCTAACGCGGTTGCTGATGAAGGTTGGCCTTTTCTTTGTCGGATTGGAGATCCAATCTAATGTGACCATCGAGTCAGTCCAGTAATAGATCCCGTGTACTTCGATCGCAAGTGCTTCCTTGGCTTTAGCCATGTGTTCTACCAGCAAAGTTGCCGCTCGTAGCTCCATGCGTGGGATGGTTGTGTCTTCTGTGTTCGTCTTTTTACTGCTTGGTGCGATTCGAGATTTTGAGCACAACAGCCTGACATTAAAACCTTCTTCATTGGCCGTTCTTACGTAAATAACCGCACCATAAGCACGTTTGGCTGCGTCTGCGAATCCGTGAAGTTCTACCAAGCAACCTTTGCTGTGTACGTATCTAGGAATAGAGATTTTGTTAATTTCTTCCACCTGCTTACAGAACCATTTCCATTGATTCTTAATTTGTTCTGGAAGTTCTTGATCCCATTCTAGCTTTACCGACCAAATGTCTTGCATTGTTAATTTGCCATGTAGAACGATCGGACTTAGAATCCCTAGAGGATCGAAAATTTTTTGCACCTCTGACAATACGTTTCGTTTTGTGGTTCTTGCGCTCATATTTATGTCTGCTCGAAATCCAAACATATCAGCTCTTGTATCCCAAAGCATTCCCAGAATTTTCACTATTGAAGTCAGGTACTATTGAAGGATCGTTAGCTTTCCATTTATGTAGCTCAAAACCTGCACTCTTCAGAATCGTGCTCATCTCGTTCTTTGTTTGAATCAACCTTTCCGGGTCATCATGTCCTGTCAATACGTCGTCCATGTAGAAGTCCGTTTTAATTACATTAGAGGCTTCTGGATACCGTTCCTCGTTCTCGATCGCCAATTGTTGTAAGCACCGAGTCGCTGCAAATGGTGCCGAGCAAGTTCCATATGTGACAGTATTTAAGCGATAGGTGGTGACTGCTTCTTCTTGTGAGAATCGCCACAATATTAGCAGCAATTGCCGATCATCTACGTGAATCAACATTTACCTAAACATTTGTTTTACATCTCCTGTCAGTGCGTAACGATGACTTCGGAACCTTAGAAGAATGCTGAAAAGTTCTTGTTGGATTGTGGGTCCGCTCATCAAAACGTCGTTCAACGATAGTCCGGTTGATGTACTGGCAGATGCGTTAAAAACAGTTCTCAATTTAGTAGTCTTGCTCTCAGGTTTAAGTACAGCGTGATGAGGCAAGTAAATCATAGGTTTATCATTGTCTATGTCGTCTTCTTCAATTTTTTCCATGTGCCCGGATGTTAGATAGTCCTTCATGAAGGGTGTATAATCAGTTCGTAATTCAAAGTTTTTCTCGAATCGTTTTTCTAGCTTAAGCAGCCTTTCTAAAGCTAAGCTCCTGGATTCTCCGAGCTGTTCGATATTTGTCTTTGTCGCTAGTCTCAACACGAATCTGCCATCCTCACTTCGTCTGGTTGTATTAACAAACAGTTCCTCGCAAAGAATTTCTTCCTATGTCAATTCTCTAATTGAAAGGTTAACTGTTCTCTCATTCAGAAACCGGTTCACGTCATTGCCAGTGTTTACGCGTGCTACTTTACCTCCAACTATCCACCCTAGCGCAGTATTCTGTATGAGCGGTAATTGCTCACTTATTTGTATGTTTCCGTTTCGTAGTATGTCAAACAGAACTGAAACTCCCAAAAGCATATCAACAGGACGACTTAAATGAAATTAAGGATCAGCCAGGTTTACATCGTTCAAATCCCAATCGTTTATGTTCACGTCGTGTGTCGGTATAGCTCCGGTTATTGTGTTGGTTCCAAGTGAAGTTACCGTTCTGCTGTAGTTTGAAAATCTAGCCTTAAAGAATATCGATGTCTTTCCCACGACCGGTTGCACTTGTTGACCTATACCAGTTACTTTTACATTGGTTGAGGATACATAGCCACCCATCCTTTTTACAAATGAATTTGTTACGAAATTTGACTGTGATCCCGAATCCAATAGAGCTCGACAGGAGACTTTGGAGCCATTTGTTCCCAGAACCAAGACTGATGCAGTCGGTAATAAAACTTCCGGTGCGTAGTGATGAACAACATCTGTGTTTACTGTAATTATTTATTGAACCAAAAGAAAAGACAAAATACACAAATTACTCATAAATTGAACATTTTGAACTATCGCATTAGTTTACTCACATTTCTTATCGAACTGGAACTTGCGCTCATGGTTATTATTATCTGTACCAACATGTTTCTCGCGATGGATCGTCGTGTGGTGTCTTCTGTCACACTTCAAACATCCTCGGCTTCGGCAAAGCTCGGCGGTGTGATTTGCCTTCAAGCAGTTGAAACATAGAGCGAATCGCCTAACCAGCTTGAGTTTTTCGTCGATCGATTTTGCATTGAATCTGTTGCAGTCATACAACGGATGATTCTTTCCACAAGCTACACATCCTTGTGTTTCGAAACGATGATTTGCGGTAAACGCACGAATTTCCGTTTTTTGACGTTTCACTGCCGGTGGCTCTAGACCTTGCCGTTCTTTTGAAGGCATAGCGTCTAGAACTTGGCATCTGTCATTTACAAATTTACAAATACAAAAGCTGCTGATTCCCATTCCCTCCTGGTTGCTGAGTCCAACTTATTCACCATTAGATGTACCAATATGGCGTCCCACGCATCCACAGGTTGCTCCAAAATCTTCAAGCATCTTAAATGTTTCCGTGCTGAGTCAAATAATTCGCGTAATAACACTGCTGCTTCAAAGGCCACCGCCTTCAGCTCAAAAAGTCCGCGAGTGTGCTGTTGGATGAGCAACTTTGGATTATTATATCGGTCAAACAAAAGATCGTACGCAATACTGTAGTTGGTCTCGGTAGTCTGTAGCGAATCGATAAGACCCAGTGCAGCTCCTTTTAACGATAGTTTCAAATACTCGAACTTTTGTATCGTAGGCAGTGAATTTCTTCGGTGGATCAATGAATTGAATTTGTCGATCCATTCCAACCAAGGTCGGCAAGTCCACTGTTGGAAGACGTACCGAATCTCTGCTGAAAGTACTGGTAGCTGCCGGTCTCTTATTCTGGATCAGCTTATCAAACGTCGCCAGACCTGTCAGATATTTTACCTCAACCTCCGTCCGATTTTCTGCCTCCTCCGGCATCCATTGTTCGAGATTGCTTTGAGTTTGGTCATACGTCTTGTAACAGTCCTTCAACATGTCCCTCCTGGTTTCCAGAAGGGCGATCGCATTTTCAAAAATTGCCACTGTTTCGATAATCTGCGTTATGCGCGATGCCGCATGATTTCGCTGAATCACTGCTCTTTCCAGCTCAGACTGAATAATGGCATACGTCGGTTGTTCCTGAACAATCTCTTGTTCGATGTGTTTTCCACTACCCCCAGCAGCCAGCGTGTCTCCGGAATTTTCCATGATCTAGTGAAAGAGAAAGGCGACGAAATGCGAAATGTAGTGTATTGCGCGTTTGATTCATTTTTCCCTTGTTGTCTATTTTATAGCTTTGTGTTTTTGATTCGTCCACCATATTGCAAAATATGTTACAGCAATGGTGCCGTTACTGATTCGCATAGGGCTAACCTCAATTATGAGCCGATTCCGTTTTTTGTCCAACCCACGTGTTGGACCCATTTTTTTATGACCCAGATGTCATTCATTTCTCTAAATTTTATGACTAATCGACTTTCAAATTATTTCTTCTGATAGCTTTCTGTGTCTAAAGCTCAAACTTGCCCGAGCTATATAATAACCCTGGCGTTGGTGAACAATGGTAGGAAAATACAACGATACGACCCTTGCGTCGTTTCAGTTGTACGAACTGAATCAGAATTCGCCGATTTTCAGCCCAGGCGCTGCGAAAGTATAACCTAAAAATCGATAAGTATAGCAGAAAAAACGACCCACGTGTCATTTCCGATGAGTCCAACCCGTGCGTTGAAAACAATATCCAGCACGGCACTTCAATACGACCCACGTGTCGTTCTTTTTGCTCAATTAACCCTGGCGTTAAAAGTTGCTGGAAGGTGCTCAGTGCTTCCTACCAATTGAAAGCTTCGTTCCTGAATTTGGTTATCGTGAAAATAAATTTACCTCTTCGATAGACGATCCGGTTCGAAGGACCAGAAAATGTGTGTTACTGTCTCTGCTATGCGACTGCTTCGTTTGAAGGTTGCGAAAAAAGTGAAAGATTGG
This sequence comes from Wyeomyia smithii, assembly GCF_029784165.1. Classification (NCBI taxonomy): domain Eukaryota; kingdom Metazoa; phylum Arthropoda; class Insecta; order Diptera; family Culicidae; genus Wyeomyia; species Wyeomyia smithii. The sequence continues at coordinate 21,839,586 of NC_073695.1, forward strand.
ATAGCAAAACCATCTGACAGTATGTAGATACTCACGTATCAATGAGCATAAAAGAGAGGTGAGGAGGAGAGTGCATTTTCCTAGTATTAGTAAATGCTTCAAATGTAAACAACTAGACGAACTCAATGGTAACCTCAAATAGCTACGTCACTATTTGGCATCATCTCTGGGCAGAAGGGGGCAAGCAGAGGGGCGCGTGCAAGTGTTAGTAGGTTTTCTCCTCACCTCTCTTTTATACTCATTGCTCACGTACTAGATGTGTGCCAATATAACAGTTCGCACAGTTGTGATAGGAATGCATACGTTCAATTTATTTGACTGTTTATTCAATCCTCAACAGTGACGCCATTCGCGATGTTCCCGTTGATTTAATCGATCTCAACGCATTTGCTATGGATGTAGAAACGGTTTTGACCGCAGCGAAAAAATTGAAACGATCGTTCGCTCCTGGTCCTGATGGTCTGCCAGCTGTTGTGATATGCCGGTGTATTGCCTCTTTAGCGCTACCATTGAGTATTATTTTCAACCGTTCGTTCCAGCAGATGAAGTTCCCTCGCATCTGGAAGCAATTGTTTATGACTCCTGTTTTTAAACGTGGTGATCGTTACAATGTGATTAATTATCGAGGGATCACGAGCCTATCCGCAGCCTCAAAACTGTTGGAAATTATAGTGCGTGAAACAATGTTGGATGTCACGAAAAGCTATATCTCAATTGACCAACACGGCTTTATGACTGGTAGATCGTTTACAACGAATTTGATGAAATTTACGTCAGAATGTATAATTTGGAGAAAAAAACGCAAGTCGATGCTATATATACAGATTTAAAGGCAGCTTTCGACAAAATTGACCATCAAATACTGCTTAACAAGTTGTCTCGGCTTGGGATTTCTACTCAATTGGTGTCCTGGCTAAAATCATACCTAACGAATCGTGAACTTCGGATACGGATTAATGGTTGCATATCGAGGGCATTTACAAACAATTCCGGTGTCCCATAAGGTAGTAATCTTGGTCCGCTACTATTCATTCTATTATTCAATGATGCTGCTTTGATTTTGAATATAATTTTTTTTTAATTGGTGTATGCTGACGATTTGAAGTTATATGCTGTTATACAAACGCAGGAGGACTGTCGCCGTGTACAAACCTGTCTAAGTTTGTTTGTTGATTGGTGCCACAGAAACAAATTGATTGTTAGCGTGGAAAAATGTCAAGTCATCTCGTTCCATCGCAAATCACAACCAATTATCCATGATTATCATATTGACGGCATTACGCTCACCAGAGTAACCGAAGTGACTGATTTGGGTATCCTATTGGACTCGAAAATGACATTTGATTTGCACCGCTCAGGGTTGATTTCTAAAGCAACAAGACAGTTGGGCTTTGCATCCAAGGCGGCTAAGGACTTTTCTGCCTTGTCGTGCTCGGAGATGAGTTCGAGGTGGTCGACGAGTTTGTGTACCTCGGCTCTCTGGTAACTCAGTATAACGATACCATCCGGGAGATAAGGAGACGTATTATCAGTGGAAGTCGTGCCTACTATGGGCTCCATAAAAAACTACGGTCGCATAATCTGAGTCTTCGCACCAAGTGTATCCTGTACAAAACGCTAATAAGACCGGTCGTTCTCTACGGGCATGAGACGTGGACAATGCTCGAGGAGGACTTCCGAGCACTCGGAGTTTTTGAACGTCGGGTGCTAAGAACCATCTTTGGCGGTGTGCAGGAGAACGGAGTGTGGAGGCGTAGGATGAACCACGAGCTTGCGCGCCTCTACGGTGAACCCAGTATTCAGAGAGTGGCTAAAGCTGGAAGGATACGCTGGGCAGGGCATGTAGCTAGAATGCCGGATAGCTCCCCTGCAAAATTGGTGTTCGCTTCAAATCCGGCGGGGACGAGAAGGCGAGGGGCGCAACGAGCGAGATGGGTGGACCAGATGGAGCACGATCTGCAAAGTAGCGGGTGCCCGCGGAACTGGAGGCAGGCAGCCATGGACCGAGTGAATTGGCGGAACCACGTTATGCAGGCCATGTCTTGGGACGTACGGCCATCTAAGTAAGTAAGTAAGTAAGTATTGTATGGTACCCCTACCAGATCACGTGAAATCTAAGGATAAAACGGGTTCAAAAACGGTTTATTCGATTGGCACTGCGGAACTTACCATGGAGAAACCCCGACAACTTGCCACCATACCCTGATAGATGCCGACTACTGGGCTTAGACACTTTGGAACGCCGAAGAAAAATACAACAATGTGTGTTCATCGCTAAGCCACTAAATGGAGAATCAGATGCCCCGGAACTGCTCCAAATGGTAAAGTTTCGTGTCCCGAACAGAAATCTCCGAAACGCAACATTACTGCAACCTGTTTTCACCGCACTTTGTTCGGAAAAAAATGAACCTTTCACAGCGTGTGTTCATAGCTTTACCGCTGTTGAAGACCACTCAGTTTGACGAACCAACCCGATATTTTATAAGTAGACTCAAAACTGTGATTAGTTAGTAAATTTTTTCTTTAGGACTATTTATTGTCAGATGGATTATTCAAATACAAATACAAATACAAATACAAATTATTTTCAACAAGGTTTTGTCTATTGATTTATGTTCATCGATGTCGAAGAAATGTGATAAGTGATCTGAATCCAATAGGATTCATGAGAATTCTCTGATTCGACTCCCTGCAGAAATATCTGAAGCAGATAATCTTGTTATTGCAGCGAATTTCAATATTTCTAGAGATGCTTTCCAAAAGGTCTCAAAAGGTTCGCTACGACATTTTCTTTGAACGATAGATCAACGGTATATTCGATATGAAGGAGAAAGTTAATGGAAATTCTAAAACACTGAAGTCGCTTTTTACGCGGGTGATACGTGCTGCGTAAAAAAAGGCGTAAATTCCAGAATTCGCGTAAAACAAACGCGTAAATTCCGGAATCCGCGAAAAAAAGTCGTGGGAAAAGCGATCTTAGGGTATTAAAAGGTTTAACTGAGTCTGAGTGAGCGATGAGTGTGTATTTTCAACATGGTTTGCATCCGCTTGCAAAATATCAAATATTTGTGTTTTTTATGTCGTAGTTTACCGATCGTGCAGTGATTCACATGATGCCTTTGCAATCATTCATCCAAAATCATTGCTTACTGTATGACAGACAGAAAAATATACGCGGCAGTTTTCGTCATATTTTTTCTACTCCGTATGCGTACGACCGACGAACTAATACGTACACTGGCTGAAACGGTAACTAAAAACTAGTAACAAGTGCAAAATATGCGGTAGTATGTGTTGTTTCTTGACTGGTGATACAAGTTATTACTTTCAGAGCAACAAATTTGTTGCAAAAGGAGAATTTTTCGTTATTTTTTTCAAAGTGACTTATGAAAATTTTGCCATGTTTGCAACGACCATTATAACCATTATAAAAAGCTTATAAAAAGCTTGTATCATGTGCAAATTATATGACAGTATGTATTGTTACTTGACAGGTGAAGAATGTTATTGCTTTCTAAGTAACAAATTTATTACAAAAGGAAGATTTTTTTGTTGCTGCTTTTTAAGAAACAAGAAAAAATGTTGCGTGCAAAAAGCGAAAAAAATGAGCATTGGGTGGCAATTTAGACTGAGCAGTCTCAAAAAAGAAGAATGACTTTTTTTTATTCTGTCCGATGATTCGTGACCCAATCAGTGACATATTCAAGGAACAATATATCTTGTTCATTCCTTGTCATGGTGCTTTTTGACATATGTACTATGTTTAAGCTATTCGAGATCATAGTAAGTGGTATTGTACTTTTTCGAATTACGCATTAAATTTCTCTGTTTGAGTTCACTTTATCGTAATGCAAGTGTAACAGAAAACAGGAACCCTTGAATAGCTTCTAATTATGTATACCATTGATGCGTAATGCCTGAGCTCGAATCTATATGGAAGAACTTACGCTTGAAACTTCGCACAAGGATTTCATGGTACTGAACTTATAGGTTAGGAGTTCCCCAAGGAATCCATATGGGACCCTTGTTGTTTGCATTGTTTTTAATGGCGCAGTTCTACCATTAGGTGATGGTTGCAAGTGATGGTTTTGCACACAAAAGACACTAAAGCTACGCCTACAGAAAACAAATATTTCGTCAATTGTCTCTGTGACAATTGAAATACAATTTATAAGTTATTCTCCGAAGAGTCATAGACCAAATAGTTTTACTTTGGAGGCAAAAGTATCATTATATTTTTAGTTATGGTGATAATTGAAAGAATAAAAGACATTTTGTCATTAAATAGTCACCAAATTGTTAAAAGGTATGTTTGGTTTTTTTCTGCTAAATTTATGGTGACATTTCATAGAAATAGTTTTTCCAGTTTGTCACTGTGTTTTTCGTTAGAAAATAAACGTAATTTTTTTTTTTGAAAGAATATGTGACCTCACAAAAAAGTTATTAGCATAGTCACAGTGATTTTGGTAATCATCTCTTTTGGTTTGACCGATAAATGTCACTGTTTGATTACCGTGACTTTTGTTAGAAAATATATGTCAACACTTTGTTTCAAAAGTATAGGTGCTCGTTTTGAAAAAAAAATATGTAATTACCCTGTTTCAATCAAATAAACAGGAAAACATTAATTCAATATCACATATTCACACAATCCAATGTTCGATTAGTGTTGGCTCACAAAAGTTCTTCGAACTAAATTTCTATTTTTACCCGTTGACATTTAAGTTTATTAAGCAGACAATGTATGCAGTAATGAAAACGAAAAATGAACGAACTGAAAATATAATACAAATTTGGAAAAATACACCGCATCCCGACGAGACTTGAACCCGCAATCTCCCTGTCTCCGGCATGGCACGACTTAGACTGACTTTGATCTCGATTAGTGATGGAAAAGGTATCGATATTTATCGTCAATATCAATAATTGCTTTATATCGATAATATCGATAAATCTTAGCGTCATCGATAATTATCGATAAGTTGCAGGCGGCAGTTCAGGTGGCATAAGAATGCGAATTATTTCTTGTCCTTGCAAAATATCATATAGTTGTTATCCAAAATAGCCAATTATTGTTCCCAATTCTTCACTGGCCGAATAAACTTCGGTAATATTTACAAGTGAACAGACATTATCCTTGCTTCTGCGACCTCGCACCCCTGCAAAAATTATCGATAATTTATCAATAAGAGATTAATGATTAATGATTTTGCTCGATATTTCCCATCACTAGTCTCGATCACACAGGTCTATAAGAGTTATCAGCACCAGCTGACTCTTCTATGTGTGATGAGACATTCCTTTAAGTCGTATAAATAACTATTGCACACCAGTGCACAGTGAGGCGACTTCATACAAAGTGTTTTTGGCACTTTTTCAGTTTACATTTTTTTATGGAATTATATGATCTTTGACCACAAGTAGGGCCACTGGGCATCTTCCCCATTGAAAAAAATGCGTTATTTATGGACGACCCCTGGAATTAAACAGATTTTGCCAGAATATAATTTTTTTCATTAAATTAAAACAACATAAGTAAAAAAATCATCATCATCATTATCTTTCGCTGTGATTGCTGAAATCTCCTGTTGAATTGTTTCCAGAAAATTTGAATTCATTATACTTATCAGCAGGATATATTTCTTTCGTTGCTATTTTCATTTCTTCTGGTGATTTTCGATGTTTCATTGTTTCATATATATGTTGTCTTTCAAATCCCTTTTCTATGGGTAAAAGAGGACATGTAAATACATGTATAAAACCATGAATTGACAACTTTCTAGACATTAAATTTGGTGGTGCTGCTGAAATTGAAAGCTCCATAATAAAATTTAACGGATTTATGAATTTGAAAAGCCAGATAACGTTCTAAATGAATACGAAAAAAAGCGGAGGGCGAAGAATGTTCCTTGTTTTTTTTTTTTTTTTTCAAACAGCAAACTGTGTGCTTTACTTTTGTATGCAAACGAGTGCGAAGCGAAAGCAATCTGCAAACGGGCTATTGTAAGCCGGAGTTTGATGGTATGAATTTGCTGCTAGGATTTGACACTTCAATCAGTTTAGCGAATTTCGTGATCATAAATTCAAAAGGGCTGAATGTTTTCAATATTGTTTTAAATATGCAGAATGTGAAAAATTAGTTTGACATAATTAAGATTTCATAAATATATGTTTACTGTTTTCTTTTTTACCACGTATTTTTATAAGTTTTTATTGATAAATTTTGTGATTTTTTACCAAATTTATATTTTATGCTTACGGATTGAGTTCTATATAAATATTCATTAATGGGGCATCATGGTTCTGATTAAAATTAATCCTGGATGAAATTTCAACTTAAAAAAAATCTGCTATCGCTTTTTTAACAAAAGTGACAATTTGCGCAGTTTTGCGCCACAGCGGACAATATGCATTTGAAAGCTTACGTTTTCACCTAAATTTTGAATGTATTCACAACCGTGACAAACTGCGGCAACTATACTTTTAAGCTACTTTTCTACAAAAAATCACGTTTTTTCTCCTTTGACGTCGAAACTTTTCCTCTGACGTCAAAAATATCCAAGCTATCATTGAAGCCACAGAGCGTTTCAAAGTGATGCACTTTTTTCAAAACAATATCAATACACGTCAGTATGCCTAGCTTTGAAAAGTCATAAAAAATTCAGATTTCATGATATTGCGCCCAAATTTTGGATTTAGACACTTGAATGTTATAGCAATAAAGGTAAAATATTATGAAACAGCTAACGAAAAAAGTTGTTTTTGGCTGATGGCCAGCGATTCCCTACTGTGCAGTGTGTGTAGTTATGGATGAGCAATAGAATAAGTCGGCAGTGGAGTGTGATACGCATATAGATTGTGGAACAGTACCACCGTCCCCCGTAGTTTAATTGGTTAAAATACCATGCCGAAGACAGGGAGATTGCGGGTTCAAGTCCCGTCGGGATGCGCTATATTTTTCCAAATCTCTATCATATTTTCAGTTTGCTTATTTTTCGCTTTCTCTACTGCACACATTGTCAGCTTTATAATCACAAAAGTTCCTATATCAATTGATTCTCATTGGAGCACTAACAAAATGATCTTTGATCATCATGAAAAAGAATCCATATTTTTTACAGAAGTCACCAAAAATAATTGGTGACGATTAGGTATCTAGAGTTTTTCGGTTCGCCAAGATGAAGGCGATAATTACTAAATGCGGTAAATGTATAAATTATAAAATTAAAACATTAAATGAACATTTTCCTCGCAAACTTACTTATATTTGATAACAACTTCAATACTGAGGTCGCATATGAACAGACATATGATTAATAAAGGAATGAATTGAATTTTTTGTGATTTTTCGAATGTCATTTGAAACCTAATTTTCTCGAAGGCGCATGAAAATTTCAAGGGGTAGGAGATATGCTTTCTCCATGAAAATGGCTTTTGGTATTTATCGCAATTTCAATCTATTGTTTATATGTGTACATATTCAGTTCTTTCTAATTTCCATCAGTGAAATGGAAAAAATCTCAAATAGCAATGTTCGGGAGTTGGTCACGAGTAGAATAATTTATTCTAGTCATTAGTCACGGAAAATATTCTTGAACGTATTGATAAAAAATACGACACGCAATAAGAACGTTTCTGGTTTCTCCTGTAAATATCACTAAATTAAAAATACGAAAGGTGAAACATTTCTAACAAGCCACTTTGTTACAATTACCAATAGTTTGTATAAGACTTTAAGCCCCGCCGTTTCGAGGGTTATTCAGCATTTCTGGCCATTTACAGAAAATATTCTTCGTACGAATGTGAATTTTCCCTAAGAGGTCACCAACATATCACTTGTACGGACTGGGTAAAAATGAAATTGTGTTCAAAATTTAGAGCTATCGAAAATTGCCGTTCTATATTGTTTTATTTTTGTATTTCATTTTTCAAGGGTTTTACAATTAATTTCTTCAAAATACTTTATATATGGGAAGCTCTCTGTGCTTCCCACACGTTCGGTACACAGTCCAACAGCGACTGACGATAGTACACACATGCAATGCCAAACGGGTTGACATTTTCCATCTCCTTATGTCTGCTGGTTCTTCCAAGCTGTCGCTAATGATAGCCTTTACAACGCGAAATCTTTCGGCATAAATCCGACCGGGCTGTCAGGTGATTCTAATTCACAAGAGTAGGCCCGATGCTAGCGGGCAGCGAGGTAGTGTGGAACACTGTTTTTCTCGAGTAGGGAATAATATCAGCAATGGGAAAACATATAAAACGGTTTACTTCGTGTTCGTCATGACATCGGCCTAAGAAAAAGGAAAAACGAAGGAGTGCGAGTCCAACAACATCGTTGACAGCCGCAGGCGATGGGCATCCTCAAAATGAACAAAACTAGGCTGTCATGTCTGAACGAACGAAATACATGCGCAAGATTGAGCCGTCATGTGCAACACAATACATCTTCGTTGCCTGTGTAAGCTTCAGCTGTATGTGATAGCTGTCTATAACGTATTCGTGAGGATGCAGAAGAAGAGTAGAATGAGAGAACAGTCAGTATAGTGTCACACCGCAGTCTTTTCCAAAGCCTGATCCGATTACAGCATTTTTTTAAATTCGAAATATAAAAAAAAAACAATTATTTGAAAATTATAACATACGAAAAATCAGAAGAAACCAACACTAGCTCGAGGAAAAAAATCACAAGAGTTGTATGCAAAGCCACGACCGCAAGGTTGGCGTAGAACTATATAAGGTTGTTTGTTACATTACTTCACGCAAAAGTTCAAGCTTTAATCATCTAATGTGTCCTTTCAATTCGCACAGAATTTGCTGTGACTTCGCACATCCGATGCGTGATACGCATAACGCAAACGTTGTTCAAGGAATACATTGACAGAGATCAAAATCAGAATATGTATCATATACACAAAAATCGCAAACTAAACTTCGGCTTCGGGCGAACAATCAGTTTCGAGGCGCTCAAAAACCGTTCATTACTTTCGCGAGCCGGTGCGTATCAACGGCTCGTGCATCCCTAAAAATCGTCAGCAACCGAAACAGCCAATGGCGAGCCTTGTTTCTGCGGAAGTTCTTGACGCTGGTGTTAGTAACGCAGAACCGAATGCATGTGATGAAACCAAAGTCATAATTAAATGCAAAATGTTTTGGACTGATCTCATGTTTTTGTTTGTTGTTAATGATTGAATGATGTTTTAAAATGACCTGATTCATGAAAGTGAATCGATCAGGCAATAATTTCTTCAATGGAGTCAGTACCCAACTTATCAGTATTGATTGCTGGTTGCACTGTTTTAACGATGCCAACCTTCTGAACATCAGCTGATGCTTTATAAGTGTAGTGGTTTGGAGCTGCGCAATACATTCAAAATACGCTAGAGCATCAAATGCGTTATGCCCATCGCACATGCGTTGTACTGGTTCCGATTTTAAACAGTAAATGCGCTAATTTCGCTCATAAATGATCTGGTTACGCATACTCCAACTTTTGCGTGTTGTATTGAATATGTTTACAATTTTGTGCAAGAAAGTAGTTTGAGTGCTACCGAATTACAGTTTGCACTTATATCACTGAACAGCAATGGAACAAACACTATACAACGCAAACAAGTTTCCACAGTCAGAGTGCATGCAGATTGAAATAACATTTTACTATTAAATCTAGCGCAAAACGTGAAAATATTAATCTTCAATAATTTGTTTGCTGTCCTTATGAGGACATTTGTTTTTCAATTTCAAATTGGATATTATGTCAATCGCAACTGTGTCCTACCCCGATAGAGGGGATTAGGACATTTTTCTTATAACATAGTTGAAGGCTGTTTTTACACTGAAAATTTAACGGCATAAATATTTTGAATGCCAAAACGCTCGTGTGTTGTCAAAATACAACAACTTTTCATTAGAGGAAGTTCCAGCTAATGTGCTAATGTACTACTGATGCTGCTCTCTACTGCACAAAGGAAGCTTTTACTAGAGGAAGTGTCGCTGCACCAGCTGGCCCTGCCAATATCGCTGCTGCTGCTGCTGTTAGGTAAGGATTGTTGTAGTCGCTGTCTAGAACTAACATAAGCAGTTTCGGCTGAATAAGGCTCTTATGTAGGCCAAATAGTACATTCCGAATTACTAGGTCTATAATTCCATCGACCGTGATTGTAAAAGCTACCATCAAACGACCAATCAGAGTTTGAATTTTGCGTTTTGACAAGGCTTGACATTTTTCAATGGTACAACAGTTCGAATAATAAAAATGAAAATCAGTTTGGGGTGAATAGCTGTTTCTACAAGCATCGTAGCGCCTTCCGGTCTTAAGAAGAGTTTTTGACAGGAAAATTTTCTACAAATATCATGTACTGATATATTTTTAACAGCCAACTGGACATCTATAGAGAATAAGTATTGAAAAAGTGGATTTTCCCATATAAAATCGTATGGAAACTTTAAAAATCGGGCGTTTTACCGATCGATCTGAAAAGTTACACAATTGTTATAGGACCCATAAGGAACACGAAAAGTGCATGGGAGCTAACATTAATTTTTTGTCCCACCCTAATGGTTAGCTGTGTCATTGAGAAATCGAAGCAATGTTGGTAGTTTCTTTTTGTTATTTTACTACCGAAAAGTCTTGAGAATGTTTTTTTTTTCAACAAATTTCGTACCATGCCATAAAGGAACAAAATAATCGGTGAGTTAAGGCCACACAACAATGTCGATTTTGTTTTAAGTATGGAATTATAACCGACGCAGAACGCGAAACATAACCAAGCAGCCACAATTAATTTCCCCCACATGGAATGCCTCAAGAAAAGCCGTGTAATGTAGAGACTCACTTACCTCGCACTGGTTCATACGCACCAGGTTTGCCAACCCATTATTCACTCATAGCCAGACTCGGTTGGTTACAGCAATTTAGCAGCCTCTGTATGATGCTCTAACCTTGGCTCAATGCGAGTGCGAGTACACAATAAACACTCTAAGAAATTCCTCGAAATACAAGGTCCTGACTCCTGATCGTATCTTCACGAATCAACTATGCGCCCTGTGCCCTTTGATAGCACATTAATTCAAGGTAATTGTGTTTCAGTGGCACCATTTTGTAGAAGGAATGACGAAGCCGTCGCCGTTCTGCACATGAGCGTGACATAATAATAGCTTTTCTCTAACTTCACCATGCGTGTGCGTTGAGTGTTTTGTGTGCTTGTGTGTGAGTGTGTGCGGCTGATATAATCCCAAGACACCGTTCCGTACCGAAATATGAATGGTCGTAACACATTGTTATTGTTAGAAGCATAATTATTTTCACTCATTAAAACGTACCTCGGAACCGGTATTTGCAATCCACTTCAGGGTAAAAGTGAGGAAGATAATAGTATAATAGCGAAAACGTGAGCTGATGTGTGATAATGGCTTTCGCTCTGGATAGCTCGAGCCATAGAAAATACTCTGCCGCTATTATTATCGTGATAATAACAACAAAGCACGAAGATTGTTTTAAACCAGACGTTTAATAAAGCGACTAATACCCGCATTCTATGCATAATCATAATTGCGACATTTCAATTCTGTTCATTGTTGCATTGAAAAAAAAAACACAGTCATCAATAATCGATATCTCGCTTACTTCCCACGCTCCGCTCAATACTTGTTACAATATTGTTGAATAGCTGCAGCTCGAGCCATTTCACGATACCAAACAAAAGCTCTTTCAGATTGTGTTCCATTCCACGACCCGAGAACGATGATTTACCTCTTCCTGCAGCGTGCAACCCCGGACCGAAGCGATTTCACAAGCCGATCTTCGTCGAATCGGGGTAGAATTTTTCTTAGCTTGGTTCTGCGTTCGCCATTCGTATCGTTAGCCATCGATGTTGGGCCCTTGTGTGCGCACCCCGGTACAAGTGTAGCCTGAGTTAAATTAAAATACTTCTCCATTCGGAAACCATTGAACTTGACCGCAGCTCCACCATTTGTCATTCATTTCAGCCGAACCAAAACTATTCGATTAGTTTTTTTTTTCGAACACTGAAAAGAATTTTTTTACGATACTGAGTACAGCTGAAACGCAAAAAAAAAAATTCTGAGCGAAACATCGAATACAAATATCGTCAAATTAACCGAAAAAGTAGCGCTTGGTTTTTGGATTTCGGTCTGCGTATTTCGGGCGTGTCAAGTTATAAATTTTCTTAACATCCCACGTTCTACTGTGAAGAAAGAACGACAGATACAGTTGCCTCCTTACCCGGTAGCTCTGTGTGTTTCGATAGTCACGCCGGTACCGTCTGCGAAGTTTTCCCCCGCCGCCACCAAGTGTCGGAAGTGATGACGACGTGCTTCATATGATTCTAATTAAAACAGCAAGTTTAATGGTAAAAGTTATAATTTTATTGTGTTGCTGATTTAAACCAGTATAATACCAAGGAAAATGTCTTTATGACGCACAAGTTCACTTTGCTGGTGTTTTTGATACTATAATTCTCGGGGAAGGATGTGCACGACGTTTGTCGGTTGTAACCAAGTGGCGGCAGTCGTGAGGGCTAACAAACCCCCCGATATGTTGATGTTGGAGATGGTGAAAATACAAAAATTACGAACGTTGAATGATAATTTTTGGACATTGATGTGATTTAAATTGCCAAATTTCTATGAAACAAGCAATGTTTGTGGTAATGCGCATTGCTCCGATCCGAAGAGTATCAGGTAATCAGAGTTAGAGATGGGTTCATTAGTGAGCGGTTTCGCTCACTAAGAAGAACGAGATTCTTTTCCACTTGTATTCAGTTAGTACCAACAATTTAATCGAACATAAGCTTTAAAAAATATTCAATAGTTTTGAAGTTTTCTCTTTACTCATCGTTACTGTATCTGTATGTTAGAGCTATTAAAACTTCATTTTTTTTTTCAAGATTTTCAAGAAAATCAAGAACTGCAGAGTTTTTAAGAGTTTTGAAATTGCTGAACATTTCAAATGGATTAGGAATATGAAATACTTTTGACATTTCAAGAGTATGAAAAATATTAGGTAAGTTAGTAATTACAAATAAATGCAAATTTTTATGATCGGTCTGATCACATGAGAAACGTCTTATCTCAAGCTGAGGCAGTAGTCAACAGCTGTAAGTCATTACACTTGTCAATTTTCTTTTGTTATTTTTATATTCTGTTGTGTGAAAATTTCGGAATTCCAACCGAAAAAGCGTTATTTGCGAGATGTTTTGATTGTCGCTTTCAATTCGATAAAATCTGCAGCCGAAACATGACTGTTAAAACTTATGCTGAAGACTGTCAAACTTGTCGCGAATGATTTTACGGCTACGAGAATTGCGATTTAGACGTAGAAAGTACGGAGCATCCTTGAAAGTACGCAGAATTGGAGAAAAATGACAAATTTTAGCCAAGTGTTAGAGGAAAAATGGGACAATGAAATTTATGACAAAGTTATTCTTTTGCACGACAACGCTCGACCACATATTACAAACATAATTGAAACATGTCTGCAAACATCTAAATTTTACGTCCTGGCTCTACCACTATATTTTCCTGACAACGGCTCTATTCGATTGACTCCTCTTCTGATCAATAGCGCAAAAATTGAGCAAATATACATACAGCAGCAAGAATGGTTTGGTAAAAATGGGTGAAAATCTTAAAAATTGAATATCTTAAAAACCTTTTAAATGTTTAATATCTTAAAAAACTTCTCAAAAGATCTTGAAAATTTTGTAAATCTTGAAAAGTTTGAAGATTTTGAAATTGAGAATATCTTTAATATCTTGGAAATCTTGAAAATCTAAAAAATACTGAAAAATCTAAAATTCTAAAGAATTTTAAAAATCTCAAAAACCTTAAAAATCTTGATAATCCTAAATATTTAGAAACTTTTGAATATCCTCGAAATCTTAAAAATCTTGAAAATCCTAAAAATCTTCAAAATTATAGGTTTTTTTAGGTTTTTACATATTTAAGATTTTCAGGATTGGATTTTTATGATTTTCGCAATCTTCACGATTTTAGACATTTTCAAGGCTTTCAGATTTTAAGAATTTTCAAGTTTTTAAAGATTTTTAAGCTAATCAAAATTTTGAAAAATTTTAAGATCTTTAAAATTTTCAGAATTTTTAAGATTTTTTAAGGATTTTTGACATATTCAACATTTTTAGGGCTAGATATTTAGGGTTTTCAAAATTTTCAAAATTTTGGAGATTTTTAGGATTTTGGGGTTTTTGATGAATTTAAAGATTTTGAAGATTTTCAAGCTTTTTAAGATTCTCAAGATTGTCAAGTTTTTCAAGATATTCAAGATCTTCAAGGTTTTCAAAATTTTCAAGACTTGCAAGGTTTTCAAAAATTTCAAGAATTTCAAAATTTTTCAGAGATTTAAGATTTTCAAAATTTTCAAGATTTTCAGGAATTTTAACATTTTAAAGATTTTTAAGATTTTCAAGATTTTAAGATTTTCTAGATTTTGAGGATTTTTGACATTTTCAAGATTTTAAAGATTTTTGACATTTTCAAAATCTTCAACATTTTCAAAACTTTTAAGTTATTCAGAATTTTTATGTTTTTTGACATTTTCAAGATTTTTAAAATTTTTAAGAATTTCAGATTTTCAATACTTTCAAGATTTCCAAGATTTTCAAGATTTTCAAAATTTTCAAGATTTTCAAGATTTTCAAGACAAAAAATCCTGAAAATCTTAAAATTCTTAAGAATTTAAAAGAACTTGAAACCCTAAAAATCTTGAAATCTTGAATATCTTGAAATTTTTGAGAACCTTGAAAACCTTGAAAATCTTGAAAATCTTGAAAATCTTTAAAATCATGACAATCTTCGAAATCCTGAAAATCTTGGAAATCTTGAAGATTTTGGAAACATTGAAAATCTGAAATTCTTGAAAATCTTAAAATTCTGGAAAATCCTAAAAATCTTGAAAATCCTAAAAATTTTGAATATGTAAAAAATCATAAAATTCATGAAAATTCTGAAGATCTTGAAAATCTTGAAAATCCTGAAAATCTTGGAAATCTTGAAGATTTTGGATATATGTATTGAAAATCTGAAATTCTTGAAAATCCTAAATATCTTGAAAATCCTAAAAATCTTGAAAATCCTAAAAATCTTGAAAATGTAAAAAATCATAAAATTCATGAAAATTCTGAAAATCTTGAAAATCTTGAAAATCTTAAAAATTTTGGAAATCTTGAAAATCTTGAAAATCTTGGAAATCTTAAAAATCTTGAAAATCTTGAAAATCTTGAAAATCTTGAAAATCTTAAAAATCTTGGAAATCTTGAAAATCTTGAAAATCTTGAAAATCTTGAAAATCTTGGAAATCTTGAAAATCTTGAAAATCTTTAAAATCTTTAAAATTTTTAAAATCTTTAAAATCTTGACAATCTTCAAAATCCTGAAAATCTTGGAAATCTTGATCATTTTGGAAATATTAAAAATCTGAAATTCTTGAAAATCATAAAAATCTGGAAAATCCTAAAAATCCTATATATCTTGAAAATCCTAAAACTCTTGAAAATGTAAAAAATCATAAAATTCAGGAAAATTCTGAAAATCTTGAATATCTTGAAAATCTTGAAATTCTTGAAAATCTTGAAAATCTTGAAAATCTTGAAAATCTTGAAAATCTTGAAAATCTTGAAAATCTTGGAAATCTTGAAAATCTTGAAAATCTTTAAATTCTTGAAAATCTTGAAATTCTTGAAAATCTTGAAAATGTAAAAAAACAAAATTTATAAAAATTCTGAAAATCTTAAAAATCTTGAAAATCTTGAAACTCTTGAAAATCTTGGAAATATCGAAAATCTTGAAATTCTTGAATATCTTGAAAATCTTTTTTTTTTTTTTTATTCTCGTTTATTTTCCGTTGGTCTAGTTCCGCCACTGTTGTGGCCAATCACCGACGCCCAGGTAGGCGACTCCACACCCAGGACCCTAACTCACGACCCGTTTATTAACGGACCGGCGCCAACGGCTTTACTTCCTCATGCGATGGAAGGCGTGATCCCAGAGATTTTTCGCCTCAGAAAATCTCCCGGTGTCGGCTAGGATTGAATCTAGACCAGTTGGGTTGGTTGTGAGTGGATCACGCCACCTCACAACCATCGACACCTATGTCGGCGGTGGGATTCGAACCCAGGCGTCGAGCGTGGTTGGCGGAGACTTCTCTTGAAAATCTTGAAAATCTTGAAAATCTTGAAAATCTTAAAAATCTTAAAAATCTTGAAAATCTTGAAATTTTTGAAAATCTTAAAAATCTCGAAAATCTTGAAAATCTTGGAAATCTTGAAAATCTGAAATTCTTGAAAATCCTAAAAAAAAATTTCGATTTTTAAGATTTTGAGGATTTTCAAATTTTTTTAAGATTTTGAGGATTTTGAAGATTTTTAGGATTCTTAATATTCTTAAGATTTTTAAGATTTTTAAGATTTTAAAGATTTTTAAGATATTCAAGATTTTTAGGGTTTTTAAGATTTTTAAGATTTTTAAGATATTTAAGATTTTTAGGGTTTTTAAGATGTTTAAAATTTTTGAGATTTTCGAGATACTTAAGATCTTTAAGTTCCTCAAGATTTTTAAGATTTATAAGATTTTTAAGGTTTTTAAGATTTTTACGATTTTTAAGATTTTTAAGATTTATAGATTTTTAAGATTTTTAAGATTCTAAAGATTTTTAAGATTTTTAAGATTTTTAAGATTTTCAAGATTTTTTAAGATCTTCAAGATTTTTGAGATTTTTAAGATTTTCAAGATTTTTAAGATTTTTAAGCTTTTTGAGAGTTTTAAAATTTTTAAGATTTTTAAGATTTCTAAGATTTTTAAGATTTTTAAGATTTTTAAGATTTTTAAGATTTTTAAGATTTTTAAGATTTTTAAGATTTTTAAGATTTTTAAGATTTTTAAGATTTTTAAGATTTTTAAGATTTTAAGATTTATAAGATTTTCAGATACTAAAGATCTTTAAGATTTTTAAAATTTTTAAGATTTTCAAGATTTTTATGGTTTTAAGATTTTTGGATTTTTAAGATTTTTAAAATTCTTAAAATTTTTAAGATTTTTAGAGATTTTTAAGATTTTTAAAATTTGTAAGATTTTTAAAAAAATTTCAATTTTTAGGATTTTTAAGCTTTTTAAGATTTTCAAGATTTTTAGAATTTTTAAAATTTACAAGATTTTAAAATTTTTAAAATTTTAAGAATTTTAGGATTTTAAAATTTTTAAGATGTTTAGATCTTTGAGGAATTTCAGGATCTGTCTGTCTGTCTGTCTGTCTGTCTGTCTGTCTGTCTGTCTGTCTGTCTGTCTGTCTGTCTGTCTGTCTGTCTGTCTGTCTGTCTGTCTGTCTGTCTGTCTGTCTGTCTGTCTGTCTGTCTGTCTGTCTGTCTGTCTGTCTGTCTGTCTGTCTGTCTGTCTGTCTGTCTGTCTGTCTGTCTGTCTGTCTGTCTGTCTGTCTGTCTGTCTGTCTGTCTGTCTCCACTAACGCTTCGTTCTGTTTGATGTGGTAACTTGAAGAAAAACCTATTGATGCCTATGACAATCTATCGTAAAGCTTTGTACACAGAATGAAAAGCGATATAACAATTATATATCCTTGGGGAAGTCCAAGACCAATGGCCGGAACGTTGGGAATAAAACATAGTACCCTTTTGATCCACCTTTAAGACTGAAAATAGTTTATTTCCCTTCAAATTTTACGTTATAGCCTTTTTTGAATTTGAATAGTTTTAAAAACTTCAATGTTGAAATACTGTTAAAAGTAACCAATAAATATTTTAAGTGTAATGGTTTTAATTATGATAAACCTATCCAAATTACAGTTGACCCGTCAAAATACCCTTAAAATCTGAAGATCAGGATACTTTTGTCGTAACAAGAAAGCCGCCACGCTTTGCAGAAAACTGTTGAACTAAAGTGCTTTTAAACTACCGAAAAATATGTTTCCTGCCATTACGCAGCTGCAGCTCTTACCATCACCGAGAAAAATTGCTTATTAGGCCGCAAATGAAGACAAATGATTCCCCTACAAGGTCAACTGGCCTATTTCGGCTCCATCGTCTGCAGTAGGAAGTCTGTGTATATATGTGTGTGTCTATATTTACGGATCGAGAGCTTCTGCGGAGATTCATAAAACCGCCATCATTATTGTAGGAGGCAAGGCAAGCCAGGGTTGATATACGTTATAATGTCCATAATGTGGCTCTTATTTTACCCTTCTGCTCTTCTTTCCTTCGCTTGTGCTACCTCGTCCATCAGAAGCAGCACTCCACAGTCAGGAGGGCTGGAGGACCAAGCCATCTTCTTTACCTATACCCATCAGACAATGGTCATTTACCCGTTTTGCTTCATCATGGTAACAAGGATTTGCTTTAATGCCTCCCAGGTTTGGCCAAATGAGGCGAAATTTTTTAGTACATAGGTGCTTGCTAAACTCGCACACACACGCATGAGTTTATCAACTATGGAAACCAAGGGATTATAGCTGAAAACCGACTACCGCATTAAATTGGCACCAGCAGGCGTCAATGATGGGTACCTACCTTTTTTAATATTTTGGAAGAAACTTATCAGGTTTTTGCTAGGGAAACCCTTTTTATTGAAAATAAACTATATTCACGAACTTTTCAACAGTAGCTTGAACTTTTCCAGACTGGAGAATAGTGTTCAACGTTAGTGCTGTGAAAGCAATGATTGCACAAATAAAAGCATCATATAACAATTCACCAGCAAAATAGAATAAGAAAAAATCATTCTTCCCAGACCGTGAAAAGCACCGCACCGTCAGAAAATGCCTGCCGCGCCTATGAGTGAGCAAAAACTGTGAGCCTACTCTTCGCTTTTTGTCCAAAGAAAGCGTTCATGTGCACCGCCCGGTTCTTACAGAATTGCCCTTTGGCTCACCCAAACACACACGCGCACTCACACTCACACATACACGGGTAATGCGGATGGAATTCACAAAAGCACCTAAACGCCGGTTGTGTGTTTGCCTTCGTTCATTCTTTCTTTCTTCGCCCTGGTTCAATCTGTCCCGGCGTATTGTTCCTTCGCAGACAAGGACTTACGCCCTGACTACCCATTACGGTACTGATTGTGCTGTGCTGTATAATTAGTTAGTGAGATTAAACGGAATAAACCTGCCGGAGTGTTGTCAGAGCGTCTTGAGCCTGATCGAACATACAAGAAAAAATCCTCTTGA
The DNA here is from genome assembly GCF_029784165.1 of Wyeomyia smithii. NCBI lineage: Eukaryota > Metazoa > Arthropoda > Insecta > Diptera > Culicidae > Wyeomyia > Wyeomyia smithii. Next base: position 21,858,799 of record NC_073695.1, read on the forward strand.
AAGTGTCCGTTTCGTTGCGAGCGCCAAAAGACTGTCGTAATCCCCGGTGCAAGAAGGTGCCGCGCGGCAGGTGAAGTACATTTTTGCGTTCTCCGTTCGTTCGCTAAGTAAGTGAAAGTGTTTGCTCGAGCACTATGCTTGTTCTTTGGAAAAGTCGGCAACCGAAGCGGAAGAAGCCGTCAACCCCCACCATGGACGGCTGCGGCCCGCTGATTGGAGCTTTGAGCCTCCGGTCGCAAGGAAATTAATGCTCGCTTTTACGAACCGGCTCTAGTTCGTTACGGGGGAAGTTACCTGCCAAAACGCACCGGTCACGGTAAACGCAATGTCTTAATTAGTAACGTTTAGCCTATAGCGCTTCGATTGCTCTTGAGCGCTTCGGCTTACACTGTAGGAAGAAGGCCGCACAGTGGCATACCAGAACCCTGCATAACTCATAACATTATAGTGCACAGGAATGATTTTAGCCCCTGCACGAACTGCTGTGAAGCACCATGATAGTGAATGTTGTTCAGCAGTATTATACGAACTGATCAATTCTATTGAAAGAAGCTTTGAGTTCTGTGTAAATTACGACTACTTGCGTCATTCATTCGAGTACTGAAATACATTTTCTAGAGAAATCCATCCATGTTGCTCTGAATGAATGAGGTTGCGTGTGCAGTTCAATACAGCAAAGCTACAATGTTTACAAATAGCTTACATTCGGCAGACAATTGAATACTAGTGGCATTAACAAATTTCTTTCTTAAAGAACATTTTTGTTTTAAGCATTTATTGAAGAAGGTATTCTGTCGCTGTTACCAACAGCTTTCAAAAGATCCCAAATATTGGGAATTTCTGCGCAAGTAAATGTTTGATACATTGTTGATTGTTAATTCACAATTCAAAGGTACCTAAAAGGCATGATTATGATCTATCAGAATAAATGACACAACACAAATCCAAGTAGTTAACATCGTTTACCATTACCAAGATAAATGCCAAATTGTCAGTATGAAGATAACAAAATTTCCCATTCTGACGTTTGATTGACGTTTCCCGGAACGACATACGGACTCGGTTGTCGTACACAAATTGAGTGCCTAATAAAAAATATATGCGCGCATTATCTTGGACAGCACCTATCTGACATCCAACGTAATGAATTTTGAGCCCGAATGGCACACGACCGAGCTCAGAGGCGTTCTGCACTTTTGAGGTGATAAAATCTAAAAATATCAACAACGAACACAAAATACCCTTGAACACAAACACAAAAAAAAGAATCCTTGGCGTTGGTGCAATTCAACTTGAAGCAAATATCCCAGCACATAACCGTTATCTACTGCCGCTCCATTTCCACATCAGCACTTTTCACAACGAGTCTCTAACCCCATTCAGTTAGAGAGGATCGAAATCCATCGTTTTCCTCTAGTGGAGCAGGCATAAATTCCTTGTTGATTTCCATTTTCATGCTTTGCTTGGCGGTGGCCACCATTCACCCACAAAAACAGACACAACTCATTGTCTTTGCCTCTGCCGCTGGCTTCGTGTCCGTCCGGAGGTCACATCTTGTACCGATTCTATAGAAGCTGGTCCGGACAGATAGTCCTGAACAGAAGTTGCATTTTCTCCGGCTGACGGGTCTATGGGCTTATGGTTTGCCACTGTTGTATACCTTCTCTGCCAGGACACGGAGCCCGGGAGAGTACTGCAAAGCCACCGGAGGGTATATATTTCAGGCACTACAACAGGATTACATGACAGTGCCGATCAGCAGAGCGGTGCAGTTTTGTTTTATCGGGAAACTACACAGAGAGCAGAATTGTTCATCAAGCAATTTTTGTGTCGTTTGCAACCGAAGAAAGTCCGAGCTGAAATGTCATCTTTATTACTTAGCCTTATACAGAAAGCTCTCCCCGGGAAGTACCAGGCGATGACGATGACGTTCGATGGTCTGCATTATGGCAGATAACTGCAACGTTGCACAGTGCTGCACTCTGTATTCACTTGTTCGATATCTGTGAACGACAAACCCAGCCACAATCTGTCGGTTTATCGGATTTAGATTGATGCAGGTTAGAAGAGAAGTAGAGACTAAAAACACAGCTTGAAAGAAGGATTTTTAGTACGTAGAAATAACAAATTAATTCGAAAATGTTATATCAGCTCTAATTAAAAACAGTTTTTAAATACTTGAGGTAAAAAGCCATGCGCCTCCATCGATTTCTGTATCGAACATAGCAATTCCGGTTTATGCCATCAATTCATGGTGATCCCACAAACGGTGATAGCATCAGATACAGCCGAAGACAAACCGAGCGGGCCCCAACGGTAAGTGAACACTTTTGTATTGGCGCTTTAAGAAGTAGTAGAAAAGCCATCAGCAATGGAAAGTATAATGGGGCACGTTCCACATATAGAGACATATCTGAGATAGCTGCTGCTGCCCTTCTGCCTCCTTCTCTCAACTCAGACGGTTTCCGATTGCTACATATACTACACTTCCGGTCCAGCCTGGAAGGGATTGTATAACGAGAAGGGTATCAACAACTGATCCGTTTTTCGGGAGATGAACGTGAGATTCCATTGAACTCGCATCCCATCGAATACCGTTTTCTCAGCAGCAGCAGCAATATAAACCGGGAACGATGATCTTCAAAAGTTCACTAAAATAAACAAGGGAAAATAATGGCCTTCCGATAGGTTCTCTATTTTTATGACAGAGTCTGACAGGTGAACGATTTATTGAGCTTTACGGCGATTGCAGTGCGGAGCACCAGGAACCTCAGCGCTGGACGGCTACATTACGGTGTGAACAATGGATGCCGCCATCAACTGCCGGAAGGTAAACGGAAGGTGAAAGTTTATAAGCAGCTGGAGGAGGTAATGAATTATAAACAATTCAAATGATTAAGCACGGGGGGTTCCTGGAAGAGGTTCGTGTTCAGTATCATAAACGGGAGTTTTTGGGCTAGTTTTTATTTTCGACAGCCAGAAATCAATGTTATTTATGATTTCAATAGTTAGGTGGGTAATTTAATTTCCGTCCAGTTTGGGGCTACGATACGTAAGCTCATAACGATAGTACTATCACAGCATTAACAGTGAATTGTAGCTGGTGAGAAATAAACGGTGAGGAACAATTTACGAGTAAGTAATTTTCGACGTAGGACTACGTCCTACTGTATCGGTACAAAATGAAATTCAACTCACATCTCGTGAAACGTTCGATGTAATTTTTCAGACCTTGATAGCTGTGAAAAAAAAAAATCAAACGGATTCTCAAATATTCTGCCTCAATTGCACTATGGGAGATTTCCATACAAGCACGTGGAAAAATATTTTAATAATTTATTCAACACTTTTATCGTATTTTTTATACTTCTTATGATCGAAAACAGTTGCTTAAGAACATTTGTGACTACAATTTTTTGTAAAGGAAATTATACATGGATTTATTCGAAATTTGGCCTCTACCCCTTCCAGTGGCTGCCCTCCCATTTCTAATACACTTTTGACGATCTCTAGTGTGTAAGGAATATGTATGTCAAGTTTGGTGAATATTGGTCAAGACGTTCCGAAGATATGGTGGCCTAATTTTTGCTTAAAATTTCAAATATTGGTAATCAGACATGAAAAATTAGGCCTGTTTTTTTATTTGTTCATTAAGACACCCAGTAGGCTGTCCCAAAATAAAATCGATGTTGAAAAAGTCACGGTGCTCAGCCCTAAATTGAGAGACAATGTTATCAAGAACAGAAATTTTTACTGCAAAGCGAAAATCAAGACGAAAATTTACATGAAAAAAGATACTTGGTATCTTATCGGGGGGCACAGATACTGGCGTTTTTGCATGTGATGGAAAACTCTGCATTTTGTCAAAAACGCCACTAAAGCTCAATAACTCCATTGCACAGTGTTTTATTTTGCCGTTTGTGCGTATAATTTCCTAAATAGTGTGTCAAATGTTGATTATAACCCTCAGGTATGTTCGGAGAAGTTTCAGGATATTCAAAAATGCATCTTTTAATGTAGAAATATGGGTGATCAATCCACCAATGAGTGAGATAAAAAATTTACTTTTCAATCGGAATGAGATAGGCGCAGGGTGTCTTCGACAAAGTTTTAGGTTATCTTAAAACAAGAAACTTTACCAAAGCCATCATGTTTCTATCTTTTACATATTACGAGCAACATTGAGTTTTCTATAAGAAGGCACTAAAAATCACAATTTCCGTTTTAAGTTTTTTCGCAGATTTTTCCTAATTTTTAAACCTTCTACTAAGTTATCGGCAATCCAAAAATGCATTTATCTTCTGACAAATGTTGTTTTTTTATCTCCCAAAATAAAAAAGTTATTCAACATATTTGTTAAAATGCATAGTTTTCCATCACATAGAAAAATGCCAATATCTCAGCTCCCCGATAAGATATCAAGTAACTTTTTTCATGTAAATTTTTGTCGTGAATCCCGCATTGCAATGAGAACTTCAGTTCTTAATTAAAAGTTTTTTTATATGTGTTTTGAAGGGTTTTATCTAAAAATTATTAGAAAAATTAATTTTTTTGTGATGTTCAATGGGCTCTGGGAGTCAAAAAACTGGATGCAATGCTGAACCAAACCATGCAAAATATTCAAAAACAACCCCACAAAAATAAAAAAATATATGGAAAAATTTAGAAATCGAACAGAATTGAAAAAAGTGCAAAAGAATGGGTTTGTAGCTTGAAATAGTCATTTCTTCATAAATCACGTTTGGGCAAAATGAAAACAATTTTTTAGAAAGTCGACATGTTCTACAAAAATGCTATAAATAGCTTTATCTTTCAATTTAGGGCTGAGCATTTTGACTTTTTCAACATTGATTTTTTGGGACACCCTAATGCCCAGTTTTAAAATAAGGCGACAAAACTTATTGTTACATAGGAGGAAGGGGGTAGTTGAGATAGTTACTATAGATAGATAGTAATAAAAAAAATCGCTTTATTCCTATGTCAATGTCCTCAAAACATTCTTCTTTTCTGGACTTGTTACCGAAATTTTTGTTATAATCGCAATTTTCCCTGTGAAAAAAAAATAAAAAATTCAATTCTTTTTCCACAATAACCTTAATGTAATCACTAATTTAATTTTTGGATTTTTTCGTCCAAAAAATACTTACTCGTCTTAGTTTTTGAAAAGAATTTTTTTTTATTCTCGCTAATTTTCCGTTGATCTATTTCCGCCACTATTGTTTTGTGCCAATCACCGACGCCCGGAGAGGCGACTTCACCCGAGACCCTTACTTACGACCGTTGCACAATGGGACGACTCCATACAAAAGCTGGCCAAGCAAAAAATGTCGTCAAATCATGGAAAAATCAATGTAAATTTGGGATGCTAGGTCCGAATTTGATATTATTTTTGCATGAAAATGCATATTTTTGACGCCAGGGAAATTTTTATGTTTTTTATATATATAATATGAGGAAAATTTTACGTCGGTTTCAACCTTTTGGAAAATAGTAATGCATGATGCTTGAAAGACTTTAATATGCCATAAAAAAACATAAAATATCAATCAGTTATTAAGAAAAAAAATTCAAAAATATGCTTTGTGTTGAAAATCACTTATGGCTTGTTTGTTTTTTTTTTTCAAAGTGACTATACTACATTGTAGATTTGTGCGCCGACCATATCATCGGCGGCGGCGGCGTAGAAAACATTTTACCTCGGCGGCAATCGGCGCGTCGGCGTGATGCCGTTGGCTTTTATCGGCGGCGGCGTGTATCGGCGTGACACTAGTTACCACTTAAGAAATATTGCACATAATGTGGGCTTTTGTACTCTCATGTTCAGTTTTTTTTAATTCAACGTTCATAAAAAAAATGTATGCGTCAGGGTTGTAAGGATGTCAAGATTAGAGATAAAAGTTAAACGAAATCAAACAATTGAACAACCAGAAAATAATAAATCAAGCAGAGAAACTACAAACAAGTGTAAATCCTAAACAAAAATCATCAACGACCCCACATTAAAAAATTACAAGGAATACCGTTTTGACTCAAACTTAGAACAGTCTCAAGCTTCGAACACTTTGAAATAAAAACCATTATTGTAGCTAGAGTAATCAAAAGTATGATTATTATATATCATTTCGTTCCTCGCAATGTCCTTTATCCAGTGATGCATAGCTATTCGCTGTAGGACCACTTCCAGGGAACTAGCAGGCGTTGAAAAAAGTGACAGTCAGTGTTGAGACGGTTCGTCTATCTATCTCTTAGTGATTGCATTAAAGTGTTCGAAATTTAAATCAGAGCCGAGTTCTGGATTCTCGTTAATTTCATAAACAAAACATGTTTGAAGCTATATAAATAGCACTCAATTGCAACAAAAATGAAATAACTAACACGTTGAACCTTTTAGATCGACGAGAAAACTAATTTTTAGTTGATTTTTTAGTGCAAGAAGTTACATCATAGCTTAAGTGTTAGAAATTTGATGTAGTACGGTTCTGTTCCCAGAGACGTTTAGTTTGGGAAAAAAGATAGATAATTTTTCGATATGTTCGTTTTTAGTAACCGTAGACCTACGTTTGGAAAATTCGATAAATCTCACGTCATTTTATTTTTAATAGGGGGGGGGGGATATTTTGTGATGAATTAATTATTTACTAATATTTATTCAGAATTTTCATTGTGTGTTCTGCCAAATTAACACTATTACATATAAAGGGTGATTTTTTAAGAATTTGGATTTTCTTTAAAAAAAACTTAAATTAATCCAATTAAATGGTGCAGAAACCTTTGTTATAATAACTATTACTTTACATATTTGGCCAGTCACTTACAAATCGTATACCATCATAAGTCCAATTTCAATAATGAATGAAATGGATTTGAAAGATAGTTTTCAGAGAGTTAACCAAAGACGATCATTGAATTGAATGAGTCTTATTTTTTCGATCACAAAGCAATTCTTAAATGTTGGCTAGAAGTCATTGAATTTTTGTTGTTGAGATAATCGAACATGGGGAAACAGTAATAGATAACAATGATGCTGATTTCACACTAGAACAGAAAACATGTATGTTAGTTTAATGCGGTTCTACTTATTCGCTTTATTTTCAGAAATCGTAGGACCTAGATTTATGAATCAGCATCAAGTTTTTTTTACGAATTGAAGAAAACTTCTACAAACCTGCTCTCGAAATCTAGTTTAGAATTATACAGGAAAAAAATATAGCTATTGATGAAAGTTGTCAATTTAATTCTATCTCAAATGCATTATCTAAAAATGAAGGTTCACCACGATCTTTGAGAATCTTAGATTTTCAGAGTGTAGGCGAGAACATTATTCTTTTCGAAGGCCTAGGCTGTATGAAAAAATCCGAAATAAAGTCTTTTTAAATCTTGCTGCGATAACGAGAAGTGGAATAACATGGATACTCTGTTTGCACTTAGTCTTAAATTAATGAATGATACAATATGCAATATTTATATCTTACATGAGCATATTGTATCATTCATAGAGATAAGTGACTTTTCACCTGCGCACACTAGTAAACGTGTATAGCCATGTAGAGTTGCTTCAACACTTTGCCTAATTTTGCCGATTACGTTCACCAGCTACTTAAGATTCCTGATCCCAAATTTAATACATAAAATAAGTATTCAACTAAAAAATTTTCCAGCTGTTCAAAACGTAGCATTGCAAACAAAACAGCGATTTATTTGTGTTTTTCTCAACGGGTGGCACTCACACATTCGTACGTAAATAGGACTATACATTTCGGTGAAGCTTTTCAAAATATCTGCATCGCTAATTGTGTTACATGTGCAAACTGTGGGATCAGATTTTGCTACAAAGCTTGGCTCCCGAAAGCTGTAAATGTTTCTGACTCTTCGCAAATCTAGGTTCAACGTACAATTTAGTATATATTTTATAAGAAGTGAGGACGGGAGCTTCGGAAGAAAGGGAGCTAAGTAAGCATTGCAGTTTCTTCCAAAATCTGGTTCAAATTTCCAAGAAAAAGTTTAAAGGTAATTTATTTACACCAGTTAAGACGCACCACGAAGAGTGTAAAGATGATGAAAAGTTGTCCATGATTGTTGATTTACGTTGAGAAATAAATAGCGATACGAAAAAAGAGGGATAGAGAAGAGGGAAGAGCAGTGAGAGAGAAAAATTATCCAGAAAGTAAAATTTCCCATGTCTAAAATATACTTTGGTCAAAACTCTACATTTCAAGCAACCAATGAAAGATAGCACTCAGTATGATTTTTAAAGATCTCTGGGGCTTTCATTTGAGCATGCGAACATCAAAATCGGAATAAGCGTTCTGTAAAGAGAGTTTTTTTTTGTTATTTTTCTTTTTTGGTATACACATATAAACAATATATAGCACCACATACACAAACATACATAAATTGTTCAATTCGTCGATCTGAGTAAATTGGTAAACAACAAATGGCTCTCCGTGCCATTAACTTTGCCTTTAAAGTTAAATTTCCTAATGAAAAATACTCTTTGATCAATATTTTAAAATCTAAGCCATTAATCAAAAATCCACTCGGTAGCATTCTGGGGAACCACAGTAGCTTTCGTTTGCGTAAAGACTGGAAAGCGCAAAAATTGGTCGACAAAAAAATCGTTGCTTTCAGTCTAAATTCGTAATACCAAAATCTTCCAATTTTTATTTTGGTAGTTCAACTCACATATTTAAAGGAAAAAATGTTCGTTCATTATTTTGGTTAGCCAAATCCAAACAACCATGCCTTCCGCTTAATCCCTTTCATTAAATTTTGTACAGTGGTCTTATCGACCTTATTCGTCGCCAAACGCCAGATAGATTTATTCTGATGCTCGTTTTTGGTAGATTTATTAGTTTTTTTGATATTCCGTTTGACTAAGTCTCAATACTGTTCGAAAGGGCGGAAATCTAGGCTGTTAGGAGGGTTGTGGTCTTAGGGTACCACAACCACGTTTTTCGCATTGTACCACTCGATCGCCTTTTTCTCATAGTGGCAGCTTGCCAAGTCCGACCAGAACAGCACAGGCCTGTTATGTTGCTCTAGGAATGGTAGCAGCCGATTTTCCAGGCACTCCTGGACGTAGATCTCTTGATTGACGGTTTCGTAGTGATGCAAATGCTGCTTTTGAGACCATACGTGCATATGGCCTGCCAGACGAGGTATTTTTTCGGGAACTTCGATAGTTTGATGGTTTTGAAAATTTGGGCCACCTTCCCTTTTCCTGATACGGTATAAAATTCCTGTCCCGTAAGCTGCTGGAAATCACCCTCCACATGAGTTTCGTCACCAATGGTCAAACTTTGTAAGCAGATTACAGTTTTCCGGATCACCGCTTTGCCGAGGTATGTTGTTCGAAATCATGGTTAGCCACCTTCACCGTCTTAAGCGTCGACAACCCGGCTCATTTCTTGCCCCGCTGCACTTAAGTATGGGGGAACATGAGCTTGCCAGTGACGTACCTGATGGAAAGGTTAGGATTCCGCATATAATTCGCTACCACCTTTTTCATCGACGCTGCCTCGTCTGAATTACGATAGCCGCCACTTCCAGGCTTCCTGTCGGCCGACAAACGCAAACAAAAGTGTAATGTTAAGGTAAATTTAAAAGTTTTGACTGCTGTGGTAGCGAATGGTGTAACGATTTGATCAAAAAAGTAGGCACGGGGTGAGGAAACGTTCTTTTACTTCGGAGGGTTGGAGACAAGACATCACTAGGCAACAGGAAGAAACTTACCTATTTGTTTATGTTTCGCTTCTCATCAGAAAAATAAATGTCTCAGTTTCGATTGTTTTAACTTATGAGGCGCTTTATGAAGGACAAATTCGAAGAGTAAGGTATGTACCATTGTCATATTTGCATTTAAAATGCACACCCAACGCAAACGGGGAACATTTTATTACTTTAGGGCAATTTTTTATTACTTATTGTGTCTTATGACTGCGCATTATACACAAAGAGTAACAAACAAAAAGTAATAAAAATTATGACGGCCACACGTTTGTATGTGTTTCTGGAGGAGAACATACAGCCAAGCACCGCAATGCATGTGTTAGCAAGACTTCACTCGCTGCATTTGTAATAATGCAACGATCAGGTTCATTTTCCCTTCATCCACACATAATCAGAATCTCAACCGTCAACCTCAAATGTCTAATTAGAAACACTCTCGTTTCGTCCCCCAGTGTTTACTTGAAATGGAAATATGTAATACTGTCTGACCAGAGTTGCCGAAGTTGCGAATATGGTCTGGTTAGGCACGAGTATTGTATTTTCAAACAGGTGCAAATGAGTTTCTATGAACCAATGAGTATGTGTTTTAGATATCTTGCAGGAAAGCGAATGTTTTTGTTTTTCTCTAACGCAGTTTACAGATCGTGATGTCATTTCAAGACGCATTTCAGGTCTTTGAAATCATCAACGTTTGCATACTCTATGACGGGGAAAATGCTGCTTGCCAGCTCTTGTCATATTTTTTCTCTACTCCGTATGCGAACTAATACACACACCGGATCAATTGGAGATTGAAGAAACTAGTAACATAGGCAACATATGCGACGGTGTGTGATTTTTTTTGCTTGAGATGGAAAGGAAGCAGCTTTCGACAGAAAAAATCTTGCATGTGGTTGAAACGACCATTATTAGATAGTCGTACTCCCGTAACACGTGCTAAATATATGGCAGTATGTGTTGTTACTTGACTGGGGAAGAATTTTATTGCCTTTAAAGTAATAGCTTTGTTACCCAAAAGGCAATTTTGCGCTATTGCTTCTAAAGTAATTAGGAAAAGTTTTGCGTGCATCTAAATGATCTAAATAATATATCATTTTAAGCAAAAATGGTATTGCAGTGGTTGGTAATAAACAAAAATACAAAAAAATACCGCCATGTTGGATCTCGCCGCTTATCATTCAAATGATATGTCGTTCACAGAGGGTTTAGTGACAAATTTTATAGATAAAGATCAAGAATTGCTTTTTGGGAAACTGTTCGATCGCTTCGAGCCCGAGAGGTTAATCAATTCGAACAAAACAAGGTGGGTTTCACATTTTTAACTACTTTCAATTATTTAGACGAATCAATATCCCTTTTATATGACTTCTTGTCACCTGGTTTCAGCGGAAATTGCTTAGCAGCTTGTCGAACTACATTTTTGTTTTTAATTCCTCAGCCGCATAGCTGCAATATGCAACACGCAATAGCGGAATGAGCTGTTGCGTGGCTGAGAGTGCGCTGCATCCTCTGCTCTTTGCTTCCATCCGATCCAAGAAAAATTTGGTTGTCTTCCAAACCAGGGCTGTCCAACGTACGGCCCGTGGGCCACATTCGACCCTCTGCTTCATTTCTCTCCCTGTTTAAGTGTGTTGAAATTTTCAATCGTATCGACATTTCAAAAATGAAAAACAACTTCAAAAGAATGAAGGCAGTAAAAAAATAGTTGTCGTTTATCTTAATAAGACGAGAATTTAGAATCATGTTTGGGGATTGCGGTATCAGATGAATATGGTACGTGTTTTTGGAATAAAAAACGCCAATAGTTTCAAGTTTCTCATCAATCTCCGAGCTTATGTAATTTTAAAATTTAACAATAATAAATATAAAACCTGTTTCACCATAGGAAAAATTTAAAAAAATCATTGTTTGTTTTCCATATTTGTTATGACTGTGGCTTGTAAGATTACTCTTATTATGGTAAGCTTCAACTGGTATCACCCTTGGTTTTTCAATATAAAACGAACTGCTTGTATATCAAAATCAAAATTAATCAGCATGATATTTTAACATATATTTGCACATAATCTAAAAATTAGCTGAAACTTGAAAGTTTTCAAAATTTTCGCCCGCAGCTGTTGTGGATTGTGAAATTTGGCCCGCGTGTCATAAAGGTTGGACAGGCTTGTTCTAAACCGTTACACGATACAACGTTTTATTCCGTTGAGTGGTTCCACTGGTTGCTAATACGACATGAGAGGGCACATTTTTATTACACTTTACACAGCCTAGCTCCCTTTTACAGTGAGACGTAGTCATTCGTCTAAACTATTCCAACTGTGGGTAAGAATGAACGATGTGATTCAAAATATTCACATAATACAGTTCGATCTCGATTATCCGGAATTTTAGACTCAATTATCCGGTGTATTTTTCTATCACTTCCATTATTAAATCATTAAAAACATTTTTTTCGCCAATACGGTTCGTTTGATTGGCTGAGTGTCTTTGGCGAAGTTGTAGATAATAATGTTGTTCTTAAAACAAAAAACATACAGTGTAAAAAAAAATTTTCAGCACAGGATGGCTTCTTTTGCCCGTAGAAACTTCTACGCAGAGTTTCAGCCAAATCCAAAATGGTCGATTAAACCGGTTACCCGTTTTTACGTGGAATCGCACAACTGCAAGACATACTGCAGCCTATTATACAGTTGGTTACCTCCTGGGGCGCCATCCCGGCGTCGATTATGAAACCATAATTTGGCGATAAATTTCCGTTGAAAATAGTTTTACGTTAGCCGGCGCTGCTGCTGCTGCAACTTATCCTTTCGAGAGAATCGGTGTTGCCACGCGTCCAGTTGAAGTGGGAATTAGTTAAGCAAAGTTCATTCTGGCCAGCTGGTGTGAACTGTATATGTGTGTGTTTGCCCTCGTTACCCAGGAGCTTTCCAGTCTCCTTAATGTTTCTGATAACTCTACCCTGCTGCTGCCTAGACACCACCAAAAGACCGTTGACCCGGTCAATGTGGTACTGCACGGGTTCACATCGGCCAACCGCTGTGTAGTGGGGAAAAGTTTTCAATATTTTATTTTAAAATAATTTTGTGGTCTATGAATTATGTTTCTATATTTAATTGGTTTCGGGCAGCCGGTTGTGGCACACATTCGAAATTCCAACAAACTGGAGCAGAACTAACCAGTTTGGGTTGATCTGGTTTGATACATGATAGAAGATCGCAGCGGGTGTCGCTTAAAAACTGACCGATGAATAACCGTGTTGGTCTGCGAAACAAAGATTGGATGTTGCAAATTAAAACTGGTATTTTGATAATTTATAGGAACACACTCTGCTAAAAACGTTGCATATCTAAGCTCTTGCACTCTATTTGGTAGTGCTATCATAGCAGGTGCATTCGAAATTCGCTCGCTTGACAGGCGGCTGCCGTTCGGATCCTAAATTTCACTGCACAACAGACCGCATGAAATGGTAAATTTTTAATTTACGCTTTCGTTTAGCTCTGGGAATGGTGCTACTAGCTATAGTCAATGCGAGTTTGGATGCATGGACCAGGTGAGGGAGGTCATTGGAAACGTGCACTGCATAAAATACGTACGTGAATCGGACTATATTTGTCCTTCGTTTTAATCGAATTAAGCATTGCAGAGGCAAACAATGTCGCTTGGAAACGGAAAAAATAAAACTGAAACTGATGACATAAGCTCGTAACAACCCGAGTGGCCTGGTTTGCCGAAGGATCAGCAGAAGCAATTCACCCTGTGGCTCAGTGTTAGCCACAGTAAGCGACACAGAATATTAGCGGCGGCTTTGATGCGGTGGATTTAACGCTTAAAGGTTACAAACACACGCCCACTCACCCACGGCACCGCTGGCAGTTTTTCCGTTTCAGCTCCCTGCATGGTATTATTTCATCGTTCATAATTCACCGTGAGATATTGAACTGACAACGGAAGTTATGAGCTTGGACAGTCTACGTTGACACTGAAATATTATAATGGTGACGAACGACGAGCAGCTCCTGCCATGTGGCGATGCGTCGTCCTCGTTGCCTGCCGGTTGCGTCGGCTTGGCATGGCGGCAACGAAAATTGGAAGCGAATTTATTACGCTTCACAGACACTTGAGTCGGGCACGAGGATTAGGTAAGTGCTGGCAGCAGTTGGAGCTTGTCAATAAAATGTCATTAGATACGATTCAATTCGGTTGTCATTTTTATTTTATTTTTTTTTGTCGCTGCTCCCGTTAGGCCATGGGTTAACAGCAATTTACGGTGATAACTTGAACAGCTTTCAATACAACATCAGCAGCCGGAATCAATTATGCGACCCATGATTGATGATAGTCGACGAAGCTTTTTATTCAGAATATTTCTTTTAATGGAACGTAAGTAATGATGAAAATGTTGCTGCTCACTCATGCAGATTGTTTTCTCTATTTACCCTTTGTGAAGGAAAGATTAAATAAGCGATATTAAAGAGATCTGTCTTTATTTATATTTTTAGCAGCTATCACTTATTGGTTGGCTTCCGTTCCTGTATTAAAAATTGAGGTGATTTGTTTGACAAACGAATATCAAACTGTCTGAAATTACTGAAGAAACATACTGTACTGTACGAAGCCGAATACCTGTGTCAACACAATTCTCAAGTTTTAATGACATTCCATTAGACCATATCACGGACCAAAACCTAAGTGTATCTCACAATAGATCAACGATTCTGGTCGCAGTGACGAAGTCCATACAGGAGAAAAAGTCTAAGTATACAACAAAAATATGCGTTGCGTTCTAAGAGTTTTCAAAAAAATACTTAATGAAAAAGCTGTTCAAGTAACTGCAATAAAAACTATTTGCACTTAAATAAAATCAAGCGGCTTTTAATTCTGTTGAAACGGAGCTCGCTGTCGGCTGTTTCGGTTGCTGAAGGTGATTAGGGATGCACGAGCTTTTGATACGCACCGACTCACGAAAGTAGCCAGCGGTTTTTTGAGCGCTCCAAAACTGATCGTTTGCCCAAAACCGAAGACTACAGAAACACTACGATTTTGTGTGTATTATACTTATTCTGATTTCAATCTCTGTCAATGTATTCATTACGCAATTGTTGCGTTATCATTTTGACAAGTTTGTTGTGTAGAAGCCAGTACATTTAATGTGCGTTTTGAAAGGACACATCGGATTATGTAAGCTTGAACTTTTGCGTGTAGGATGACAATAATTTTGTTCACTCCTTTTTGTAATGGCTTCACTTTTTTTGAAAGTAGAACACTTTCTAAACAGCTCAAGAATCATATTCCATAGAATTGTTCTTCGTTTTCCCACAATTTCAGAACATTTATGCAAATATTTTTAAGCCCACTTTTGGAAGGGAATGTGACCGCCATTCTTTTACTGATTTATCGATAAGCCCATGCATAACATCAAGGTTCAGTTTTATCGCATGCAATAACGAAAAATTCTCCTCTTTGTAACAAATTTGTCACTCAAAAGCAGTAGGTTTCTTCTCCAGTTAAGCAGCAACATATACTGTCGCACATTTCGCACATACAGACCCTGTTAAATTTAGGAATGTTTTGCTTTTTGCACGGTTCAATATTAGCACGGTTCGGTTTTTGGCAACAGAAAATTGTTAAAGAAGAGTATGCATTAAGCGATCAATCGAAATCGGCGTTTCAAAAAGGCTTAATAGGGGTTCCTAGGGTAAAACGCACCAGTTAACGAAAACAGAGTATATCCTTGTTTAAGCTAAAAGTTAAAACCAATGTTATATACTGATCCAAACATAAAAACTCTTATTTATTCGTCCAAACTCGTATCCGATGCTAAAACATCATAAAAAATGCATAACACACATTATTTAAATGAATGTAGAAATTTTTAAAAAGTCGTTAAACGAGGTAAAATGCACCCTTGCTGGGGTAAAATGCATCGCAACAAAAGGGCATGAAGCACTATGCAAATGAAATAAAATGCACCCCGTCCATGAGGTAGAGTGCACCACAATATTGGGGCAGTACAGCTCATTTTGTTATCTAATAAATAATGGCAAAATGGTTTTCTTTGTAATTCCATACACTCGAACGGCACGGTTTTTGGATACACCACTTTTGATTGCTTCTAGCACCGATCGCAGCTGTCGAACGGTCCATGACCGATTGGACTTCCGGATAATGCTCGAAACGAGATGAAATGTAGGCAAAAAAATTGTTTACAAAGAATCCTTTTGCCCCGAACAACGGGAAGCTTTATGCCCCGAACGTAGCAAAAGAATGTTTCTGGTTACATAGTGGTAATTCTCATTGAAATTTACCGCTATTTCATCAGAAATATGTTGCTCGACATATATTTGGCTGGAAGAAAACAACGATTGAAGAGCCAGAACCGCTTAATTCAGCTGAGAAAAAAACTAGTCCGTATGCAACGAAAACTTTTTTCTGTATTTATCTACATTTTCTGACTCTGTTGTGCTGCCAAATTAACAGGGTGACTATAGAAAACATAGATTCAATAAATAGAATTATTATTTTATTATCAAAATCTTTCTCCATTGCACTATCACTCCCGTCTGTGTGTTGCCAAAATACGGCAGCTTTTCGCTAAAGGAAGTCCCAGCCAATGTAGCTATCACTGATAATACCGCTACTCCACGAAGGTAACTTTTTTTGTATGCCTGAAAGGCATTGGGCAGAAGTGCCACTACGACAGGAATGATTGTCTTTTGTGGCTGAAAAAGCTAGGTAGCTTACTAGAGGAAGTAAAGTCGCTGCACTTAACGCTGACGCTGCTACCCTACCACTGCTGGTACATGCTGCAGTCACCGCTGCTGGTATCTACTGCCGCCGCGATTATCCTCTGCCGCTACTGCTGCCACCCACACACAATCTAAGTGTATCATCATGTATCTTCACTCGCGTACAAGTTTTCCATTGAAACGCTGTTGATTGTTTTTCGCTTTTAAGTGTTCCGAATACCATAAAAGAAGACTGAATGATTCAACCACGATAATATTTATTGTATCCAAGTTCACTTGCATTCAATATTATCACGAGAATCTTTGAGAGATTATCGCCAGTGATACAAAATGATGAATCCAAATGAACGTTAGATTGCGCTCAACTGTTTGCTTACCGGAGCAAACAGGTATCACCAATGCTTACGGAAATTGTAGCATGGTGCATTAGCATGAGATATTTGAAATCACCAAGAATCATCGAGGTATATCACAGTGGAAGCACGACGTGGAGTAGCCGAATTCCGCCTACAAGCAACCAACATTTGAAAGAATCATTGCGATCGCTCGAGTGAAATCGTTTACGATTCTTTCGTGAAACGCTCGCTATATGTTGCTCCCTACGCATAAAACAGGCAATACACTAAGGTCGCTTTCTACGCGTTTTTTTTACGCGGCTTTTTTTACGCGGCTTTTTTTACACGGCTTTTTTACGCTTTTTTTACGCGGATTCCGGAATTTACGCGGTATTTTTTTTTGCCCGGATTTCGGTTTCCCTTCAATCGGAATGCAAAATTAACGATGGTTTTTTTTACGCGGATTCCGGAATTTACGCGGTTTTTTTACGCGGCACGTATCCCTCGCGTAAAAAGGGACTTTAGTGTACTGAAATAAAATCATCAAAGAAAGCCACCATATATTTCTTTGCTCAAAGTTGTCTCTTGCATGCGTGAGAATGTGTAATTTTAAATAGTGATGGTTTGCTGGGATTGAAAGCTTATGAATAGCACGTTCAGAAATGATTCCCGAATGATTGTTATACGATACGATTTTTTCCATCTTTGTGCACTACCCGCCATTAGTTTAAAATACTCCAGCCGGTTTCGACCAAGATTGGATGTTCATTTTAATAACGGTTGGCCCTGAGAGGTTTTAAAATGGCATCTGATGTCGATTTACAGCCTTAGGATATCGTTCTGTTCTGTAAATAGCCATATTGGATGGTATTTAGTAATTTTAGGCAATTTTCCAGACAGCGAAAATTACCACTTGAGGCTTCAAAATGACGCCGGCGATGAGTTTTTGGTCTTTGTGCTACATTCTAATAACGGAAATTCCAAATATTGGGAAGTATTTGGCATTTCAAGTTGTTTCCGCGGTGGAAATTGGCAATTTTTGGAAATTTTCCACAAAACGGAAGTCGTCATCTTAAAATTCAAAATGGTTTCTGGAGTACAAAATACTGAAAACTTCATGCACCTAGTGTACCACATTGTAGAAGAATTCTTAACTTAACTGTTGACCATCCAGAAGCCTGACCTTCTCAACAACTTTTCCGCAACCATCTAAGTGGTCAGATTGACGGGATGAATTAAGTTAAAATATTCAAAACTATACGCAACTACGTGCCGCATTGCATCCGAATTTTGAATAAAAATTTACAGCAAACAAAAAACCTTGACCTCCTGAACAACTTTGCTGAAGACCATGACTCACTAGGTTGTCGTATCACGAGATAGGTTTACATAAATATGGCCTTCTCAGGTGATGCTAAACTTTTCGGCAGGCTATAATGTTCGAAATGGTAGTTGCAATACTCAATGAAACGATTCCAAACCTATGGCGGGTGGGGTATTTGATAGTACCGTTCTAGAGAACCCATATTCCCCTTTTCAAGCTTTTACAACCATTTATGGCAACGCTGCTTGGATTTTTTTTTTTTTTTTTCATTTTAGAGCGATAACTAATGTGATGTGGCGAGATGGGCTGCGGCTGCGTGAGCGGCTTCAGCCGACCTGGCCGGTCAAATCAAAGAAGAAAAAACAGTACGGTGAGCTAGAGAACAATAAAAAGGGGCGTTTACAATTCGACATTTGAGCCCGGAGCGCTACGGGAGAGAGAAAGTGGAGTAAACCTGAACGTTGCATCGCATTTATTTATTTATTTATATGTCAACAGACAAAATAGCTACCCCAATGACAGATTAAAATTAAGATTACTAATGATCAATTAACAGAAAATACTCTTAAAGCTATTCTTATTCCTAACACGAGAGACATTAAAATCGAACACAAAACAGCAACGATTGAACACACGAGACATACTACGCATCGGTTCATTTAACCCGTAACTGGTTCTCGAAGGCTGGATGTGAAGGAATGTATGAGAGCGAGTATTGCGACGTCGCGGTTTATGTCAAGAAGACCCAGTATAGCATAACAGCCAATTTTTCCTTACAGCAGATCGCTTACAAAGCAAGCTCTAGACGCATATCGCCTGGCTTTTAGCAATTCTAAATTGATAAGTTTGATAAGTTGAGGTGGTCTCACCATTTAAGTCTATTCAGGGCAAAGCGAACAAACTTCCGCTGAACGGCTTCAATCCTCTGTGTGTCATTTTAATGAAAAGGAGACCAAATTTTTGCAGCATATTTCAGTACTGGACGTACCAGAGCACAGAATCGAGCCTTTAGGCAATGAGTGTCGCGGAATTTCTTGGAAAATCTCAAGATAAAACCTAATTGGCAAGAAGCCTTGGAAACGATGAATGAAACGTGTTCTTTAAAGTTTTGCTTCGAATCAAGTAGCAATCTTAGATCTTTTACTGTCGTTTCACGCTTCAACTCAGTACCAAAAAGCGAGTAGTTGTGATGGTATAAAGCACGATTACGGCCGAACGAGATTGCTGAGCATTTAGACACGTTCAGGGACATCCGGTTGGCCGAGCTGCAGGCCACCACGGGTCGACGCTTGGCGACCGTCGAGGCCATGCACGCGCTGTGTGACCACCGATGGGTGTGCGACAACATCGATTAGTCCCGGACCGGCAGCGGGAGCTTGCCTAGGGAGTGGTGGGGTTTCGGGCATTGGGCAGTCGATTCGCCGTAAAAGCCACGGCCACCCGTAAGCAGCTTCGACGGAGCGAGTAGTGCCGCTCCCATCACCCAAATGCACTAACCTGCCTATTGGGGCTGATACCAGTAAGGTCCCAATTATGGTGTACTGGTCGCTGTGTTTTTAGGTTTTTGAGAGGGAATACGATTTGATACCACGACGTTGGGCTGGCACCTGCACCGAGCTCCCTTAGTAAAGTCGTGTGACAACGGCTTGAAACGGCGAGGTGGCACACGGCTGCAGGGGTCTCCGTCCCGTAAAACCTGGCAGGCCTTCCAGTACGTTCCGCGGCCATTGCCTGATGGAATCAGGCAGGAGTGGGATCAGATGCCTTTCCTGACTTACGCCGGTCGGGAGGCGTCATAGTTACTCATGAGGGGCTATGACGACCTTCACTAGCCATGACCTCACTGCTCCGGCATAGGCCACCATGGGACCATATAGGCGACCACTCCACCATGACCAAGGATAGCGGCTGGCTGGAAGAGGGACCCTTTTAACAACAATGTTTTCTTTTAAAATTAACGAGGAAGAGAAGGTAGCGGAAGGGGCGGACGGGTTAATAAACCCGTTTGCCAGGCGGGGCATCGCCCGGTCTCCACCGAGACTGGCCGATGCCAGTAAAGGCGGCGCACAGGTTGGTACACCTTTTGCGACGCCGACAGGGGTATTCCGAGTTGGGCGGGCAAAGGCGGGCACGCCTAAGCCAGCACCAACCGGAACGGCGAAGACTGGCGGCAAGGTGGAAACACCTAAAACCGCCGAGGAGCGGGAACAGTTATCTGGGGCTATGCTACTCTCTGCGGTAGGAAGCCACATGAACAAGTTCCCAAGCGTGGAAGCGGTGTCCGTACAACTTGATGAAATACTCAAGTTCACGGACGAACGTAGCAACATATCAAAAGATTTGAAACAATGTCTTCTGTTGCTACGTATGAATATTTGCAGCGCGAAGTCCGAGCTTTCGCAAGCCCTTAAACGGGCTAACGATGCCGAAAGCAAGGCACTCGCGCTAGAGGCGAGGCTTAACCAGCCTAAAAAAGGGAGTGCTGCAGCTGTGTCTAAATACACACAAACAGCTGCAGCTTCGTTTGCCGAAGTCTGTTCAACTGAACCGACTGGCAAACGTGCGAGGGGCTCTCCGGGGGAAACGGCCCCCAGGACGCAACGAAAGCGGTTGTTCGGTGACAGCCAGGAAGCTGGCTCGTCGGTCCAGCCGAGCAAAGAACCGGCAAACGGCGAAGCCACGGATTGGACCACCGTGGCGAATAAAAAGCGGCAGAAGCGGGAACGACGCGCGAAGCGCGGCGACCGCAATAAGAAGCCGCAAGGAGCGAGTAGGCGGAGCAAGGGTGACGCGCTCATTTTCAAGACGAATGCGTCTAAGTACGCTGAAGTCTTGAAGGCCATGAGAGGCGAACCCAAGCTCAAAGACCTCGGCACGGACGTCAAGTCAATTCGTCGGTCACGCACCGGCGAGATGATCCTCTAACTCCGCAAAGAGGCGAAGGGCAAGGGCTGTGCCTATAAAAAGACGGCCCAGGAAGTGCTAGGCGAGGAGGTTCAAATCCGAGCCCTCACTCCTGAAGTGACTCTCCAGCTTAAAAACCTGGACGAGATCACCGAAGGGTGCGACATAGCACAAGCCTTCGAACGAGAGTGTGGAGTGGTAGTGCCCGCGGAGGCAGTTCGTCTCCGCAGGGGCCCGGCCGGCACCCAGGTTGCTACCATAAAGCTTCCACTAGCGGAGGGGAACAAGGCCCTGAAGAAGGCCACGTTGAAGGTGGGTTGGTCGGTCTGCCCTCTGGGCACCTTCCAACAGCCTGACGTTTGCTTCAGGTGCTTTGAGCGGGGGCATAAATCCTGGTCGTGCAAAGGGCCCGACAGGTCCAATTTATGCCGCCGCTGCGGTGGCGCAGGCCACAAGGCACGGGACTGCGGTGCACCTCCCAAGTGTCTGGTATGCACCGGTAAACGGGACGCCAAACACGCCATGGGAGGCCCCAAGTGTCCGGCTGCACGGCCGGCTACTAAGCCGCAGGCCTGAGGGTGATACAGTTAAATCTGAACCACTGCTATGCGGCGCAGCAGTTGCTACACCAAGCGGCTGCTCAGTCGTTGTCGGACGTGGCCATCGTCTCGGACCCATACCGCATCCCAACCGGAAACGGTAACTGGGTATCGGACAAGTCTGGGAAGACGGCCATTTGCACGACAGGCAGGCCCCCGGTTCAGGAGATTGTGTCGACCTCCAGAGAGGGGTACGTTATAGCCAAAGTGGATGGAGTATTCTACTGCAGTTGCTATGCTCCGCCAAGTTGGTCTACCGAAACGTTCGCGCAGATGGTCGATCAAGCAACCGTGGAACTGACGGGCCTATGGCCGTTGGTGGTTGCGGGTGACTTCAGCGCTTGGGCTGTCGAGTGGGGAAGTCGCTGTACAAACCAGAGGGGCCAGGTCTTGTTGGAAGCTTTGGCAAAGCTCAACTTAGACTTGGCTAACGTTGGTACAAAATGCACCTACAGTAGAAATGGTGCCAAATCGATTATCGATGTGACGTTCTGCAGCCCGGGACTGATCACGAACTGGAGGGTAGACGACAGCTACACGAATAGCGATCACCAATCGATCCGCTATGAGGTAGGCGTGCGGAAGCAAGCAGCGAGTAGGGCCAATATTCCATCCTTCTACGGCTGGAAAACATTGCATTTCGATACAGATGTTTTTGGGCAGGCAATTAGATGGAAGCACGAAGGGGGTGAACCGTTCCCGGATGTGGACCATCTAAATTCGATGCTGTCATGGGCGTGTGACGCCACGATGCCTAGGTCTCGTCCGCCTAGAGAGGGTAGGCCACCGACATACTGGTGGAGCGATACGATAGCAGGCCTGCGCAATGCATGCCTCCGCGCAAGACGGAGGATGCAACGCGCACGTTCCGACGAGCAAAGAGCGGAACGCGGTGCCGCATTCAGATCCGCTAAGGCAACGCTTAAGAGCGCAATCAGAGCCAGCAAACGAGCCTGTTTCGAACGACTCTGCGCCAGTGCCAATTCGAACCCGTGGGGTGACGCCTACAGGATCGTTATGACCAAGACTAGAGGTGCGCTAGCCCCGGCCGAACAATCACCAGCGATGCTAGAAACGATCATTCAGGGCCTCTTCCCAAGCCACGAACCAAGTCCCTGGCCTCCGGCTGACGAGTCACCACCTACCGTGAGTGACGGCAGCCGTGCAGAGGCTGACGATGCGGTAAGGGTGACGGAAGATGAATTGATCGAGATCGCAAACTCCCTGAAGGTAGGCAAGGCTCCGGGACCAGACGAAATCCCGAACTTGGCCATCAAGACGGCCATCAAAGAAGCCCCCGGGTTGTTCAGGGCGGTCATGCAGAAATGCCTTGACGACTGCCTCTTCCCGGACGTGTGGAAGCGCCAGAGGCTGGTGCTGTTGCCGAAGGTTGGGAAACCACCAGGTGACCCATCGGCATACAGACCAATCTGCCTGCTGGACACGGCGGGCAAGGTGCTTGAGAGGGTAATCCTCAATAGACTGGTGAAATATACAGAAAGTGAGAACGGTCTATCAAGCAACCAGTTCGGTTTTCGAAAAGGTAGGTCCACGGTGGATGCAATTCTCTCCGTCACCAGAACGACTGAGGTTGCAATCCAACGCAAAAAGAGGGGCATTCGTTACTGCGCGATCGTCACGCTTGACGTGAAGAACGCGTTTAACAGTGCCAGCTGGGACTCTATGGCCTTAGCGCTACAGAGTCTCAGAGTGCCGACGTCGCTGCACAAGATTCTGGGAAACTACTTTCAGAATCGAGTGCTAGTGTATAACACAAACGAGGGTCAGAAAAGCGTTCCGGTTACCGCAGGTGTACCGCAAGGTTCCATCCTGGGTCCGGTACTGTGGAACGCCATGTATGACGGCGTGTTAAAACTGACACTCCCTCCAGGGGTGGTGATCGTGGGCTTCGCCGACGACATAACTCTTGAGGTCTATGGCGAGTCAATTAGAGAGGTAGAGTTAAAGGCCGCGCTATCAATACGCGTAGTGGAAGACTGGATGCACTCCAGGAAACTGGAGCTAGCGCACCATAAGACTGAAGTTATTGTTGTAAATAACAGAAAGTCTGAGCAGGAGGCATCGATTGGTGCCGGTACATGCACTATCGCCTCAAAACGCTCGTTGAAGCTTCTGGGGGTTATGATCGACGACAAGCTCACGTTCGGGAGCCACGTCGATTATACCTGCAAGAAAGCTTCCATGGCTGTGGCAGCGCTATCTCGCATGATGGCAAACAGCTCAGCGGTCCGTAGCAGCAGGCGCAAAGTCCTTGCTAGCGTGACCACGTCCATACTCAGGTATGGAGGACCAGTGTGGTCCAAGGTATTGAGTACCTCGTGCCATCGCGGCAAACTCGAGAGTACGTACAGGCTAATGTGCCTAAGGGTCGCGTGCGCATACCGAACAGTGTCGTACGAGGCGGTTTGCGTCCTGGCTGGCAT
Source organism: Wyeomyia smithii (assembly GCF_029784165.1). Classification (NCBI taxonomy): domain Eukaryota; kingdom Metazoa; phylum Arthropoda; class Insecta; order Diptera; family Culicidae; genus Wyeomyia; species Wyeomyia smithii. Next base: position 21,882,880 of record NC_073695.1, read on the forward strand.
GATGCCCATCAGCATCATCGTCAAAGAGGATGTAGAGTGCTTCGACCAACGCGACACGAGGGGTATTCGCAACACCATACGGTCATCCTCAATGGCCAGGTGGCAGCAGGAGTGGTCCAACACTACAAAAGGTAGATGGACACACCGACTCATTCCAGAGTTAGCATGCTGGATTAATAGGCGCCATGGGGAAGTAACCTTCCATCTGACACAGATCCTGTCAGGCCATGGCTGCTTTAGGCAGTACCTGCATAGGTTCGGGTACGCCGAGTCCCCTATGTGCCCCGCTTGTACGGGTGCGGAAGAAAGCGCGGAGCATGTGTTCTTCACATGTCCGCGCTTCGAGCGGGTACGGTACGAAATGCTGGCAATAAGTGGGATGGACACCACGCCAGAGAATATTGTGCGTAGGATGTGCGAAAATAGGGAAATCTGGGATGCGGTCATCACGGCCGCATCACAGATCGTTAGTATTTTGCAGGGCACCAATCGACGGGAAACCATCGATGTGCCCCAGTTAGTTAACGGTTAACTAACTGGCCTGTATAGGCTGCTCTGCTACCCATAGAGGTAAGTGCGAAAAGCACGACGGGCCCTCTCCCTGAAGTAATGCCTAACGGCGGTCTCGGGGAGATCAAGGGCTTTAGCTGTTCAGCTTAGGTTGCTCAGCATGGGTAAAGCAGGGACATCCGGTTGATGCAGCACCAAGTTCCAAACAGCTCCAGTTGCTGTTGTAGGAAGGAAGCGTCAGCGTGGTCCTTTATGACGAAGTATAGCTTAAAGCCGTCAGCGTACGATAGCTTGGAGCATTTGATGGTGCCGTGAACATCGTTCATATATAGCAGGAAAAGGAAAGGACCGAGATGGCTCTCTTGAGGGACTCCAGACGAGACAGCAATTGGCGATATTCTTGCTTGTATGTTCCACTGCAGAAACACTTACAAGCGGGTAATTGTCATTTTTTTGGTACTACTGAAGCATCTCTCGACTGTATTGGCCAGAACTTCACCGGACCTTTGTGAGCCTCACACTTTCGAATCCATTGTCTCGGTTGTGACGATAACCTTGGTTTCTATACCTATTCAAAGCTGCAAATCTTTTGCCAAATCAAGAACTTCTTGGCGAATTTATCAGCGAGAATGACCTAAATTTGCTAGAGACATCTTTTCTTGTGGTGACTTTGTAGAATTTCAGGCCTGAAAGCTGTCTAAAATTGCGACAACCTTGATCAGCGTTGTGGTTTTGGTGATGTTCGTAGTCTGAGAGTTGAATCGAATGAACCAAAATTCCCAGGAGTGGTTAAAAAGCTATATTGCTTCATTTTTAGAGCTCTAAGACAAACTTTATTTACGCTTATGTCGACCAATACTATCATATCAGATCGTATCTTGGAAAAAAAAAACAAAGATTTATTCAGGCAAGTGCTGATTTTATTACGATCAAATAATATATAATAACATTTAAGAGCTCAGCTTATGAACAAAATGATATCTGTAAAAACTGGTTTTATTTCAAACGATAATTTAAGTCTTCTTGTTGATAAAAGATTTATAACGCCATCGTGAGCTAGACACCAACACTTATCACAAATTTTGAAAGTAAAAATTAAGTTTACATTTCCCGTCGACCGGTTTCGAGCAAAGTTCTGCTAAGCATTCAGAACGTGACTTGACGAAGCTCCACTTTTTCTGCATTTTGAAGGATGGGCAGAACTTTATTTAAAACTGGTCGACGGAAAAGTTAAACTTAATTTCTACTTGGTTGTGACGAGAACCCTGGGTTTAAATTTTTTAAATTTTTACTTTTTAAATTTTTAAGAGAGATATGCGTTAATGTCTGGTTCACGATATCGTTATCGTAAATAGCTCTTACTGTAGCTGAAACAAGTTGTTGACATTTGTTAGAACCAGTTTTCCATTTGAACAACTCTGCGCTTAGTGTCAACGTTTTTTTTGGGAACTCAACTGCAGTACCGACAGAACCAATCACGGTGACATTAAATAGCTTTGTTTCCGTTCCATTCCATCTGGGGTATTTGTCATCGGATTCCACTTCTGACCACTTTGATTGGGTCCGGGAATAGAGCGATTCTCGCGGGAAGTGCAAGTCTTCCTAAAAAGCTAATTGTACGCTTGGATGAATGTAGAAACGATCACAGGCTGACTGATTCCCCGCGATCCTCTCTCTGTAAAGCTCAGTCTCACTTGTCCACTGGGCCGGTGATGCTGCTTCACGTTCGCAGTTGTCTGTACTGTAAGATAAAGCGGTGTTCCGGTCTGATTTAGGGCCGGAAAACCACGCTGGCTTTTTTAGGCCTTTTTCCACATTCTTGGCACGTTCCTAATGCTGTGCTTTTCGCTGCCTTGCTGTGTATTTAATGGGTGTACTTAGTTGATTCCGGTGTTCCGAGCTACGTACTACAGACGGAAGAGGGAGGGGGCAAAAGTGTGGGGTTGCATTAGGGCAAGGACGATTTGCTCGGATGTTACCGACGTGTGTCGTGTGTAGACACCGTAAATACTCTAATAGCGTAAAAAAGATTTCTGTTCCAATGCCTGCGGAATGCTGATACGCATTCTAGTCGGTTAGGGGTGCTTGTGAATTATGTATACAAATCGACTGGTTCAAATAGATGTGGCTGGGATTTCGGAGTGAATTATTGTGATTGAATAGCGCGAAATCTCTTGTCCTACACTGGTGAAGGATGTTGTTTCGGCTGTTTCAACAAAAAGGATAACTTTAAGTTTTTACTAACGAAGTTACGACACCTTTTTATAAATAATTAAGTTATTTGAAGGTAAATTTCGTTTAGGTATAAGGTAAAACTGCAATTATTAACCCTAAGCCAAGTTTCATTTTTGTTTTGCTGCAAATACACCTTTTTCACTCCGATAAGCCTAAAATCTCATACCATAATTTTACGGACTTAATTAGCTGCCGCTGGACATATTCTTCGGGACCTTTCTGTTGAGGGCGATTACTTTATTATTATTATCATCGGCAGGAGCTTCCGGCCGGCACTTTGGCAGCAAACAGAAAACTTTATAATTTATTGTAATTATGTTTTCTTTTTCCATTCATTCTGCAGCTTTCGGCCATTTGATGACCATTTTCCAGCTTGAACGCATTAAATTCCTCCGAGCGCGGACGTGGCGCGTTGCAGTACCTGTCAGAAGGGGAATGATAACGAAAGGTCGGCATTAGTAACTGGGGAAAGTTGTAATTGAATTTTGCTTTTTTTTTTTCTTCAAATTTGGAGTCCAAGATTTTATGATGGGATTAAAGGGTATGATTGGTAGACACCGGTGAACAAAAGAAATAAAAATGGGCAAAGCATGGCTGAGTTTATATTTCCAATTATAAATAACCAGCAAGAGCTGAAGAGTTTTCATTCATTCAGGTAATCGTTGTTTCTTTTTGTGCGAATCTGCGAAAAAAGCATCAGTATTTTCTGCTACAAACAGTTCAATTTCGCTGCGTTGTTTAGTTTCATATTTTATCATCAATTTGCTGCAAAACCGGTCTTGATCACATGATCACATTTTATTCCAAACAAAACGTTCACGTTTCTAGGTATACACTCATTCGATTCGAAAGTCCGTATAATGAAATCATTTCCCCGAAGAGACACAACCTGATTAGAATCCAATATCGACCGACCGGCAAAACAAGCAACCGAAGCTAAAAAAAAGCTCCATGCACAAACAGAAAATGTGAAAAAATATTTTTTCTTCTGCCTGCCGGAGTTTGCCTTTCTTCTTTTAACCGGAGCAAATACCGACCTGCGGCAGCAATAAAGCCGCATCCTGCCGTCACCGTCGGAGCAGCCTTGCAGTTCATTGCTGCTAGGTGTTTGCACCTGGTGGAGCAGCAGGAATGGGAGCAGAAGCGGAGAACCCTTGCGGCCGGCGGGGACGACGGACGCGCAAACAAGAGAATGAATAATCAATTATTCAAATTTTTGCAAAACTCTCACGACAGTCTCCATTGCATACCTTTTTGCGAATCGATCCGAGAGCAGAAAAGCGATAGGCGAACAAACGAGGATTTGTTCGGTCGTTCGTTTGGTGTCGTTGTTGTTTAGAAAGAGGAATCTGAGGCTGACATGCTTTAATAAATGTGAAACACATTCCGGTTTCTCTTTCAAGCCTCACGTGACAGAACAGTAAAATGGTTTATAGTTTCAGTACTCCTCGTTACCGATGTTATTTCACAAATCTCTCATTAATAGCAAACTTATATTAATTTGATATTGATATACTTAAAATAAATTATGCTCAAAAGTTGAAGGAAAATATACTACGCTTATACACATTTGTTTCACGAATTGCAGAAGTATACCGAAATACATAACATCCATTAACAGTGAAATGTGTCACAATAAATAGTAAAAAAGAAAGTTTCATATCAGCTCCGAGACTAGGTTTCCGCTGTTTTTGTTTCTTAATAAAATACTGATCAGTCAGATCTTGTGCCATCGATTAAAGTAAGTAACGACGATGTATCTGGGAATTATGGCGGATAAAATAGTTGTAGTAATCCCATTTGAACATTTCTATATAAGTTTTATAATTTTGGCTCTACGTGACCGAGCGTTGTCATGCAGTAGAATCACTTTTTTCGGGCTTCTGCTCGTATTGTGGTCGTTTTTGGCGCAAGCTCTCGATTTATTCGTATAAAATTAAGCCAATACCAAAGCACTTCCTTGTTTTACAGTTGGGCCAGTTGTTCGCAGGCGTTAAAACGACGCTCAACGTTCCTTAGCTTCATTTCCAAAGCATGTAATCGCTTGGAAAATATTTGGTGGGTAATTTCTAATACCGCGGCATGGTTCCTTATCGAGCAATTCCTTAAATCAGCATTTTTTAAGCTTTCTTGCTCTCCGTCGCGTAGGCGGTCGTCCAATCTAAATTATCGTTTTTGAAGCGACGGGACCAATGTTACTACACTTAGAGTAGCGTTTTCATGAACTTTTTCAACTCTCGATGCGCTTTAGCCGCCGTTTTCTTTGAATGTAATAAGAGAAGTAACTTTTCCCGCAAATGAAGATTATTCGGAACAAAATAAGACTTTTTCGCACATGTATAAGTTTATAACGCCGCAATAAAATCACTAAGGGGCCGTTCTTAAACCACGTGGTCATATTTTGATCACTTTTTATACCCCCCGTACCACCTCGTGGTCTTTCGTGGTTTTTTGGCCAACTTATGAACAACAGAGGGCCCAGAATACTGCCCTGAGGTACTCCTGAAAGAATCTCAAAAAGTGTAGAATATGTTTCACCTACCTTCACCGAAAAATTACGTCCGGTAAGGTAAGACGAAATCCAGGGCCGGATTTACGATTGTGGAGGCCCGGGTCCCAGTTAAAGTGGGGGCCCCAAAATAAAACAAAACTGTTTTTTATCGTACGAGTTAAAAGCATTTATTTGCTATTGAAAAATTACCAAAAATTTGCTAGAATTTTTTCTTAAGCCCTATTTAGAGTTCCAAACGAAGTGAAAATCTCATACAACATGTTCATTTTTTCACGCTCGTGAAAAATGCAACCTGCAAAAATTTCACTTCGCTTGGAACTGTAAACAAATTCGATCCAGCGAAATCTATGGTTGTGGATCTCATCTTTTTCACTTGGGCTTATTTCTTTCACGCATGCAAGCGCTAGTGAGTTTCTATTCTGTCAGTTGCAGCCAATTTTCACTTCGCTCGGAGTGTACCTGCGTGTTCCACAAACGGGTTTTCACGACAGACTCCACAAGCGAAAATTTACGCTTTTTCACTTGTCAAATTGGAACTGTAAACTATGCTTTACGAGTTTTTTTTGCAGAAAACTTATTAATTAAATAATCAACATTAAACATCTTCAGTATACTCGTACTCGAAACTTAATAATGATAAGTTTGACTGCCTTTCATTCTTCACAGTCGCACGCAACCTATTTTAATAAGTTTCATCTTCAAATTTTTTTCTTGATACCTTAAAAAAACTACCCCCTGGGCCCCCCCATAAATCCGGCTCTGACGAAATCCATTGTGTCAGCCACTCTGGAAGTCCTATCCGCTTGAATTTTTCGACAGCTAAAATATGTGGCACCTTGTCGAATGCTTTGGCTAAATCAATGTTAATCGCGTCAATTTGCTGCCGTTTCTCCATCCGATTTACAAGGGTCGAAACATAACTCATTAAATTTGTCGTAGTAGAACGCCTCTGAACAAATCCGTGCTGATCAGCTGAGATAACGTGTTTAACAGATTGGTAGAGCACATCGTGTACCATGCTTTCGAGACTTTCGGCAAACAACTTAATATAGAAATTCTGCGATAATTTTCTACATCGTTAAGCGAACCTGATTTATGAATCGGTATGATCGAAGCGGATTTCCAAACGGTGGGAAAGCATTTTTCACTCAAAGAACGGTTGAAGAGTATACTTACAGGCAAGGCTAGAGCACTTGCACAGTTTTTGACAACGAATGATGGCAATTGATCAGGTCCAGGGCCTTTCGATCCGTCGATGGATTGAAGTTTGAGCAGAACATCATTGGGCGAAAAGTTCATCCGAGGCAAATTTAAGTCGAACTGCGGAATACTGCTCAAGTATGTATCAGTCAAAGGTGGTGAGTTATTACTTGTCACACTCTAAAAGAAAGACGAGAACATATTCGCAGAATCCAGTGGCGTAGAGGCACTCACTCCCTGGTAACGAGTGTTCTGAGGTATTCCTCTCGTTGATTTCCGATTGTTGATGTATTTCCGAAACGATTTAGGGTCAGCTTTAACGTCATTTTCAATGCGATGAATGTAATCACGAAAACATCTTGCGTTCAAAGAGTTGTACTGGGCCTCTATTTCACGCATTTCAGTTTTCAGTGATTCACTCCTGTGTTTGAAATACCGTTTTCTAGCTTACCGAAGCCGGTTTCGAAGATTCCGAATATTTGCGTTCCACCATGGCATATTTGTGTGCAGTTTTCGTTTAGTTCTTTTCAACGATATATTCGTCCGGAAAACTCTAAACAATTCGCTGTAAAAAATATCAATGGCTGCATCAACTGATCCTACCGTCATTAATCGACTCCTGTCTATTTGTTGCATGCTCCGATTCAACACAGTGAAATCCTCATCAATAAAATTGTGCTCAACATCTAATCTCAGCACAATCGGTTTATGATGTCTGTCAATGGTCAGTAAGGGTCTCGGTGGTTCAAAAATATCTGCACAAGCTGCACTACTGGTAAAAACCAAATCGAGCAGCCTGCCCCTAATATGTCAAAGCGGTTTGATAACCACATATCTCAGGGTGGTTCGTCATTTTTTTTTGATATTTCAAAATCAAATCTTATATACTTGCCCCATCTATTAACAAATAGCGGGAACTTGATAACGCATTTAATATAATGGGAACCGGATTGCCAAAGACATCTCTGTCTTTACTATTATATCACCAAAATGTGATTCTGAGATATTAGAATTAGTCATAATTAGTCATAAACCGTTTTAAATTCGATCAGTTATTCCAGAAGAATTTCGTGCCAACTCGACCAGATTTTGGCAGAAAACTTCAAATTTTTTTTTGAAAATTTATCTGTACTAGTGGAGATATTTTTGTACCTTCATTCAAAAATGTGTAATGTGTTTGTACTTTCATTTAAAAATAATCAAAAAAAAGTGGAATTTGAACTTTTACACTGAAAAATATTCATTTAAGAAACATAAAGGAATTTCAAAAAAATCAGTCATCTCAGGTTTCTTGTTAAAAAGTTTTTTGGATAGACAACTTAAGGTTTGAGGCTATTGAATTATCTACCCAAATAATTTTTTTTATTAGAGATGACTGTTTTTTTGAAAAACGCTCTCTGTTTTTAAATTATTTTTTCCACTCTTGGATCTCAAATATAATTATTTTAATATTGTTAAATAAAAGTTTATATAATTCTGTAGGAGTCATACTTTGACAACTTTTCTCTATCTTAAAATGTATCCTTGTATCAAAAATATCCCATTCAGAGTGGCAATGGCCCTTGGTAGAATTTATGGTTTTCGTAGTCTCAATAAAATATATTAATGAAATTTTCTCAAAATACGATGCCAGAAAGAAATCCGCAAACTTCGTACGCATAAAAATAAGTTTTCTTTGTGAATAAAACAAAAACCGCATTATTCTACACAAAAAAAGACACGTCCCAAACTTGATGGCGAATTAAAATTCCTTTGAAGAAGGCCGCAGTAATCGTTCGAACGTCGTTCAAATTCGATGAAATTAACGTTTACATTACTGCCGTGAAACGCATATCAGTCCCATCTGAATTTTCGTCGATTTTGAGTTATAATCATCAGAGGCTAGAATCGGCAATACTTTACAAAATAAATATGAAAAATAACATAGTTTGTTTTGGAAAATTTTCAAAAAATATCAGGTCGGTTTGTCCCATCTTAAAAGTAATCGCATACCAGTCCCACAATGAATATTATAAAAAATAACGCTTATATTCAAAGTTCAAATGCTTTTTTCCACGACATTCTATTCTTTCTTGTTAATGTTGAGTAAAACTACACGAAAAAATAAAAAAAGGTCATCAAAAAGAGCAAGATCCAGAATTAAGACAGTCTTCAACAAAGCTATCTTCATATGCGTAAAAAGCACGGATCAGTTCTGACGAGAATATTTTGCACGAGATTAAACAATATTTTCACACTTTAAGAATGATTCTCTTCAAGCAAAATTAACAAGTTTGATAACTATAAACAGCAACAAACTGATTCATTCTCAGTGGCCATAAAGACTCTGATTGTGAAGCGATTATTTCACACGCTGTAATGCAAAATAATCGCATATCAGTTCCACTATAATGTATTCGATTGTAATTGTTATAAACTGACTTTTTATGAAACGAAAGTAGCAAAAACATTGAAATCCATCAATCTGAGAAGAAAAAACATTAATATTCCGAGCGTATCGTAATTTATTGAATTAAACATCCGTTCGATGATTTCGCAAATGGGACTGATATGCGTTTCACGGCAGACTAGGTGTCGTACACAAACTACGTAACGCATAAATGGCGGGAGGAGAGGGGTTGAACCAACGTTACTTGTTGTTACACAGGGGAAGTAGGGGGGATAGTTGAGAAAGAAAGGTAAATGTGATGGTTGCTCAAATTTGAAAATTTGGATTTGGTGACTTTTTTTTTACACAGGGGAGGAGAGGGTCAAGATTTTCAGCGTAACGTAATTTGTGTACGATGCCTTACTAATTGAGACATTTAAGCCTTATACCAAAATTCGAGGATATTCTGAGAGATTGAACTGTGATTAACTGACTTAACGTTTTTAACTATCTTCACATTTTTGACATTTTTTTGTCATTTTTGCCTTTTTTGATATTTTTGACATTTTTGACATTTTTGACATTTTTGACATTTTTGACATTTTTGACATTTTTGACATTTTCGACATTTTTGACATTTTTGACATTTTTGACATTTTTGACATTTTTGACATTTTTGACATTTTTGACATTTTTGACATTTTTGACATTTTTGACATTTTTGACATTTTTGACATTTCTGATATTTTTGACATTTTTGACATTTTTAACATTTTTGACATTTTTGACACTTTCGACACTTTTGACATTTTTGACATTTTTGGCATTTTAGACAATTTAGACATTTTTGACATTTTTGACATTTTTGACTTTTTTGACTTTTTTGACATTTTTGACATATTTGACATTTTCGACATTTTTGACATTTTAGACATTTTAGACATTTTAGACATTTTAGACATTTTAGACGTTTTTGACATTTAAGACATTTAAGACATTTTTGACATTTTTGACATTTTTGACATCTTTGACAGTTTTGACATTTTTGACATAATATTTCGAAATTTTCCTAAATTCCCAACTTCAGCTTTTTGAATAGATGCGGTTTATGCAAAAAACTCATTTTCGAAAAAAATAGTCTTCAGACCACTCTGTTTCGCAACGGCTCATATGAAAGCGAGAGAACATTGAAGAGAGAGAATAGAAGAGTAAAACGTAAAAGACAAAGTGTTTTATTCAGAGCTCCGGGATCTCACATTTAATGCTTGGAATACACCTGCTTTGAGGTTAAATGTACATTCGCTCTCACTTTTTGCAGTGATACTGAAGTGAATCTAGTTACCCTTACTACAAATTTAACGTTTTACTGATTCGGCTGGTGTTATTTTTTGTCACGCTTTGCCATTCACGAAAGTACTGAATGTTATCAAACTTATAGCGCTTATTTAGTTTCGTCAGGCTACAGTAAGCATCGAGAGCTGTACAGGATGATACATGATTCTTTAAATTTGGGTTACTGTAGAACCATTTTACAAGAAACCATTAGTTATTTCAGCTCCAGGAATTGGAAAATAATTATCAATCCAGCAAAAGCAAACGCAAAGTAATTGATATTCGAACGAACGAGAGACTCGCACCGCTATTGGCACGGTAAACAGTTTTTGTCAGAGCATGCTGTATGAGGGATAGAATAGAATGAAAAAGGTGAATAAATTATACTCTGAATACTCTTATTTTTCGCCTTCACACAGTTCTGTCACTTTTCCGAACTCTGGTTTTATTGCTATATTTAGGGATACCTCTTACCGTGCAACGCGCATGCTGTTGAAATGATCCGTTGTGTAGTTCAGTCAATGGTCAATTCGAGAACAACATTTAAATTGTTGTTTATCGCATTCCATTAACAGTACGGTGCCAATGTGAATCGATTTTTTGAATTTTCGTCGGAATAAACTGCTGATACTAGACACCTTGTTTCCCGTGGGAAAAATAACGACGGACACATGGTGGCAAAATAAGTACATGAAATAAGTAACATGAATGGTGATAAAGTTTCTTTTTTTTGATAACTAAAGGTTACAGAAACAGTGCCAACAATTATAAGGCTAGAGAATGACTGAGAAAAAATCCGGAAAAGAGAAATGTTTCTCTCCGGTTTAAGTAGAATAGCGTGTTTAATCGGATTTCAGGAAGTCGTGCTTCATAGCTGACAATTTGATGTTCATATCTCCATCCTGGATTTTTTTAAGCTGCGTAATAACGTCAAGTTTCTTGAAAAAATCATTAAAAAATTCAACCTTTTTTAAATTGAAATTTAGTGTTTGTCACTGTTTTGTCAGTCAAAAAAGTTTTGTTTTACGTTTTGTATTTTTTATGGGGCATTATTATTTCCCTACAACTCTTTCTCAGATAGTTTTTCTAAACATCCAACGGTTTCTGAGCTAGAATGCTTTGAATAACACCCATGCCAAACCCACAAAATAATAACTTTTTCATTCCCAATTTACGAGCCCATGAATCAAATACTAGAAACAACAAACTTTTCTTTTTCCATGAGTTTATGAGTTTATAAACTTTGCAACCATCTCAACACTCCAACAGGGAGCTGGTAGCCACAAGGTTACAGAGTCCGCCTTGATAAGTAGATGGTCGTGAGTTCGAATCTTGTTAGAAGCAGGCCATTTTTAATTATCGAAGGACTTAAGCATGGGTTAATTCTCAGGCTCCTCATCACCACCATCACCACTCCCTAGAATGACCTAGAGATAGAGAACATTTATATGCTTCGGAAATAACTTTGCTCTTGCATCGATAGAACCGCGATACACACATACCCTTCACTCAGTTCTCGTAATGAAATAACATTTGTACGTCTCTGGGATTGGGTTTGGGTAGACGAACGCGCGCGTCGTCGCTCTCTCGCAGTTGATAGAATTAGAACCGCGATACTACATACGGTGAAATTTCGAAAAGGAATGCGACACATTAACACATTAACACAAAATCTCCTCCATACCCGTGATGCTTGTGGAGTGTGCAGGAGTATATCCGGCTCTCTAGTAGCAACAAGTATCGAACTAACTTTCCTTTCCTTCCTTCCTTTGATCTACGTTCTGGACCGGCAGGCGTCGGTACTGATCAGCATGCAGGGGTTATTGGAGATGCACATCGAAAAGCTAAATCCCAAGCAGTAATCACTAAATTCGATATACAACTCCAATCGATCCTGGTCAGTAACGAAGTGGCAACCGGTGGTGATCAATCAAGCTCAAGCTCAAGCTCTGCAACCATCTCAACACTCCAACAAATACCCAATTACAATTGATAACTAATTTTCTGTAGCCTCATTCCAGACAACATTCCGATTGTCCTTTTTCTCGAGACCAAACAAACATTCCAAAGAACCAATTCCCACAATCGAACTGTTTGTCACCCGTATCAATTTCTTCGACAATAACCTCAAGTGCCTGCCTATATGCACTAAGCAAGTTATAATTTCACACGCTCCAGCTGCATAGCGTGATTGCTGACGCACACACTGGGCGACGTTCGAACATTCACTAATATCCACCAACCGTCATTGCGATCATTATTTTCGATTCGGCTTTGACCGATTTCATTTTAATCGTCAGAAATGAATCGATAACGCTATCCGTCTCGATCATCCAGCCACGTTGATGCTTTACGCTTTTAAAGTGATGACAAAAACTCGAAAATTATATTGAATTCAGTTCACAAAAACATCTCATGCAATCAACATTTAAAAAAAAAAAAACATTTGTTAAATAAAGAAATCCATAACAAAATGTTTACATACTGAACTTTTTCCTAAGAACCAAAAATAAATAAAAATGATTTCAAGTTGATCTCAAAATTGGCAAACGAATATGTGAAAACAACCGAGTAACATTTTTTTATAAATTAGACCTAAAATCACCAAACATGCTTCGTAGAGTCTAAATATAAATAAAGAATAACAAAAATTTGTTCGAAGTAGATCGAAATGGTTCAAAAGAGGCCAAAAGAGAAATTAATTCCAAATTTGTTCCAGAATCTCTGGAAAAAAAAAACGATCTAGAACAAAGTTGGATCAAAGATTTGGTGGTTAAAAATGCTTAAAGGTCCACCAATTTTTAAGAATCTGAATTTACAAATACTCTAAATTCACAAAAACTACCTTTAAAGGCACCAGGACGCCTCTCAAAGCTAGAAAATTAAACTCTTCTCTACAGATAAATAAATACAGATACATAAAATAAACTCGGAATGCGAAAAACCGTTTCTTTGGGTCAAAAAAAAAAACGAAAAAGAAAATGAAACCAAATAGAGCTTAAAAATGTCAAGAAAAAAAAAGAATTGAGTCCCATTTCCACAATTAATATTGCATGCAATAAGAAACAAAATAGACGTGAATTTTATTCCAATATATCGTTTTTTTCCTGATCATAGAATTTCAATTCTAATCAGAACAGGCATTTTTCTAAAGATCTATTTAAATTCAAGTTTTTTTAGATTGATTATTTGAGAGAAAGTTTCACTAACAAAAACTTCTTCTTTTTTTTTTCTTTTTAATCGAAAAATTTTAGCATCTCCATTGAAAAAGGCAACTGCAACTCTTCAATGGATGCGCTTGGTTACTGTATTGCTTGATGGAGATGCCTCTGCTATCCTGAAGATTAAAAATATTTAATTTTTCAAAATGAAAAACACATACCAACGTGAAATTCGGTATTTTTTGTTTTATTGTTTGTAAAAGAATCCGACAAAAATACAAAACCACATGGTTTCCTGGGTCCCGAACCTAATATACGGTTTGTAACTTTTTTTGTGCAATAGTTATTGTTATTCAAAGTGCAGTTTAGTCATTTTCTCCAGAAAGCCATTAAAATCCTTTTACTGTTTTCTGCTTTATTACACAATAGAACGAGAAAGAATGTATTGGAAGCAAATACAGTCTCTCATATCAAGACAATCAATATGATTTCTAACAAATGTCAACAGTACGTATTTGCTCTCGTTTCACTTTGATCCCGATATTGCTGCTCACGCGATACAAGATAACCCAACAGAATGAAGACCAACAACATCAGAGAGAATAGAAATCGCCTTCACTGCTGCGGAGTTGCTGACCTTTCAATGCCGCTGCTGCACAGGTTATTAATTGAATCCAACGACGTGTATCTCGTTAAACAATTTGTTTTCTCCGAATCGGAGAATTTTATTTGTCGAAAACAAACGCTTTGCCGTTTGTTTCTGGGTAATTTCAATCGAAAGTTCGATTGGAGTTCCAACGGTTCTGATGATTAAAGCTCGAGCTCAGAGCCTTGATCGGAAAAACAATCGCAATCACCTTACCGAACTGCGATTATTCCAGTTCACCGGTACCGATAACGATGAGGACGCCGGTTCGGTTCGGCTGGCAGCGCGTAGTTTCCACTCCAGCGAGGAGTTTCCCGTAATCGAAATTGATTACCGGAAGTTAATAGAAGCGGTTGACAGCGTTTTCTTGCCCTAGGTTTCCGTCGAACCGGGAACGGGCGAAAAAAAGGGCAATGCACGTTCTGCGATAATTTCCAATAATGGGTGCAATAGTGGGTGAAAAAAGGTTTCTCGTTTGTAAATGCCGGCTGGCTGCAAAGCAGATAGCATTTTTTGCCGTTCCGATCAAGTTCACCCGTTTAGGTGAACAATTTTTTTTTTTTCAAACTTCCAATACTCAAACCACCATTGGAGCGGAAGCGCTTTGCACCGTCCACGAAATTCTTGCGGCGTTGATCCGATTGGATGGTGCCTGGGCAACAAAGGGTCACGCTGTCCCGGACAAAGACGCTCGAAGCTTGAACAGCTCTTTTGCTTCTTTCATTCGTTGCAAAACGGCGGAGGCTTCTATTCTACTACCGCCTCCGAGGGTTGAGCCTGTTTTCGGAACAAAAGGTCCATTCATTAGGGCGCCTACTAAGGCGGAAATCAATCGCCGGATTGGTGAAAAGGGTGCTCAGAATGTAAAAGAAAGGGAAAAAATACTCCAGAAGCTAAATAAAGAGACAATCCACTCCAATACGCGTTCGCCGCTGCTCAATGGAGAGTACAGCTTTGCGGCTTTACCGGAAGCTCAGAGATAATCAGGCAACAACGGGCCGGTGAAGTGTGCTTCAATTTGAGCGATGAACCGGTTTGAAAGATTGTGAACAGAGGTAAACACTATAGAACTTCAGCAACGTAAAAGTTGGATAACGTTAATATATTCACAGGTTCAACCTTTCTGCGTTAGCTTTGCGAGAGCTGGAAAAATCCGTTCGAATAACTTTACTCCCCCAAGCAGGAAATCTTGATTTATGCGTCACCCAATTAACAACTCAAACTTGTAATTTTTCTACCTCTAATGGGTTTCCTGGCGCTGGGCTGCTTCCGGGGCAGAAAGGGGTTACGTGCGAACTTGAAATGTCTAGTAACTAGCTGCGACAGCTAATTAGGAATTCTTTCCACATAAAATACGGGAAGCCTTTGCTGGTTGGTTGTGAAGTACGATGCCTAGCCTGGTAAACGAGGTGTTGTGTGTTCGCAAGCTCGAAACAGATTATTACCCTTTGGTTGTGAAAGCAACTGCTCTTACGAAAGTTTTTGTTTTAATTAAAAATCTAGAGTTGTGCCGTGCGTATCAATCATTCAGGATTGTGTTATTATCGTTCTGCTAACAGGTAACAATTAACTTTCGTTTTTTTTAAAAAACTTCAGAAATTGGAGTAATTGGCCATTTAATTCGGCCATTTACGCAAGAATCGTGATTTTAAGTCTTTTTAATACAATGATGAATTACAGTTTCTAAAAAATGTTTTTTTTAAATAGCAGACAATCAATAATTTATAAGCCAAGGGTGAACATCGATTTTTCATCATGACGCTACCTGACCTTTCAGTAGCCTTTGACACAGTTTGCCCCCAGTTTGACACTATTTCAATGTGAGACATAAAAAGAAGAAGTCGTAATTGGTATCGCAACCAAACTTACCTCATTAGTGCAAGCGACCGCAGAATTCGTGGCAATTTACTTTCCCGTTTTTTATTTTTCAACCGACGGTCAAGCATCTGTTGAACGTTTTACATAAAGGAATCGAATGAACGGCAAAACGTCGCTCGATGTCAGCGAAAAAAAGGTTCAAGCGTCAATAGAAACCCATTTACGACTGGCGCAGCCGGTAGCCGGCAGCAATTGCATACCGGCTTCGACAACGATTGCGATAATTTTTCGAATTAATCTCGAATCCTCTTCCAACAGCAGAAATAGCAACAGCAGCGATAGACGCCGATACGCTGCCACAGTTCGGTTAGCGGGTGAAAGGCTGTTTGGCATAATGGTAATTCATATAATCGGCTAACCGAAACTGGAGCAAAAAGTTAAAATGGGGTTTTTTCCTTCGTTTTGAAACTCTTTTTTCGATTACGTTTAGTGTAAATTAATACGCCTGACAAAAGTTATTGTGAAAAGGCTCTTGCTGGGACAATGTTTCGGCGCACCGCAAGATTACGATTGATCATGGAGAAGGTTCCAGGATCCTGTAAGTCTCAGACTCAGAAGACCTCGTTTTTCAACCAATCTCACCTCAACTGTTGCGATTGCTGTTTGCTTATCGCTGTTGTGACAAACTATACTCTGCTGAAGGGAAAAAATAATGCAAAGCAGTATATCAGAATCATAACCTTTTTTATCGCCCGAGTTTATAGCCGGTTGTTAATATGCAGCTAACTGACCGTGATCTGGCCTTTTTCATTTCATTTTTTTATTTGTTAAAATGAACGACGGTATGTATTCAGTTTTCGCCCTAAAAAATTTTCTTAATCATATGAAGAATTCACGCAACAAAAAGCTGAAATGAATTCAGTTTTTTTTTTTTAATTTTCAGGCCAACTGCCATTCGTGTGGCCATGGATCAAAACTAGTTCACATGGATCCAAAATGTTCGGTGTGTTCATTCTTCATACAAAATGGTCACATGTTCAGTGAAAGACAGTATTATTTTGTTGTTTTAAGATTACGCTTTACGATTACGATTACGATTACGCTGTGTCCTCCAGTAGCTGTGCCAGCTAAATATTCTGCAGCGTATGATGGTCTGTTGCTGCCGTATGCAAAACAAAGGTAACATGCTCCGCAGTGCCTGGAAGTTGACTCGTATGCAGCTCTCGTTTCTCAATGTCGCGTACCTCTAACAGCTATACTCGACTCGCTATTGTGTGACAATACTAAAGCTGAATTTTCTACACGCAGTCTTTTGTATCGAGTTCAGAGTAGATTTTTGCCATTAGGGCGTAGCCACGCAGCTTAGAGAAAGACAAACAAACCAAAACACTTTGTTGAGTCAAAATTTGTAGGCATTGGAACTTATTCCGTCCATGTTGTTATTATCCGTGCTCGGGAAGCAAGCCAATAGCGGGGGAAATGTATGGGAAAGCTTGACCTTGGAACTTTTCATCTTTTTTCACCATTAAGCAGTAAAGCAACAATGTTAAACATTAAATCAAACAATTGTTACACATTTTATCTATTCACCGACACATAAATGACTGAGATGCATTAAGTCGTTCGCTTGATATAATCGTTTGAAATCTGACGCAACTTTTGCCAGTTTCATTCTCAATTTCACAAAATGTAATCTAGTATAGAAAACGAAGACGTAGTCCTACGTCAAAAAAAAAATTTCAGTCAAGAAAACCCGTCCTTCGTCAAAACATAGTGAAATCACGATAAAAAGCATAACCTTATGTATTTCCTAAACACTATCAGCTCCTATATATTTTGTTCATAAAGAGGTTTTATAAACAAATCCTATTTTTAAATTGTTAACAGTGAGTTATGAAATCAAATATGAGAAATTTATGAAGCCAAATATCAGAAATAACTAAATCTGGTGAAACTCTGCGGAAAACGATTTCTTAGCTATTTGTTATTAGAGTCTTCTTACAAGTGGAGAGACCTATCCGAGAAGAAATTTGCCATACGAGATATTTGCCATTAATAAGCAAAAAACAATACTACCAGGAAGTGCTAAAAAAGCCAATTTTTTTATATAGAACACATTTTTTGATTCAGAATAATATGTTTATTACTGTGCCCTTATGAGTGTAAACGCTGTTATCAGTTGACTTCATTTAATACTACACATTACACTTTTTTATCCACTTTCACTATTTAATTCTATCACTTTTCACTTATCACTTGCCTATACGTATTTCAACCCTTACTTAGCGCCTTCGTCAGTGCTTATTTGGACTGTCGTTTAATATTGAGGTGGCAAAAATTGCGTGTATTTTTTCATTGACAGTAAAATCACGAGTACTGCTGTGTTGTTATCAGTAGTTTCTCCATGTTATAGAAAACTCTCATTAAACTGGAACAACTACACATAGAACGGCATTTCAACTACTTCCCTAGTGTGGTTGGTAACGTCTCCGCCAACAACGCTCGACGCCTGGGTTCGAATCCCAACGCCGACATAGGTGTCGATGGTTGTGGGGTGGCGTGTTCCACTCACAACCAACCCAAGTGGTCTAGATTCAATCCTAGCCGACACTGGGAGATTTTCTGAGGCGAAAAATCTCTGGGATCACGCCTTCCATCGCATGAGGAAGTAAAGCCGTTTGCGCCGGTCCATTAATAAACGGGTCGTGAGTTAGGGTCCTGGGTGTAAAGTCGCCTCCCTGGGCGTCGGTGATTGGCCACAACAGTGGCGGAACTAGACCGACGGAAAATAAGCGAGAATAAAAAAAAAAATCAAAAATATGTGGACTTTGTTTTTCCCTCGACTTTGTAACTTGCGGATTGAATTGAACGAAATGGCGATGTAACGATGAACAAAACTGCTGTTGCAGCAGCGTTGCCAACCCTCCAGTTTTTTTTTTTTTCGAGTACACCAGACTTTATATCTAGTGAGCATAATCTCCATCAGTAAAAAATTCAAATTGACAATGCATTGTCTCTTTCACCCTTCTTGCTAACATTTAATAATAAGATGCAATATATGTATATTCTTATTATTTACGCAACATTTTCAACCGAAAATCGAACAAATTTCTGTAGAAGCTTCAAATTCATATTAGGTTTGTTCAACTTAGAATTTTGCTGTTTCCTTTTATCCACTACAGCGCTTCTAGTTGTCGTACCGAGAATCTGATGACAGCGTTATAATTTGAACGGTTTGTTTACTTAGTGGTGAAAATTTTGTCAGGTTGGTACACGCGTTGAAAAGTTATCCAAGATGGGAAGCGACAGACGAGAAGAAAGTATGCACACCTACAGTGAAAACCCAACATGATCAGGAGAAATGATTGCCAAAGCTCTCAAACTACCGAAATCGAATGTGAATACCGTGTTCAAACGTTACCGGGACACTTTGATGGTGGATCGAACTAAACAAACCAAACGTAGAAGTGAAACATTGGACCGGAAACTACGAGCGAAGGCCATTCGAGCAGTCCGGAATAATCCTGAGGTTTCCCTCCATGATTTGACGGAAAGGTGGAATGCAGCACATAGTACAGTTCGTCGAATCTGTATGCGTGAAGGATAACAGTCGTGTAATGTCAGCAAAGAATCCAACAGAACGCTGAAACAGAACCTGGTTGCTTTACGAGCAAGTCCTGACAGAGTACAACGGCTGTATTTTGATGGATGATGAAACATGCGTCAAAATGGACTTTAGACAAATCCCGGGTCGGAAATTTTACCTTGCTAACCGTAAAGGGAATGCTCCAGGTAGGTTCAAATTTGTTTTCGCGGATAAATTCGCCCGCAAGTTGATGATTTGGCAAGCCATCTGTAGCTGTGGGAGGAAGTCAAAAGTTTTTATTACTGGAACAACTATGAATGGACAAGTTTACCAGAAGAAGTGTCTTCAGAAGATAGTTTCGCCGTTCATCCAGTCACACGAAGACCCCGTGAAGTTCTGGCTCGATCTAGCTGGCTGTAACTACGCCCGGGATGCATTGGAATGATACAAGCAGAGTAATATTGATGTTGTCGAAAAAAAGGATTAATCCATTAAGCTGCCCACAGTTTCATCCCATCGAAAGATATTGGGCAATAGTCAAACGTAAATTGAAGAAGTGTGGCAATTCAATCAAAACATCATCTGATATAACAAAGTAGTGGAAAAAATGACCAATACGGTTGATGTTGCCACTGACTGTGCAGAAATTGATGGGAGGTATTCGATGAAAAGTTCAAAAATTCATCAGAACAGCAGACACATAATTTTTCTTTAATTTTTTTTCTTGAAGTTCAATAAAAACTCTGTAAAAACGTGCATTATTTTCTCATGGAGAAATCGGAAATTGTATGCGGCCAAATTCTAAATGAGATAAACCTTATCCAATTTTTGCCGGTTTTTCATTTTAAATTCATCCAGTTTTTTTAAACGTTGGCATTGCCAACCTTTAATACCTACGGAAATGAGCTTACGCCACAACGTAAGTGGCGCGACGTAGATGATAGAATGACAGAATTAAAAAAAGAGCACTGCGCTTTGTTTGTAGGTATACAGACGAACGATGTAAGTGAAAATACAATTTGTTAACTGTATATCATCAACAGGAAAACTGCTGAAGGCACAAAAAGGTGTCAAAAAGAATAAGAAGAAGACGCCTCTTTGTAAGAAGAGCTACGCTAGTGAAGGTA
This sequence comes from Wyeomyia smithii, assembly GCF_029784165.1. Classification (NCBI taxonomy): domain Eukaryota; kingdom Metazoa; phylum Arthropoda; class Insecta; order Diptera; family Culicidae; genus Wyeomyia; species Wyeomyia smithii. The sequence continues at coordinate 21,903,375 of NC_073695.1, forward strand.
AGAATTCCGTACGTTTGCAGCCAAGCACGCCAGCTCCAAGTAAATTGTTTCATTCCTCCTGCCAAGTCTTATATACGTTTTCGAGCAATGTTGAATTTGAAAACAAGAACCTTACAAATTATGAAGTAAGCAGTTCTAGTTCATTAGGGCATCTTCAGCGGTGGTCTATTTTTGAAACAGCTTTATACTAGATTTACACCAGTGAAACCTGAATAGAACTAGCTAATATAGACCAACTTTTCGTTCTCCGCACCGGTGTTGTATATCTTGTTGTTTTAAACCGCTGACATCTGTCACACTGTCAACAATTCAATACTCCATACTATCAGTTAATGAGACTTGTTATAATAAAAACACTCAAAATTTAACAAACGGGAAAGCGATAATTTTTACGCACATTAAACGATTACTTTGGCAAGACACTTCATATCCACAAGACTTTATGGATTTGACGGTTTGACCCGATCGTCAATGACATTTCTCAGGATGGATTGGTATGATCTAAAATTTCTGCTACAAGTAGGGTTTCGGAGGATAGCGAAAAATATTTGATCGCGTAGATGTTCATCTTCCGTTTTCGTCTCATCAATCTTTCAAAATCTTGCAGTTCTTCAAACTTGGTTTGGGTTTTGAGGATATTGGGTGACATTGCGCAGCTCGATTCAAACGATTTTCGCTATTTTCGAGTAGGTGACATACTGCCAGTTATGCTTCAAGCTTGAAAGGAGCAGTCATTGTCATTTGTCCTGCGGCTCATCTAACCCGCAAAGTCGAAAAATACGAAAAACGAAACATAACGCCCCCCAGCGATCATTTAGTTTTGTTCGAGTTGCTCGAAGCGAAATGCGCAATGTCACCCCAGCATTTTGAACGTTTTTAGTTTAGTGTCTTCGAGGAACATTTTTCTGGTCTCTTAAGTTCTCCTCCAGTCCCAATACAATTAAGGCGACAGTTATCTTTAGTCTTTCAGAATTTCTCCTTTTTCTGATCAATTTCCTTGATGCCAAAAACGACAAACCTGTTCATATTCTGCTTCAGAAAAGCCACAAAAATGAATTGTGAGTTGTCATAAAAAATCTTTGTTTTGTTTATTCCCCAACACTCGCAAAACGCTTATATGGAAATAGCCAAAAATGAAGTATTGATATGAAATATGGCATTTTACCCACCTATTGGTAGCGTACAAAGGGTTTCAGAACGATCTCTTTCTTGTTCCAAAAAGTGACAAAAATAGACCAAAACGTATACCAGTTTCAATTTTTTTCAATTTAGATCTGGTATAAAACAAAATTTACAGCACCGGTGCAGCAGTGAATTTGAGTTTGTTCCAAAAAAATAGAACAAAACAACGATTTTGACCACCGCTGAAGATGCCCTTAAGCAGACAGTATGTGCAGTAGGGAAAGCGAAAAATAAGCGAAATGGAAATATGATACAGATTTGGAAAAATATACCGCATCCCGACGGGACTTGAACCCGCAATCTTCCTGTCTCCGGCATGGTGTTTTGGCCAACTAAACTACGGGGGACGGTGGTACTGTTCAACAACCTATATCGTATCACATTCTACTGCCAACTTATTCTATTGCTCATCCCTAATTACACACACTGCTGTGCAAGCGTTATTTATAGACTGAAGTTTAATTGGTTAAAACACCATGCCGAAGATAGGGAGATTGCGGGTTCACGTCCCGTCGTGATGCGGTATATTTTTCCAAATCTGCATCATATTTCCAGTTCGCTTATTTTTCGCCTTCCCTACTGCACATACTGTCTGCTTAATGAACTTGTATGTTAACGGGTAAAAGACGTTATTAAAAAAAGAAATTGAAAAATGGCGCTAAAAATCCTTAAAAATAGCTTTTAGTTGAATGCAATTATTTAAATTGAAAGTTTTAATTGTTGTGATTGAGTCATTTAGTAATTTATTTATTTATTTGTTTATTTATTTATTTCACAATCTATATTCATCTGACAATGATGAGTCTTAATGAATTAGTAATATTTAACACATATAAAAAAACCGGATTGATGCAACTACAAAACTCAATAAAATCGTTCGATAATTAAGTTTAAAAGAAATATAATGCTGCAAATAACAGAAAAACGGATATCATCTGGCGCTATATGCAAATGACACTTCGCAATAACAAGAAAAATAAAAAACATGTCGGGTGTCACTATTGCGCGACAACCCGAACAGTACTTCTTTGCGCCACGAAATCCCTTATTTGAAGTAGTTAATATTACCACTTGCCAAAACATTGCGGATAGAAAACGGCCAAGAAATGTTTCCTTCTCTTTTTCAATCTCTCGTCTACGAGGCTCCTCCTTTACTGAAAGTTTGCTTATATAATATTTCATCGTCTGTGCTTGGATTGCATCATTGCGACCACACGACTGATTGAATTATGATGAAATTGGCCATGAATTTTTCCTACTTCACTATGAAAAAATGTTAAAAAAATGATTTCATAAACAAAATGACTCTTGTTTGGACAACAAATTATATTCTAATCCACCGAGATGTCAATGACTCAAATCCTTACAATGAAGACCCCAGTTCACAGAAATCATATCTAGAAATACTTGTGATTAAAAAAAATGTAATAATTGGAATTTAAAAAAAAAGTAAAATCATCAAAACAAACAGGAGAGCTTTCCATGGGTAAACTTTTGCCAGAACAACAAATTAAGTTTTCCGAAAAAAAGCCAGTCGCAGGATGAATTTTTAGCAAATAAAATCTTTTTATTTGTGTTATAAATTTTTATTTCTGTATTCATTTTTCCATTAAGTTCACCAATGAAAAAGTTATTTGGACACTCTTCAAAGTCTTCATGCATTACAATGAACTGTTTGAATAAATATTTGTGATAAGTTAAGTAATTTCAGAGTAACATTACGTTGAACAAAGGTTCAAAAAAAGTAGAATGTCCTTCTATTTCCAACATTATCGATGTGCTGCCTTCGCGGGGGCCAGAGAAGAAAGTCAAAGCTGCCGAAATGAGACTTCACTGCGTAGGCGGGAAGATTCTTCGCCAGACACGAAACGATGAGCTCCCATACAGCGAGCAACGCAATCAGAAACTGGACCGAGCTATTTCCTGTCATGTGTAACGACAAAGAAGAGAACCAAAATACCGATAAGTCGCAGAAGGCCAGATATTCAAAATAACAGTAGTGTGCGGTGTACGGTGAGGAAGATAAAAGAGTCGTCGAGGGGAACAGAGGAGAAATTGAAGAGGATGATCGAGCTTGAAACCTTGCCCAAAATGAAAAAAACTGCAGAAAGCTGAAGAACTTCTCTTCCGTATCCTGTTCCACATACTGAGGTCGTTACAGGGAACCTTTGTTGATGAATAGCAGTGCGGTTTTCGAGCGGGATTACCTTGAAACAGGCAGGTTTTGTGAACACAACTTGCAGACACATCATCCATTGACTTCAAGGTGGCGTACGATGGTCTCCAAGCAAAACAAGACACATTATATATTTTTATACTTCAACACGGTGTACGATTCAGTGAAACGCGCACATTACACTGTGCTACAAATGAAAAAAAAATGCAAGAACTTCTGGAGTGACCTAGTGTTGGTCCAAAAAACCGTATTTTGACCATAACTTCAGATTTTGGGGGTGTTTGGAAAATTTCTAGTATGAGCGAATGTTACACTTAACAAGACCTGTAACCTACACTAGGTCACTTCAGAAGTTATGAATCGCTGTAGCACAGTGATCTATTTATATACAACAAGACGGCGTACGATTGAAAGTGTGAAGAGTGAAACGAAACGAGCTGTTGCAAATTACACTTGAACATATTTTCCCGACAAGACTGATTAACCTAATATGTTCGACTCTCCGTGTAGCATGGTCACTGTTTTACGAATTTTAAATCATTCAATTTCACTTAGTTTCACTGTTCAATATTGCATGATAGAATTGAAAATCAGACGCTTGTATACAAATACTCCACTATATTGAATTCAGCAATTTCAAATTCCCTTTTCTTAGTATTTTCCGTCTCACTAAATACCGAAGCGGGTGGGGAAGCAAATCTGCGATTGGAAGAACGGAAGAAAGAAGGAGATAAAATCATTCACGCTTAAGCCATAAATGATCGTGTTGAAGTGATTCATTACTTCCGATCGTGGAAACCGAATACCGCGCAACTTATTTGAGGGTTTTCGGAACTACTACTCGTTCATTTCAATTCTGATCGTGAACGAAGCAGTAGTGTGATTAGTTTATTTCGCGTGCGTTTTTTGTAAGTCTTTTGTTAAATGTGAGTGTTCTTTTTAGTTAAGTTTTTCCGTTTCGTTAGGGTTTAGCTAGTGCGGTTGAGTTAGGAGTGCGGTCTACGGACGCTTTTTCGTGCGTTATTGTTACAAAAAGAAGGTAAGAGGTTTTAAATATGTGTACGACAAAAAATGCTGAAAACCTAAAGCAGCCGTAGTCGGCCTCCTTTTGGGCTTTCTTTTCGCCCTTTACTAGCCGCTGCACTGGCGCGACGCTGCCACCCTCACGCTGCTGACCCACGACGGGATTGGAAGTTGCTGCTTTGGTTAAACGTCGGCACTTGCGATCAGCCGGCAAACGACGCCGTCGAAGTAGTTCGAGCGACGCCATCGCTCCACACCGATCGACGCCATCGCTATCATCGAGTGACGCCAACGCAGCTCATCGATCGACGCCAACGACGCCAATCAGAACAGCAGCGAACGCAACAAGTCATCGACGGTAAGGCTATTAATAGCACCGACGGGACTTCTTTATCTACCATGAGTAAAAATAGCTCTATGAGCCGGGCCCGATAAAGACACACAAAAAACCCTTCTTGATAGAAATCTTTCGCCGTCCAGCCGTCTGTTGGACGAGTTTTTTTGACCGCACTGTAGGAGTAAATCAGGGAAGCACACAGAAGCGAGGAAATAAAAATGTGATCACTGACTGTACACGCTACTAACCCGTTAGACTTAAGTAAATCCCGCTTCATGCAATAAATGTAAATCGTTGTAAATACTATATACTATGCTCGATTTTATGCTTCCCAAACAGGTAAATCTTGTCTAGGAGAATTCTCACATTCGCGTACGTGTAGTTTTTTGTCGTTGTTCGTTCTTTTTTTACTCCGGGTGGCTCTCGGGAAACAGCCCCACTATTGCCGCTGAATCGAACAGAAAGATTTGGCATTGGTGTTCCGCCTGTGATGATAACGCTTTTTTTTCGGACACTCGTGTTTTCCGTGTTTCGACAAGACGGTTGTTTTTGGCTAAGCGGAGTAGTGGTTTTATCGTACGCGCGGCGGAGTAATTCTTCCATTCAACAATTGCTACCGTTTCTTTATGTCGTTTCGGGACAATTCTTCCACAACCTGCCCTGAGGTTTAGGTTTCGTGCTGGGCAAAATTCAACACGGCGAGTAGCCCTCTCTGGAGGTGGCGCTTAAGCTACTCGTTTATACGTCCTGGGAAGTATTTAGTAGACGGAAACACATCGCGGCCTGTGGGCCAGCTGCATATGGACCAGATGGGATTCCTTCTGTCATTTTTTGTCGTTTTGCTGTTTTGCTTGCTGAGCTACTATGTTGCTTGTTCAATAACTGCTTCTCGCCAGAAGGTGTGGGAAAATTCCATTATGTTTCCAGAATAGAAATCACAGCAACGTCAAAAATTACCAAGGCTCGAAACTTTTAGAAACAGTTGTAAATGCAACTATACCTAACACTAGACACTATATTTTCTGTGACCAACATAGTTTCATGACTGGTACTCGATGACTACGAATCTTCTAGATTTCATCTCTAGTTGCATTAATGAACTGGAATGTAAATCACAGGTGGACTTGATATATATATATATATATATATATATATATATATATATATATATATATATATATATATATATATATATATATATATATATATATATATATATATATATATATATATATATATATATATATATATATATATTGATTTGAAGGCTGGCTTCGACCGTATTCATCAACGAATACTGCCGCGCAAGATTATGCGAATGGACGCTTAGTGATAGGTCGTAAAATGGCTTTGCTCATATCTGTGAGACAGAGCTATGTGAGTAAAATCGGGATCACAATTATCGCCTCTTTCCATCAATAAATCGTGTGAACCTCAAGGCAGTTACTTGGGATCACTGTTGTTAATTTTATTTTTTAATGTTTTATGCCGACGATTTAATGATATTTTCGACGAATCGTTGCATCGAAGATTACCGATTGTAAATTAAATTGTTTGACAATCAGTATTCCTAAACGTACGTACTGACTTTTCATCGCATAGAATCTAAATTGTCGAACCTGTAATCTTATTCCTAAAACGACTATATGTTTGACTGAAGTCGAAGAGATCCTTTGCAAGTATGGAAGTCTGGATCATCGAGGGTATTGCCGCATCGTATGCATAGACAGTACGGTAGAATCTTTCCTGTAGCAGTGACCGGTACCGGAGGAGACGTTGAGCTACACGAAAATGCAACATGGAGAGTAACCTTCGAGAAAGTCTGTTGTCGATTGGCTTCGGCAATTATGGAGGTGTAGTGTTTGTTGAATGATAGTACTGGATCCAGTACGACTCTCAAGTCATCCATTTTCTCAATCATTCGGAGTAAAGTCCCGTTAATGCAATAATCAAGTGATCGCGCACGGCCCTACGCTGTTTTTTATTTTGCCCTTAGGCATCACGATGAGCAATTAAGACCCAGGGAGAAGTTTTTTTTTGACAGAACGAACGCAACGCACATATTTTACTTAGCTACTGTACATTTATTCTAAGACTATTTACAACGGGGCAGCGTGACGGCGCTGTCGCCGTACAATTATCGACTCACTGCTTTTATAGGCTGCCTCTCGGACGGCAGCATTGTCAAGCCAGAACAAAGCTTCAAATTAGCGCGCGCAAACCAGCGTCGCTTGGTTTTCAGCTGGTCACTCACAATTTACAGTGATCCCCAGCTGAGGCAGGAGTTTCTGTCCTAACATCAACCTTTTTTTGTGCGATGGAACGTTATGACGGAGCATTTTGGTATGCTAACGATTAGTTTGTTACGAGAGCACCAGTAAATAAACAGATTCAGCTGGGTATGCAAACAGCGGCAGTCTTCAATAGAACGAATCACCAAATCTATTTTCAAGACATAGGCGTAAATGAGTTTAAAACCTTTTTACGTTAAAAAATTGTGTAAATAACAGCGGGCCTAAGTTGCTGCCTTGGGGCCCTCCGGTTGAATTGCGGCTGAAATTCGAAGATAGGCAGGAGTCAACTTTAACACGGTTCACGACCAGTGAGGTGAGACCCAATCCACGATATCAGACTCGAAGGAGAACCAAGGTGAGACAGTTTGGCCGATAGTATATTGTGATCGAGTTTGTCTGGAACCGCCCTCAAATCTGAGTAAATGACATCAACTTGAATTTTGTTCTTCATTGCAGTAATACAGGTGTGTAGTTGAGTTCAACAAATTCGTGGTAACAGATCTCCGAGGAATGAAACAGTTCTGGTCATTAGCGATGAAGCTCTTTGACTGGCTGAGAATCACATTACTAAGAATTATTTCGAATAGCGTTGACACTGCAGCTGAGCTTGTTATATCTCGATAATTTCTATCGTTTCTCCTGTTGCCAGCTTTGAACAATGGGAGCGGCTAAAAATCAGTCAGGTCCCGAAGAATGTGAACTGTTTTACTTTGTCACAGCAAAGATAACCATTGCAGGAACAACTACGAACGCCGTTGAACTGATGCAGTCCACAGGAACATCTGATGCAAAAAATCTAGCTCGCAACATTCAACAGAAGATTTTGCTTCAACATCATCTAAAACCACGTTACACTTACGTACCGTAGAATTCTCACAATTTTTTCGGTTTACGTCGAATGTTATTCTGCATTATCATGACATGAGCCTTTTATAAAGCCCAGTGTGTTTCGGCCACATCACTGTTTAAGCCTCATTACTTTATCCCAAAAAACACAAACGTTACTGGACAATCTCGCCCCGATTAGTACCCAAAATATAATCCAACAAATTTGTCTCAAGGTCGTCCAATCGAAGATTTCCTCGTGATTTAGAGGTCGTTGAAGTACAACAAGAACTAAAGAGCAACGAATAACAGACGGTGGTCGACGTGAAGGCCGTACGCCGCTTTTGTTCCGGCATAATGATGAAGTTTCGTCGGAGAGGCGACCTTTTTTTAACTTTTATTATTTTTTTGTTAATAATGAATGGATCTACATTCGAAATAAATTTATTGTTGTCTCTAGGTACATCTAAATTTTTTAAAAGCGAGGGAAAAAAAATCGTAAATGGTATAATGGTTTGGTATGATAACTTGCACATGCAGTTAATAAAATACCAGACAAAATTTACATTCAAACAAGTTGTTCATCGCACCGTAACTCTTCTCAATCATCCCCTTCTACAATCGACTAACCTCACTCAATTTTCTCTCACATTACAGCTCTGGAAGCGGTGAACCGCAGGAAACACGTGCATAAATCATCCACCATTATACGATTGGCGCTCGAGCGGATTTAATAACTGCAAATTGTTTGAACTTAATGCTGATATTAACTGACAGACGTCCTGCCGTCGTTCTTTCCCCGCATCCAGCCCCCTACCTGACGGAGACAACAGCGGTGTCCAACGTTACCTTCAGTCCAGTGCGCTCCAACCTGTTTCGCAATGACAATTGATTTTAATAGTGTAATGAAAATTTTGCTGAGCTGCGACGCAGCCTAGTGTTGTCGCCTGGGAGGCTGGGAAAAAGTTCCTCTGCGTTATAGTGTTGTAAGTGTGTCCAGTGTGTGTACTCACGTGCGGACTGACTGACCGCAACGAACGGCCACCGAGCGACGCGACGAGAGAGCATTTGACAGCGATGGCGCCATAATGATACCGTCACAGTGGGATGTCCGTTCATTGCGATAGTGCTCCGCACAGCTGGCAAAACTAATTCCTTATCATACACTTCCCCACCCGGATCCTGGTGCTAGTGGTTTCCTCCTCTAAAAACGAGGTAGAAAATCGGAAAGTTTTCCTTCTCTTCAAGCGGGGTGCGAACGCGAACGCTCTCGATAGTGGAATAATGTGATAATAGACGAGGGAGAAAAGTTTCCGACGGTTCCGACGGTCCGGTGTACGCGATAAAGATTGAGAACGCACTACGAACGAACGAACGGTAAAGTGAGGGATTGAGTGAGTGTAGTAACGGGTGCAGGGCTAAACGATCGGTTGCGAGCTCCGACGGCACTATAATGACTAGCTGAAAGTGTCCGCAAGAATGCTTCCCGGTGAAATGTGGCGGTGCACTCAAGTGTGATCTAGTCAATTGTTGAAAGAGTAGAGTTTTTCAATTAAAGCGATAGCCGTGGAGAGTGACAAGTTAATCCGTGGAAAAAGTTAGCGCATTCCAGGGGCTACTACAACCATGCGGGCTATGATGATGGAGTTAAAACTGATAATCCTGTGTTTGCCGTCGATTCTGTTGGCCACCACGCTGGATTCAGGTAGGTGCATTATGGGTGTTGGACCATGAACTTTTTCAGCTGAATGGATTTTATCTTCCAAGTTCTGTGCGCACGGTTGAGTGTTGGACTATTAATTCTAGATTGGTTATTAAACTAACCAAATGACGAAAGTTTTTAAAACTTTCACCTGTGGATGAGCTATAACCGATAGAAAATTGACGCGATAGAATGCAAATGAAGACCCAAAAATCGAGCGCTCAGGCTCCCGTCAACTAGTTGCTCAATATGTTACGATGATCGATAAAATTTCCAACATACACTGCTGGATAAAGCCGTATTACCGTTCGGAAACTTGTGCAAACGTAAACCGAAGCGTTCTATCAACTTCTCCATCATATTGTAATTTGAAACTTTACCGCACCGGATAGAGAGAGCGATCGCTTTCCTGCCGGCCAATTTCTCTATCACGAGCTCCCAGCTAAACATATTTATGGCCAACAGCTTGCTTTCGTAGCGTTCAGATACAGATATAAACTTCCATACGTACGGAGAAAATGTGACTAGAGGAGGGGAGGCTAAAAAGTTCAACCTTTATGACAGCCTCCATAGTTGTCTCGTACACACGTGCATGAAGCCACCAAACCTGTCTTTATGTCGTCATCGCACCCTGCCGGGTTTGTTTGGAACCCAAAGAGCCTCCCTTCTACGTGGAAACCACATACACACACTCTCTCTCCAACCTTCTTGCTAGGCCAGGCCAAAATCCTAGACGAGTCCGTGCTCGAGTTGCTAAATATGGATTCAAAACTGTACGTGACATTGCTTTAAAAAGAGATTTTAAAATTGATACGACACGGAATGCTTTCTCGCTGTCTCTCTCTCCTCCACACGCCATAACATATACCGACTCGATACAACGATTCAGCTTCTTCTGCGAGAACTGCATGTATAGCGTGGCGTCCTCATCGAGTAGCAGGGATTTGTGTTCTGTATAAAAGCAGCAAAAGCAGCAACGAACGGTTCCAACAGTGATTCTAGAGATGATGCCTGCAGAATCAGCGCCAGTCGAAGGACGGTGTTTGAATGGTCGAACAAATGCGAAACTACGATGAGGGGAATCGGAACTCCAGTTAGGTCAACCTAAGTTCTGCCATTGGCCTGTTTGTGCGGCCAAACGTGAAACTAAGCTTACCCTTTCCTTTTGGCTCTATTGTTGGTTTGCTAATCGCTGAGGATTAGGGTCAAATTTATGTCAACTCTTAAGAGATCGAACATATTTTGTACTATAGAAGAAATATTTTCAAATTCTCCGATGCTGTTTAAAAATTAGAGTGTTTCTTCGTTCTGGCAAAATTCAGGACCCGCATTTCGTTGTTTTCAAAAGATTCCGAAATACTATATTTGCTAATTGATGATCGTAATCAATAGATCCAGATAAGTTTGAAGATTTCTGGGCCGATACGGCAAAGCACTATATTGAGCTGTAGGTCTTATATGCCAATTGAAAATTTTATGTAATTTATCTAACGGCGAACAGCCCTTATAAGGGATTTACTTTATCATTAACAATGTGCCACAACTGTAGAGCAGATTCTCTAAAGTTTAACATTCCATGGACGTGAACTATAGACTGTTCCGAAAATTATAAATACATCTTCTTTCTTGAATAAAACAAAAAATACAGGATTTTTCGGGTCATTTTATTCTGGAATATAGATAATAAGTGTTTTCTTTCCAGTTTCAATTCAAGTTGGGATTATTTTTCGTAGGATACGCGAGTTCTCTAACTTTTCTCTTAACACTACTCATAAGCTTTTGCACAGTGTGCTCTCCGACCATTTTTACCACTTTAAGCCAATCTTTTAGATTTTTCAACATTGTCCGCTGGTTTGACATATTTCCTCAGCTTTGCCTTGGTCAAAGCCCAAAAAGTTTCAATAGGAGGAATTTCAGGGAAGTTTGGAGGATTCATCTCCTTTGGGACACATGTGACATTATTTGTTTTTTACCACCCTAGTGCATCCTTAGAGTAATGGCAGGAAGCAAGATCGGGCCAAAAGATTGGAGGATTGTTATGCTGCTTAACCATGGTTAACAACCTTTTCTGCACACACTCTTTCACGTAAATTTTACCAATCATTGTGTCATTCGTAATGAATGGACGAGATATTTTCCCACATTCACAAATGGCCTGCCAAACCATTACCTTTTTGCCGAATTTTTTGGTGTAAATGGCTTTCACTGGTCCAGGGATATCTTTTCCTTTCGGTGATGTATAAAATTGCGGTCCTGGCAGAGTCTTATAGTCCAGTTTTATGTAGGTTTCGTCATCCATGATAATACACCCCATTTTTTTGGTCAGAAGTTTGTCATAAAGCTTCCGCGCCCTCAGTTTCACAGATTCAGCTTGTTTTGGATATCGTTTTGGCTGCTTCTGCTTCCGACGGGTCTGCAGACCCATTCTTCCCTTGGCACGCATAACGTTACTCGCCGAGGTTCCAAGCTTTCTCGCCACATCTCGTACTGATACTGAAGGATGCCGCTTGTAGTATTCCTTAACCTTTTTGTCCATTGTGGGATCAACAGGCCCGGGTTTTCTACCACGTCTTGGGGTATCAGTGAATATGCACTCTTCACAATACTTCCGCAATGCGGTTTGAACTGCTCCGACACTTATACCTTCTTCTCTGGCCAATTTTCTTATAGAAAGACCACTCACGGTGCCCCATTTGTGCACAATTCGCTTTCTTTGCTCGGGAGAAAGGCCACGCATTTTCAAAATTTCGCATTAAATGTTAGAAAAAATGACAGCATCTGTTTCTTTTGGATGTAAACAACAGGACGCAGCCAACGTTTGGTTGAATACTGCAGGTTATTTGAAATGACGGTTGATCGTAAGTGTATTTATAATTATCGGAACGGTCTATATGTTCTTTAAATGATACCTTGTCGGACAGTACCCAGTTATTGGACCAGTGTATGTACAAGAAACTCTCTTACTGAGCTTTTACTGCTTTTTAGTGACCTGCATTCAGAGTTTTATGTTTATTTGACTAGTGACAACCTTTGTCGGTTATTATTAGATGTCACTTTCCGTTCTTTCCAGCATGCAAGTTTATACTTTGTGTATGTTTTGATAATCTGCAGAAAGATTAAGGACCATGAAACGGCGAGTTAAAACCTGGTTTAGCCAATTTTCCAGTATAGATTATCATTCTACGTTCCCAATTGAAAAAACATGCGCAATTCATTAATATTGATTGGGAGTGTAGAAAAGAGGTTTGATATGACTTCCAACATACCTTCAAAGATAAGATGTTATTGGCCATTAAGTGGAATCTGTGCTTTTTCCGCTTCTTAGTTTCCTCTAAAATTAATTGATCTTTGACACGCCGAGTAAATGAAGCTAACTTTACTGTTTCTCGGAAAAACTTGACCAGAAGCGTCTAAGTTCCAGAATCGCCATCCTTCCCGATCTAGTTCACGCACTCTAGTCGACATTAACTACAGTTAATTGCCTTTATGCAAAGATGACTAGAACAAGATACCTGACTCTTGCAGAATTCATCAGACATGATTGTCGCTGCGCGTGAGCAAAAGTCGAACTAATTTATACACTGTTAATATGATGAATAATTGACGTCAAAATCAACTGACGACAAGGACAAGACATGACTGCTAAAATGTGAAACATATTTTTTAGTAACCATGTGGACAACTGTACGGTGCTGCCATCCGAAAAATGATAATAATGTGTACGAATGTTTAGTTCGCAAACATGACTTGAACACTTGAACAACATGAACATGAAAACTTTCCGGAAGAATCAACAATTATCGGCGCATCATTAAAAATTAAGCGTACCATAAGAACAGCCAAGTTTTCCACTTTTGCCGAGGTTAATGAAGCAAAAATCGGGTGTCCCGGTCAACCTGACCAAATGCACAATGGTTCTGAAACCTGGCTTGCGACATATCAAATTTTAGATTATGGTAGAATGGGACCTGAAAATAAATATAACCCCTCAATATAAACCCCCACTCTGACAGTCAATTTCACACTTTTCTTTCGTACTTTGAAGTGCAAAGAATATGGCAATAGCATTAAGTGCAAAAATTGACAATATCATTAATCTGCATGTTATCTTAAACGTCGAGCTGACCAAACTGCTACACATTTTTCATATACAATCTTGAACAGCTCAACGATTGATGACGGACTATGCACGATAAATCGATTTTGCTCATAGTGACAATTTTATGAGAATATAAGTCATCAGTTGGCAGCACTAACCGTCTAAAAAAAAATGAATGAAAAATATGGAAGTTAGGTATCTTGTTCTAGTTATCTTTAATTATGGCATGGGATTTGCGCCTACTCTTTTTGGATTTTTTTCTTGTTTCGCTTCTTGTGGATCTATCCGGAAACTCTTCATTATCGAAAAAACTTCCATCAGAATCCACGGAATCGTTCCGAGATATCTGCGAAGGTGATGCTCGAGCCTCGAACGGATTTTGATTATCTTGACATTTGTTGTCGGATGAACCACCTGCAGTTCCGGCGTCAGTTTCTTCATCCGAATCCTCACCAGATGAGCTTTCATCGATTCCGTACATCATGAAACTTTTCAACGCAGATTTCATTTAAACTGTTCTCATGGACATATACCTACTTCCAAACTGGGAAGGGTTAACGGCAATGAATAGCAACAAGACAACACGCACCATAGCATCACCATGGCAATGTGACTGACTTGCGGATACCTCTCTCTTCGGTGTAGAATATAACGGCAAGTTAGTCCCACTCAGGGTTTTAATCATGAAATCAATAATTTCAGTGGTTTATACAAAGTGATTTGTGCAGGCTAGTATGCAAACTAGGGAAACTGCTCCATTATTCATCTCAGCCCATATATTCATCTCATACAATATGAAAACACAATTGAAAACAGGAAAAAACGCATATTTTTTTCTGGAACCAATCTGCTAATCCATGGATTGGATTCTTATTAGTTCACCTTAGATTCCTCATAAAGTATAATCCTCAAAAACTCACTTTAAAGCCCTAAATTTGATATTATAGTCGGGCATCTGCACTCGAAAACTCATTTAATTCAATCACCTACCTCAGAAAACAAAATCCGCGCATTTCTCTATACGGCTACAACGGGACTCGTTCAGCAGCCAACCAAACTTTTTTTATCACTAAAGGTTCACTTTTTATTTTAACTACTAAACAAAATCATTCACTACACTTAAACTTCAAACGTTCACCTTAAATTTCCTAAAACAAGCTTGAATTAACAGCAGATGAATTTCAACAATTCCTAGATTTCAACTGTTTGTATTTTCATCAGTTCTCACTGCTTTGAAGAAAATCAAAAGTTGCCAAATCAGTTTCTGTTAATACGAAAAAATCATACCGAAAATGTTGAATTATTCCGACATAATTGACATAAATCTACAGCACTGTAGTGGTTACCTAGGTTACCAATTTTGCACGTAAACATCTCCAGCGGATATCTAGGTAACCTACTACGACGGGCTGCGGCTACGTTCATTCATGATTAACAGTGTAATGAATATGGGGGCGTCGTAAGATGAACAATTGAGCAGTGATGCAAGTTTTGAGATGGATATGGAAGCGTTGTGAAAAAATTTTTTTTTACAAAATTCAGGATAAATCTAGCTAAATATATTGCTAAATATACAATGCTAAACGATTTCATCAGAGCACGTAAGCATATTTAGTTTATTTGTTCAATGATTTCGTGAAAATTTGGTGTTTAATGAGATGAATAATGGAGCAGTTGCCCTTTATTATTAAATAAATAATGTCAGAACAATTAAACTGAGCGTGAATAAAATATTTTTTGAAGCTGTTTTATCAATTTCGTATTTCTACAGATGGGAGTGACTTGCGGTTACCAGAAGCATAGGTATCAAAAGTTGAATAATTGTTCAAAGTTGGGCTTTTCAATGGGCTTACATGTATAAAAATCTTGTGTGGAAAAATGGACGTATATATTCAACATTCTAAAACCATAAAACGAAGTAAAACTTTCTTTTTCTATTATTTTTCTATGAGATACACAAAGCCAACTAAATGTTGTGCGGAGTTGTGCGCAGCCTTACCCACAATTTCATCAACAAAAGCTGGTTTCCTCCACACAAAATAGATACCTAAGTGTTTTACTGTTTACCCGAATAGTAACGCTTAGATTTTACTATACATAGTAACCATTGAGCTACTCCGTGCTGGATCTGAACCACTGGAGATGCACAATGAATCAACTGAAAGTCCTTACCCTACATGTTTTCATGACCTAAATTTTGACACACCAGTACCGGCGTCGACCCCGTCCTTCCAGTCAGCTGAGAATATCATTAGCTTCGTGCAACACTGGCACAAAAAAGTGGCATTTTTAGTCGGCAATGTCAAATACTGCTAAGTTTATTCTTCGACCCGTTTCAAAACTCACAAAAAATGTAGAGTTATACAGACATGTATCTTTGCAACTTAAATCAAAAACCTCCTAAAAATGATTGAATTTGTACAACCTGCCCATCGTGAACACAAATCGGTTGAACGACAATAGGAAGTCTTAAAAATTTCAAGTTTCATTGGAAATAATTAAAATTGTTGCTTTCGGAATTTTTGGAGATTTTTTTACGCAGCTTGCAGCAAACATTAGGGGTGGTTAAACATTGAACGCGTATTACTCGAGATAATGTTTTTGGCGCTTGGTTCGATTTGGCTGCACCCCGACCATTTGTTAGAAATCAATCTTCGTCAATAACCTTCCACAACAGAAGATTCAAAACACACGATTTTTAAAGGTTAGAAAAATCATGAAAGGTTGCAGTGAATGAATTCATCCAGTTATCCATATAACGTTTGCATTAAGAAATGGACTTTTTTCGGATTGTGACAAAAAACTAACACAGATATTTGAGTTTGATAAATTTCCCATGAAAAGTAATCGTATTAGCTGACTTGCGAAAAATCTACGCCCTTGCGAGCGGTATTAGCCATGACGGACGAAAACATGCGTGTAGACATGTTTTTGAGTTCTTTCTTTGTTCAATTTATCAACTCCTTCTTAGTTTTCGAGACAAAATAGTTGGAGCAGATATTACACCTAAGGTTTGCCCAGAATTTTCAGCTGGGAAACGTTGGGCGGGTTTGTTGACTTGGGTACTACATCGAAATTCAGCCACTCCATCTCCTCCAACGATCGCTTCTAGTATTGGGCCAGATCTGGCCAGAACACTGCGTCTTCGCCCTTATGATATCACTTGATGAACAACCCAGATTCCGGCAGGTACTTCATACTATAAATTTCCCCGTTCACGGCCAGTCCGGAGCCGAAGAAAAGCGTCTTTGACATGCCCTTCTCGCTGATTGATCGGGCTGTAATTGAACAATTTGCCCGTGATCCTCAACACGCATAAGCAGTTACTGATGGTTTCCCTTGTATGACGAAATCGACGACTCGTTTTATTTGAAAGTCGTTCTCGCGATAGGATCTACCGCTTGGAACTAACGTTCATCCGTCTTCGGAAACCGCACATCCGGGATGGCTGCGACTTCCACCTTCACATTTTGCAGTTCTCAAGTACAGTTCTGATGTTTTAAGTACCGAGTTTATTTATAATCATTGTCAGTTTTCATTCGCCTAAGTCGATACCGACTGCTTCGACTCGTATTCACTTCTGTATTGTTCGTAATAGAGTACTTTCGGCATACTGTCTAACTAAGGTCGTGGTGCCTAGTCTCACGACGGGGTCGTCTTCTTAAATATAGCTGGCAAACAACGCGTTCCATAGCTCAGTCGCTCGCTCCGAATCAGACGCAGTTTTGCGCCGCCACAATGGGAAAACAGACGATTACGGATATTCCACTCAATTAGCATACGACTAAGTTTCCCACCAGGTTTGAGTTCCCTTAGTAAGGGGTAACTAGTAATCCAGTTAGCACCCCGAAAAGCTTAAGGTATAGTTATTCTCGCTATGGTTAAGATATGAACGTTTTTGCATCGGGTCCTTGATTCAGACACCACTTGAAATTTGCTAACCAACCTGCATTTTCGAATCAATCAACACTGATTGTCTCAAAAATGATGGTGCTTCGCCAAATTTTTTGGCATGAAAAAATGCTCTACCTAGCAAAAGTTCTGGGAACCTCTTATCTAGAGCATTGGGTAGTAATCAGTTTAAACTGATTACCAGACACCAGGAGTCACCGTCTTGAATTTAAAAATGAGCATGAGCTTGACGGCCACACATTTCGTAGATGCTCCTCCCTGAGCTAGTAAAGTTGCACAAAGAATCACGTATATGGCTACTTGGGTTTAGTTTGCAGTTCAGTAGCTATCGGCTAGTGTGGATCGATAACGGCACCGGCCACGTCCTTACGATCGTTAGGAAAGATGTTGTAAGAAAGGAGGTGTAACAGTCGTTATTGTCGGAGACCGAGCTTACCTCTGCATCTCCACGACTGCGTCGGAAAGAAAGAGTTGCATCGCCGTGGTAAGTAACGGAATTGAACGCTGTTGCGTACGAAGTTAACTTATTAGGAGGGCGAACGATGAGTATCTTTTATATCGGACCTCGCGGGCCTACACAAGGAGCGCGCGAGTATAATTCACCACCAGAAGCATTCAAGTGTCTAAACATTTGTTTATTGCTCCAACTGCACTTCGGCAGGAGCGAATTATCAAAGTTATAAGCGCTATTATAGAAACAACGGAGGCGATCCTTGGCTAAACGGGCAGACCAAGCTTATTTTTGCATCGCCGCGACTGCGGGGGAAAAGAAGGTTTATATTTTTATGTCACCGTGGTAATTGACGGAATCAAACAATGTTGCGCGCGAAACTCACTTATTACGGAAACTAAAACAAACGATGAGTATCATTCTTGCTAAACATCTCGATCGTTTGACTGAAACGCGCATGAAAAAAGCATCGGCCACTCGTAGTACCCAACTGTTTGTCCTGGGTACCTCCGAGGAATCAAACGCACGTCGGCCGATGCGGTTCTTTTGAAGGTATACATCGCTTTTTCTTTAATCACGATATTTATGGACCGAACGAAATCACCGGCTTAACGGTCACAGTGAACAAATACAGACGCATACACCCCGAGATACGACATGTCGAACCGATTCTCTGTTTGTTATCTCTTGCATCCAAAGCCTTAGCAAATGAAAAGAATGCACATATACATATTAGCTAATGGTCTTCATTTCGTTGACAAAATGCCTAGCTAGTCATAATTGGGGCATAACATATAAAACCAAAGCATATGCATAAGATTTCGGCTAGCATTACTGGAAGCTTGGAGTACTTCCACAAATCACACCAATACTCTTTGGGTGAAAACATCTCCTGCTAATAAAATGCCGAAACAAATCCAAAATACTGGTCCATAACAACTATAGTAACTATCACGCCGACCAACATGATTTTTTTAAATTCACCAAATAAAAACTGTCTATGTATAGCAACCTTTGGCCGAAAACCTGGGAAACCACAAAACAAGAGCTTGAAATCGAGCTAAACGTCTTCAGTGCTTGACAAAGCATTGTCGTACATTCAGATTGCAAATCACACGATTGCAAAGAAAAAGAGAAACAAAAATGATAATAATAATAGTCCTCCAGTACGCGCCCTTTAAGAGTCAGTACGCACTGCAAGCAGTCAAGCGTGAGAATTCCAAAACCGGCCTCTACGAAGCTGCGGTTACATACAGGAATGCCTCATATACAGATCCACATCTCTGTGCGAATTAAAAGCCGATAACACTCACACTTTATTCAAAAAGCGACTAATTGGACTTTTCAGCAATAATTTGAGCTCGATTAACTAATCAGCATGCACAGGATTTAGTTTGCTTGTCGTTCCAAGCCTCAATACGATACGAGTCATGTTGTTGCGTGTGTCAGCGCATCATCAGTCTTTTTCGGCTGGTTACAAAAATTGAATGCGATTATTAAGTCCCTCGTCTAGTGAAGATGAGAGGACGTAAAACTTCACAAAAAAGCAGAGCCTTCTTCAAAGCACTCTTCAGCAGCGGGTTGCGCAAGTATCAACTGGCTTTCCGAATTTGCTATCGACTTAAAAAGTCACTTGTCGGTCATATATCTCAGCAGCAGCGCGGTAATTTACGATGTGAGTCGACAGAGTACCCTGTTCCGTTGCGATCAGCATCATATCCAATATTAAACAGCAAACTGCCTTTTTTAGGGCAACTAAACAAGTAATTGAAGATTTAGCACTATTTCGAAAGGTCTCCAGCGCTAGAATTTGGAAGTAAATACTTTCAAATTCTATTCAGTCAGCTGTATCGTATTTTTATGTGCGAATTAAAAACCGATAGCACTTTAACAGCTGGTTAGTACAAAAATTTGAATAAATGACATCGTTGCATGTTTATTTCTTGAATGTTCAAAACCTAGCAACACTCAGTAGAACAGCAAAGAAATCTTTTCTATCGTTGTGTATGTAGCTCAGATGCTAAGAAGTACGAGGGATGATGTCATCGTGACGATTTGAAATATTGCTTAATAGAAATAGGTTTATAGATGTGGAATTTTTCATGACCACATGAAGGTTTCCGATCACAGACGTATATTCCGTACTCCAGCATAGGACAAAGTGTGCAAATTGTCTCTTACACTAAGTAGTGCAGTATTACTTTGAAGTGTTGTATTATTGTCATACAGTAGACTCCCAACGTTTACTTAATGAAGAGTTTAATGATTTTAGCAAGCAAGAGTAATTTTTATGTCTCATAAATGAAATGTCATCTCATATAAATCTACGTCAGTTATGCGGTCGTGTTTCGGATACAATTCCTACTAAAACTGGAGTCACCATTAAGATTTTCAAAATTGCGCCTGGAGTAGAAAACGTCGTATGATCCAAAAGGATTAGGTTTCCAGCGCATATACCTCTCTCATTTCTCACTAGGCTAGAAGTTAATTTGCGTCATTTGATCAGAATTCCTTTTATGATCAGAGTTATAAATAAAAAATATCGACACTGCGTGAAATCTTATCATGTTGGTAGAAAGTTCAAAGATAACATAAAACTAAATAATGATTTGTATACGCATTGGATCAGCTTCTTGCAATAATGCAAACTGTGAAATCGAATCACAGATTGAAAACTCTTGTAGGTACATTAAATGAAAATGAAATTGGTGGTTGGGACAGTAATAATCTTAACATTCTTGCCCTGTATAAAAGTGAAATACGAATACTTTCTACGTTCAGTTTAAATTTGGTTTCCGTAAGAACAGCATGTTGTAATAACAATTGCATTGAGAAATTTCATTTCATTGATGTTGATAAATTTGATTTGGTTTAAATGAAAATGCTCTGCATAAAACTAAATCCGGTTTTTCTATGGAGTTTACTAACTAATATTTACACAATGTTATTTTAACGAGGGATGGATAAATTTTGATCACATCGTACTCAGTCCCTTTGAATAACAATCAGCATCATTTTTCGAGAAAACTCCTTCGCTCCGGTCACCGTTCATCCAATAAACATTAGCCCGATAAAAGAAATCCAACGATAATCGTTCCCAGCAGAGCGGTTACTGCAGTGCAAAGTTCATCACGAAATATTATCGAGTCACTTTCCGTCACTCGATTCGCAATTCACTCTCGCTTCGGTATGGATGTCACGTGAGTCAGAAACATTTTCGATACTCCCAGATTGGCGGCAGCTTTCCAGTTGAGATCAAGGGCTTATAGTTTATCGACATCCTACGGGCGCACACTGACTGAATCGGCTCTGAAACTGAAAGAACAAGGACACAAGAAACGGAAACGAACAGCTCTGCTAATCCTGCAACAAACGTCTCGGCGAATTTGGCAAACGCGGTAATTCGTTCTTCACGCTTGGTATGATTCGGAAGTGGCATCTTCTAGCTAGCGGCAAGTAGCTTAAAATTCATCACAGTAACCTTGTTTTCTTGTCACCAGCCCGGTCACCTTCTGTGCGCCCTCTCAAAGGACAATGGAATGTTCCTTCTGAATTTCCTACGAGCTAAAATCGGACCCCAGCTTGAATGTCGTAGATCCGCAACAAACGCTGTCGAGTGGATGATGTAAAGTTTTCTGAAGTAATTAATCTTGATAAGATAGCAGCACCAGCCTTTCCAAACAAGTAAATCTTTGCGCTCCACCCGTTTCACCGACAAACACAGCAGCAGCAGTGCCTCTGCCCGACGCGTTATTTTTCCCTCGGCCTCGTTGTCGCTCCGAGAAAAAAGTGATGGCCGGGGATCAAGTAAAATTAAAATCTCGGAAACCCAGTACTTTTAATTGAGACTCCGCAAAATGGAGGAAAATCCCCAACCCAGACTGCGACAGAAATTACTGCCGCAATCATCGAGAGCAACGGAAATGGAGGGAGAGAGAGATTGTATAGAATTTTTAGAGCGAAAACTCGTTTGGCTTGTTTTAAAATGGAAAAATTACATCCATCGTTCTGATTAAACCTTGTAACACAGCTCATTTCGATTTCAGCATAAACATCACTTTTGACGACGGATTTAGACCTTCAACAGTAAATTACTTACAAAATTCGCCGTAAATGTACAACTCAAACACATGCGCTTAGCAGTGACGGCTCCAAACTGCCGGCGGAAAAAAGAATCCATTCCCTTTTTTACGCCGTTGGATCGTTATGCAAATTCTGGGGCTGGGGCAAATATCGCATTTCGCATTCCGCCGCTGTTTATGTCGGTATATCAATACGCTATTCATGCGTTGGAAAAGGCTCATTGACTACTTGGCTGGCTGGCTGGCCGGCCCCGAACCGAAGACGGGCGCGCGCGTTCTCATCAAGGACTTTTGCCGGGAGGCTAAATTCTGCTGGTGTCGGATGTCGAACGATGAGCGAAACATTCGTTTTCGAATGGCAGGAACCGGCCGGCGTCGGCCGTCCTGGGAGCGAAGGAGTAAAAGCAGAAGGTGAAAGGAAGAACAAATATTTGATCGGAGATGCCAGCATTTTTCGCGAAGATTGTTGGCATGCTTTCGATTTTACCTAGTTCTGCACGATTGGCACGATTTGGTCTGATCGTTGGTGGCGTTTGGGCCGGGAAATGTAGTACTGGGGTGTGTGTGAGCGTGACGTTTGCAGAGAAATTTGACTGCAGAGGGAAAGCAAATCAAATTCCAATTAACGGGGTATTTCGATCGGAAACAGTTTACGAGGTCCTTCGTTAGGGAATGAGTCATGAGTCGAGTGGACCGATTGCGATGATTCATACTCTAATGCTTAAATACTTCACTAATGGAACAATGGAGATTAGAATGCAGCAATTATTTTCAACAAAAATAACTACAGGTATCTTGTTAACAGAATAATTACCAGTGATTGAGAGAGTGTGGAAGTGTTTTTGAAATACTTTCTGTTCTTATGACAATGACTCGAACATTAGGAGAAGACGTTCTTAGTAAATTTCCATTTTTATAATAACAAATATATAATTAATTCTACCTCATATATAAACTACTTTTGATTGCGGCGTCGGCAATCGGATTTGTGAACAAGAAATCAATTTTTTTCCACAATACATTATTTAAATATTGTAAAAGGTTGAAGAATTAAACTTGATTTGATTCTATATGTTAGCAAGAAATATCAGAAATATATAACTTAAAGCCGAGGAACAACATACTTACCATATCGAGCAAGTGGAAATCTTGAAGGTATAGATAGGAAAATAAACCTGTTACATTTGGTTTTTTCGGCTTTGCATTCTCAGTAAAAAACCTTAACAATAATTCACTCCACATCCGACGTTTCGGCCTTTTTTAAAGGAATTCTAAAAATGGTCTGTTGAACGTTGTTTTACATTATTTTCTGTGTCTAAATTAAAGACCATCGTCAGATTACAAAGGTAGCTTTCTTCGTTTAGGGTATGAGCTTTGCGGTCTATTGTATGTATGGATGATTTTTTAAACAAGTTACAAGCTGTCGGGATAGGTAATATTGCTTGAAATGATTGTTATTTTTTGTACAAAGTACACCTACAATTTTCGTAATGTTCTTTAGTCTTTCGTACATCTATAGGTTTTTCCTTCTTTTTGATTAGTTCTGGTTATCACTTGTACAATTTATTCCATCGACGTCAGTTCGGTGGTTAACGGCTTAAAATTACTTTGAAAAAGGTCGCAATCAACGACCGAAACGTCAGATGTGAAGGGAATTGATGTTCAGATCATTTACCTAGACTGCAAAGCCAAAAACACCAAATATAAATTAGTCCACAGTCGTAACAAAAAGCTAAACCAGTTACAAAATGGACAAATTTAATATTTTTTTATTTCTCATATTTGACTTTTTTTGTTTCCGCTTCCTGATTTCAAATTGTTTGCTTTTGGTTTGCAATAATTGTTTCCAGTTTCCTATTGTGGTTTTATGTTTTCTTTGTGCCCATATTATTTTATTTGACGGTTAGGTTGATATTTTTTGATATGAGTTTACCCAAACAATCGACTTTTTTCAAAGTGTGTAACTTGGAACGAATTAGAATTTTCAAATTAGAGGCAAAATGAGCCTTTCAGGAAAAAATACTGCATTGTTCTTTATACAACGTTGCCTAAAGCATGATAAAAAACCGTATTTTGGATAGTTTAATATCCAGAAATCCCAATCGTTTGATATTTTTGCATTGAAGGAGAATTTTTTCAATGCAGACGCATGGTTACCATAGTCAATATTGAAAACTAAAAACACTATATGTATCTCCAAAATTAATAAAAATTTAAATGAAAATGTAATATTCTCTGATAAATTTCCTGAGGATACAAAAATATATGATAAGGCCTTCTGGGTCACAATCTTTCCATATGTGCGAAATAAGGTTTATATCATCATTTTTGCATAACTATTGATATTTGAAGTGCAGTTTAATATTTTTCGTTGAAGGGCTCATGAAAATTCCATAAATTGAGGTTAAAATATTTAAAGCGGTTATACGGTTGTTACAAGTTGTACAAAATAAACAACAGCGATTTTCAATAGCGAACAAATTAGGCTATCTTTTCAATTGCAAACCAGTGAAAAACTCACTAAAAATTAATTGAAAAAGCAGTCGAAGAGAGGCAAAGAATTTTTAATTTGTATGTAATTTGATAGAGTGAAACGTGAACCTCAAAGTTTGAATTTTGAATTTTGAATTTCGAACTTCGAATTTCAAATTTCGAATTTCGAATTTTGAATTTTGAATTTTAAAATTTTGAATTTTGAATTTTGAATTTTGAATTTTGAATTTTGAATTTTGAATTTTGAATTTTGAATTTTGAATTTTGAATTTTGAATTTTGAATTTTGAATTTTGAATTTTGAATTTTGAATTTTGAATTTTGAATTTTGAATTTTGAATTTTGAATTTTGAATTTTGAATTTTGAATTTTGAATTTTGAATTTTGAATTTCTAATTTTGAATTTTGAATTTTGAATTTTGAATTTTGAATTTTGAATTTTGAATTTTGAATTTTGAATTTTGAATTTTGAATTTTGAATTTTGAATTTTGAATTTTGAATTTTGAATTTCGAATTTGGAATTTCAAATTTCAAATTTTGAATTTTGAATTTTGAATTTTGAATTTCGAATTTTGAATTTCGAATTTTGAATTTTGAATTTTGAATTTTGAATTTTGAATTTAGAATTTAGAATTTTGAATTTTGAATTTTGAATTTTGAATTTTTGTATTTTGAATTTTGAATTTTGAATTTTGAATTTTGAATTTTGAATTTTGAATTTTGAATTTTGAATTTTGAATTTTGAATTTTGAATTTTGAATTTTGAATTTCGAATTTTGAATTTTGAATTTCGAATTTTGAATTTTGAATTTTGGATTTTGAATTTTGAATTTTGAATTTTGAATTTTGAATTTTGAATTTTGAATTTTGAATTTTGAATTTTGAATTTTGAATTTTGAATTTTGAATTTTGAATTTTGAATTTTGAATTTTGAATTTTGAATTTCGAATTTCGAATTTTGAATTTTGAATTTTGAATTTTGAATTTTGAATTTTGAATTTTGAATTTTGAATTTGGAATTTTGAATTTTGAATTTTGAATTTTG
Organism: Wyeomyia smithii; assembly: GCF_029784165.1. NCBI lineage: Eukaryota > Metazoa > Arthropoda > Insecta > Diptera > Culicidae > Wyeomyia > Wyeomyia smithii. Next base: position 21,928,996 of record NC_073695.1, read on the forward strand.
AATTTTGAATTTTGAATTTTGAATTTTGAATTTTGAATTTTGAATTTTGAATTTCGAATTTTGAATTTTGAATTTTGAATTTTGAATTTTGAATTTTGAATTTTGAATTTTGAATTTTGAATTTTGAATTTTGAATTTTGAATTTTGAATTTTGAATTTTGAATTTTGAATTTTGAATTTTGAATTTTGAATTTTGAATTTCGAATTTTGAATTTTGAATTTTGAATTTTGAATTTTGAATTTTGAATTTTGAATTTTGAATTTTGAATTTTGAATTTTGAATTTCGAATTTTGAATTTTGAATTTTGAATTTTGAATTTTGAATTTTGAATTTTGAATTTTGAATTTTGAATTTTGAATTTTGAATTTTGAATTTTGAATTTTGAATTTTGAATTTTGAATTTTGAATTTTGAATTTTGAATTTTGAATTTTGAATTTTGAATTTTGAATTTTGAATTTTGAATTTTGAATTTTGAATTTTGAATTTTGAATTTTGAATTTTGAATTTTGAATTTTGAATTTTGAATTTTGAATTTTGAATTTTGAATTTTGAATTTTGAATTTTGAATTTTGAATTTTGAATTTTGAATTTTGAATTTTGAATTTTGAATTTTGAATTTTGAATTTTGAATTTTGAATTTTGAATTTTGAATTTTGAATTTTGAATTTTGAATTTTGAATTTTGAATTTTGAATTTTGAATTTTGAATTTTGAATTTTGAATTTTGAATTTTGAATTTTGAATTTTGAATTTTGAATTTTGAATTTTGAATTTTGAATTTTGAATTTTGAATTTTGAATTTTGAATTTTGAATTTTGAATTTTGAATTTTGAATTTTGAATTTTGAATTTTGAATTTTGAATTTTGAATTTTGAATTTTGAATTTTGAATTTTGAATTTTGAATTTTGAATTTTGAATTTTGAATTTTGAATTTTGAATTTTGAATTTTGAATTTTAAATTTTGAATTTTGAATTTTGAATTTTGAATTTTGAATTTCTAATTTTGAATTTTGAATTTTGAATTTTGAATTTTGAATTTTGAATTTTGAATTTTGAATTTTGAATTTTGAATTTTGAATTTTGAATTTTGAATTTTGAATTTTGAATTTTGAATTTTGAATTTTGAATTTTGAATTTTGAATTTTGAATTTTGAATTTTGAATTTTGAATTTTGAATTTTGAATTTTGAATTTTGAATTTTGAATTTTGAATTTTGAATTTTGAATTTTGAATTTTGAATTTTGAATTTTGAATTTTGAATTTTGAATTTTGAATTTTGAATTTTGAATTTTGAATTTTGAGTTTTGAATTTTGAATTTTGAATTTTGAATTTTGAGTTTTGAATTTAAAAGTTTGAATTTTGAATTTTGAATTTTGAATTTTGAATTTTGAATTTTGAATTTTGAATTTTGAATTTTGAATTTTGAATTTTGAATTTTGAATTTTGAATTTTGAATTTTGAATTTTGAATTTTGAATTTTGAATTTTGAATTTTGAATTTTGAATTTTGAATTTTGAATTTTGAATTTTGAATTTTGAATTTTGAATTTTGAATTTTGAATTTTGAATTTTGAATTTTGAATTTTGAATTTTGAATTTTGAATTTTGAATTTTGAATTTTGAATTTTGAATTTCGAATTTTGAATTTTGAATTTTGAATTTTGAATTTTGAATTTTGAATTTTGAATTTTGAATTTTGAATTTTGAATTTTGAATTTTGAATTTTGAATTTTGAATTTTGAATTTTGAATTTTGAATTTTGAATTTTGAATTTTGAATTTTGAATTTTGAATTTTGAATTTTGAATTTTGAATTTTGAATTTTGAATTTTGAATTTTGAAGTTTGAAGTTTGAATTTTGAATTTTTAATTTCGAATTTTGAATTTTGAATTAAGAATTTTGTATTTTGAATTTTGAATTTGAATTTTGTTTTCGTGTTCTGTTTTTCATTTTATGTTTCTGATTTCTGTTTTCTGTTTTCTGTTTTCTGTTTTCTCTTTTCTGTTTTTTGTTTTCTGTTTTCTGTTTTCTGTTTTCTGTTTTCTGTTTTCTGTTTTCTGTTTTCTGTTTTCTGTTTTCTGTTTTCTGTTTTATGTTTTCTGTTTTCTGTTTTCTGTTTTCTGTTTTCTGTTTTCTGTTTTCTGTTTTCTGTTTTATGTTTTCTGTTTTCTGTTTTCTGTTTTCTGTTTTCTGTTTTCTGTTTTCTGTTTTCTGTTATCTGTTTTCTGTTTTCTGTTCTCTGTTTTCTGTTTTCTGTTTTCTGTTTTCTGTTTTCTGTTTTCTGTTTTCTGTTTTCTGTTTTCTGTTTTCTGTTTTCTGTTTTCTGTTTTCTGTTTTCTGTTTTCTGTTTTCTGTTTTCTGTTTTCTGTTTTCTGTTTTCTGTTTTCTGTTTTCTGTTTTCTGTTTTCTGTTTTCTGTTTTCTGTTTTCTGTTTTCTGTTTTCTGTTTTCTGTTTTCTGTTTTCTGTTTTCTGTTTTATGTTTTATGTTTTCTGTTTTCTATTCTCTATTTTCTATTTTCTATTTTCTGTTTCCTATTTTCTATTTTCTATTTTCTATTTTCTACTTTCTATTTTCTATTTTCTGTTTTCTATTTTCTATTTTCTATTTTCTATATTCTATTTGCTATTTCCTATTTACTATTTTCTTTTTTTTATTTTCTATATCCTATTTTCTATTCTCTATTCTCTATTTTCTATTTTCTGTTATCTTTTTTCTATTTTCTATTTTCTTTTTTCTATTTCCTTTTTTCTTTTTTCTATTTTCTATTTTCAATTTTTTTTTCTGTTTTCTATTTTCTATTTTCTCTTTTCTATTTTCTATTTTCTGTTTTCTATTTTCTATTTTTTATTTTCTATTTTCTATTTTCTATTTCCTATTTTCTATTTTCTATTTTCTATTTTCTATTTTCTGTTTTCTATTTTCTATTTTCTATTTTCTATTTTCTATATTCTATTTGCTATTTCCTATTTACAATTTTCTTTTTTCTATTTTCTATATCCTATTTTCTATTCTCTATTCTCTATTTTCTAGTTTCTGTTTTCTTTTTTCTATTTTCTATTTTCTTTTTTCTATTTCCTTTTTTCTTTTTTCTATTTTCTATTTTCAATTTTTTTTCTATTTTCTATTTTCTCTTTTCTATTTTCTATTTTCTATTTTCTATTTTCTATTTTCTATTTTCTATTTTCTATTTTCTATTTTCTATTTTCTATTTTCTATTTTTTATTTTCTATTTGCTATTTTCTATTTTCTATTTTTTATTTCCTATTTTCTATTTTCTATTTTCTATTTTCTATTTTCTGTTTTCTATTTTCTATTTTCTATTTTCTATTTTCTATTTTCTATTTTCTATTTTCTATTTTCTATTTTCTATTTTCTATTTTCTATTTTCTATTTTCTATTTTCTATTTTCTATTTTCCATTTTCTATTTTCTATTTTCTATTTTCTATTTTCTATTTTCTATTTTCTATTTTCTATTTTCTATTTTCTATTTTCTATGTTCTATTTTCTGTTTTCAATTTTCTATTCCCTGATTACACAGCTTTACAGCTTTTTATTCGTGTTGTCTAATACCTAATTTTGATATATGATTTCCGATATCTTATGATTCCCCATATCAGATTCTTGATATTTGATTAAAGATTCCTCATTTTGCTTATTTTATCTTCAGGTTTCTGGTTGTTCTCTTCTAATCGTTTCTAATTCTTTATATTTTATTCCTCATTTTTCTATTTTTGAATTTTAATTTTGGATTTCTGACTTTTTATAACTTATTGAGTGAGCTCTGGTCCCGATTGATTACATATTTGTTTCTGATTTACCTATTTTGTAATAAGATAATCTCAAATACAGTCCGTGTTTTTTGCCATAGGAGTGTCTCATTCACTTAGAAATCCTACCGAATCAGACCGGGAGTCACTAGCCCCGAAACCATGGGGTATTTTCAGACACTTGGTAAACAACTCTTCAGTATCACATTGTTTGCCGAATTTGGCGAAATTTCTCCTACAGGGTTATGGCAGTCAGCATGTATACTTTTGGCCCCGTCACTACACTTAACCGTACGCAACCATATTGCCTTTCATGTGCGTTTGTTTGCACTGGGGCAACAAACAAGGCACGGACATGATATTGGAACCGCATGTACATACACACACGGTGCTGACGGAGCGCAGGAAAATTTCAACACAATTCGTCGTCCTTTGGCCGGAAGGCGACAGCGTCACATTACGGGCGATAGAAGCATATCGTTTGTTCGTCACACAAGTATGGAGTCACGCTGCTGGTCGCATTAACATGGCGCATTGAAGCGGACGGAGAGTAGTGGCGTGGAGCGAGATAGAAAAAGCAAAAATCCACAATGTTATCGCGCTTGTATTTTTTGTTTTGTTTTTTTTTTCTCGTCACTGTGTACAGTCCTTATTATTGTTGGTATTATTGTGGCAGGCAATGGGGGTTAATATAAGAAGGGGAGGGCTCATGTCTGACGATGTTAATAAAATTATGTTAATTTATTCGCCCTTTTTTGTTTGTCGAGTCACTCGTCAGCGCTGGAAAAAATATCTTGGAGCCATAACTTGTTTTTGCGTTGCTGGCAACCCTGGTGTCCAGTTTTCTTTTTACTTACGCGGTTGTATTGTAACGGCATTGTACAAGCTAATTTACATTTCACATTATCATGGGAGTCATCGGTCAGTGGACTGTCGCAGATTTCCAAAATTTTGCGCTTAACATTTTTGATAGATGATATTTTTGACATCGCAGACGTAATAAATTAACTCTAATGAGATGTGAATTTGGTTGTTTACTGAAAAACTTGAAGAACGTCATTCATTATTCACATTTTGTTGGAATGAGAATAATTCCGAATATTTGAACCACAATCGGGGCTACGACAAATATTCACTATTGTCTAGAGATGATTAAATTATTTTCTCTTAGTCAGATTTATTTTTCGTTTTGCTTTTTTATGAGAACGGGTAATTTCTAACGAAAAAGTGTTGCTCGTTCCGAGTGATTTATCTGGTAAAATAATAATCTATTATATTTCATCAAGAGCTTGGATGATCAATTTAGTTTTTTGCGAATATAGGACATCACAAAATGGAGTCATAAATTTTCTAGCAACTCTTTGCACCACTATGACATATCACTCATTAGACTGTGATCTTCAGCCCTACGTGCTTCCCATCCTAATCACACAAACTCGTCCGCTGGGAAAAACTTACTACAACAGTATTACGCTAATCTAGTTCTAGCTGAATCCTATTAAACTCAAAACTGCAGACCGCAGCAATAAACTCCGAGAAGTTAAATTCCGTTAGAAGGGCCTTGTTTTCGGAAGCCGACGTGCCAATGTTTGTCAAGCAAACTCTTCAACCGTGAGAAGGATTAGAAGAAACTTTCACGACGGGTGCGGAGCTGCCTGCTGCGCCCGAAAGTCATGAGCTTTAACAGTATGCGACGAATTTTACCACCCTCCATCTGAGCCCGGCCAGGGTTTTTCGGCTATGAATAGAGTGAAACAGGATTAAGTCATTACCGAACAGTGGTTTAATGGCTAACAACAATGGTGCATCATGTGATGCTACATCATTACCGGAGACTGCCGTGTGTTAAACCTTATTGAATATTATAGTATCTATAAATTATGATCTCATGCTGACGACAATAAAATACACATTTTCTAACCTGTGGAATACTAATTATACCCGATGCCGGGAAGTAAGCAAGTAATAATATTCTGGCCACAACCGGATTAAGAAGAGGTCCAGTGGGCCATGGCCAAATCTAAAAAAAATCGTAAACGTTAAGATTGAATTCGCATAACAACTTAAGTTATGTTTTTACGTATGAACTTAATTTTGCGTTTCAAACAATGACGAAAATGACGAACCAAAAATAACGGAGCTTTAAATATGCTCTGAAACTTGGCCTTCTAGAAAAAAACCTGTCCACTATTACTCAACACTGATTTTTTATTTTTTTAAATTGATGTTATAACTTCAAGAATTTTACCAGTTTAAAATACTCAACTACCGAAGTTTCACTCAATTCGAAGACAAACTGGGAAATGGTCAATCGGTCATTTCGCGTAGATTCACTCATACGTTCCCAATGACGCCCCATCGTATCTGTTCACGGTTGGGGAGCAACAAAACATTCCCACTAATCCGTCCCAACATCCAACCGCAATGTTCAATTTCTCTCCGGGGCAGCATTCAATGATAAAGGATCTTTAGAAGCAACCCCGCTGGGGTCAGGCCGCTGCCACACTGAAACTGACGTATTTACCCGCGCATTTTTCTTTATCCTTTTTCGCCAATGGATCCAAAAGCGGATCCCTTCCATCCAACCATTTCGGCAACAATAGGATTTATGAAGTGCCCTGTTATTGAAGGATAGAAAATATACGACGTATGGGATGATCGCCCATCACCTTGCCTTCCGTGGCCCTCGTTGGTGTTGCTAGTAAAAGAAGCCAACAGCCATTGAGCAACAAAAAACGGCTAACTTCCGGAAAGGGCAATGATGAAAGGATTTCACTCTATCACTGGGCTTTTACAGCTGTTTGGAGTGTATGCATGCTGATCTCCCGCTGACCCCAACTGAGTCATTTGCAGTGCACGGTCCCGCTGTTGTAGTTGGGAAAAATATGCGTGGTGGTGGTGCACAATACCGTTGAACCTTTGAGCTAGGGCAAGGAAGCAATTGAATGGCTTATATTCGAGCGTTATAAACGGATATACTTATGTGGTGTCGATGGAAAAATGGGTTATATGTTTGAATAATGGGAATGGAATGCTTTTGATTTTGTTGTATTTTTGGCTGGTTGCAAAACTTGGAAAATTTCATGAAAGAAACAATGCATTCGCTATTGCGTATCCTTGAAAGTAACACGTTTCCAACCGCAACGCTTAGATTATTCGCTGATTGTGCAATAACGAGATCAACCGAGCATACCATCAGCCAGCAAGGACATCCCGTTAACGTGACTATAGTCCGTTAGCTGCGTGTATAACTGTCACTTCTCTACCGGGGCAAAGCCCATATGGGAATGATTAACCCACAGGACACTGAACAGCTTCCTCGGCATTATCTCAAGGACGCACAATGGGATGAACTCATTGAGAAGGAAACTACATTATGATGAATAACAATAACAATTCTAATAATTCGTGAAGAAAAGTAACGTTAACTTAACAATAAATCTGAGTTTTCTTATCTCATTGTGCGCATTATATTTAATATTTGACCCATACAGCATAACCGTTGATAATAATCTATTATGGCCACATGATCCACACTTTTATCCCCATTACGGATGCAGCACAAATCGCTCCGACCGTGGGCAAAACGCTGTCATCGTCGTCGTCGTCGTCGTCGCTCGTTGCCATCGGTCGTCTGCATATGAGCGTGAATCTGTTTGCAGTGATAGATTGTATTGGCATAAATTATGGTAAATCGCGTACGTGTCTCCGTAGGGAAAGTCCCTGCCTTCTCGTCGGCAAACACACACACACACAATCCGAAGTTGAATCCACGCATGAAGATAAACTGCTACCGGATAGCAATTGAGGCTGTTGTTTCTCGGTTTGGCACCGAGCACTGTCATTCACCGCGCGCCCTGAACGATTGTTCCAACGTCGAGATGTGGAGCATTACATATGGTGCGGTTATCAACCGACTGGAAGATTGAACATATGGGACCGCATGTGCCAAAAACGGTGACAGCCAGCAGCAATTTTGGGTTGGACAGGGTTTCGGGGAGGTGAAATTTATCGACGCGTGGCATTGCTCGATTTTTCCTATCAAAGTCACCAGAAGCACACGGGTCTTTCGGCTGTCGAGATGGTGAATCCGATTGCGAATGTGGTGTGTGGGTCTTGGAATTAGCGAAAGAAGAGTTCTCCAGAATCACATATTAAAACGATCCTGAGTACCGGGAAGGGGCTGTTGTCAATTAGGAAAACTATCAAGTACGATTGTTGTTTCATGGCAGTTAATTTGCCCACATCATTCCTGTCGCACATGAGTTTACGAGATAAGTCGAATTAGGCTTTATCAGATTGAGGGAGTACTCAATGTCAGATGGGGTTTAGAAGGATTGTAATGAAGGATGTATCTTATTCTTAACTTTTTATGTCCGATTTAACATCACAAAATCGAGTATCTTTCGCGGGTGCAGCCAGGGTGGAGAAATGTACTCGTACGCTACAGTATTCACACGACAGTAGCAAGATTTTTGTAAATACCACTGTGGAATGAAACACTACGCGACAGTACCCGCTACCGAAGTTGCATACGATCGGTTTTATCTCTTGCTTTTTGTCACGAATTCAATATGACCAACAATTCTCTCGCTCACTTCTCTTTATACTGTTGTCATTGTACAGACAATCTCTGGCTCGTGTTTTATTGACTGTAGCTGTCTGTGCTATTTATTGCATTAATTACGAATTGAAGTGGAATCAATTTACTCGATTAGCATCGATTTTTATATGGATCCGAGGACGTTACTTGAATTTGTGAGATTCATGCTTTTATTGTCCTGCTTTTGCCAAAATATGCTAAATTTGGATGAGACTTTCGATACAGCGAACTATTTTCGAATGAAATAGTTTAGAAGTTGGGATTCAAATCTTCTGGTGTTCACGATTGATGATATTTTTCGTCAGTACATATATAGAAATTATTTATTTTCCATCTTATTGCTGTACTAAACTGTCACATGATTGCTAATTTTTGTCATTCTCACAATGCTACAGTCGAGATATCGAAGCGGCCGGAGATCGGCACAAAAGAGAATCGTTAACCATCCGTGTTGGCTTCTAGTCAAACGATTCTCTCAAATAGAGAAGCGTACAGTTGAACGCTGCTGTCGCAGTCTGCGAGAGAGGCAACAATTCTTTTCGATACGGTGTCATGCAAAAATGTCAACTGTTCGACACACTGGGTGCAGCAACAACCATAGTTTACTCAAAATGTGTGATCGGATCGATATTACACATTTAACTATTTACCAAGGGTGAAAAGGGGAAAATAATTTGAATTATATTTCCATTTTCATTTTGTTTTGTCCATATTATAATTCATCTGTAGGATGTGATTTAGTTCCGAAAAATTTCATATTCCCCTTACATTTTTTAGTTTGAATCCTATACACATCTATTAACGTTTACTATGTGACCGACCTGACTCTCAGTGTTTTCGTGTTTGTCAAATTGTTTCAATGTCGCTTGATGGCTTCATGGTTCTAGCAAAAATAAGAGAATTTTGTTTTATCTTCTTATGAACATTCAGGCCCCGCAAATTTTTTTCCTACTAGCAAAATCATCTCATCACAGAATCTTCCTTCAAATCCAGCTGTTTGTTATAATGAATATTAAAGTGTTTTTCATACCGCCAGTATTGTTCTAGTAGATGACAACATCGGTGGAATGTTTATTTCGGCTAAGCCTTCGTAAAATAACTCAAAGTTATACTTTCTCGAGGATGTGATGGTGCGATTGTACAAAGCTGGGACTCCTTAAAGTAATAAAAGTCACTGACATATTGAAACAAGATATTCTATCGTAATCTAAACATTGGGAAGTGTTGAAAAGAAACTATAACAACAACTTGCCGCTTCACACCATCATATTGGTAAGTTCCAGTCGATTGAATCTACCCTATTGCAACAAATACATTGACATACGATAGCCTATCGTAATCCCACGTTAACCTTGCGGTCGTGTTTCATACACAAATTGTAAACTTCTTTTTTCAATTAATTTAAAGGTTTTTTGTCATCGCGTAATTTTGTTCTTATATGGGGGGGGGGAGTTTAATTCTCTGAAACTCAAAGAATCATGTATCATTTAAAGGGTAGATTTGAAATGCTGATAACTTTCTTTGTACCGTAAGCGATAAACAATTTGTCGTTGGAAAGCTAAAATTTGCATGATATATGTGATATTATAATTATCACCCTTATTTTCGTATAACGTCGTGAAAATTAAAAAATAGTTCCAAGGACAGATAATTCAATACATTTTTTATACGGCCCATTTTCCTCACGCAAAATCAAAAAGGTATTCGTATTCTATCAACACTTTTGATGAAATAGTAGGTAATTAGCGACTATCAGCCGTTGGATTCGATTACAGCCTGGCAGAGAAAAATGGTTACTAACACATACGGTTGTATACATACAACACATACGGTTGCGCCTAATATTTGCCACCAACCGCTTTCTGCTGCTACAGAAAGAACCGTCCGCTTTGCCGGTAGCCGGTCAATAAACAAATGAGAAATTCAATTCGATGGCGTGCGTATGATACCGGTACAGTTTTGGAATGAAAATGATGGGGTGAAATGTTCGAATGGTACTTTTATATCAAGTTTTCGTCAGTTATTTGGAAGGAGGGAAGAGTTTAGGATAATAGGCAAAGAAAGTAAAACAACAACTCGTTTACAAAATCAGATCGGTTGTATCCGTTAGTGTCGGCTGTGCTTGGGAAAAAGGTAGTGATTGGTTACTCAGTATGATTTACACAATCGATGTCATTTACCAATTTTTCCAGAGTGTATCTCAAACAATAGGTTGTTTTTATTACATAAATTTAACCGTAACAGAATTTCTGATTGGTTGATACCAAAACCTCGATATTCTGAAAAGAAAGAAATGATATATAAGCGCTCAAATCGTGACCACTTTTCCCTTGTTGAATTACTAGATTTTAAAATTCAGGCGCCTAACTTCGATATAGACATTAGTCCAACGTCAAAAATTCATCACTTATCGCGGTGATAAAGTATCCTTCCTTTCCACCACAGTCGTTAGAGACTAAACGGTACTTTATTGTGCAACGTCACCTACTCAGATCCATCACGGAGGAGCAACTACACAATGTGCAGTCAACAAACTCAAGCAAGTTGACTTATAGCTTTCGTTTTCTCAAAAAAATCTCCTTGCTTAATTTGAGCTTAATCGGACTTCATTGAATGGGCCCTCGAAACGGTCTATGTTGTATTTATTATGTCCATGAAAAATATGCAGACGCATTTTTTTGGTTCCAATTGTTTTAGAAATGTCTAAAAAGCTGAGTAAAAAAATTTCATTTGAGAAACCAACCATTTGGGGCTTAAAAAAAACGACAAAAAAGTAAAGCTATGACCAAGCGTCCACTTAAGAAAGTTCAATTGACTCCAAATTTTACATGAAGATTTTTTTTTTCGAGAAGGCAAAACTTTTACTTATTCACTTGTTGAAATTCTGAACTTTTAATCATATCTCGATTACAATTTGTTCGTTTTCAGGTCGTTTTGGCTGAAAATGATTATAATTTCAAACATACAGAATGTGATACGTTGTGTAGAGTTCTGTGGTACCCTAGGAATCCTGGTAATGGAAACTACAACGAGAACCTATAATAACTGTATTACCAAATAAACAAGTAAAAATGAGATGTCATATGAAATTATATTATACGCGAGAGATTAAAACATATAAAAACGAAAAATTATCCGCGATTTATTGGATTCAGCAGAAATTGCACAAAGAACCATCCAATAATACCTGAAAATAGCAAATTATTTTCAGAATGCACTTCAGTAGATATCATTCATTGTTGTTGGATTATACACTTGTGAATCACCACCGTTGCCAGGTATCCAGATTTAGCTGGATTATCCAGATTTTTGAACATGTATCCAGGTAGACAGCTTTGATGTCCAATTATCCAGATTTTTCATGGATGATCACGATTTTATTTTCTCTGTTCCACAAAAAGGTCATCACTTCAATTTTGGCGCGAAATTTTGCAATTTTGTCACCTCAAATTTTGCGTACCTCAAGACTTTTATCCGAAAAATTAACCTTTCACCCCACGAAATGACCGCCAGATTTTTTCCAGATTTTCATTTTGCCTTTTCCAGATTTTAAAAAAAAATGACCTGGCAACGCTGCTTGTGATGAAGATGGAGCGTAAAAAATGCGAAACTAATCTCATAATACGAGGTCACTTTAAGAAACACCTGAACATGTTGCGTGGTAACTGAATATTCGAGTTATCGCCATGGCGGACGAAAACATGCGTGTAGGCATGTTTTTGAGTTCCTTATTCGTTTTATTTATCAATTCCTCCTCAGTTTTCACGACAAAATTGCTGGAGTAGTTCTTACGCTTCAGGTTTGCTAAGAAATTCTCGCTGGGACGCAGTTAAGAGACGTTGGGCTGGTTTGCCGACTTGGGTACCTCATCGATATTCAGTCGCTCCATCTTCTCCAACGATCGCTTCAAATTCCAGTTCGAATAGTGGGCCTACACCAGATCCGGCCAGAACAGCGCGTCTTTGCCCTTCTGGTATTTCTTGATGAACGACGCAACTTACAGCAGGCACTTCAATTTTCCCGTTCAAGGCCAGTTCGGAGCGGAAGAAGAACGCCTTTGACAACCCTTCCCGCCGATTGTCAGCCACAGTAGCTCTTCTTGGGAAACTTGGTGTTTGAAATGAACTCTACCTCGAAGCTCACTTCCTTTGTGAGGGATGTAAAATACTAAGTGCCCTGCCAGTCGTTGCCATCCAGGGCAGGGATGTTACGGATGTGATATTTTAGACACCTGCAGATGCGGATGCGGATGCGGATATGAGATAACGGATGAAGAAGTAGATGCGGATGTTCCGCATTTACGGTTGCGGATGCGGATATTTATAGCATCCTTGTGTTTTATTTTGCTCATTTCGCATGACCATGTCCCTCCCCAGTGCGAGAGTTATTCAGGCGGGCAGCAAATACACCAAGGACAATTTTTCTATGAAATTTTATGAAGCAATATTTTCTCTCAACATCCGCATAGTATGATGCGGATGCGGATGCGAATGCGGATGTCAATTTTCATTCGGATGTTCCGTATTTGCGGATGCGGATGCGGATATCCGTAACATCCCTAATCCAGGGTGAGACGGGTTTCGTCGTCCATAACCGATTAACCGGGAAAATCGACTTGACCATCTTATTCAGCCGCTGCCGCTGCGTCATTACCTACAAATCCGAGACCAGTGGACGGAACTGCCGCTTCCTGACATGTATGTCCATGTTCGCCAGGTTCACTGTTTGGTCGGTTGCACCGACCTCCGGTCAAAGGACACTCAGCGATGTAGCCACTTTTCCCTCGCTCTTTCTCTTCAGCATCCTTTGAAGCTTTTTGTCGCCCAGGGTCACTAGCCGTCCGGAACCGGACTTTCTTTCGATGCTCTGATTGACAAAGTGTCACACGATGTCCGTTTTCGACGCAGTGGGGTATAGTCATTTGAGCGCGCACACTTCTGAACTACTCCAGCTTCACTGTTTTCGCCATTACGGTTAGAGTTCGACTGATAGAGCTATCATTTTTTTCTGCTGAGTCATGGGTTACTTCGATTAATGCTGCATGAGTAATTTCGTTAGTAAGTGTAAAGGTAAAGCCATAAACAATCAGCAATTTTTGTTCAATATTTCAATGCGAACGTTAATTGTACTGGACATAATCATAATAGCGCACACGAAGTCTGTGGTGCAATCGTCACTATAAAAGCAAACATGATCTTTAAATCCCAAGTCTTAAAAATAAATGAAAAGAAAAAAATTGAGTTCTGTAATGCCGCCATCCGGATTTTTGGACTATTTGGTTTCCAGTGTACGGCACTTTTACCAGAGAAGAGGAGTCTGGTTCGTAGTCAAAAATCTATTTATTCTGTACTCTTTTTTCGATTTCCAAATATTGATGTGTAAAGGACGAAGACAACACTGGTCGACAAAAGCGAAAAAAATGTAGCCCTAAAGTTTTAAATAGTTGCCCTAAATAGATTAGAGCTATTCATCCATTCCTGTGAGTTTTGGAGCCCCTAGAGTGTATGCAGAATTGGGTCAAAATGCCGCACATATACTGGCTGGGTTTATCGCTTCTACATTGGCTTACAAGAAAACTCATTTACGTCTCTGAAAAGGTTATCTTTGCTAGGGGCACCAAAATTTACCGAAATGGTTAAAAAGCTTTAATCATCCAATTTTTCCAGTTTGAGCTCTAGGGTAAAACCTGTGTTTACCAGAGCAATCGAAGCAATTGGAGTGACAAAAAGGTAATTTCTGCATTTTGAATGCCTCAATGCTCTGCCGTTTGCTGCGAGTAACTCAAACATTCTTTTGCCGTCGCACTTAAGCTTGGGCCTTGCATTGTAAGGTAGGCAAAAAGAGAAAGTTCAAAGGGTTCAAAGTTGTGGGTATTGTCTAGTTTGATTGCGTATTTTTATTGTATGGTTGAGGTTATACAATGATGATCAAATTGATGGTCACACATCACCTTCCCCCCCTTGGGAGAATAATGTAATGGAAGTTATTCTTGGTAATTATTTTTCTCTAATTGTTACTGTAGTAGGTTAATCATACAATTTATTTTAATTATTTCAGTTAATTCGTTACGAAAATTGTTGTGTTAATATTATTCTTATATTTTTTAGATAATTAATTTAAGTTTCTGATGGTGAAAAATATTGCTCAAGTATTTTGCTGATTTCTCCCATTACGATTTCTCCTATTATCATCCATACTGTACATTCGCGACGGAATCCATTAAAAAATGGTATATTTTTGAGCTCACAAGGTGGAAGATTCCAAAAAATATTGCCTTAGAATGTTATGTTCGAAATACAGGAAGTACAAGCTACTGTAAGAAATGAATCTTTTGACTCAAGTATGGTATGTAGTGAATAGCGTTAAAAATCTGCAACTCAATAATTTCTATTAAAGATGAAATACTCTAGAGAACCTCTACAAACCGAAAACAAGGCGAACATAATAATCGAGTGCAACACACAACCTGTCCAACGCTGAAACTAGTGCATTTGATAGAAACACATCTCCAAACAAAAAGTGAGGCAAAATTAGTGTTTTTTATAGTTTTAGTTTTATAGCAGTAGGCAGAACACTTGAAGATAGTTTTATTATTTTGAATGGATAAATTATTGCCCACTAGGTATTTTTATAACGCTCCCAATTAAAATCATTTTGCACCATGAAGCCAACAATAAATAGCTATAGGAACATATTCTATGACATCATTACCTAGAATAATTGCAATAAAACCGTTAATATTACGACCCCGGGAGATAAGCATCACCTTTATTCTTTAAGATTAAATATGTGAAAGATTACCATCAGACCAGGCGAGAATTCGTGACAAATCATCATTGATTATTTATGCCAACGAGTCCGGAGAATGATCGAGAGAATAGAAATAAATTTGAACGTTATCGGCTAACATATGTACCTTACCATTTTTTAAGGTACTGGACAAATCATTGATAAACATTGAGAAAAGCAGTGGCCCAAGTATTGATCCTTGCGGCACACTTAACAAAATTTCGATTAGGTTTATAAAACACCCATCTGTAGAAACTACCTGATATCTACAAGCGGCAAGAACGCTAAAGCTTTTTTTGTCGATAGCAGTATGAATATACTTATGTACAACAACCTATAAACGAAATCCAGGTTGCTCAGGATACATCAAGCTTAAATCCCGCACGAATGCATTAATTTGAAACTCTAATATTCATATTGAAAATCTTCGTTGTTTTTGGCAAAAATTGGGCTAATTCTTATCAGTTCTGCTTGAGATTCAAGGCTTATACGCAATATTTGTATCGATTATTGCATCAGATATTTCTTAATTGAACCACGGATTTTCCTTAGGTTTTCTGAGACGAATCGGTACAAATGTTGTCGTTTGTTGTTTTTATTTATTTGTATTCATCGTGAAAGATTTATATGAGAGTAATCTAACCAGCCGAACTTCGCACTTCATAGGACAGATAGGACTAAGAATTCTTACCTACAACGGTTTATCTTCTCTTTTTCTTGTGTTAGGCTTGGTCGTTCATTACTTTATACTATATCATGCTTTGATTATGCTTTTCATATTCATATTTCCATTGCTTTTTCATATTTTCATGTTTATAATAGTCAAAGTTGTACTATGGGTTGTTAAATAAGTCTTGGGATAGGTTTACTTTAAAGCCTAATATTGGTTCGAAAGATCCACGTTCCGTTTGTGGGGTTTTTATGAGAATTAGTTAAACTTAATCCAATCAGCCCAATCTGTTAAAAAGTTTTGCTTGATTTGAAGTAATTGCAGAAGCAGATTTGATCAAGTCCTTCGTTATTGAATTTGTTAAAATTCATTAATTTTTCCTCGAGCTGTTGAGAGAATCTACACACTTTTACACTACACTTTTATTTCACTTAACTTTTTAATTCTATCAATTTTTTATTTGTTTCCTTGATCAGATCACAATCCTAATATAATCAGTGTATCAGAATGAATTCTTCTATCAACGTTTTGACTTTATGATTCGAAATTTGAAACTATTAGAATCATACTGCATCATTGGAAATTGATTATTCTCAAAAGAAAATAAAAATCTTTGAAACTTAACGTTCAAGTAAAAATTTGTTTCACAATTTTCGGCCGAAACTATTCAACTTTAACTTTTTCAGTTTTCAAAAAAAATGCTGAAGCTCTCTTAAACAGTATTAACCTAGTAATGCTTAAACACATCTGCACTCATTCCGAAAAAGAAAAACGGTTCTTCTATTGTGAACTCATCACGGCTTTGACTGCGACAAAGTTTTATTTCCTGCCATTATCCGAGGTTGATGGTCTATTAGCGAATCAATTGGACTCCACAGTAATCGGTGCTGGTCAAGGGCACTCAAGTTCAGTCGGAAGAGAAACTTCGCTAGCCAAATATTATTCATCTCCCTCCGAGGGTAATCTACCGAGCAGTGAGTCCACATGTTGTGTTTCCCAGGAGCAAACAACATCGTCGCGTCGTTTGCATTACAAGAAAAAACTTCGCCAAGTACGATGGGGGCAAACTTTAACGGTAAATCTGGCATCCTACTCACCGAAGAATGGTGAACTGAACGAAGATCGAAACCATAAATATAACCGTGGAGCTTTTCGAGTGTGTGACGGAGCGAGCAAATGGATGGACCCACTTTGGTATTCGGTAGAAAATTGAACAACAAATCATCTCCCGCTCAAGGATACTCGCTAGTAACACCGGTCTGGAAGGTGGTTCATCAGTGGCTTGTTTTGACTAGAGGAAACGGACGATCGGGAATGTTTGACACGGTCAGTCAGTCGCATAAAAGCGCACTCAATTTGTGTGTCACTTGGCTACCACCACTTGATGGGCACAGACAGATGACGGACGAATTTTATTATTTCGATTCTGGTTTGCTTCAAAGTTCAATTGCACAGTCGACAATTTGAGGTAGTAAATTTCCAAGAGAGTTTTTAAGATGTTATGTTATGATGGAAAATATTTGCCATAGAAATTTTCCTTGAAAATCAAAACGACAATAAAAATTGTTTGGGAATAGATTGCTGTGGTTTGAATCTTCTCAGTTTTATTAGCACTATGTCACCGTAAAGCTAAACGATTGGAGATTGCTATATCATAATGTGAGGATAAATTGACGTTCACCGTCAGGGTCTGTTCGATAGCCATTAAAGTACTTCGAATATAAAACCCAAAGTAATTATTAAAATTGTTTAATGAATCATAAATTAGAATGCATCGTAAAATTAATAACGATTCTGGATAAAACCGTACTGATGAGTTTCGGAACATCAAAAGGCCAACCCGATCATAATTTCACCTTCATAATTGAACTCCCAGTCTGGGACAACACATTCAACCGCAAAATTACCCTTCATGACAGCTCCATAATCAGCATTGAAAGAAAAGGTTTCCGTCGACAATCGAAATGCGGCTGCTCTCGGCTTGGCCCGACCACGATGCTCAGTTCCGCTTCTCCATGCCCATCAATCGCGAATCGAATAAAGGCGCCTCTCGGAGAAAAAATGGAGCTTCGGGATGTCCCCGTTAATATCATATATCAACTTGCCTGTCGACACCTGAGTATAAAGCTGGAACGCTCTGGCAAACCATTATCGAACAAGAGAATGTGCGGCAGCTCGAGGACCACACAGGAGAAGGCTGTGTGTCCGCCGGAACGCGTCCCGCTTGTACCCGCTTGTGACTACCCGGAATGGTTATTACCGGGTGTGATGCGTGAATCCAAATGGTGCGACGATGTGACAGACACGACAATGGTTTTGTCGGGCCTAAAAGCACACACCGGAGCACATTATCGATTGGGTTTGGTCTGCGGTAAGTGATTTTTGGATTTGGGCCTCGGATTTTCGGCAAGTTTTGCAGACACATGCGACTCCATCAAGCTTTTAAGGTTTGAGCAGTTTTTTTGTGCATCATCTGTACCATAAAACTAGTTACGGCTAATAAAAGTTTTTATGATAACGTTCATCTTGACCTTAAGAGAAGACATGACAGTCCAATCAACCGAAATTTAGCATCAAAACTTAGCACGTATTTGTGTGTACAATCGAATATCAGCAATGAAGCATCATAAACTGGTATGGCAGCCAAATTGTGTGACAGTAAATAGCAACGTCGGCGGTCCCTTCTTCCGAAAAGAGCTCTGGCAAATATTCAATAAAACTCTCTTCTGCAGTACCGTTTCAATAATAAAATTTTATTATAAACCATTTCCAAATTCGGATATTTTGATGTCGCAAGCTTATTACTGCTACCAATCCCGAAGGGGTGAGTTCTAATGCAAAACTTTTGGGTAGTTTCAATTTCCGCTTGTCTGCAGCGAGCAATGAATCGCAATAACAGTAAACATCGAATGCCTTTTCCGATAATGATAGACAGTATTTTCAGCCCGGGTAAGTTTCGGCGATGGCCTTTACGCAGTACATATTACACGATATATGCTCTCGAACTTTTCATCGCAATTTTCACACATGTACACCCAAAATAAGCTTTTAAGGCAGCATAACATGACGTTCCGCTTTGAATATCGGTGTACAAACTTTTAGCAGAAGAAAAAACCCTCCCAAGGGTACATTCTTCGGCTCGTTGTGAAGCAGGTATAATATGTGCATACCAAATTTTGCGCCCTTTCAGGGTACGCTCTCTTCCCATGCCTCGGTTACCCAAAACCGTACAGTTCAAATGTGAAAATGTCGATAAATTTTCCACCGATCGCTATAAATACTCTTAATCCGGCCTCTTCGTCGTTTCTGATGCATAACAAACAAGCGAGCAAAAACGTGTGCTGGTTTCACGTGTAAGAGAGAGAGAGAGAGAGAGAGAGAGAGAGAGAGAGAGAGAGAGAGATGGGCTGTGTGTGTTCGTTTATTGCCTGTATAGGCGAATAAAATATTGCTCCTGTGCGGGATTATTCACGCCGTTCAATCGGATACTGGTACAGGAAGTGTCGAGCAAACGGAATTGGAAGGGTTTCTTAAAACTTTAGCAACAATTGTTGCTCCAATGATACTGAAAATGGGTCCTTGAATGTACTATAAAAACAAGCAAGCAAGTTTTTTCCTGAGTTTTTTTTTCGGTCTTAATCATACATTCTTTATGCGTTTGCTTATCAAGATAAGTTAGTTCCCGTACATACACTGGCAAAAATATATAGACCATTTTACGAACTGCTATGGTAGGATACACGGTATTTCCTGATGTTGATGTTGCTTTTACGTGCTTTATGCCAGCAGTAACATGTTTTCTGTTAAAATTTAATTCATAAATTGCATTCTGAAACTTCTAGTACAATAGCTGTCTATAGCCGTGTAGGGTCATTTTTGTTTCGCTCGAGCTGTGAAGTATCGCAACTCGGTGCTCCGATTTCTCCACTTTTTGGCGATGACGTCCGTAGTTGTGGTAGATGCGTCAATGTGTGGATGATCTGTTTGGATGACTTCATGCGGTGCATGGTTGTGGAAAGGAGCGACACGTCTGTGGAAGCGCTGCAATGTTGTTGTAAAAAATTATTTGAATTCATGTTCTCAGCCGCAGAAAGGAGCACAAAAACAACTATTGATATGTCAAGAATTAGTCTCATAAACTTTCATCTTTTTTTGGGAGCACAATATAATGGACACTTTCCATATCTTTTTCGAATCTGTTTTTATTATTTTTTGTGCATTTTTCACGTTGAAAATTTCAGCTATGGAAGGCAGTTAACCGATATTGTCTCTACATGCTAAAATACTTCTCATTGTATTTTATAATTCATTTATAATATTCTTACATTATATGTTCATGATCATATTTATATCGTTACAATAAAGTGAATCCTAATCAAAAGCCCACTAACTAACAGAAACACTCTTCCGTGGTCTTTGTAGGGATGCAGAGGTATACCCGGTCTCTAACAAAGCTACAGTCTTTGCAAACAGTTTGCCTTTCTCCTAGAAAGGTATAGCAATCACTTGCAAAACCGAAAGTATAAAAGTGCTCCATTGGCCGAATGGCATACATCACTCGACTCAGCTCGACGAGCTGAGCATTTTCTGTATGTGTGTGTGTGTATGTGTGTGTGTATGTGCAGATTTTTATTCTCACTCACTTTTCTCAGAGATGGCTGAACCGATTTTCATAAAATTAATTGCAAATGAAAGGTCTCATTGTCCCATAAGACCCTATTAAATTTCATTGTGATCGGATTTTTAGTTTAGAGGTTGTGTATCAAAATGTGAAAATCATGAAACATCAATATCTCAAAAACTACACATCCGATTTGAACAAAATTAGTTTCAAATGAACGAACTACCTGAAATACTTTTACCTTTCGAATTTCATAAAGATTGAATTTGTGGTGCAAAAGTTATGACAAGAAACGTGTTTTGAAGACTGCTTAATCTCACTCATGTTTCTCAGAGATGGCTGAACCGATTTTTATAAAATCAGTGTCAAATGAAAGGTCTAGTCGCCCCATGAGACCCTATTGATTTGTTTTGCAATCAGACTATTACTTTGCCTGTTATGTTTAAAAATGTGAAATCCAGCTATGAAAAGGAACATATTCCGAAGACTACTTGAACTCACTCACTTTTCTCAGAGATGGCTGACCCGATTTCCACAAAATTAGTGTCAACTAATAAGTTTAGCTACCTCGTAACACCCTATTGAATTTTACTGTAATCGGACTGTAACTTCGTCTGTAAAGTACCAAATTGTGAAAATCACGAAACTTCATTATCTCAGAAACTACAAAACCGATTTGATCAATATTATTATCAGATGAGCGGGCTAGTTAAGGGTTAACTGATGAACTATGATTGAACACGTGATTTCAAAGTTTGGCTGCCCTATACGTTCCCATTTCATTTGATTATAATTATAAACTAGATTAAGTTTATAACTATAAACTTAAGCCACCGTTATGTATTAAATTGTTGATAAAACAACGAAAGTCTATTATTTCAAAGATGACATGACTTATTTGAACATAACTAGTGTCTTACGAAAGAGTCATCTCTCAAACTTACGAATAACAAACTTCATAACAATTTGATATGTGGCTCAAAAGTTATGGAAAGAAAAGAAATTCAAAGGCTATTTAAAACTATACCTGCTTTGATTGATATATGTAGTCTCAACATAATTTAAATGTGGTTTTGTACTTTTTGAACGTTCCAAATTAATTGATTCCTTGCGATGTGTTTAAAGTCTGCAAATACACGACGAATCGGCCATAGGATATGATCAAAGTCAAATTACAAATCGTTTGAAATGATTGGTTTTATCGGAATGACAATATCCTCGACTTTTGGCTTCTGTACATCGCCCTAATTCTGAATATATTCATATTGGGTGGTATTCAGTCATTTTCAGCAAATTTTCTGACATCAATCTGATACCGGAAATACTCATATTGGGAGGTATTTAGTTATTTTGGTTGTTTTCCAGAAACTAAAAGTGGCCGTCTTTAAATTCAAAATGGTGTCAAGAGTCAATGTTTGGTTTCTATGCATCATCTCGATTACAGAAATATCCATGTTGAGTATTATTTGGTCATTTTCGACTGATTCCTATATGTTGCCATTTAGCAGGCCTGAGGTCAATTGTTAGCTCATTGCATCATTCTGGTTCCAGAGATACTCATATTGGATGGTATTTGGTTATTTTAGGCTGTTTTTCACAAACCGGAAGTCGCCATCTTGGACTTAAAAATGGTATTTAAGATAATTTCTGGCCTCTGAGCGTCATCCTGGTTGAAGAAACACCCATATTGGGTGTAATTCGATCATTTTCCGCTGTTTCCCAGCAACCGGAAGTCGCCAACCTAGAATCCAAAATGGGGTCTGTGGTCGATTTCAGCTGCTGTGTATCATTCTAGATCCGGAGATACTCATGTTAGACGGAAATCGGCCATTTTCGGCTGTTTTCCAGAAACCACAAGTTGCCATCCTACAATTCATAATGGTGTTTGAAGTCGATTTGTGGCTCCAGTGCATCAAGACGATTTCGAAAATACCCACATTGGGTGGTATTTGGTCGTTTGCCGCTGTTTTTCCGAAACCGGAAGTCGCCACCTCAGAAATCAAAATGGTATCTGTGGTCGAATTTAGCTCCTGTGTATCTCTCTTAATCCGGATATTATTATATTGGGTGGAAATTGTCCATTTTTGGCTGTTTTCCAGAAACCGGAAGTTACTATCTTACAATCCAAAATGTTGCCTGAGGTCGATTATGGAACATATTTGTTACCACTAAAAACATTCACCTGCCAAATAAGGTTCCATCTGGTTGATTAGTTCTCGAGATGTGCACAAATTTGTGTTTCATCTAACTATTATGGACATATTAGTTACCCCTTAAAACATCCACATGCCAAATTCGGTTTCATTTGCTTGCTTTGTTCTTGAGTTGTGCAGAAATTTATGTTTCATTTGTATGGGACCGCTCCCTTCCAGAAGAGGGAGGGGTCTCAAACTATCAAAGGAACCTTCATCGGCACCCAAAACCCCTACATACAAATTTTCACGTCGATCGGTTCGGTAGTTTACGAGCCTATATGGATCAGACATACAGACAGACCGGACTGCATTTTTATATGTATAGATTACAACATCAATATTTTAGAACCTAAAGAGTGAATATACATTTATTGGATTGAAGCGCTCATGTAAATCTGTTTTTTATAAATAAAAAATTGAATGAGAAAGGCTGGGTCTGACCGCTAGGTGGATTAATTTAGGTTTTATTGAAGATTTCGTGCGGCACTAGCACAACTCGAAATGCTTTGTTTCAAGAACAACGGGATTGAAAAATTAGTGTTTAAAATTACCTTTATCACATCTATGAAAACTGTGAGCAAGTTAAAATCTCTTCTTTTCCGTCTTTGGAGCATGTTTTGATTTGAATTCCAAAGACACATCAGCTTATAACTCAAGGTTTTTGTGATTTTCTAAACTAGTCTTCATGGAATGAAACTTAACCGCATTTGGCATTGTTGACGAAAAGAAAAATGTTGAGCTGTGCCGTTGTTGCACGATACCGACGGTATCCCCATCTGACGTGGCCATATGAAAGATCGGGTCAGGACTCCCAATCGTTCTTTTAGTTGATTCATTGTGCATCTTGAGTGGCTCGGACCCATCACGAAACAGCAACTCTTGATATGTAGCTATGCTAGGCTGAGCTGTATGTTATACGAGTATACTTTAAACTTTAATCTCATTTCGTGCTGGCAAACTGTATAAACTTACCAAATGGAACTTTCAGCCACGTCAAATCAGAACAGAACAGCTGTGTTACTTGAGGAAAGGCAACCGACGTTATTTTCAGAAACTCCTGCACAGAATTTTCCCTGTTGACGGAACCTTTTGCGATGAAAATGTTGGTCTCTGAACAAGAAAGCTATGGTTGGCCTACTCCACGTTGTATTTCTTTGCAAACTTCGACAGTTCAATGTGTTTGATTATCTCTGCCACCTTGCCTCTTCCAATTGCCGTATTATATTTATGTCCTAGCTCTGCCTTGGCGTAAGATTCATCGTGGTGTCAATCACTTACGCTTGTCGTTCACTGAATAAAAATCTTGTTCGCAAAAAAGGCGAGAACAAATCCTTGGGCTTGTTTTGCTCCCAGCAGCAGACAGATTTGACAGTCCGAAAATGGAGAGAATTTGATTTGAAACTCGGATATATGAAAATGTAACCACGGTTACCAATCTCCCTTACTCGTGATTGAGCGTGAAAAGAAACGTCAAGGAACCATTGGTTGGTTCAGCATGGCGGCGGTTCTTGTTACGCTCGCTTTATATGTAATCTGACAGCCACTTCTAGCCTCTGGTATTACGCAATCAAACTTCGTCAACATCTTTTCGTACAGCTTTCGCGAACGTTGTCTGACCGACTTGCTTTGCTTATCATTCCGATTTGGAGTCAGAACCTTTTTGTATGTCAACAGTTTAGCTAGATTTTTAGCTCGATTCACAGAAGTAGACGATACTCTCCACTTGCTTGCGACATCTCGGACGGAAAAGTTTGGATTCCGCTTGAAACTTGTTACAACTTCGAGATTTTGCCGACTAAAATACCGTAAATTTTCTTCGAGTGCAAGCTCTACGAATTGCATGCACTCACATCGCTACCAAATCGAAGCGAGTATAATGACCAGTCTCTCTTGCTAGAAGTCTCTAAACACAACATGAATCCCGCTTGCCCGCTCTCGCTCTGCAACGATAATCCTCGGGAACAAAGCTTGGCTCAGACAATTGCACGGTACAGTCATAGAGTGAAGGTGGTTTATGGTCGTCCTTAAGAAGCCGATCTGAAGTGCTCGAAATAGAAGGTTTGTCGCATCGCATATCACGATTTGGCAGGTTACACCAATAGCCCGCAAACAAAAGGTAAAACACTCAAATGCCCATGCAATAGAAGCTAATTTGGTGCCTTTTAATCGCAAAGGGACCACCCGATCTGTTCTCGGATAACCGCATGCAACGCGAGCACGTTTGACTTCATTCCAATCAATACACCAAGTTCCCTATGAGCTATCGCAAGACTTGCACGTAACATCCGTATAGTTTGGAGAGATAGATTTGCTACGAGAGTTGCGAATTCCAAGAAACAAGGTAACTCTCATAACTACGACCTAGGCGAGAACATAACCTCAATTCTTTCGTGTAGAGTTATACGGCATAAGCTAGTGATCTCCGACGACAGATTAAGCCACAACGAGACTCGGCTGCGTTGGATTTAAGTATCGAAAGAGTTAACACAAGACACCCAAAGGCCTTCGAAAGGTACATCATATAAATTGCAGCGTTTCTGTAGCAAATGGATGACGTCACATGGCCTCCTAGAGGGCCTTTAATTTACAGGCTTAGGTGCTTCGATCGTGCCACAGCAACGAGACTCTCTGAGCGTAGTGATAGTATCAAGGGACGGCAAAGGCAAGACCGATTGAGCCGAATTTACTGCATTTCGTTCCCATACCATACCATACGTGCAATAGCGAGACCGCAAGGACACGAAGGAGCAGACTACACGATCATCGCAATGCTTGCCAATTAGACAAGACAGAAAGGGATCTAGCGCACCGGTGGCAGCGTGTGAAGTACAGTAAAGTCAACATCAAGGGGCCCCCACCGATATGAATAAATTAAAGATGTGAACTTTGTAAAGGGTGGCAAAATGTATGTATGCCAATAGAGTTAAGTTAGCAATGTAACTTGATTTTTTTATGTTAAGCTGCACTCCCTTATCGCATTGTTTTGTGAGTCTTATTATGGACAGATTGCCTGAGGGCCAACTGATTTTAATGTAACGTTAGATAGAGAGAGCAACAAACTGCTGGCCACTTTTTTCGTCATTTTTGCAGCCTACAGATTTCGATTCCCCTCGATCCTGTCTTCCTGGCAGTTGACAAACGTTTTCCAAGCACTTTTATCACGTTGCGTTGGTGATGGTTGATTTGCCCACATTCAATAATTTTGCCAACTTGGTCTACGGATAGTTCAGATTTTCGTAATGTGCGAGCAAAATTTGGATGCGCTGAGACGACGTTATTTTTACAACTGGAGAGCAAATGTCAAAATCAAGCATAATGCATGATACTGTACACACACATCCTAAAAATGAAGGGGTGTTTAGTTTTTTTTAATACATCATAAAATTATTCGACCAATTGTAAATACCAATTTTTGATCGTAACATCCTGTATAGTATGGTGGTGAGTTATCTCTGGGCTATAGGCGAGTTGTTGGGCTTTTACGCTAATTTTTTTGGAAGGAAATTATTATCACCTAAAACTTTGCCGGAGACATTATACATGGTTTATGTACACTAGAGTGCCAATGAGATGTATGAAAAAAATTGACCTTCGAATATCGTTTAACGGTAGGGCTCAAAAGTTTCGTCTACTGGAAAAAAGTCCCCATGCAAAATTTCAGCTAGATCGGACATCAGGAACACGTGCCTCAAAGCGGTCAAAGTTTCACAAAAAATATCGTTGAAAAAAAAGCAAATGAAATGAAATTCTCGATATCAAAATTTTTTTTCGAGGCAGGTATGTCTTAGCATCTCTCCCAGCTGGTCTCGAGGTACGATGCTGGCCTAACAAGCCAGTCGTCGTAGGTTCAAGTCTCGGCTCGGGAGAGACTGTTAGTGTCAGTAGAACCGTAGCGCTAGCCCCTCGATTGTCCTGTACACTTAACAGTGGACTGCGAAGTCTGTGTATAATAAACAGAAGGTCGAGTTCCGATATGGAATGTAGCACCAAGGCTTTGTTTTGCTTTTTGTCTTAGAAATGTATGGAACGTCGAGATTTGGTGGTTCAACTCGATCGAACAATGGGAACACGTGCCTCAAAGCGGTCAAAGTTTCAACTTTTTGACATAGAAAATAAAGCACTCTGAACTTATTTTTGATGCCAAATGTCTTAGAAATGCATGTAACTTCGAGATCTGGTATTAACTCGAAATAAAATGTTATTTTTTCGAGTTTCTGGGGCATAGAAAATTTTTAGGTTGGCAGACTTGAAACTTTGACCCCTTTGAGACACGTGTTCCCGATGTCCGATCGAGCGGAAATTCGGCATGCGGACTCTATTCGAGAAGGCGAAACTTTTTGAGCCCTACCGCCAAACGAATTTCGAGAGTTGATTTTTTTATATACAAATATGCCATTTTTACTAAGCTCGAAAATTTGCTAAGACCCAGAAAGTTGAATAAAAAAAATTCGATTTAACACCTAATCTAGACGTTTCATGCATTTCAAAGACATATGGCTTAAAAAAATATCGATATTGACAATTTCATGTGTATTTTTTCGTCGATATTTTTCGTGAACCTTTGACCACTTTGAAGCCCGTGTTCCTGATGTCCGATCGAGCTGAAATTTTGCATGGGGACTTTTTGACGTGGGACTACGTCTTTGTTTTCTATACTGGGATGCATTCTGTAAAACAGGAAACGAAATTGGCAAATGTTACGTCAGATTTCAAACGATAATAACAGCATAACCACATGATGGATAGCAATAATCAATATATTGTTGGATAGATAAAACGTGTAACAATTTTTTAATACGCTAGTCATCATTATTACTTCACTGCTCAAACGGTGAAAATTGATAAAAAATTACAAGAAAATTTACACGAACAATGAACCAATCACACGCGAGCATTCCTAGCACAGACGATGTGAATGGACACCAACCATACCCTGTGATATTCTCTGTTTCAATATCAAAGAAAAAAAATGGACAGAGTCTCCCCGTCCCAACAGGTCAATTTAAGTTTGCTTCCATGAACTTAGACTAACCTGAGGTCTCGAAGGTAAAGATTTTTCAAAAGGTTTTGAAATAAGCAATTTACTTGAACAATTTCTAAACCTGCTCTGACACAATAGAAACTGATGTCTTGAAAGAAAACATGCTGGTAAAAGCAACAATACCGTACAGTATAATATAAATATTATGTGGAGCAGATCGCCGCTGGTCTTTCGTCGTCTGCAGCGGTACACGACTTCTATTTCCGTGAATTTCAGCAAAAACTGCAATGCTGCAGCATTGACAGTGATTAAAAGTTCATCTCATGAATATGGTTACCTTAAAAAAAACACAAAATACTCAACAAGAATTGAGCGTTTTTGCAACGGTCATAAGACTTATTTTGCATTGTATCTTCGATATTCATTAAATGATCGTGATCGAAAGAGTAGATTTCTGAAAATACAAATTTAAAGAAGCTTAAGAGCCAGCGAATGCTTTTGAATATTTTGTCGATTCACTAGGATCTATTCAGAATCTTTGTTACACATTTCAACATTGTTAGATGATATACTTTTGTTTTCAGTTTAACAAATAATACAACAAATGATATTACCTAATTGTTGGCAAATGAAAAAAAAATTGTCAAACAAAAAGCAGAAATTAATCATTTCGAACTTTAACTTCCTTGTTATGATTTTTCGCTAGATGTTGTTGATAATTTTGTTCAACATATCTTCTTATGTTTTCCTATGAGTGAACCTATGTAACGGCTTCGAAATTACTTCCATAATAAGATTTATGTAATAAATTTAATTTGATCAGAGTTAAATAAGACAAAATCATGTAATATGATAACGTGGGTATTTCTGGATTTGGTTTATGAGAAAATAGTGTTAATTCTGATTCAGACGCATTGCGAGAAATTCATGGTGCTTCTACAATAACAACGACACGCTTGTTAAATAAATGTTGTTCGCACAAAAAAAGCACTACACAATATCGTTATGTGTAATCGAAGTTCTTTCGAGTGTTATTCGGTATATTCCTAAAAAAAATATGGGGAGGCTGCGTATGAAAAAATACTTGAACCACAGAACAAACGAATTGTTGCTGTCTGCAGATTCTAATTACAGTGTTTAGTCCCACGTCACCATTTCATACAACCCTAGGACTGTATACCTTTCGAGTAGACGAAACTTTTGAGCCCTACTGTGTGGACTCATCACTGCGACCAAAAAGGTTGATCCATTGTGAGTTTACACGGGTGTCTGCTGTATACCGAACTTCTATTATTAGGTGATAAACTTTGTATTTATCCGTGCTTGTGAATATGTTTTTTACCCTTCCTATTCGCTAACTACTCTACGTTACAGCCTTATTTCACCCGCCAAGTATCGTCAATTGTGATTTCCTGGAGAAGTTTCAAAAGTGCATTTGAATAGACAGATAAAAGTATGATGTTTTCGGCAAAGTTGCGTTTTTGATAAACTGTGCCACAACTTTGTCGAACGAGGTGGATTTTCATTTGCAAAAATGAAAAGAAATTGAATAGACACACCAGGGCCTCGTAGCGGCTGAGCAGGGTTGTCATTCGCAAACTCATTGCGCTCAGTGTGTTAATTTCACGTCAAGGCTCAACGAGAACGGTATCTACACATTTTGACAACCAACAAGCACATAGAGAAAGAGCGAAAACGAAATGACTATGAAAGATATCACCAAGTGTGAAATATTCCAAGAGAGTGAGAACGGAACAACACTTGGCGCTGCATTTTGTGACACATTGTGTGAGAACAAAGAGCTTCAGTTTGAGCAGTTTGCGTTGCGTTGCGGGTAGAAAAAATAGCAGCAAAAAGGAACCATAAAAAGGACCACATAAATTTTTGAGAATTCATTGAAACACGATTCTAAATGGCGTGGACATGGTTCTTAGGACATATTACGCACGTCCAGAGCGGCACTGAAAATTAGCCCCTAAATTATTTCAGTAGCAGTCAAATGAAGTGCAAAAACCAAAAAAAAATTTAATACTATAATCATTCGTTTGTCAAATCCGATAATCATTACCCCCAAGCAACACACAAAGAAAGGCACAATGTGTGGTGTCGCACATTTTGGAAAATACACAAAAAGTACTCAGTCGCATTTTTTGGTGCGAAAAAAAAGGCAAAAGAGCAAATGGGGAGAAGAGAACACAAACGAAAAATCGGGAGTGGCACGCATGGTTTGATGGCAAATGTGTTGTGTACAAATTTGTGTGGTTTTGTCTGCACTGAGGTGAATTTCAGCCCTGCTCCTGAGTAACTTTACTAAACTCTTTAACTTTTTAAGTGCTTGAATTTACGAGATAAATTATATTTGAAATATCAAAACCATAGACACACTATCACCATACTATTTCAGAAACAAACTGTGCACCAAACACAAGCTCTTGGCCCGATGGTGTAGTCAGATTTTTCTTCTGGGTTTTGATAAAGAAAAATGCGAATTTCGAAAAAAAAAGAGACATGTTAAATGCGAGTAACATTAACCATTATGTAGTAACACGGAAATAAAAAAACAGTGGTTTAGTGCGCTCACGTCACTCATTCTAAATACGGCTTGAGTTGTAATAGGGATTTGAGTACAGCATAGAAGCAGAGAACAACGTAGAAGAATAAGTGTTTTCCTGCTAACATTAGCAATACCACTTACCGTGACACGGGCGTGCTTTTTAAACAAACACGAGAAACAACGTACGAATTTTTGTTTATCGCATGACATGAACAGCAGGATGCCAAAGGACATCGACTTTTTGAATTTCGTTTAGCGGTAGGTCTCAATAATCCGTCTTCTCTGAAAAGTCCCCATGCAAAATTCTAGCTCAGTCGTGTCGCAGATTTTTCTCAAAACCAGGTATAGTCACAAAATCCCATTCCCACAGACAGATAAACATTCGATGCAACCTTTCGTTACGTAGTCTGGAATAGTATATTTTCGTGACAATACTAATACTAGACACCTTGTCGCCCGTGTGAGAAACAACGCCAACCGCTGGATAGCGAAATAACAGGCAACAAAAAAAGAGCGGGCAATTTCATGAAAAACAGACAACCATTTTAAACGACCATTTTTAATTTGATTGAAACTTTGTTTGATGTCCCGGGTTTTGAGCTCAAATAAATCAAACGTTGGGACTGTTCCACGCGCCGAGTGCCTTTCAGCATCTAAACGGTTTGTTTAATCGGTATAGTGTCTTCGGCAGCGTTGTAGATAATAATTTTGTCCTTCAAAAAAAAAAAAATACCAAATATATTTGTAATATCCGTGTAAAGTTTCAACCACATCAAAAGTAACAGTTAAAAAAATATCAAAATTGAAACACTTTTTACGAAATTGCTTCTCTTTTACATGAATTTCTCAGTTCTCATGAATCTTTTTTTTTCTTCTTATTCCAGGTACATACAACAAGCCAGTCTTTATCCATCATAGATTTGAAATGCCTACGGTCTAGTGCTTATCAAGTAATTTATGCAATTACCAACTGCTTATGATGTAGACACAAATTGAAAATATCGACTGTTGTGAGTACAATCTTCATTAAACGGCAATTTATTGAAACCTTCAAAAATAAAAAAGACGTTGGGCATAAATCATTAAAATGTTCCATCGTTTCTATCGGACCATCATCAATATCTCTTGTCAAAGTATTAGGAACAGAAACTTCGAAATAACATTACTAATTATTTCCGAGTACCAAAGTAAATATCTTGTTTATTGAACGTTTGTTGAAAAGACATCATACAGTTATATGTCAATATGAACTTCAATCATTTTATCTATCAACTATTATACCATTTCAATATTGATTAAACTTCATTTAACTGTTATTCACCTCGAATTCATTAATCCGTTATCCGGTAGGTTTGATAATCTAAAGAATGCGAGTAGGTATACTGTTTACCAAATTTTAATGTCGCTGCTACGCGCTCATCAACAGAAGAATTCTGCACGTACTCGACGTAAATCCTACGAATTCCCCAGATGTTTTCGATAGGATACGAATAAGGAAAGTGAGCAAAACAGTTCGGCAAATCAAGTTTCTGATCTCTGAACCTTGCTGGTGCTGATGGGAAATTGGAATGTAAACTTTTTGTTGCGGTTTTATGTTGAAAACCGGTGGCAGAGAGCCTTCTAGAAGCTGGATGTAACTCCAGCTACTCACTGTGAAGGCTATGAAAACAATACTTTTGGTTGAGCAGAATTCTTACTAAATTGTGCATGAATCACTAAAGTTCTGGGTTGAAAAATACTGTTTCTACTGAACTATCTAGTTTACGCTTCTATTCGTCACTGTTGATAACTTGTAAAAAACAAAAGAGCTAAAAAATACTTTTTTCATTGATAATTTTTTATTAAAAATTGCTAACCAAAACTTAGTCAACCAAGTGAATTTGCTTTAAAACTTATAAAGCCCCTTTTCATATTCATATAAGGATTATCGAAGATCAATCATCTTTTGATATGAAATAGTGTTGAGCTCTTATCATTCTAGCACTTTCTATGTAAGAATTTTTGACCTCGAGTTGACAAATTGCCTCCTGGGAAACGGTCAAACTCCAGTTCTTCTTGATTTTCGACAACAAATTGCATGTATTTTGCTTTTGTTTAATCATATCCTTTGGAAATCGCCAATAAATTAGTAGTTGGTGGGATTTTGACCAGCCTTTATTTCTACTTTCTCTACATTTAATGCATCAATTTCTCGTTTGTCTCGTTCTATCAGTACATTTTTGTTCAAAGTGAATCATATCTAAAATGTTTTTTCAATTACTATATAATACCCATTGCCATCGCGGCAAGTTCCCCCCAGAAGGTTTTCTTCTGGGGCTTTTGGTTCTACTTACTACGAATTAGTTCGAAACCCTCGAGTAAACAGAAAAGCGCCCAGCCGTCATCGTACATCGTACTCTGCACACCCAACAGGCGATTGGCTCGGCAGTACACCTAAATCATTCAATAAAACAAGTAATCGGCTCAATTATTTCTTCACAAATGGCCCTCATTATTATTAACCCAATCTCCCGTCTAATCTGATCGATAAATCGAGCTGCTTTCGAGAGCGGCAAAAGCTTATCGGCACGCACACTTCCACGTGTAGGACATTTTGCCAACCTCCCCGAGCGTGTATGTTTGCAATGGCCGAATAGGCCCGCCGCCGCCGTATTTTCAAGGATTAGGATTTCTTTTTTGCTCCCGAGCGAATCTCGCTTGAACCGAAATTGTTCCTCATTCTGAGCCTGACTAATCGCAGTCAATCCGGTGGGGCAATAAAAACTCGGTGAAGATTTAAACGTTTTACTGCTACCCACCGAGTAAAAGTGGTTCATAAACAAACACTTTTACACATACGAGCCTTATCTTTCGCAGCATGTACTGATGTGTGGGTATGTGAAACAGGAACAGAATGGTTTCGGAAATGATATAAATTTTTATTTCTTCCTCGCTTCCCCCATTGTCATTTTACCACTTCGCCAGCCGTGGCCACAAGCCTTACATTATCATACCGAGATAACGTGTGTGTAAGAACCTTTCTCGACAGCTTTCGCCATTTGGTGAGTGGATTGGATGCCAGAATTAGAGGCAAGCCAGGTGCAGAGGCAGACGGAGGACGCTTCTGTCGACAGATTGCCGGTGAAGAGCCGAACGAAATGAGAAATCTGCTCTCAAGATGTCGGATGAGAACGAGTTTTCGCCTCGCATGACTTCCACACTTCAGCACCACCTGTCACACAAGAGTTGGTCAGAGTAAGCGAATGTTTTTCGTCGAAACAGGGCCTGCAGGAGTTGTTTTGGTTTGGTGTTTGAATCTTGCAGCAGATTTATGTACATTGCCCTGGAACACTTTTGCGTCGTTTTTCTTCTAAATTTGATGGAAAATGAAGGTGGAAAAATTTTGCTTATATTTCGCAAAATGGTTTGATAGAACAACTTTTAGATGTGATCGAAGCTACATAGTGTGTGAAATATTTTAGTCACTTAATAGTTTAAACTCTCTGGTATAAACAATGTTAATAAAATCAATAATTGCGCTTTCAGCTATGCTGATTAACAGATTTCAATAAGTCACTCAAGAAAAGTTTAGACTGTTTCTAAAATTATAAAGACACTTTTATTCTAAAATAGAACAAAATATATTGGAAATTTTTGGTAATTGCATTTTCATGTACGCTTAGTAATAATTTTTTTTTCCAATTTTGATTTTATTAGTATTATTTTTGGCAAAGTACGCGAATTCTTGAATTTTTTTAACACCTCTCATAGGCTTATGCACAATGCTTTCTGCAAACCTTTTCACCATTTTCGGCCAATCTTCGTTGAATTTCTGAACATTCCCTGCTGGTTTTATATGTTCTCTTAGCTTCGCCTTCGTCAAAGCTCAGAAAGTTTGGGTGGGGCGAGCATCATGGCATTTTGATGGATTCATCTTCTTCGGTACATATGAGACATTGTTGGATTTATACCACTCGAGCGCATTCTTAAAGTAATGTCAGGAAGAAAAAACGAGCCAAAAGATTGTACGATTGTTTCGCTTTTTAATCGAGGGTAACAACCTTCTTGGCTAATATTCTTTCAATTAGACTCTGCCATTTATTGTTTCAGTTGTAAGGAATGGACAAAACATTTTATCATATTCGCCAATGGTTTGCCACACCATAACCTTCTTGCCGTTTTTTTCGGCGTTCATGGCTTTCACTGAACTCGGGACATCCATTCCCTTCGATGTAATATAAATTGCGGTCTCATGATCTAATTTTATGCAGGTTTTGTCGACCATACTAACACACCTCGATTTTTTAGTCAGAATTTTGTCATAATGCTTCCTAGCTATCAGTTTAACAGATTCAGCCTGTTTGATGCTATTGACTGGTTTTAGTTCCGGCAAGTTTGTAGGCCCATCATTTCTCTAGAACGCACAACATTAGTCAGTCAGGTACCGAGTGTTTGTCACTTCTAGTGCTGATGCTGAAGGATGCCGCTTGTAGTAATCTCCTATCTTCCTGTCAATTGTGGGTGTTGACCCCACACGAGCCCGGGCTTGCTACGTCTCGAGATATCTGCAAATGCAAATGATTCACCATACTTCCGTAATGCAGTTTGAACTGCTTTGATTCTCTAACCTTTTTCTTCGGCTAATTTTTTGATCGACTTCATTTGTGCACTTTTTGTTTTCTTTGGTCAGGAAAATGGCCATGCACTTTTGAAACTTCCTCGCAGAATATCAGAAAAATGACTACATCTCTTTCATTTGGATGTAAACAACAGGACGCAGCCAAAGTTTGGCTGCGTCATGCAAGTTACTTGAAATGACGGCTAATCATTAGTTTATTTAAAATTTTTGC
This sequence comes from Wyeomyia smithii, assembly GCF_029784165.1. Lineage (NCBI taxonomy): Eukaryota > Metazoa > Arthropoda > Insecta > Diptera > Culicidae > Wyeomyia > Wyeomyia smithii. The sequence goes on from NC_073695.1 coordinate 21,964,010, forward strand.
AAAAGTATATACTTCACACCTGTAGGGAAACTAAAATTAAATTTTATTCAACACACTTCGATGTTTTACCTTTGTTTAGTTATAGAACTATTGGTCATCCATCAGTGACGTTTCATACTCAAAAATTAACAAAAAGGTAATCGCGGGTCGTCCATAGATGAAGGGTTATCCAGAGAATATGAACAATAATAGCTAAAATATCGGTTTTGTGAAATTCCACGAAACGAAATAAAAGCATAAGAAATATCAATTGAGACATGCAAGTTCTATTTTCTATGAACGCAGATCATTGAACACGAATGATATAGCATGAAATATTATGTGACATGATATGGCATGATATAATATGTAGAAGAATGCAGAGCAAAACTCAACTCTGAGTATTTTCGCTGAGAGGATGTAAGTTTTGTTAAAACTATATATTTTTATAAATGACGAATAAATAATCGCAAAAATTTCTTATGTGACATTATGTGTAAAACACAATAAAATAAATAAATTTTGTCTCAAGTTTCTTTCACATTCTAGCTGAAGAGATAGGCAATTTATTTATTGACACACAAGTATATAATTTCAAAAATGGCGATGAGAAAGAAACAACAACCGAAGATCAATGTGAAATTTTCAAACTTTTGCTCACCATTTGAAACCATAACCATATTCACAGAACATGTAAAAGAAACTAACTTCGCGGGGAGCTTCGTAGCCGCAAAGTCATAGAGTCCGCTTTGATAAGCGGGTGGTCGTGGGTTCGAATCTTAATAGAGTCAGACCATTTGGTTTCAAAGGACTTTAACATGGGTTTGTTCTCAGGCTCTCCACTACATACTGTTCCTTCAAGCTGAATTTTCATTCCTTCCTAACAAAAATAAGTTCCTTTTATAATAAAACTGGTCTGAGTAACATATAATAGTTCTCTTCAGGGAATTGTGATTTGGCACGATCTTGGCTGGAGGAACTAGGTTCGATAAGACTCCTTTCTCTTGACAAAAAAAAATCACAGGAGGGTTGTGTGCAAAGCCACGACCGCAAGGTTGAAGTAGAATACTTTTACAAGAAAGATAACCCGGCTGCTTGCGTGTCAGTCATTTTGAAATCGGATTTGTTTCATATATACCGCATTTTAAGCACAGTATTAACAAATCGTTATAAACATCACACTGCTGTGCATTTGCAGCAGCATCAAACCTCAGTTGAAGTTTATTAATAACCATTCATTATGCTCTTCCAAATACATTAAGTAGCCTTAAAAAAGGCCGATCGATATCGATGCTGAGATCCGCTGCAACTAGTGCGCTATCCATTGCTACGCCACAGCTGTGGCCGCTATCCGCTATCGCTGGTATCCACTGCACTGCTACTGCTGCTGCTAAGAGATGACTGCTGTTGTCGCTGTCTAGAACTATTATGAGCGGCTTCGGCTGAAAGAGGCTCTTACATAGAAAAAATAGCATATTTTCATTTGCAAGGTATATGGTTCTGTCGACCGTGCTTGGGAAGCAATCATATAACGGCCAAGCAGAGGTCGAATTTTTCGTTTTGACAAGGCTTGACTATTTTCAATAGTACAATAGCGTGAATAATAAAATTACAATTATCTTCATTTGGGAAGAATCTTAGAAGATTTTCCAATCTATTGCTGCAAGAACTAAGGAAATCCATCGAATGCTAACCGATTAATTAGCATTTGAAATTGGACATATTTTTCACTTTTTTCGGTTTTAGATTCTCATTTCACATCCTTATGTAGCCGAACTTCCCGAGAGAAGTATTCTACTTCAAAATACTACCTATAATAAAACTGACGTTATCAACTTCCGCATGCCTCGCTACACCGTCACAGCCGACGCCGAAAAGATGTTTCGGCAAACCTGGGTGCATCCAGACGACCGGCAATATCAGCAAATCCTGTGGAGGAAGGATCCATCTGAACCAGTTCGCATTTTCCAACTAAAAACCGTTACGTATGGACTCGCAAGTTCACCCTTCCACGCTGCTCGTGTACTTCACCAACTGGCCAACGACGAAGGAGAGAACTTTCCACTTGCGGTCCCCGTAGTACAAAAGGGAATGTACGTTGACGACGTACTCACCGGCCACGACGACCGAGAAACGCTTGCGGAAACTTGTCATCAATTAAAAGAAATGCTCCAACAAACCGGTTTGGCGCTCAGGAAGTGGGCGACCAACGACACCGCCGTGCTCTCAAAGATTCCTCATCAACTGTGGGAAACTTCGTCGGAGCTGGAAATCGATCGATCGCATTCCGTGAAGACCTTAGGACTCATTTGGTTTCCTCAGTTGGACACCTTTAGGTTTAAGGTACCGGATCTGCCACCGCTAATCGATGTAACAAAGCGGGTTGTAGTATCCGAGATGTCCCAACTGTTCGATCCACTGGGCCTTTTGGGACCTGTAGTTGTAAAGGCCAAGATGTTTGTCCAAACATTGTGGGCAAAAAATTTGAAGTGGGATGAAGAACTGTCCGAACAGTACACCGCCTGGTGGATTGATTATCGCTCGGAGCTCAACCAACTACAAAATCTTTCCGTGCCACGCAGAGTTGTGCACAATCGGCAGTACAGTTTACACTGCTTTTGTGATGCTTCAAAGACAGCATACGGTTGCTGCATTTATACTGTTTCTCGTGACGAGTTCGGACAGCTTCACAGTCATCTACTAACTGCCAAGTCCCGAGTCGCTCCCCTACGTGGACAATCCATTCCTCGACTTGAACTTTGCGCTGCAGTGCTCGGTAGCCAGCTTGCCGACAACATCCAGCGAACTACTAATTTCACCGAACCGCCAACATTCTGGACGGACTCGACGATCGTGCTGCACTGGATCAAGTCGCAGTCTAATGTTTGGAAGGTGTTTGTCTCGAATCGCATCACAGAGATTCAGCGCCTTACAAAGGGCCGTACATGGAGGCACGTGCCAACGGAGCAGAATCCTGCGGACCTTATCTCCAGGGGAATGATGGCAAGCCAGATCTTGAATGATGAATTGTGGTGGCATGGACCGTGTTTCCTGAAGGACCCCGTCGATAGTTGGCCAGAGTGCACAGTTTCGACGCCAAACGCTCCAGTCATCGCATTCCTCAGCAACACCGTTGATTTATCATTATTCGACCGCTTCTCGGACCTCGCCAAGCCAATCCGCTTCGTGGCTCTAATGTATCGTCGTATCAACAATGCCAGACTCCCTCGAGGCAAACGTATGGCGAACGTATAGCGAGACAATCTTAGAGACGTGGTTCAAGTTTAAAAATTGCGTGTAAAACAAATCGATCGAAATATCAGGAAAAGGCGAACACGGAAGAACTAGTTATTTCTAATTCTACGGAATTACTAACAGTTCAAAAAATTGAACGCGTTTGAAGTAGTGAAAAAAGTACTCTCACTTGTTTCTTGAAAGTCATGCAAAAGGTTGGAATTCTTTTATTATTCAACTTACCGTCATGCTGGAGAAGTTTGTTATAGGTGTATCAGTTTATCAATCATATATCAATCATCAGATCGTGAGAATGTATTGGTAAAAATAATTCCTGAACAACTTACTCAGTTAGCTCTGCCACCGAAGTCGTCAATTTCCCAAAACTGAATATCTCAGTGACGGCTTCATTTACTGTCTGGATGAACCTTTAAATTGAACCCTTTTGAATATTAGCAATGGGTTTTCAATGGAAAAGATCAACAACCAGACATCTGGAAAAAAGGCTCTGAAAATATCATAATGATGCAAACAAGGTATGAAAAGCTTAATTATATTACCAATTTATCAGAACACAAACACACTTGGCCTCGGGAGAGACTGTTTGTGCCAGTAGGATTGTAGTGTTAGCCTCACAATTGTCCTGTACACTTAGCAGTTGGCTACGAAGTAGGTGTATAAAAAACAGAAGGCTTTGCTTTTATTAATACCAACAATCACAGTTTATTGAGTATTGAAAATGTTATCCCATATTATCTCAATTAGTCACGACATCAGTATGTAGTCAACTAGATATCAAGTTGCTTAGAACAAAAAAAAAAAAGGTTTTACAGGAGAGCAGCTGTCGAAAAATCTTTATGATCGAAAGTGGCTCGATCCACAATTTACTATTTACAAATTGTATTAAAGATATTTTGACCAAAATAAATAACATTTACAAGGCTGCAAAATACAGACGTACAACAAACTTAAACACGACCAAGCATTTCTACATTTCGTTACACTTTTCATTCAGCTCTATCAGCTTGTTACGGAGAGAGTTCGTTGTCACCGTGTCCCACGGCCATTATTAATCACCAGTCGGACCCGGTTTCGACCCGAACCGAAACCAATTAGTATGCCACGAGCAGGCACAAATTGGTGACCGCCGGACAGAGTCGTAAAGTAAAGTTTTGCACAGCCCTTTATCGTGTGCCAGCTTGCGTTCGAAAACCAAATAAATCTTAATTAAATGTAATTACAGAACCGCTCGGGTAGCAAGTTTCTTCGCCGGAAAATTCTTCGACCCTCTAAGTATTTCCAATTTAATAATTCGGTAAACGGAACGGTCCGATGTCGCTGACGTCGACTGCAACCGGTACAGATTTGCATAAAGTGTACCTTGAAACTTACTCTCTAACGTTGCAACGCAATTTTCGAAACGAGTTGAAAAGATCACACTGCCAATGGAGAAACTATTCCTACAGATATAGTATCGAATGAAATCTGATAAATAAACCAGACTGTAATAAAATATTTATTTTTCCCATTTGTTTTTCCTCACCCACTACTGCAAGGAACGCTTCGAGCTGGTTTCCATCCGAGTAACGATGCTCTCACTCACTCGCACGTTCAGGCTATCGGTTTCCTCCGTACCGACCGGAAGTTCACTGCAATAAGCACACATATACACATAGACAGACACTGATTTCGGTGAAATGAAGAAACCGGTCTTTTCGAACTAAGCACAACTGGTAGTTTTCGTTTCCAGCTGGTAAAGGAGTAACGTTAGCACGAGAGGTGACCTCTTGTTCTTCCTCTGAGCTTCCATTTCTGTCCGCCCGGGGGGCTTTGTGTTACTTGGGGTTTTTATTCGATTCTGTCTTCGACTACCCTTTCCTTTCCTTGCGTGTGACTCAAACTTTCCTTTCCACGAAGTTTCTGGTATTAAGAAATTTATGAACATTTTATGTCCATCGGATGCCCGGTCAGATCAGATCGCCTCATGGGCGGATGGAAACTACAAAAAGACCCCACAGCGCGAAGAAAGCGGAAGGTAAATTGCTCTTGTCCTGTGTGTGTGTGTGAAAACAAGACAATGAAGCTTTATCTGATCCGGTTAAAAGAACCGAACGAGTTGAAATGTTTCCGGTCGACGGACTGTGGCAATCAATTGCTCGTTTTCGGCTCAGTTGATTTGCGGGCCATCGATTATATAAAGTTTCTTTTGTACACTGATGACCAGCTGGAAGTGAGCAAGTTTACACTGTATATTTTTTCGTGAAAAATTGGCACTTAAATTTTAATTTTCTTCCGTAAAGTAATAAAAATCCATGATGAATGCTTCACTTCCTTCGAACGGAGGCTTCACCGCTCCTTGGAGTAGACATAATTCCTACAAGAGCGAAGCAAATAAATTCCTTAATTAACTTTTCAGCCGGGCAGCGAGCCGCGAGTAAAAACCTCTCGCTGCGAAAAACCAAGGCTTTTTGTTGAGCAGCACTCCTTTCACGCGCCCTTTCCTCCCCCGGCTTTGATTTTCAACGATCTTTCCAGTTGTGTTCGCGGTTGATAAACAAAACCATCGCTGAGAGCTTTGTATTGTTCGAAAGGAGGGGCAAAAAATAGCCCAGGTATAATTTAATTAGCCGATGGTAAATGAAATGTGCCTTGTAAAAGTTGGAAAGCAGCACCGCCGCCGCCGTGATTGTGGTCTCGGGCGAGATACCAGCAAAAACCAAGTAAAGGTGCCGAAGGTTCGGGCAACACCGCACCGGCGGAGAGATTAGAGGGACCAGGAAGGGAACGCGATAAGATTACGATTGTTGTACGTGTCTTCGCAAAGAAGTACATTCGGACCAAAGTGACGCGACCCTCCTGCCAGTGGAAGGTGTGGATTTGTCGGACTTTCGTTTGCAACTTTGTGAAGTTTTTATCTCGCTTTTGTGCTTTGTTTTTGCGAAATAACAAAAAAACTTGCTTCACAATTGTTGGAGGATTTTTTTTTTCATTCTTGCTGCAAAGTTGCTTTCAAAAATAATCAAATTTATATTGTAATAAATAAAGCTTACCTTGTTAAATATAGTTATTTTAAGTATAACACTATTGTTTGAAAACTTCCTTCAAAATTTATACAATGCTCTTGATATCACAGTGTCCAGGCTCCCAGAACATTACAACTTGGTTCTGTCGGGCTGTGCTGTAGTCCAAAATCAATTTAATTTTTTGCTCGAGAATCTAGTTTATTGTACACTTCTATTTAGAAGAGCTATATTTATATTGAATGTATTGTCGTAGGCGCCTTCGCTATCAAGAAATGCGCAAAGTGTCGTCTCTTGCTGCTTTAGCAGCTTTTTGATAAAAACCAGCTATAAAGCAGTTTCCATCAATTTACCAGGATGGTAATCGTGCTGTTCTTCATGTAGTGGTAAGATAAACTCATTGAGGATCTAGCTTTCTGCAACTTTCTCTTGGTTGGTTGGTTGGTTTGGTCTCAACGATACTTTCTGTGTATTCTAAGTGTAATTCTTTTCATACTCTGCAATAGCCTTCATTGTGATTTAGATCAGACATGTTTGACAGGTTTCCAGCAATGTTTACGTGATACAACTTGATCGATGGATGCCAGGCAAAGTTAATGTCGCAGAATTAGTATCAAGAGTTTTAGTACACCAATCAATACTTGACTGCACAATCTGAGCCTATTTCCTTGCAGAAGAAATAAGAATCCAGCAAATTTATGTCGGCCTGAACAATGAGTTATTTATTTAGCTGCGGTAGGTACTTCGGTCGAACCATTGCCATCGCTTGCTTCTCTGGTACTTCAAATCTGTGGTTTCCTAATAGGTGAATCCTCTTCACGACACCGCGAAAAGGCGAAAATCGACTGAAGTCTCCAGATCCAATAATAACATGCTTATTGATCGCCCTGCAGTACCGTACCAGTGCCCAGATCTTGGAGCCGTAGTGTCGCCCACATTACCGGTGAAGCAGTAAGCGAGTGCTATTATGGCAACGACGTCACGTTGAAAAAAAAACCTAGAATTGGAGTGAATTTGATTACTCTACTCAACAGAATTGTAGTTGTAGGTTTAGGCTAAGTGTAAGAGTAGATAAGTCTACCTTTTGAGTCCATGAAGCCAAGAATCTTATCTTTTATCTCTTCTATGTTCTGAGATTTACAAGTTTTAGTAAAATTTAACTAAATTTCACATTTCATTTTCTTATGAGTTCACTCAAAACAATATAAATTTTCCCTCGATAGAAATATGACACAACTATGACACAAAATTCGAAAAAATACACAATTTTGTGAGTTAGTTTTTTGTCCATAAAAAATCTTTCTGAAATTTGTTTTTTTTTGTGTGTTTTTGTGATATTTAAGTTAGAGTGCAACCATAGAGTTCATGTAAAAATACACTTGCTATTTATTAATCACATGAAATACTTAGACCAGTGCTATGCCACTCTCTCCAATCAATTTCTTCTTTGACCTCTCCTAGGGAGTTTAGAAGAAGAGAGATAGATAAATATTATAACAAAATCTATTTTTCATTTGTGTTGTCACCTTTTAGTCTCTTCGCTTCGCTGGGTTCTCCGTATAATAATATTTTTTTTTTTTTTTTTTTTTTTGTTAGTAGCTTAAGTATTTATGATAAATATTAGTAAATAATGAGTATGTGTGTCCAATCACAAATGGTGACTTCTCAACACTGTTAGAAATTTGTAATTTTAATTGTTAGGATTTGTTTGCTTTCGCAATTAGGACTTATCATTCGTAGGGATTTAAACCTACTTGTCAGAAAAGGGGAAGTAAACTTACAACTAACTTAATTGCTAACTTATTGGCTATAAAGAGAGCTTATCGTAGCAATTGAGGATTGCAACGATTTTTGTCGAAAATTGTTAATAATTTTATTTGACATAGCTTCTAATGGTTCAACACCAGTAAGTCTATGTAATTCGAGTGTACCAAACCAAGGAGGACGCTTCAAAATCATTTTCAGAATTTTATTCTGAATCCTTTGGAGCGTTTTCTTCCTTGTTGAACAGCAACTTGACCAGATCGGTACAGCATAAAGCATTGCTGGTCTAAAAATTTGTTTGTAAATCAAAAGTTTGTTCTTTAAACAATGTTTAGAATTCCTGTTAATGAGAGGATATAAACATCTCGTATATTTGATGCACTTGGCTTGTATACTCTCAATGTGCTCTTTGAAAATAAGTTTTTATCATAAATTAGTCCCAAGTACTTCACCTTGTCGGACCAACGTAAAATAACCCCATTCATCTTGACAACGTTATTATTGTTTGGCTTGAGGAAAGAAGCCCTAAGCTTAGGCGAAAAAATTATCATTTGAGTTTTAGAAGCATTGGGAGAGATTTTCCACTTTTGCAAGTAGGAAGAAAAAATATCTAAACTGTTCTGCAATCGACTGCATATGACACGAAGACTTTTTCCTTTTACGGAAATGCTTGTGTCATCGCAGAACAATGACTTTGTGCATCCTGGAGGCAAATCAGGAAGATCTGAAGTGAATATGTTGTACAGGACTGGACCCAAGACTGAACCTTGAGGTACACCTGCTCTGACAGGAAATCTATCAGATTTTGAATTCTGATAGACAACCTGCAGAGTTCGATCTGTAAGATAATTTTTTAAAATTTTGATTAGGAAAATTGGAAAATTAAAAGTTTGCAATTTCGCAATCAAACCTTTATGCCAAACACTGTCGAATGCTTTTTCTATGTCTAAAAGAGCAGCTCTAGTGGAATAACCTTCAGATTTGTTAGCTCGTATCATATTAGTAACTCTGAGCAATTGATGAGTTGTGGAATGCCCATGGCGAAATCCAAACTGTTCATTTGCAAAAATTGAATTTTCGTTGATGTGTGACATCATTCTGTTAAGAATAACTCTCCAAACAGTTTACTTATTGAAGAAAGCAAACTGATTGGTCGATAACTTGAAACTTCAGCTGGGTTCTTATCCGGTTTTAAAATGGGAGTAATTTTTGCATTTTTCCATAATTTGGGAAAATATGCAATTTTGAAGCAACAATTGAAAATTTTCACTAAAAAATCCATTGTGCTCTCAGGGAGATGTTTGATTAGTATATTAAAGATTCCATCGTCACCAGGTGCTTTCATATTTTTGAAATTTTTAATAATTGATTTAATCTCATTCAAGTTAGTTTCAATTATTTCTGCAGGTAAAAAATTCTGGGAAGAAATTAAATCAAATTGACCTGTGACTTCATTTTCAATTGGACTCACAAAATTCAAATTTGAGTTATGAACACTCTCAAACTGCTGAGCAAGTCTTTGAGCCTTTTGTTCATTGGATACAAGAAAACGTTCACCATCTTTTAAAACTGGAATAGGCTTTGAAGGTTTCTTAAGAATCTTCGACAGCTTCCAAAATGGTTTTGAATATGGTTTCAATTTTTCAACTTTAGTCTCAAAATTTTGATTTCTCAGAAGAGTAAATCTATGTTTAATCTCTTTCTGTAAATCTTTATAAATAGTTTTAAAAACAGGGTCACGAGAACGTTGATATTGACGTCTGCGGACATTTTTCAAACGAATTAGAAGTTGAAGATTTTCGTCAATTATTGGTGAATCAAATTTCACTTGAGCCTTTGGAACAGAATAATTCCTGGCATCAACACATTTTAATGCTTCCAAAGCGGAATCAATATTCACTTCGTTTTGCAAATCAAGCTCATTATTGAAATTTCTCTCAATATTAGTTTTGTAACTTTCCCAATTAGCCTTGTTATAATTGAAAACAGAGCTCATAGGGTTTAAAACTGATTCATGGGATAAAGAAAAAGTTATTGGAAGATGGTCAGAATCAAAGTCAGCATGTGTGATCAAATCACTACATACATGACTTTGATCTGTTAGCACCAAATCAATTGTTGAAGGGTTTCTTACAGAAGAAAAGCATGTAGGACTATTCGGAGACAAAATAGAATAGTATCCTGAAGAACAATCATTGAATGAAATGTTTCCATTGGAATTACTTTGAGAATTATTCCATGAACGATGTTTAGCGTTAAAATCGCCGATTATGAAAAATTTCGAACGATTTCTGGTGAGTTTTTGTAAATCACCTTTAAAATAATTTTTGAGCTTGCGTGTGCATTGAAATGGTAAATATGCTGCGGCAATAAATAAAATCCCAAGTTCAGTTTGAACTTCAATTCCCAAAGTTTCAATAACTTTCGTCTCAAGATGGGGAAGAGCACGATGTTTGATTCGGCGATGAATAACAATTGCAACTCCACCGCCGGAACCCTGAATCCTATCATATCTATGAACCACGTAATTGGGATCATATTTTAATTTTATGTTAGGTTTCAAAAATGTTTCAGTAATAATTGCAATATGCACATTATTTACTGTTAAAAAATTAAAAAGCTCATTCTCATTGGCCTTCAATGAGCGAGCATTCCAATTTAATATTTTAATTGTTTTATTTAAAAACATTGCTAAATTTTAAATTAGAAACAATTTTAATAGTAAAATTTGTGCCTATTTGAATGGCTTCAAACATTGATTTTGCCTGCAACATGGCGTTCATAAGATCGAACATTGCCTGCTGCAAAAAAGAAAGTTTACCTGCCGTAATAGACCCCAGGCAGTTGACATTAGAAAAAATATTTTCGGCAGCAATATTAGCTGGAGTAATAGGTGTACAATTATTTTCTAGCGTGTTTTGCTTACTCATATTAACGGTCATTTTCGAACTACCAACACTAGGCGGTATATTGTTCGAACTACCTGTAACCTGTGCATAAGTTAAACGGGTATGCAAAGGAGTAGGTAAACTATGCGTCACTGGTACGCTTGGAGAATTTTGTTTTGAAGTTGGTTTTAATTGAGAAGTTGAATTTTGTTTACCTTGCCTTGCCTTAACAATTGCTAAACGGACTGGGCATTGATAAAAATTTGACATATGGTTGCCGTTACAATTCGCACAGCGAAATCCATTTCACCAGCTTCTTGCTCAGGCAAAATATCAAAAGGATTGTCACTACAGACACTCGATGTGTCATAAAGAGATGCCTCTCTTTTCCTCCCCGCAGCGATGCGAGGTTTCTTTTTCCGTCCAGCCATTTCAGGTGATACGAAAAAAGTTAAAACAAATGTTAAATTCAAAAGTAGGTAGTCTTGAGAAAGACTGATGGGAAATAACTTTCAGGTAGTCTTTAAAAGACACACTGACAAAACACAAACTTTGAAGCTATAGGCAGTCAAAGACCAGTCCACAAGCAACCGAAAAAACGTCTGATCTTTAGGACAGTTCAAGACGCACTGACCGTATAATAATAAATTATGAGCAATGAAAGACTTCAAAATTCAAAGTTGATAAATATTATAACACTTTTCAGCACCTGTATCATAGGTGTTATCGGCGTTTACCAGTCCGTAATTTATTGCTGGTTTGCGAGACTGCTGGTATGGTCCAACTGCTTGCACAGTAGTTTATTATCCACGGTACAAACAAGCGTACGAGAAGACACACCTTGTCCACGAGCATGCAGCATGGTAGAACAGACCCGACGAATGTCACCCGTAATGATCTAATATGAAATACTCACAAGCAGCAATTACGTTTGCTTCCTTGAGGCTTAACAATGAAACACGTAGTTTATTATAGCGGACTTTTGCGATCTCAGTCACGACTGAAAACCGTTTTGTAAGATCCTCACTAATTTGTATTGTGTTCAATGCATTTGGTATGGGCCGGAAAAACACAACCTGAAGCCCCGTGATTACGTCCGGGTACGGCTTCACGCGGTGAGTCTGTTCATGTGTGGCGCCATTTCTTACCTCTCAGTAGGGTGTTGAATCATGACCGAACAGTTCGAAAATGTACCACGATCGTAACAATTTTTCATATGCGAGCTTCTACACCACGTAAAAGTTATTTCAATTAATTACCGGTATCATCGAACAACTTTTCCTGATAATGTTCAGAAAGTTTCATTAGGATTTTTTTTTAAGCTATTAGTACAAAAGTAAAAAAAAATTATCCCTTCTTTGAGCACAATTTCTTTTACGTTTGCTATCATGCCTTGTTTTTAGTAGTGATGTTAGAATCAAATATTCGAAAAAGAACAGCATGATTTTCAGTAAATGCTGCTTTAACTTCTAAATGTTATGTAAGAACACTTCTTGGGCGATAGATTTGTTTTCAAATTAGAATAATTGGTATAATTCGAAAGCCTGTTTTGTATCATGATCAGGACAGCATTGAAGTATAACACTGGTCAACATAGGTGCACTCCAAGCTCAAACCATGAAAAAATGAAAGATTATAGCTATTCAACCATTACTGTGAGTTTTGGTGACCCTAGCCACTAACTTTTTTTCAGACACTCAAATGTGTTTTCTCGTAAACATAATGTTGAAGCGACGAACCCGGCGAGCAATTGCTTTAGGAATTCTCGCGTAAATTGGCGCGATTTGGTAATGGTTAGGGTGACCAAAATTTATAGGAATGGTTACATAGCTATAACCTTCCATTTTTTGACCTTTGGGGTGCACTTTTTTCATTCTGTCGACCAGTGAAATTTGTTCATTAATCGCTCTGTAGTATTGTATCTGTGCCCAGACCTTAGAGTCGGAATGTCGTCCAGGTCACCGGTGAAGTAAACTAGAGCGACAACCATGTTCTGCTTTCCATTGGATGTCGGGTGTCACTACCCTCCAAGTAGGGTAGCTTCCCGACAAACTTCAGCAGCACGAGACCTGGACTTAGTCACAAGGCCGGCGCGTTACTTGGCAAACTGGAGGGAATTCGCGATACTAAATTTAACACTGAAACGCTCAACTTCGCCTCGTATGCGACAGCCCATCGGTTTTGTGTAAGAAGTGTAAAGGCTTAGTACGTTACATGAAAAATAGGTGAGCGTTTACTAGACACATTTTATACAATTAAAAAACATTTGATTTTACTGTAACGATCGGTTACACGGGACTTCCGCGATTAAGGCGTCACGTTGAACAAGTTCTAGAAATGAATTGTATTTGATTCCTTCTGCTTAACAAAATTGCAGTCGTATGTTCACGCTAAGTGTTACCGTAGATTAACCTACCTTTCGGATCCATGAGCGTCCTCCTTGGTTTTGTACACTCGAATTACATAAACTTACTGGTGTTGAACCATTAGAAGCTTTGTCAAATAAAATTATTATTAATTTTCGACAAAAATCGTTGCAATCCTCAATTGCTACGATAAGCTTCCTTTATAGCCAATAAGTTAGAAATTTAATTAGTTGTAAGTTTACCTCCCCTTTTCTGACAAGTAGGTTTGAATCCCTACGAATGATAAGTGCTAATTGCGAAAGCAAACAAATCCTAACAATTAAAATTACAAATTTCTAACAGTGTTGAGAAGTCACCATTTGTGATTGGACACACATACTCATTATTTACTAATATTTATCATAAATACTTAAGCTACTAGCAAACCCCCCCCCCCCCTTAAAAAAAAGAATTGAATTGTGTTTGATTACTCTGCTTATCAGAATTGCAGTCGTATGTTCACGCTAAGTGTTAACGTAGATTACCCTACCTTTCGGATCCATGAAGAAAAGAATCTTAGTGTTAATCGGGTATCACACGAGGCAAATATTTGCGTGAAATTACGGACAATACACTAAGGTCGCTTTTTACGCGGTTTTTACGCACTTTTTTGCGCGGATTCCGGAATATACGCGTTTTTTTTACGCGGCACGTATCCCCCGCGTAAAAAGCGACTCTAGTGTATTTGTTTGGCCGTCTAATGCCAAAATATTTGCTTCAATTATTTGCAAAATATGTTTGCGGTTGTATTTGCTGAACAAAAAATTAAGTATTTATTTGCTTCGTCTAATGTCGTTCTTTGCTAGTCAATTCACTACTGAACGAATATTTGCTTTCATTTTCATTTGTTCATACTAAAATTTGGAATGAGCAAATAGCAAATTTAAGATAAGATAATTGTTAAAACTTATAGCAAATCTCTCATCAGTCTCGCTTGTCGCTTCATCCAAGCAGCACGTACAAAAGTCAGTCTCCATAAAAAAGTGCTTTGCGCCGCGCAGCCGTTCTGTTGTTCAGTTCTTCTACATTTGTTACCGTCGCGAAAACAATAGTGGTGTTCTTTCTGCTTGATTGAAGAAATGGAAGGCAATAATACTATTGCAGCACAGCTGCGAAAGGCAAACTCTGAAGGTGGACCTTGTGTGATGCGTGTTAACACTGCCGTGGTTGATTTGGCATCCTGTGTTCCGCGTCCCTCGCTTCGTGAAGTCGAAAAAATAATGAAAAGCGAGATGAAAATCAATGTCGATGAAGTCGATAGTATTCAAATGCATCATGTTCGTAATTGTGTGTTGATCACATTCAAGCTACTCGATGCATGAGCATGAGCATGAGCATGAGCATGATTGACCGCCCGCGGTACATTCAAGCTACTCGATGCAGCTGAAAAATTTATAACCGAAAACAACATGAAACATCGTATTCGGAATGAGCAATCAAATTATTTGATTCCAGTGTACATGGAAGACAATGCCATTGATGTACGCATCCATGACCTTCCAAGGGCGTTTAGTCCGAGGTCAATAGAACGTATAATAGGCGAGTATGGAGAAGTTTTGTCTATTAGACACGATACATGGAAAAATTTCTTCCCGGGAGTTTACAACGGCGTCCGTATCGTGCGTATGCGTTTAACAAAACCTATACCAAGTTTTGTCACTTTTGCCGGTCGAACCTACTCCGAACAAAGCTTGGTTACTTACAAAAATCAACGTCCAACTTGCCAATGGTGTGGCCTAGAGGCTCATCCTGGAAAACCCTGCAATGAAGCAGTAAAACGCAGTTCGTCATCCTCGAAACCCAGCGACGAAAAAACAAATAAACAACCATCGACAAAGCCGTCATCATCATCGGAAGCAACAAAGACAACAACACAAAATCCAAATGCGAAGCAGCCAACAGTCAAAACAGCAACGGAAAAAACATCAGCTCAAGACACACCAGCGCAAACTGAGGACACCTCACCCGATACCGATACTAACGACTTTAAAACAGTGGACCGAGAGACAAAACGAAGACTCCGAAAGAACAATGCCTCGATTGGAAGCGACAGTGAAATCTCAGCCAGCGAAAACGACACTATTGGGCCTGAACCGGCGGCAGGAAAGAGTGTTTGTTCCCCTCCCCGCAAAAAGATCACAACGCGTAGTACCAGCCAAAATGCTCCCACAACAGGAAAAAGAAACGCACCGAATAGTAATCAATGAAGCACTAGATTATTTTTTGTATTTGGCACCGTAAACCTAGTGGTATTGTGCCGTATCAAATAAATAAGTTAATAAAAAAAAAAAATATAGCAAATCTATTATATAGATAATTGTTGGAATAGATGCTGAAAAAAATATTATATAGAATCCTGCTTATTAATCAATGGAGATGCAGACAAACATGCGTGTGGGTAGACATACCTTATTCACGAGTACATAGCTCGACAGAGCTAGAGTCTGAAGTACTGGAAGCAGTTGTTTGCAATCCAGTAGCTTTACCGGTTGACGTCTGAAATCCCTAACACGGCCGGTTTCAGCTGTCAGCAGTTCCTCGATGGTCAAACTAGAGCTGTTTGCTTTCTTCTACAAAGTTGTTACATATGATAAAGCGCTTATTGAAAAATAATCAAAAATCAGGGTGACCAAAATTTTGAATGCAATCAAGTATCCAACTTTTTTATCTTTGTAGATGGGAAAAAAAGCTTGTTCTACGATGTTATAGCTCCAATAATTTTAAGTAACTTTGTAGAAAAAAGTTATTCTCTATCTTTAAAAACAACCGATATATATATATATATATATATATATATATATATATATATATATATATATATATATATATATATATATATATATATATATATATATATATATATATATATATATATATATATATATATATATATATATATATATATATATATATATATATATATATATATATATATATATATATATATATATATAGATATATATATTGAAAAAAAAAAACATTTGCGCTCTGACTTCTTTATTTCAAGTTTCACCTTAAAACTGTCTTCAAACGACTTTTAGAGCTTTTTAAGAGAAACAATTTGCAATGCTGATATTGTAAATATCTCAATTAAACTCAAAGTTATTACAGGTATACCTCGATTTTACGCACATTCTCGTTTTTGAAATGTGCGTAAAATCGAATTGTGCATAAAATCGAATCAAAATTTTTAATTTTTTTATAGCCCAAAATTATCTTCTGAGGTCGGAAATGTGCAAGAAAACATGTAGGGGCCATCCAATTAGTATGTAACGTTCGAAAGGGGGATTGGAAAGCTTGACAGCTCATAGAAACAATATTAAGGGTCCAAAAAAGAGAGTGACATAGGAGCGGAGTCGAAGAAGGTAATTATTTGCGTTACGTAAATGATAGACGTTCTCTAATGTGCCGTGAGAAACTCACCCAGAACATATGCAAAATGCTTTAAAGGAATTACTTAAAACAATGAAATGGGCGTGTGTGTATGTGAGTAAATTCGTGTATGTGTGTTCGCGTGTGTGCGTGTGAATGTGTGTGTATGTGCCTATATGTGTGTGGATGTGCGTATATGTGTGTGAATTTGTGTATGTATGTGCGTATATGTGTGCGCGTATATTTGTGCGTATATGTGTGTGTGCGCGTGTGTGTATGTTTGTATGTGTGTTTGTGTGTGTATGTGTGTTTGTGTGTGTGTGAGTGTGTGTGTGTGTGTGTGTGAGAGAGTATATGTGTGACTCACACATTTATTTTTACCTACATACCAATGCTAAGGAGGCATTTAAAACAGCTCCTCTATCTTGTTACAGTACACGTTTAATATAAAAGTTTTAGTAAATTACTCCAAAAGAGATTGTGTGCGTGGGAAGTCAAATATTTTACGCGTTAGACACGTATACAACCTTGAAAAAGTTCGCTGTTTTTTGTTACTGTCTCCCGGTTTTCGGCAGATTTTCCAGTCTATATGGACGGCCCTTTATTAGTGAACCATGTCTAATATATATAACCCTTCATTACGTACAATTTAATGAAGAAAACATACGAATTTAAAATGTGTTTGAAAAAAGTGTGCGTAAAATCGAGGTAAAATGTGCGTAAAATCGAAGTACGTAAAATCGAGGGTGCGTCAAATCGAGGGTGTGTATAATAGAGGTATAACTGTAATGTTTTTTTTATCAAAAAACATGCGTTTTTCATTTGTTTGTCATTCTTTTTGTGGCAAACATAAAAAATATCTCTTGGTTTCATTTTAAAAGGCATACTTCACTCTATGAATATAGGGTTTTCTAAAAATATGTTATTTTCTAAATTTGAGTAAATTCAATTTTAAAACGTGACAAAAATTTCAATAATTTTAAATATTACGCATATAAAAGCACGCAGATTTATTTTTTTGGTATATTTTCTTATTACTAGAAATAATCACTTTCAATTTGATTGAATAAGATTGAAAATCGATCAACTGGTTCAAAAGTTATGATTTTTTTTTAAATTGAATACATCTAACACAGTCGTTTTTTATGGTTACCCTATTTCGGAGTTGTGCTTCAATTGTGCTCAAAATCGCAGGGATGAATCTATGTTGAAAATAATCAAACCCGTATTTTTCGTTGGGTTGTTAGGGGGACTAGCTCCGAAATAAGGTGACCATAAAAAACGGTTATATTCGATGTATTTTATTTCAAAAAATTCATAACGTTTGAACCAGTTGATCGATTTTCGATCTTTTTGAATCAAATTAAAGGCGATTACTTCTAGTTGTAAGAAAAAATACCAGAAAAATTAATCTGCGTGCTTTTCTATGCAAAATATATGAAATAATTGAAATTTTTACCATGTTTTTAAATTGAATTTACTCAAAGTTAAAATATAACATATTTTTAAAACTCCACCATTTATATTATAAGAGATATTTTTTATGCTTGCCACGAAAAGAATGACAAACAAATGAAAAACCAATGTTTTTTAATGAAAAACATTAATAACTTTGAGTAGAATTGAGATATTTACAAAATCAGTTTTGCAAATTGCTTCTCTTTAAAAAAGCTCTTAAAGTCGCTTGAAGAAAGTTTTATAGTAAAACTTGAAATAAAGAAGTTACAGCGCAAAATGAGTTTTTTCAATATAAATCAGTTGTTTTCAAAGATAGAGAAAAACTTTTACAAAGTTACTTAAAATTAATGGATCTATAACATTGTAGAACAAATTTTTCTTCTATCTACAAAGATAAGAAAGCTAGATACTTGATTGCATCGAAAATGTTGGTCACCCTAATTTTTGATAATATTTCAATGAGTGCTTCATCATATGTAACAACTTTGTAGAAGAAAGTTTTTCTCTAAAATGTGTTTATAGAGCTCTAGACCCAAATTTCCCCCTAAATTTGGTTTCTGGACCATTGTGCAATGTACAGGGAAATGTTTCTCTATTTATTACATTTAACGATATGAAATTGGCTGAGAATGTCTGTAAACCCGCTATAAGCCCAATTTTTTTATTTTTAAACGTCTAAAATTGCGAAAAATTAAGATAGATGTCCAGTAAGATGTCCTTCTCAAATCTATTATTTCCAATTTAAATGATCTATGATGATCTAAAATGTAATTGATCTGAAATATTTCCACACACTGCTCTAAATATAGAGGTGCACCAAAATACAGACTTGATGATCCAAAATATGTTCTCAGTACTTCATAGAAATTTTGATAGTTCTAGGATATTTTTCAATAAATTGGATTGCTGAATGATGTATGTCAAAACAGACACTTAGCTCTAAACAATGACATAATATAGCAGGTATTTGTGTTTGGAAAATCGTGTTTTTTTGATAAATTGTACAATAACTTCCCAAAGCTGGCCAAAATACCCCCGCTACCATACTCCAGTGTGTCACGGCACCCTACTCCAATCGGTCACGGCTGAAAACATTGCATTGTATTCAATACTTTTACTACGGGCCGGAAAAACACAACCACGGCCCAGGGATTCCTTCCGGATACAGCTCCACCCGGTTGGTTCGGTATATGTATGGCATCATTTTTATCGCTCAGTGCTTAGTATCCGGGCTGAACAGACGGGGAACGAGCGTTTCGTTTGGCATTTTTAGCGTTGAAATGCTTGTGTATTGGATGTGAGACACTTGTTTTCGTCGGACTAATTTTGTCGAAATTAACTGTTTTCGAATTAAGTAGTTTTTCTACAATTTCTTGTATATTTTCATCTTGAAAATGAATAGAAAGGTACTGTTGTTTTTACTGTTTAGAATTTGCGTTCGCGTTTGAAAATTGATTTCACATTCTGGATGTATGTTACTTTACCAGAATTTATATTTTAAGTTTTCTTCCTTTATCATAAACATTTCTACGTTTTATCAAATCCCATTCCTACAAGATAGACAATTTCGAACAAACAATAAGACATACATCTGGTAAAGTAAAAACTAATGTTGCATAGCACATAAAATGCTGCTAAAACGGTGAACCATTATCAACACCGGAGACGCTGATGTTGTTTCCTCCTGACCTGCTTACAGAGTTAGCAGGCGCAAACGACACGACGAGACGACCCCCAGCATGCTTTCCAAACTGCATAAAGCAGCATTATTTCCATACAGCAGCTGCAGCAGCAACAGCACCGAGCGTTTGCAGATTACGAATTATGCGCATTCTCTGAACCATCGATAAGTCCTTCATTGTCACGATTTCTACCAAACACTCTGTTGGGTTGTGCGGTAAAACAGATTTTCCGTCCGGCTTTCGCCAGTGGTGTATTTTTGGCTTAAAGTAAAAGTCACAGTTTTTAATGGTAATTAACAAAATAATTATCAAAATTAAATACTGTGGCTGTGTAAGAGGATTCCGAAGTTTATTCGACCGTGTCTGAAGAAATTATTGCACCAGCACCCCCGACACGACAACACCCCTGGCAACGGGAAGTAGAATTGCGATAATCCAACAACGGAACAGCGTTCCCTTCTAGACACCGCGCGCCCGGTGCATCCGGTTTCTTGCCGGGTATAAAACCAAAAGTTTTACGGTGCACTGCTTCGGTCGCTTCGCGTCATGAGGTTCGCCCGAAAATAATCCCCGAACAGGTAGGTACCCGTACTCAGGAAGGGCCCAGGAAGGAACGATGCGGGTGGAAGACTCTCGGTTTGGCTATGCAACACCGGGGTGGTTTTAGTTTTTCTTACCGTGCTGCTCACGTATTCACTCTAGAGAATCCCAGTAGTGGCAGTCAGCTGTTGAATGGGAATAACTGGTGCAAATTGTGCCGCACCAAGCATGGGACACGCTTGTGTACGGTTTGCTGAGGGATGCGTTGAACATGAGGGGTTATTTTCGAGAAAGTACACACCGAGTGGAACTACTGCTTGAGAATGTGTCGGATTCAATGGGTTTACAGGTTTACACACAGTACAACATAAAATATCTTGTTAATTCAAATGCTGTTATGTTTACTCGGTACGTGCATTCCTGCGGACTTAGAGGAAGTAAGTTGGGTTGGTGAGCTTGTAGGGTGAGGAAAGCGAGTTTGGTTGCTACAGTGGCACAAATTTTACGGAAATTGTAATTAATACAACGTATGTTTATGCTTCAAGCTCGCATTAGCCGCATGGTTGGATAAAATTTGAGGTTTACAGTGGAGTGACAGTTACATGCACTGGATTTGTGTCGCGTAAAGCCACTGCCGAAGTGGAATATACTTTCCCGTGAACTTTCCGTTTCCTAATCGACCATTTATCTTGCTGTGTGACACCAGATACGAAGCGAACACATCTCAGGTGTTACACGAAGTTTGTTTTTAATAACTTGGTGCCCAATTTTGAGCCCCTCTCGCGAGACAAAATCTCTTCGAAGCCTTCTAGCAAACCGTTGCTCAAATATGTTGTGATTGCTTGGGGAAGGGGCCAAAGTTCACCGTTGAATAGCACACCATAACCAGCAGGAACGCGGCTGAAAACTTCCTCGAGCAAATAAATATAAACTTTTCAGCACGGATCAATACCGACGTAATTGTTCAAGCCAATGAGGGTGAGCAGTTTGGCGAACGGTTACTGGAGCGCTGCTTCCGTGTAAGAAAACTGTTTGCCATAAAATTTTATATTGTTGGCAGGTTGGTCCCCGTGTTTTGTTGGTTTAATATAATATTTTTTAACAGTCTTTATCATGTTGGATTACGAAACAAAAGTAAAATTCGGCTGCAGAAATGGTAATAAAAATTTCAGTATTCGTTACGCCAAGAAAAAATTAACGAATCTATTTTTTATCTGCATTTACAATATTCTAAACATCAGTAATAAAAGTATTTTCCCCAAAACCAAAAACTCCAGCACTTCATGAGTTTGTTCACCAGCAGAACTGCCATAATTTCCCAAGATTTCGCCCAAGTTAAGTTTCAGTCCGCTGCATAAATAATAACGACAACGGCCGATACAATTTATTATCGTAATCGGCGCATACCAAGCTATCGCCATGAATTGCAAGCGATATAACAAGTCCCCTGGCCAGGGGTAGCCCGAAACATAACACCCAACCGGTCTAGAGATGGTCAGGTGCTTCCGAACGAGTACTAAGTTTATCCCATCTAAATCTGAGATTCCGAAAACCCAAACGAAGCCACCTCTAGTGAAAACACTTCCAAGTGTATGTGGGCGTGTGTTTCCATCACTGCATAATTAACGGAAAAAACGATCACATATGGGGAAGTTGGGCAGCTTCCCGTAACACACAGACACAGTACGCAGCTAGGAGTCTCATAGCGACGGAAGCAACAGTCGCTCAACGGAACGGAACCCAACCGCTTTGGCACATTGACATCCTAGCCCCGCTCTTCATGGCTGTTTTACTTGCACTCTCTTTTTCCGTGTTTGTTTGTGCCGTACCGGCCGGAGAGTTTCCCGCATGAAAATCACCCCCGGAAGATTACCCACTGAGCCAGCACCGAAAGATATCGGACACAACCCAAACACGGAGGATATGTGGGGGCACGGAGGATCCACATTACAGGAATGATTCACGCGCTTGGCCGGCTTCCAAAGCGTATCGCTCGTTATGCGAAAGCTCGGAATGAAAGCATAAATTTCTTCTGGTTCCGAATTTGAGTTCATAATGTATGAGCAGGAGAGAAACTGCGCATAGAAATAGCAGGAAGGCAACGCAGCTGACCCTGATGCTCTTTATCTTTTTTTTTTCTTTCAAAACTACTGATGTGGGAATTGTTTGGAATATATATAGTAGTAAAGCCGGTATTGTATTAAAATATTGTTATCATTGCTCGGTTCCACGGTTCAGTGGATAGTAGCTGTGGGTTACCCCCATTGCTCTCGTATATTAAAAGGTAGACAATGCTAAACAATCTACACCCACTTTAAAGTTTTTTAAAGACCTAACCTACTCTAAATACAAGCATTTTATGCGGAATGAGAACTGTCTCATCATGGACCTTTATGTTTCCGATCACCGAAAGCAGTGAAGCATACAAATTCATGTGTTGCTACGAGGCCTAAAAGTTTCAAATTTTTTTCCTCAACAAAAGCGGTAAACGCCTCTTTGTTTATTCTGAGTTGATTTTGTTGACTTTCGGACGCATACATACATTGTTCGGGATTATTGTCGGTTTGACTGCTCCGAACGGATGTCAAAAAATTAATCACTGGTTTTTGGGAGATTGTCAAGTGCAGACTAGGGTGGATAATTTGTTTACTCGAATGCATCGATGTTCGGTCGGGTGGAAAATATATTCGAGAACAGTAGCAGTTTATTATTGTTGTCTGGTGGTGGGGAAATGTTTGATTAATAACTTTCACGCTCATTGGTTTTATGTGCTGAAGGTTTTTACGCAAATTTCAAATAGTTTGGGGTAAAATTAGTACGAATCCTCATCGTTGAATTTCTTTTTTCGATTGATGGAATCCAGGTTAAGAATACAGGAAACAGGGTAGCGACAATATTTTAACATCGACTTATTTTCAAGCTTTTTACTTACCCTTCCAAATTTTAATTGGTGAAGTGGTGGCAGTGATTATTCCATTAGCAATCACAATAATAATCCTAGTCTTGATTCTATTTATTCCCAATCCCAATCCCAATTCCAATCCAAATCCATAACCCAATTCCAATATCCAAAAATGCCTTGTTCAACTTTGTATTAATGCATTTAAAATGAATCATTCTAACGCGGATAGTCTTGTATGAGATACATAGAATCTTCAACGCCTTTCACTGATTAAGTACAATCAAACTAGAACTGCAAATGGAGTTGCTCTTATAAAGAACACTTGGATTCTGCAGCGTATCTTAGACCCTTTCGCGAATTAGATATTAGTTTATTTTTTATGTTTTTTTTAGACAAGCACAAGCGATACTGCAAGCAACTGTTTGTAATCCAGTATTTTTATCAGTTGAAAACAGGGATCATCAACACGGCCGGTTTAAGCCTTCAGTGACCACGCTGTCGATCTCCACCACGCGAGCTTGCTATGCACCCGTGGTAGTCCACCGTGAATAGCTCACATGCAGCAACGTCGTTTGCTTGCTTAAGGTATGACACCGAAACACGTAGTAGACTTTTGTGATCTCGCTACTGAAAACCGTTTTGTAAGATCTATGAGTTTTGAGTCGGAAAAACAAAATCCAAGGCCCCGTTATTCCATCCGGATACAATTTCACGCGATGTGTCTATATATGAGTGGCACCATTTTTACCTTTAAGTACCATGTATTTGGGAGAAACAGACGGGGATTTTGTTAATTAATCCACTGAAATCAACCTCAACCTTGTTTCCAACCCAAATCACAATAATAATCCTAGTCTTGATTCAAATTCTTTTAATTTCGCAGTCCATATCCGAATCCCAATTTAGGCATTTCAAAGCATCAAAAAGACAAAGATTTTTGCAATACAAAGGTAAAATATTTCAAAAACACAGAAGTCAAACAATCATAGAGTTAGAGCGAGAATAATTGGAAAGCCAGAAAACCGAAATGCCATAATGTGAAAAAATTAAAATTAAGAAGTTTAAATAAGTAAAAATGTCCCAAGGTCAAAAAATGATACAAAATTTCGTTTCAATTTTCGCCGTTCTACGGCAACATCAATACAGGGTCCTACTTCAATACAGGGATCTAATTTCGAAAACCAAAAACATCGAGAGCGTCACGAAAATTGTCCAATTTTAAACATTTTGAACTCAGTCAGTTTCCTACCGATTTCCATCATTTTTGCAGCAATCGATTGGAAAATCATTAAAGCACCCGTCAAAATGTAGAAAATTGTAATCTGATTGTTTTAACTATTGTACTATTGAAAATTGTTGAACCTTGTCGAAACGTAAATGTCGACCTTTGATTGATCGCTTGCTGCCTTTCCCTGAAAAGGACGACAGAATGGAGTACCTAGTTAGCCGGGAATGCACTCGTTGGGCTATATAAGAGACTGCTTCTCCTCAGCAAGCTCAGTTTACTAGCAGCGGGCAGCAGTGGCGGACAGCGATGGCAGTTGGCAAAGGCGGCATGGAGCAGCAGCGGACAACAGCGGCAGCGGTAGTGGTTAGCTGCAGTCCCTACCGTTTTCAGTTCGGTAATCCAATTCAGATATCGTTGGGTGAATACAGCCAGAAACTGAATGAGATTCGCACCGCCAGGTGGTTTGAGAAGCCACCATCATCCAGCGTGTATGTATATATATAGGGTGTGTGCACATATATAACGTGTGTGAATATCCAAAGAGTGTGTCGCTAGCGTGCGTGGCTTGCTATATAGCGTGCGTGGCTAGCTATATAGCGTGTACATGTCTATAGTGTGTCTGTGCATGTCTACAGCGTGCGCGGCTTATTATATAGCGTGCGTGGCTTGCTATATAGCGTGCGTGACTGCGTGTGCATGTCTATAGCGTGTCTGTGCATGTTTATAGCGTGTGTGGTTTGCTATATAGCGTGCGTGTCTTGTTATATAGCGTGTGTGTGCATGTCTATAGCGTGTTTGGTTAGCTAGATAGCGTGTATGTGCATATCTACAGCGTGCGTGGCCGGCTATATAGCGTGTGTGGCTAGCAGTATAGCAATTGAAATTATCATATATACATAGTTGCAAATAAATCTTCTCATGTTGATTCTAAATATCACAGTAAATTATTCAGAACTAAATCAAAAGTATGTCATTTTGAAAAAACAATATTCAGTTGTTGGCATTGACAAACATTATTAACCTCTTTTGACTTCAGCTAAGCCTCAAAGTATACTGAGTGTATTTTAACATTTATTTGAAGAATGCCAGTGAGCTTGAATCACATAATTTTTCGCTCAAGTCCTACTATTTGCAGCAATCAGTTGTAAAATTATCTACGCTACCGCAAACTGCAGAACATCGTTCGTATTAAACCTAGTTAACCGGGAATGCACTATTGGCCCTCGTCTATATCCTTTACGTTACTGCCTGAATTAAGCTATTTCAATGCAATTTGATACAAAAGATAGCCTCAAAAGCACTTAATTTCATTCTTGTTTTGGATACGGCAGCAAGTGAAACTGCATAGCTTCACATAGCTTCTGCTGTTGTTCATTGTCGTTACCGGTTATATCTGTAGAGGCAATCGTCATCTGGAGCAGAGAGACCATTAAACTGATTAACACCATTGAGTGTATTCCCAAACCTATGGCAAGAAATACATAAGACAGGCTGTCGTATTGTACGTTAACTCTGCGGTGTCTCATAAACAACCTCTTCAACTTTTCAATTTTCGTTGAAAACGTGAAATAGCTAAAAACCTATTAATTCAAAAATCAAACAATTGATAGGAGACCTGTGCGCCAACCATATCATCGGCGGCGGCGGCGGCGTAGAAAACATTTTACCTCGGCGGCGATCGGCGCGCCGGCGTGACGCCGTTGGCTTTTATCGGCGGCAGCGTGTATCAGCGTGACACTAACTACCACTCATAAAATATTGCGCATAATGTGGGCTTTTGTACTCTCATGTTCAGATTTTTTTTATAGAAAATCATTAAAATTCAACGTTCATAAATAAAAATGTATGCGTCAGGGTTCTAAGGATGTCAAAAATAGAGATAAAAATGGTAAGAAATCAAACAATCAAACAACCCCACATTGAAAAATTACATTGAATACTGTTCCCAGAGACATTCAGTTTGGGAAAAAATTATAGATAATATCTTGATATGTTTGTTTTAATTAATCGTAGATCTACTTTGCGAAATTCGATAAATCTTACGTTAAAGGATTGTTTTCAATGGGGACGGGACACGAGGCATATGGACGCTAGGCATATGGATGTTAGGCATAATATGCTAGGCATACAGACGCGAGGCATAATGGATGTGAGGCATAATGGATACGAGGCATACTGCCAAAAGGCATAACGGACGCGAGGCCGAATGGACACAAGGCCGAATGGACGCGAGGCCGAATGGACGCGCGGCCGAATGGACGCGAGGCCGAATGGACGCGAGGCCGAATGGACGCGAGGCCGAATGGACGCGAGGCCGAATGCGATGTTGTACGATCGCATGAGATCCAATTATGTAGTTCAGGTGTTTTTATATTCCTAAACAGTTCAAGTTGGGTATAATACTTTTCTTGAAATCATGCGACGAAGACGCATAATCGAGGGCAAGGAAACGAGGCGGCACTAAGCCGCCGTGGTTTCCGCAGTCCGAGCCGGCCGCCGACCCGCCGTCGGAAGCGGCGGCCTCTCGCACCCAAACGACTGATCTACTGGTTTGCTAGGTCTACTCAAACAGAGTTTTTCCATTCGGCCTCGCGTCCTTTCGGCCTCGCGTCCGTATGCCTGCCGTCCATTATGCCTAGCGTACTATGCCTCGCGTCCGTATGCCTCGCGTCTGTATGCTTAACGGGGTGCCATCGTTTTCAACTTTCATATATTTTGTTAGATTAAACTCCACAGATTCGTTAAATTTTCGGACTGCTCATACGTTTGCATAAAATTTAAAAAATTAAGATATGTTTATAAACTTATTTTATGATGACCGGCTGACAATAATGACATTGATGTTTTTGATTTTATTCGAAGGGAGGTACTTAACGAAGTGTTACACTGTGTGAGGCCACCATGCCAAATTGCGTCACGTAGAGTTTGAGAGGTTGAGAATTGCCAAATACCGCATTACTTAATTAACAAGCGTTCCTTTATCGGCGGTGATTTGCGGTATTCCCATAGTCAGGAAAAAATCCAGCATACACAATCTCTATCGGCGCGGTTGAATTTCCCTCGGCGGCACGCTAAAAAATTCCTAGGCGGCGCGCCGGGTCCAAATCGTTGGCAGCGGCGGCGTGGCGGCGCACAGGACTAAATTGATAGATCAAAAAGACAAGCAAACATAAAATAATCAAAACAACGAAAAGTTCAAAAATCGAAAAGCTGTATAGTTATAGAGTTTGAAGTCAAAAGTCAGTAAATCGAACAGTCAGAAATAATAAAAGATAATCCCCTCCTTCTCCCTCATTTTTATCAAAAAGTAACGTAAACACAACCCCTCTCGCCCCCACTCGAAAATTAAAGGGCCAAAAATAAAAAAAATGTAAAAAAAAGTTCAAAACGACCAAAGGCCAGTATTTCAATAAATCATGAAGTCGAAAAGTCAAAATAGATTAGAGCGTCAAAAAGTTGAAAATACAGGTCGGACTCGATTATCCGAAGGTGTGAAATTTTTTCTCTCCGGATAATCGAATCACAAACAAAATACTCACATTCCCGATCGACGAACAAAAAACATTTCCGCTTGTTATTTTACTGCTGGAAGGAACATAAATTGGAACAAATATGCCGGGAGGGATAGTAAGTTTGTTTCTGAATAAAAATCAAAAACGAAAAGCAAAAAAAATTCAAATTCAAAAATTAAAAATAAAAAAGTCTATAAGTTCAAAAAACAAAAAAAGTCAGTGGGTCAAAAAGAAAAACGTTAAACCAAAAAATTGAAGAAAACCTATCGCGTCGGGAGACGCGATAAACGAAAACACTCTAATAGTAAATTATTTTCAACAATTTTTTCCAACATAACTGCACTAAATCATTGCTGGAAAGGTTTCGAAAGACGGTACATAAAAGAATAACAAGTTCTGGTTGAGAAACTTACACAATCTTCAATGGAAAAACATGTACCACTTTTGTTCTATGGGAAAAATAATGACAACCAGAAAACGTTGAGAGCAAAAGTGGTACATGTCCAGTATGAGCATGAAGGATGCATTATAGCTATAGGACGTAGAACATTCATGTCTTCAGCAGAGTTGTCCAAGTGATTGAGTACTGTAGAATGATGATCTGTTTGTTAAGGAATTCTGTCGCTTCGTGGCGCTAGTGTATATGTATTTGGTAACAGCATACGAGTGGATTCTGAAATAGGTAAAATGTTTTCTGTTACAAAATAGTCACGGGTATACTAGCGCCACGTAGTGAGAAAATTCCAAAGCAGACAGATCAATACTCAATCACCTAACAAACTTTGCTTAAGACATGATTGTTTTATATCCTAAGATCCTCGACTTACAATTCATCTACATGCACAGACTGGACATGTACCACTTTTGCTCTCAACAAATGGTGATTATGTTAATTATTAAAAATTGTTTTGGCTGTAACTTTGGTTTAGATTATCAGATCTCGGTTTTTCTTGGATATTCTAGTACATGATTGCGTTCTGCATCAATTTATGCAAAAAAAAACCAAAAAGTGTAAAAATGGCACATGTACCACTTTTGCTCTCAACGGCTCAACTGTCAACCTCAAATATCTAAATAGAAACACCACTGTTTCGTTCCCCAGTGTTTAATTGAAATGGAAATATGTAATACCATGTGATCAGAGTTGCCGGAATTGCGAATGTTGTTCTAGACGGGCAAACAGGTCCAAATGAGTTTCCATGAATCAATGAGTGTGTGTTTTAGATACCTTGCAAGAGAACGAAAGTTTGTGTTTTACTCTATCGCAGTTTACAGATCGTGATGTGATTTCAAGACGCATTTGGAGTCTTTGAAATCATCAACATCAACAAAACCAGCAGCTGTTACATGTTTACGTAAATCTCGATTTAAACAAACTGAAATGTTGGCACAAAATATCCGAAATATCGGTAGTGTTGCTGAATTATGGATTTCATTGTTTTTCAGCTGAATTTTCAGGAGATTGAACCGCAATTCCTAAGTGTGCAAAAGTTTGATTAACAACCAAGCTAGTAGTTTGGAATTATTATTAACTGGACAACGCAGTCACAGTTTTCTCAAAACAATTCACGTTGAAGCTGTTTTTTCAAAAATATAGAAAATAAGAACTTTGGGCTAGTGGTACAGATTTTTCCCGTAAATAGTACAGATGAAAAAGATTTTTGTAGTTTCCAGTACAGATGAAAATGTGGCAACACTGCTTAAGATGGAGAGGAAGCATTTTTCAACAGAGAAAATTTTGCATGAGGTTGAAACGACCATTATTAGATAGTCGTACTCTCGTAACACATGCAAATCATATGACAGTATGTGTTGTTACTCGACTGGGGGAGAACTTTATTGCCTTTTAAGTAATAGGTTTGTTACTTGAAGGGCAATTTTGTGCTATTGCTTTTGATGTAATAAGGAAAAGTTTTGCGTGTACGTCATGTCGTCTGTATGTAGAGAAACTAGCTCTCTCTACGCGTCTTGTTTTCTCTACGCGTCTTATTTTTAAAACCGTCTGATAGCGGGAATCGTCGCTAAGTTACGCATATACAGGGCCAACCAGTATCAAAATGATTGATTATTTTACAAAAACAGCACGTTGGATTTGTATTATGCTCTTAGCGATAATTTATAACAATAACCGAAAAAACACCAAGAAAAATTCTGAATGAAAATGTCAAAATATTCAAACATCCATAACTTTTTTGTTTTTCATTTTACCATCACCAAATTTTGACGGATAGTAATAAATATTGTCGTCTTAAATGTGTAGAAAAATTAGACTTTTAAAAAAGGCACTTTTTGAGATATTTTAGATTTTGCGACAATTTGGAATATTTGGCTCAAAAAAAAAAATTTACACAGTGTATATATTTTTTATAGAATCGCAATTTTGTTACCTTAAACTTTGCTGAAGACACTATTTCAATCAAACAAGTGGTTTTTCTGATACAAAATATTTCAGTCACATTTTTGGATAGGCCCTTTTGAAACAGCAGTCGTGAGTCTACATGATACTCTCAGTTATAAAATGACCTATTTATCAACTGGAAACAACTGTGCAAAGTTTCAGCGAAATCGGAAATGATCGATCAGAATCTAATCGTTTTTTAATCTTTTTATAATGTGAAATGCCTAGGGATTTGCGATCATCTGTCACTTCACTCCAAGTTAATTCAAAATAAGAACATTGTTTCAATGTTTGTACAATTATGAACAAACTTAAGCATACAACATACAACATACAACAAACTAAAAAGTTATTACAATTAACAGATATTTTATACAAAGAAAACTAAGATATTTAATTCAGGTTCTAGAAAAGAAATCTTTTTTTGCCTTTCTCCTAGAAAGGTATAGCAATCACTGGAAAAACCGAAGGTATAAAAGTGGTCCCAATGGCCGAATGTCATATACCACTCGACCCCTTTCGATGAACTGAGCATTTTCTGTATGTTTGTATGTATGTGTGTATGTGTGTGTGTGTGTGTGTGTGTGTGTGTGTGTGTGTGTGTGTGTGTGTGTGTATGTGCAACTTTTTTTTCTCACTCACTTTTCTCAGAGACGGCTGGACCGATTTTCATAAAATTAATTGCAAATGAAAGGTCTAGTTGCGCCATAGGTTGCTATTGAATTTCATTGTAATCGAATTTTTAGTTTAGAGGTTATGTATCAAAATGTAAAAGTCACGAAACATCAATGTTTCAGAAACCACACAACCGATTTCAATAAAACTGGTTTCAAATGATTGGGCTGTCTCCAGAACCCTTAACTTTTGAATTTCGTTACGATTGAACATATGGTTCAAAAGTTATGTAAAGAAAAGTTATCCTGAGGTTGTTTAAACTCACTCATTTTTCTCAGTGATGGCTGAACCGATTTTCACAAAATCAGTGTCAAATGAAAGGTCTAGTTGCCCCATAGGTTGCTTTTGAATTTCATTGCAATCGGATTGTAACTGTGTGTTATGTGAAATCACATAATGAAAGTAAACATATTGACTTTCTCCCATCGATCACTGGCTAATTAAAAGGTAGAAAAATGATTGAAATGGCCGAATGTCATATACTACTCAACTCAGTTCGACGAATCGAGCATTTTCTGCATATATGCATGTATAGGTGTATATGTTTGTGTGTGGGTGTGTACGTGAGTATGTGCACCTTTCTTTCGCACTCACTTTTCTCAGAGATGGTCTGACCGATTCTTTCTATCTTGGTGTCAAATGAAGGGTCTATTTGACGCTGAGGTTGCTATTGAATTTCATTGTAATCAAACTTTTAAATTTGGCGCTGCGTCAGAATGTGAAAAACGCTCTTATATCTCAGAAGCTATGAACATAGTTGAATTCAAATAAATGGGTTTTCAAACCCTTAAACAATGAATTTCATAATGTTTAAACATGTGGTTTGAAAGTTATAGAAAGAAACGAAACCCGCAGACTGTTTAAAACTATAGCTACGATCAAAATATGTGGCCTCAACATCGTTTAAATTTAATATTGTACTATTGCAATGTTTGCGGCCTTGCTCGGAATTGAAGTTGAAATTCAAAGTCATTTCTATCATTGCACTTTTTGCCTTTTTGCTAGAAAGGTATAGCAATCACTGCAAAAACTGAAGGTATAAAAATGCTCAAAAGGGCCGAATGTCGTATACCACTAGACTCAGTTCGACGAGCTGAGCATTTTCTGCATGTGTGTGTGTAACGCTCTCCCAATCGCACTCGATTTTCTCAGAGATGGCTGAATTGGTTCAATGAAATCAATTGCAAATGAAAGGTCTAGTTGCACTATAAGACCCTATTGAATTTTATTTTAATTTTAAAATTATTGCAATCTGATTTCTAGTTTGGAGGTTAAGTATCAAAATGTAAAAATCACGAAACATCAATATCTCAGAAACTACACAACCGATTTGAACAAAATTGGTTTCAAATGAACGGGCTACCTAAAACCCTTAACTTTTGAATTTTATGAAGATTGAACATATGGTTCAGAAGATACAGAGAGAAACGTGTTCTGGAGACTGATTAATCTCACTCATGTTTATCAGAGATGGCTGGACCGATTTTCATAAAATCAGTGTCATATGGAAAGTCTTAATGCCCCATAAGAACCTAATGATTTTTTTTTTGCGAACGGATTATTACTTTTCCTGTTATGTTTAAAAATGTGAAATCCAGCTATGAAAAGAAACATATTCTGATGACTACTTGGGCTCACTCACTTTTCTCAGAGATGGTTGACCCGATTTCCACAGAATTAGTATCAAATGAAAGGTCTAGCTGCCTCATAACACCCTATTTAATTTTGCTGTAATCGGAATGTAACTTCGTCTGTAATGTATCGAAATGTGAAAATCACGAAACTTCATTATCTTAGAAACTATACAAAAGATTTGAACAACATTGATATCGAATGAACGGGATAGTTAAGGGTTAACTGATGAATTATGATTGAACACGTGGTTTCAAAGTTTGGCTCCCCCTTTTCATTTGATTGTAATCAAACTTAAGCAACCGTTATGCTTTAATTTGTAAAACAACGAATGTCTATTATCTCAAGTATTACACGACTTATTTGAACATAACTAGTTTCATACAAACGAGTCATCTCTCAAACTTACAAATAACAAACTTCATAAAAAATTGATATACTGTTTAAAAGTTTTGTAAAGAAAAGAAATTCAAAGACTATTCAACACTATAGCTGCATTGATCATTCCAGCTTTTTACGCACCATAATGGCGTCCGGTGTTCGTAATATGCGAACCTCTCTGCTAACTTCAGATTTACGATTTTTAAAAAATTGGCAGCACAAATGTTGCCAGATATATTTTTCTTTTAATAAATTGTATGAAGACTTCAAACTGACGTAAGCAGAGTTGTCAAAAGGGTGGGTAATTTATTACGAACTTTGCATTATAGCGTCTGCCATTATGGCGCGTAAAAAGCTGGATATATATGGCCTCAACATGATTTAAATGTAGTATCGTTCTATTTGAACGTTCCCGGTATCGCTCGTGATTAAATTGTTCGAAATTAAGAGTCATTTCTTATATTTCGCTATTTCTGAAGCACTAACATTACGTCAAATTTCATATTTTATACTTTAATTACAACATCAATATTTTAGAACCCAAAGAGTGAATATACCTTTTTGGATTTAAGCATTCATGTAAATCTATTTTTACAAATAATAAGTTTGAATGAGAAAGGCTGAGTCTGACCGCTAGGTGGATTAATTTAGGTTTTTTTTTTCTTAAATCAATAATAGTTTATTTGATACGGCACGATATATTGTATGTTTAACTTGACCAGATACAATCTTTATTAAAATTAGATTAGAAAGGGGCCATTCACATTCCACGTGGACAGATTTTCTACGATTTTGAACCACCACCTCCCACCCCCTTGTGGACAACAGCCCATATAAATTCTAAACATTTTGTATGGACCGTGGACATTACACAGACCCCCTCCCCCAGAGCTGTACGCGTGGTATGTGGATGGCCCCAAATGGAAAGGAGGGAGGCCGACGAGCTACTGGGGATTTGAGGTGAGAGGAGCACTTATATTATATACAGATTTCTGCGAATCATTAAAATTCCGATTTAATGGTCTTTTTCTGTTTCTAGGCTGTACCAACGAAAACAACATAAATCATGTTGTTTTTATTAGCACACACTAGAAAAAGAAAGAGACTTCAAAATCGAAACTTTGATGATTCTTAGATATCCGTAGATAACCTGCATCTACGAGACGTCTCGCCTACCCAGGATATCACGCACGGGTTGTGTTCAATTAGGATTTCGTCGATACCAGAGGGATGATCGTGTGTTGCCACCGTTCAAATTCCCCATTGTCCCAGGATACCTGCCAACTGAAGAGCGTCTTGCGACAAGAGAATCCAAAAAAATCATTGTATGCAATGGGTCTTTCGTAAATGTCGCCATTTGCTGCGCCCACCTTAGCTACAGTGTCCGCCTTCTGATTGCCCGGACTGGAACAATGAGAAGGGACCCACTCTAAGGTAATTTGGAAAGATTTTTCGGATAAAGCATATCCTTTATCGATAGAAGAGCCTCAACAGAACTTAGACTGTTCGTTTCGATAACCCCTAAGGTATACTAAAAAGGAAATCTAAATTTCAAACTACGGATCTCGGCCTCAGCTAATCGTGTTTGGGTCCGAAGATTTGTAATTTATATTTTTTGGATACGGGATTGAGTTTGACATTTGAGAAACGATTTATGGACTGTGAGTTTTTGCAGGTACTTGCAGTTACTTTAGCTTAAGAAACTAAAACTCGAAACTCACTCAGTCACAAGCCTTTAAAGTTACCTTCTCTCTTGAAATTTGTATGGAAGAGCTTTTAATGCGTGTTAATTGGCAACTTCATTCACAGTTGATTTCGATGTCAGTATAAAGTTTAGCTTCTCAATTAAGTTTTTACAATTTTACAAAAGTGTCGAATAGTTTCGATATTTTAGCGAAAACGAAAACGTTTTTTAGAAGGAACAAATTCTAATATAAGAATCAAAGTTACATTTTTGAACAGCACTTAGCACAAAGCTCAATTGAAATTCGACAGAATCTTATCTTTCAGCTCCAAATTCCATTTTTCCCCTCTTGATACCTGACAGCAGAATTCATCGCCGATACTCTAATGAGTTTAATCCGATTTTGCCACTCTATCACCCACTTGGATTAGCATCCCACCCAGCAAGAAGGGCGGAAATTTTTTAAGGACAATTCTCGCACCATCGGCCAATGCAGCGCGCTCGAACCATTAAACATAGGGTGCAGATTTGCAGAATCGTATTATTCATGGGCTGGGACTTGCTTTGAGTGGTGTTGTAGTGCTGTGAACTGAATGTTTGTGTAGAATAATGTCAGCTTTTCCCTTCCCACCCCACCATCGAGGATCAATTCTGCTGATGACGGCGACGTTGACGACCGGCTGGCGACGGCAATATTCGCTTCTCAGGGTCGGTGTATTGCAAAGTGGTGGTATTTACATATCATTTCCATGAACGTTCGTTCCAGCAGCAGCAGCAGCGATTCCGCTGGTAATTCGATTCCAATTTGCCGCACTATTCTACCCGAAAGCCAAATTAAAACCGAAAAAAATGGAAATTATGCTGGAAGACAGACAGCAACTCGGGGTTTCGTACCCCCGAAATAAGCTGTTTATAACCCTCTTAAAGAAAATGGAAAATGGTTGTGAAGTATGAAATTGATAGCGTGCCGAATTGCCGCCGGTCTGTGTAACGTGGCCCGTTCGTTCGTTCAGTGAGCTTCTGATGGTGAGATCAGCCTAAATTTGATGCAGAACAGCGTGACTAAGGCGAACGCGAGTGTTGGTTGTTGTGTGGAAATTGACATTCGGTATTAGGTGTTTCACGGGGCTTAATCGAATGTCGATTGTTCGTTTCACCGGAAATTCAATATGTTTATTTATGAACTGATGGAAGAAAAATATCGCCTTGAAACTGAATTCAAAAGAACGATGCTGGTGTCAGGCGGGAAGAAAAAAAAGTATCAGCTTGTAAATGAAGTTTTTTGTCGGTTTAATATATTCTTAAAAGTATTACACACATCCGACTAAAACTTTTCAAATGATTGTTCCAGTTTTTGTTGTACAACACTTGGACATGGTCTAACTCGGTAGGGCAGTGAGAAAATGGCCGGTTCGGAAAAAAACTTTTTCAATTTACTCTAAGACAATTCCACAGCAGAAAACATTTTCATAGTCGAATGGTTCACCGCTTGGGTCCTTTCCGAATGCACTGTAGCAGTGCCAGATAGAACTGAATTTGATCAAACATATCCCAGTGCTAACCACTTCCTGCCTTAAAAAGTGCAGCTTCGAGAGCTGATGGCAATGTTACCCCGCCACAGCATACCGGTCACCGCAACTATGCAAAACACATTTCAAAACGACACTGGTATTGCTACTGGGGTACACTCTGGGTTGTAAACAGTACATAAGATTCGATGACAATGGACAAAACCACAATTTCTGGTTCATGCAGCTTGAAAGTTGAGCTTTTGCGCGTGTGCTCCAACAAGTTGAATGCCTTTCGGAATTCGGATTTTAATGCAAGCAAAAATTAACCGCAAATTTTTTCGTTTCATGTTTGCTGGGCTTCAGCATTCAAAGTGACAGTTTTGATTTCGAACCGTAAGGATTGGGGTCGTTTAAACAAACGAAATGAACGAAGACAATTCTATTACTGGTTTGGTATGAGATCTAGCATCAGGATAGTTGGATAATGAATAGATCGTATCTAAGCTTGTATTTAAATTCGAAATGGCCTAAATCGAGATTGTTTTTATAATGGCAGTACTCCTTACATTACCCAACGAATTTTGATCCCAACACCTTTCAAACTGCTCGGTAAATAATGAACGGAATGAACTCCTTCGTTGCGGCTCTATTCGAACCTTAAACAAAATCCCTTAAGAATCTGTCAGAAAGTTATTCACAGCATGCAGGACTGCGCAGATACACCGCCCGCCTTCTAAACTACTCAAACAGGATTTTTGAAGTAAAAGTGAAAAATATGTCCAATTTCAAATGCTAATAAATCGGTTAGTATTCGATGGATTTCCTTCGTTCTTGCAGTAATAGATTGGAAAATCTTCTAAGATTCTTCCCAAATGCAGATAATTGTAATTTTATTATTCAAATAATTGTACTATTGAAAATAGTCAAGCCTTGTCAAAACGAAAAATTCGACCTCAGATTGGTCGTTATATGATTGCTTCCCAAGCACGGTCGACAGAATATACCTAGTTGACTAGGAATGCGCGCTTTGTGTTTTATGTATATTCCATTCCATGACTGTACCGATACCACATGGACGTAAGTTGCTGAACGTGACGAAGGAAGAAAAGAAAAGCCGGGTTTTAATTTGTGGCTGATCGTTCTGGGCACGTTGACATTTAAGCACCTGTCAATCTGGCGGCTGTTATGGAGTATTCGGTAGCTGCAGAATTATTGGAAATGGCAGGCAATTCTACTAGAGAAAACGGGAGATCTAGAATCATCGGCGAATGGTTATCCGGAATGATGATAATTGAAAAAACTTGCCAGTGTTGTTACTATTGTGAAATATAAATAGCACCTTTTGGTGCTCTTCAACTATGTGATTGAAGTAGTTGAGATTTTTTTTATCATGTGTAACAGACGAAAACCCGCGAATTTCAGCATTTGCAAGCATTTGGTGGCCCTGAGAAGGACCGGTTATAACTTATATTTGTTCTCGTGCTGGATGGCAGCAGATAACGGAAATGCAGCACTTACGCTCTTGCGTCTTAAATTATAACGGTTATATTTTGACACCTCAGCAGAGTTTTGACCTTCGTACTCATGTCTACCATCGGCAATATCAAACACGCAATAATCTGCTTCCATGCGACACGGGGACGGGAACATTTTCTTCAACCAATCTGCACAACACGACACAAAACATGTTATTTTGTTGCTTCAATGAAAGTGCTATCGGTCCGGCTCGACAGAATGTCCACAAGAAATCATTTTTGTACATCCGTGCTACGAAACTGAGGAAAAACTTTGGAAACTGAAAAAAAGGTGGAGCTTATCAAATGATCGCTCTGAGCCTGAATGAATGAGATGTACTTTTTTTTCGAACGTTGTAGAATGGTATAACTGGAAAAATTAAGTCACACCTATTTTTCAAGTTATATCATTCCACAACGAACGAAAAATAATTCATTCCTATTTTCATCCCTATATAAAAGCCTGTTTTAGTCGAAGCCGCTCATAATAGTTCTAGACAGCGACAACAGCAGTCCTCCCTTAGCAGCAGCAGTAGCAGTGCAGTGGATACCAGCGATAGCGGATAGCAGCCACAACTGTGTCATAACTACGGATAGCGTAGCAGTTCCAGCGGGTATCAGCATCGATAGCAGCTGATGCAGTGAGGCACTTTGGTGAAATGCAGTCTCTGTACGATAGCGGGCACTAGTAAATGCATTCAATGGAAAGTTGACTCATTTTGACATCACATGAGCCATCTAGTTTTGACAAATGACTGACACGCAAGCAGCCGGGTTATCTTCCTTGTAAAAGTTTTCTACTTCAACCTTGCGGTCGTGGCTGCACAAAACCCTCCTGTGATTTTTCCAGAGGATGGACCCTATTGTAATGGTTCATTTTTAAGCAAAACTTTTGAAAGACTTCTTCGGATATTGCTTCGTGTGTCTTATATATGTGGTACACAGTGGTGAGCTCCGCTAGCTAAAACTTTAGCGATGCTAATCGCTTACCCGCAAATTTGAAAATTAACAATACGTTCGCTTAGCGTCACTAATCAGCAACTTAGCGAACTAGCTCGAACAGGATCGATGATCAACTAGTATAAGGCTGATGTTATACTGAAAGTGGAGTATCTTCATATATGTTCCCATTGTTGATAATATTCTTCACCTGAGAGAAGACGTGTGTCGCACCGTTTAGCTTTCAGTATAAAATTAACCAAACTCAAAAATTGTAATAGCTTAAATAGATTAATGTTTTGAAGCCTAAATCAAATATCTTTACCTTTTATTCTACACCCTAATATCCTTACTTTCATAACTCTTTATTTTGTTGTACATTTAGTGTGTTTTTAATTGTAAACACATTGAAACCTGTTATTTTTTTGAGTATTCATAGAGAGACGTTAAAGATGATCGCATTTTTTTATTAAAGACTGAGAATATTTATGAATTTTTAAGTAGCAATTCTGCATTAGCTAGTTCGCACTTGCAACTTTTGTCTTCAAGATACGCCATGATAGGGTAGGGAACATATTCTAAGCAGCTTTAGGAACCGCTTGTGTATTGAGACGAAATACTCGGAATATGTTGGGTGAAATTCAAACAAAAGTATACCAATCTGTTCTCTATCTTTTTCTCTGTCAGAACTTGTTTTCAGATGGTAAAACGAAGTTAGAAAACTTTAACAATAATCAATCAAAGTTACCAATCGAGGGACACTATTCCAATCACCCCGAACCTATTTTAAGCAGTTTCCATCTGTTTTGCAGACGTTTTTTCAGCACACGAAGTGGCTCCTGAATGGCTGCATATAGATCGATTTGTTTCGAATGGTGATTGTACGCAGATTTCTTTGTATATCTTATATTCGTTAGACCCCTGAACAATCAAGGTTTCGTTTCCATCATTAAAATTGTCGATATTGATCAAATTTCAGGAGTTGAAGGCCTGCTCGACTTATTAAAATAGGCGCCACTGGTTAGGCCGTTCTCTACCCTATTTACTTTATCCATAACTGCTTTAGACATTATTTCTGCGAAAAAAATGTGAAAAACTAAGGTTCCTTTGTAAACCATAGAGAGTAAAACAAACGATAAATATCAAACTCAACTTTTTTGAAAAGTTTTATCTCAATCAATATGTCGTCCACCAGTTTGCGTATATATGTAAAAAAATTATTTTTTATCCCGTTTTTGATCATAGGTGGCCTTAAGCTATTTTATGGAGAATGTCATGTGTTACACTGTAACAGATATGACATTCCATGAAAACAAACGGGATATATTTTGGTGAATTTTATATAATTTTTGTTTTAGTTTAATATTTTTCAAGCTGGGTTGATCAAAAATCGTTATTTTCAGAAAAATCTAATATGACCGTTAATTCGGTTTGCCGGCAATAACTTTGATGTGTGTTAAAAGGCTCTCTCTTTTCCCTCTCCAATGAGTTAGAGCAATTTTAAGTAAATTTCGTTTAATTCATATAACTTTATACCTTTGTACCCAATGAAGATAGGCATTTCATTTGTTCAGCAAAGTTTCATATTTTTAAATCTTCTACAACTTTGCCAAATAAACTATTCCTCTATCTCTTAATGCAAAAAAGTTATTTTCTTTTATTTTTAATACAGCAAACTTTCATGATTTTTCACAATTCGAGACCATTCATGCATAGTTATTGTTTCGGAGACACCATTAAACTAGAATGACGGTGGAAGGCGCTATGAAATTAAGTTCCCTCATACCGTTTTGGACCACTCTGCGATATGTTAGTGTCGATTCCTTGCACTCCTGCTAGTGGACTTGATGAGACTGAGTGTAAACACTGGGAGCGTTGAAGTTTGACAACTTTTTTGACTCACCGCAATTCTTTTGTTACTTCATTCAAAGCATTGAATTCAGTTTCATGTGAGAGGGTTGATGGGAACCTAAGCAGGGGCATGAAAGGCACCCCGATGGAGCAGCATGAACACTAAATTAACCTATAGTGGATCCCTTTGATTTATTAACCTATAGTGGACCACCCGTCAGATTAACTCACGTTCTTCAGTTGACCTTTTATGAGAAAATTAGAGAGATTCCCAGAAAGTTTCCATCGGGAAACATCTTATCCAGCTAATATGCATCAAACTAACGAGACATATTTCCAAATTCCAATTTAAATCAAGAGAATAAACAGTTTTTCGTCAGGGTGGTTCACTGAAGAAAGTGGTCCAGCCAAGGTAGTGCTGTCTTATAAGTTCCAAGAGAAATTGAGTTAATCTGACAGGTGGTCCACTTTCCTATGAAAGGGTTCCACTTTTAGCTAACCGTTATGTACTCGGCAATTTTAACACTCGTAAGTACTCGGCAGGGTACCCGGACACCCACCAAAATAAAATGCCTCTTACTTCTTCAGTACTTGACCGAATTTCGACCTTGACTCGTCAAAAGATTGGATTTTTTTTTTCTATGTTTGTATATGGGACCTACATAGCCATTGGTCCCCATATGGTTCCCGTAAATCCGGATCTTCGGAAGCATGTTCAAGATCGGCAATCTGCTCCGAAATGGGCGTTTTGAACAACTTATCAGATGGACTCCAAATGAATGAAAATCAACTTCTGGAGTGGTTTCATGAATCTTGATATCAATGTTGTTCGGTTTTATAGACTAATGTATTAATTCGTCCAGAACATGCTACCGAAGATCCGAATTTACAGGAACCAGATGTGATCACAGGTTCAAGTCGGTCCCGGATTCTAAGAGTAGACAGATTTTCCAATCTTTTGACTGGCCAAGATCGAAAATCGGTCAAAAAATGAAAAAGCAAGAAGCATTTCATTTTGTGGGTACCCGGGTACCCTGCCGCGTACTTACGTGGTAGAAAAATTCGAAGCCCCCCCCCCCTCTTCGACCCTGCCGGCTGCTATAAATAGTCTGATGATGAAAAATGATCTATTCCCACTAATTAGGAGCATTCCATAAGTTTCAGCTGGCTGAGTTGAGGTTATCCTTGTTTTTTAAAGCAATAAAGTCTGAAAAGGTATCCGGGTACCCTGCCGAGTACATAACGGTTAATTTACCCTATATCAAGAGAATAAACAATTTTTTGTCAGAGTGGTCCACGAAAGGAAATGGTCCATCCAATGTAGTTTTACCCCACATTATAAAAAATGTATTCATTTAAACTATATTTGTCAAATGAATTAGAGTAAAGTGAACCACTTTCTTTAGTGGACCACAAGTCAGATCAACTCAATTTGTTTTAACATAAATCAGAATTTATAAATGTTTTTTCGCGATTCTGATGCAGATTGGTTGGATGTTTCTCGACGTTTTCTGAAAATCTCTTAAGTTTTCGCATGAATTGAATTAACCTAGTGAGTTGTCCACTATAGCAAAAGGGTCCACTATAGGCTAATTTACCCTACATTCCAGATTAGAACAAACTATTTTTTGCCTTTCTCCTAGAAAGGTATAACAATCACTTGCAAAACCGAGAGAATAAAAGTGCTCCAAAAGGCCGAATAGCATATATCACTCGGCTCAGCTCGACGAGCTGAGCATTTTCTGTATGTATGTGTGTGTATGTGTGTGTGTGTATGTGCAGATTTTTATTCTCACTCACTTTTCTCAGAGATGGCTGGACCGATTTTCATGAAATTAATTGCAAATGAAAGGTCTTGTTGTCCCATAAGACCCTATTGAATTTTATTGTAATCGGATTTTTGGTTTAGAGGTTATGTATCAAAATGTAAAAATCATGAAACATCATGAAACATCATGACAACACAACCGATTTGAACAAAATTGATTTCAAATGAACTGGCTGCCTTAAAAACCCATAACTTTTATTTAAGTTATAAAAAGAAACGTGTTCTGAAGACTGTTTAATCTCACTCATGTTTCTCAGAGATATCTGGACCAATTTTCATAAAATCAGTGTCAAATGAAAGGTCTAGTTGCCCCATAAGACCCCATTGATTTGTTTTGCAATCGGACTCTTAGTTTGCCTGTTATGTTTAAAAATGTAAAATCCAGCTATGAAAAGTAACATATTCCGAAGACTACTTGGACTCACTCACTTTTCTCAGAGATGGCTGACCCGATTTCCACAAAATTAGTGTCAAATAATAAGTCTAGCTACCTCATAACACCCTATTGAATTTTACTGTAATCGAACTGTAACTTCGTCTGTAATGTACCGAAATGTGAAAATCACGAAACTTCATTATCTCAGAAACTACACAACCAATTTGATCAATATTATTATCAGATGAGTGGGCTAGTTAAGGGTTAACTGATGAATTATGATTAAACACGTGGTTTCCAAGTTTGGCTGCCCTATACGTTCCCAGCAACCGTTATGTATTAAATTGTTGATAAAACAACGAAAGTCTATTATCTCAAAGATTACATGACTTGTTGTTACAAATAACAAACTTCATAACAATTTGATATGTGGCTCAAAAATTATGGAAAGAAAAGAAATTCACAGACCATTTAAAACTATACTTGCTTTGATTTGGTTTCTATGCATCATCTCGATTACGTAAATATCCATATTGAGTATTATTCGGTCATTTTCGACTGTTTCCTAGCAGTTGCCATTTAGCAATTCAAAATGGTGCCTGAGGTAAATTGTTAGCTCATTGCATAATTCTGGTTCCAGCGATACATAGATTGAATGGTATTTGGCTATTTTTGGCTATTTTTCAGAAACCGCAAGTCGCCATCTTGGATTTCAAAATGGTATGTAAGATAATTTCTAGCCTCTGAGCGTCATTCTGGTTGAAGAAACACCCATTTTGGATGTTATTTGATCATTTTCGGCTGTTTCCCAGGAACCGGAAGTCGCCAAATCAAATTCCAAAATGGAGTCCGTGGTCGATTACAGCTGCTGTGTATTATTCTAGATCCGGCGACACTCATGTGAGACGGAAATCGGCAATTTTTGGCTGTTTTTTAGAAACCGGAAGTCGCCATCTTGGATTTTATAATGGCATTTGGAGACAATTTCTGGGTTTTGAACGTCATACTGGTTAAAGAAAAACTCATATTGGGTAGTATTTGGTCATTTTCAGCTGTTTCAGAAACCGGAAGTCGCCATCTTAGAATTCAAAATGCTATCTGTGGTCGAGTTTAGCTCCTGTGTATCATTCTAGATCCGGATATTATTATATTGGGTGGAAATCGGCCATTTTTGACT
Source organism: Wyeomyia smithii (assembly GCF_029784165.1). NCBI lineage: Eukaryota > Metazoa > Arthropoda > Insecta > Diptera > Culicidae > Wyeomyia > Wyeomyia smithii. Next base: position 22,007,960 of record NC_073695.1, read on the forward strand.
GTTCTCCAGAAACCGGAAGTTGCCATCTTACAACGCAAAATGTTGCCTAAGGTCGATTAGGGAACATATTTGTTACCACTAAAAACATTCACCTGCCAAATATGGTTCCATTTAGTTGATTAGTTCGCAAGATGTGCAGAAATTCGTGCAGAAACATGTGCTTCCAGAAGAGGGAGGGGCGTCGAACCATTATGGACATATTTGTTACCTCTAAAAACATTCACATACCAAATTTGGTTGTATTTTCTTGATTGGTTCATGAGCTGCGCAAAATTTGTGTTTCATTTGTATGGGACCCCTCCCTTTCAAAAGAGAGAGGGGTGTTAAAACATTATGGACATATTTTTTATCACTAAAAACATTCCCCTGCCAAATTTGGTTCCATTTGCATGGAACCCCTCCCTTTCAGAAAAGGAAGGGGCGTCTAACTATTAGGGACATATTAGTTACCCCTTAAAACATCCACATGCCAAATTCGGTTTCATTTGCTTGGCTGGTTCTTGAGTTGTGCAAAAATTTATGTTTCATTTGTACGGGACCCCTCCCTTCCAGAAGAGGGAGGGGTCTCAAATTATCATAGGAACCTTTATCGACACCAAAAACCCCTACATACAAATTTTCACATCGATCGGTTCGGTAGTTTTCGAGCCTATATGGATCAGACAGACAGACCGGACTGCATTTTTATATGTATAGATTACAACATCATTGTTTTAGAACCTAAAGAGTGAATACACATTTATTAGATTGAAGCATTCATGTAAATCTATTTTTACAAATAAAATAGTGAATGAGAAAGGTTGGGTCTGAGCGCTAGATGGATTAATTTAGGTTTTAATTCCTGCTTCGCTAACTCTATGCAGCCCAAAGTAAAATGAAGCCTTGGTGCAATATCGGAGTAATCGGAGCTTGACCTTCTGTTTTAACATAGAATAAATTAACCAATAGCGGAACCCTTTCCCAAAGTGGACAACTCGTCAGACTATATTTTTCTTACATAAATCGGAATTTCTAAATGATTCTCGTGTTTCTGCTGCAGATTGGCTGGATGAGATGTTTTCCGATGTAAGTTTGCTGAAAATCCCTCGCTCTAATAGAGTTAATCTGGCGGGTGGTCCACTATAGATTAATTTACCCTACGCTGACTTGTTGAACCAGTATCACACCTTGAGATCAGCCTGGAGACAAGAGGCGCTCTCGGTAATGACAAACTCAAAACAGAGTTTAGACATTCTATTAAAAATATCTACAAATATGAAATCTGTTCAGAGTTCTATCTTCTGGTAGTATCTATTTCATTTAAAACAAATTTTAAAAGGTTTTTAAATCGATTGATCAAAAAATCGTTAAAACTCCTTAAACCGAATCGATGGGAGCGTGACTTCACTATGGAAGCTCCCCGCTCAAAAACCAGCTTACAACTTTTTCTCGGTAATAACACCGCATCAGTAATGTTCATTCAAGGACGCAGAAAAAATCTACTCCTTTAACCAGCCGTTACCGGTATTCAACTCACGTAAAAGCGTAGTAAATAGTACGAGGGTGGTATCCAAGACACTACCGCATGTTTGACGTAGGACTACGATAGTTTTATATTTCATTTAAAGAATTCAGACTTTGTTCGATTTGACCTCGTTTCACCTTCGACACGGTTTGACTTTGGCACAAATGAGCCAAAAACGAACGGTTATGTTTAATCATAATTTTCAGTTTTCTTGTTTTGCTTTTAAACAATTCAAACTCAACAACCACCAAGAGAACGGCATTTTGTCCATTATGTTGCCGAAACCGAAACCAAAATAGACATGATCAAAGCAGTACTTAATACCGTGCTATACTTCTAATTACTCGGAAGGGTCATATCAAGTGTCTAAGTCGTTGAGAGCTTTATGCGGACGTTGCGTTCCGGATACTTCCAGATTATTGAGCCTAAATCCATCAAACGACACCTCTAACAACTTACAATCCTAAAACTAGTTCATTGGTGGCCACATATTGTTAAGGTCATATGCCACCAGAAAGTCATAGAAAGAAAAGCGTTTATTTTTAAAAATAATTTAGATTATTTATTTGCAGACATCTATTTAAGAAGAAAAAAATACTATTTTTAACATTGATGAATACCTTTCATCCTAATGCAGTCAAATTTCTTTAACACGCGAAAAGGCAATTTTTTATATAGGTCCTAATTAAGAACGATTCAGTAGAAAGCAAACTTCCTTTCATCTTCAATTGCGCTTGTGAAAGATAGCTCACTCACCGATTTCAAAGCAGTATCATTGTCAGTTTCTTACAACTGCTTAGCAAAGAAGTCATTTAAAAAAATCCTGTATTTACAAGTTCGTTGGAAAAGTGACGATAAAGAGTTGAAGTTTTTAGTGGAAAATCTATATTCCCAAAAATTTTGAAATTGACATTGGAATTTATGAGGATGTAACATGTAACAGTCATTTTTTTTCATTTTAGGCCAATTGAAACATTTATTCATTAAGCAGAACCAGAAAAAAATCAATCAATTTTAAGATGCCAACGAAAAAACAAACAACAAAATGCCATATTTAAAAGTCAATAAACAATAAGTTAATAAACCTAGCTCGGTTTGATAAACAACATTAACCTCTCCAACTGATGTTTGCATATTACAAGTCTGGCAATGACAGGTTTTGTTCATATGCTTAGTATCTTTACACGGTTGTGTTTATATGTTGTGTTGTGCGACAGGTTGTGTTTATATGTTTAGTAATATTTTCCTGCAGATGCTGATGTAATATTTTTGTAATTAAAAAATATGAATATGAATGTTTAAAACCTAACGTCAAGATGCATATAATTTGGGTTTTCTCTATACCACAACCGCGTAATGCAACTAGGATTGTCAAATTGAATTAAATTTATTTAACTGGAAACATATAACCATCAGTACAGCTTAAACGAGCTATCTGAAATATCTGTTTAAAAATCTTTACGAAGCATATTGGTTTTCTATTGTCTTTTAAATAGCCTATAGTTGATCATTTAAATAAATCTGAGAAAAACAGAGTGTAGAATTCGAAAAGACAACAACCCAATGCAACTTCTAATTTTAGGAATTTGAAAGAATTTTTTATCACTAAACATGGATATGAAAATCACTACGGTTGCAGTTCAAATGCCATCTACTCGTCACGACAACCAAAAGGAAACGAGCAACGGGGTAGCAAACTTCTGATTAGTAGAATGTTAACACAACTTTTGTTGAAGAGATATTTAAACTATTATATAACAATCTTTCGCAATATTCTACCTGTCGATTAAGACATCGGCGTTTGAAATCTGTTCAGGGATAGTAATACAATAAGCACTTTAAAACGATGAAAAAACATCTGTTGCAGCTATATAAAGCGAGCTCGTGATTGGTTGGAAGCTTCGAAACTGAACTAGAAGAAGTGGATTTCAACTGAACTTTTTACTAATTTACTGTTTATCGTACAATGTACAACGAACAATGACATGCCAATTATTGTATCACATGCTTTGGTAACCGTCGTCGTTCGATCAAAGCATTGGTGGTCAAAATCTGTTCAGTTGTAATCACATATTGGATGCAACATCCAACATCGTGATATACTGTTGCGTACAAAATTATTTTATCCCCGGTCGCACAGTGTAGTGTGCGAACACGCACCACAGTACGTCGACAGCAGCTACATTGTTTCCACTTGGCTTGACTGCACACAAATGGCAATCGAGTGCTACTGCACTGACGACGAGCGACCGTCTTCTCATACATATCCGGGGCAGTACTGTTGCCTGTGTCAGCATGTTTTCTTTCAAGACATCAGTTTTAATAACATTCTCACAACAGATCGTTTAGTTGTCTGATAAAGGAGGTTGTTACTTTGTAACTTTACGAAAAAGCTTTACTTTCAAGACATCAAAATAGTCTAGGTTCATAGAAGCAAATGTTAGTTGACCTATTGGGACGGGGAGATTCTGTCAATTTTTTTTTGCCACTGAATAGAGGTTTTCATAGCAGGCAGTTGGTGTCCACTCATGAAGTCTGTGCCAGGAGTGCTCGCATGTGATTGGTACATTGTTCGTAAAAATACGACCTTGAAATATTTCATCAATTTTCACTGTTTAAAAATTAAGTAACAATGATATATGAAGAATCACAAAATTGTCCATCGTTTTATCAATCCAACGACATATTGATTATTGTGATCCATCATGTGGTTACATCAGTATTACCATTTAAAATCTTTCATTCTGACGTTACATCTTGGTTTTTAGTTTCCTCAGAATGTATCTCGATATAGTGCGGTTAGACGTAGTCCTACGTCAAAAAAATCGTAACCACCGCGTGAGATTACATCTGGTCGCCGCCATACAAAACGTGTTCTTTCTCACAAACCAGAATCCAAATCCTCCAACCGTGGCAGTACTGCAGGTGCACCATCTTCGCTTGAGGGTGAAATTGAATTGCGGCAAATCCTCTTTGTTCAACATGAACTGTGGTTAGAGGAAAGAGTGCGGGTGCGAAAAGCCATTACTATGCGAAGGTTCATCAAAGGTGTTGACGTAGAAGTATTACACGGCGGCAGCTAATAACAAACTGGATCAAGACCTGAGTGTGCGAGGCCTTCTCTGTCGTGTATTTCCTCCAGAGAAACGTGTTCGTGTCCAATTTTTGGGTCATTTCATAGATCAATAGTCTCTTTTTACCTTGTTTTGGAGGGGATGAAAGGTAGAATCCATCAATTAAAAAGTTTTACTCGACACTCTCCAGGGGATTGCTCGGGAGATATTTTCTCGGGAACCGCAACAGTACAAAAACCTTCCGATGCGAACTTTTCGGGTACGGCTCTCGTTGATGAATGATCAAAAACAAAAGTTGCCGCTCTAGTTTGCCCTTGATGCTGTGATGCTGTCTCGTTATTTTGACTTTGAGCATGGCAGAATAGATGGCGGTAATACTTATTTATTTTCAATTTATTTGCTTTCTTTCTGTAAAACTCGTCCTGCTGTGCCTCCCCCTCTTCGTAATGATGTCACCCTGTCTGCGGTTTTTGTCGTTTGATGAGCTTCTCGCTGTTTGGTTCAATTTTCACTAGCAATAATCACAAAACATTTGATGAGCTGTCTCCGGAAATTTTGTTTCCCCTAGTTTGAATTTTCCCTCCAACTCACTGATTATTAAAGCTGCAAGGTCAGGGAAAGTTCTTTGCTGAATTTTTCCCCATTCCTACCAGTGGTGCCGGCAAAAGGTTAAGCTGGAAGCAATTGTTTGTATAGGTCTCGTTACTATCCTGCACAGGGGAGGCAGGCAAAAACTTCCAATCTTATTTGTCTTCGGTTGAACAGCTCCTAGTCGATGGACCGTGGCCGAACTCAAGCGTGCCAGAGCGATTGTTATTTTTAGATCTAATTAGGATACTAGCCGGTATACTTGGCGTAGGATTGCTTTGGTTTAGTTAGCTTCTACGCAAGTCGAGTGGAAGAGCTAAATACCCAAACAGTAACAGCAGCTTTGCGGGGGAAGTTTTGCTTCGTGGTTCTAATTAGAAGAATATCACAGCAGCGGTTATCATCAAAAGTCGATATACTTTTTTACGGTTTGCTCGTCGTATTTCCTCTGAAACTCAAAGTTTTGCCGATAAGATCGATATAAACTTGCTGTTGCTAGTTTGACGAGACAAAAAAGTGCACATTCCACATCGATAGTTCATTACGGTAGCCATAACTCGTGCTATTACCACCAGTAATAAAAACCAGCCGAAATAGTGCCGACCTCAGCTTCTCCTAACTACTTTTATTGTTTGCTATACGGTGCGATTTCCGTTCCTTGGCGGTGATAAAACTGGAAAACCCCCATTTGTGAGCGGATGAATTATTATTGCAATTCGAACGAGTGCGCGATTTATGTTTGTTCTGCCATTTCGGATCCCCGATCGGCCAATACATGAGTACACATACGATCAGGGAAGTGCGCAGGATCGTCATTCTGGGGATGGGTTTTTCAGGTATTTCTGTACATTTATTCTTCTCCATCAAACTTTTCTCAATATTATCGTACATCACAAATTCGATACAAATTCAAAATAAATCAACCAGCCACGCGTAAGCATTCCCTGTACAGATATCATAGAAAAACACGAACTCCGAATCTGCTACTGCAACGATAGTGGGAAAAGTTGTTATCAGCATTCTTCTTTGTCTTTGTGTATTTCCAAGGAAGAAAGAAGCGAAAGCTAAAGATTCTAATATGATTCTTGTAGTTGCTACATTGGAGAAAATCATTTTCTATACCGGTTTTTACGTCAGGTAAGAGATCTGATATCAGAACAAAAACAAGAAAAGGTTCTTCCTGTTGCCTGGTGATGCTTAGTCTTCAACCTTCCGAAGTGAAACATCGCTTCCTCACCCCGTGCCTGCTTTTTGATCAAGTCGTTACATCATCCGCAACCACAGCAGACAAAATTGATTTAAAACGTTAGTGAGCTGATAACGTCTGGTGACTATCGTCATCGCCGATAACGTTAATGTTTGAAGACGCTATCGTCATCGTCAATAACGGTTCCAGACAATATCGGTATCGGCGATAACGATTGTTGACGATAATCTATCGTATTAACAACCTTGCAAGGGACAGTTTTCAGAACCAATTAAAGTGACATCTGGAGTTCCACAAGGCTCCCATTTAGGCCCTTTGCTTTTCATTTAATTGGTTAATGATGTTACCCTTGTACTGGATCGTCTCGAAGTATTGATATATGCCGATCACATTAAATTGTACATGAAAATAAGAGCCAAATCAGATATCCAACAAATCGTTATGAGGATCGTTAACAACTTCTCCATCTTAGCACCCTTCAAATCCGACGTGAGACTGCCGGTGTCAGGATTGTAACCAATGTGCTCGCAGCACGGAATGTTTGTCCGAACACTCTTTGCCAGATCAATTTTAACGCTCCATTAAGAACTCTAAGGAGAGTACCCTCAAAGCTTTCACGCCGTACAAAAAGCTCCAACAGGGCAATCACTGGCCTTCAAAGAGCGTTCAACAGAGTTTCGTTAGTGTTTGATTTTCATTTGTCTATTGAAGCGTTTCGTTCTAAATTTGTTGCCATGTTTAGACAACTGTTGTATTAACGTTTAGTGTAGTAGTCTAGTCCCCATTTGGCAATATATGTCTGATGGTAGGAAGTAAAGAAATGAATAAATAAATAAATTCCAACAAGAGGTTGATATTTTTTGAATTTGGTGCAAAAAAATCTCCTTGATCTCAACTTAAAAAATGCAGAAAAAAATCAGGCACTAGAAATACATTTTTTTGTAGTGTAATAAATAAAAATTGAGTATTCAGTGGCATTATCAAATGTTTCCTCGGCTTTAATGCATTTTCCTTTCAAATAAACTGTTTTAACATGATGATCAATTATTTTTTTTTAACATAATTTTTGAATAGCTGGATGTTATACTGTAATTATAATTAGCTCTAGTTTGTCTCCAAGTAGTCGGTATGTCATTTAGTATTAGAGTCACCTTACAAATTTCGGCGGTGATAGGAATGAGGAGTTGCTTGCTCTGCTTTAGCATAACTAGTTGTAATCCATCCATTGCCGGAGATTTGTATGGTTGGAAGGAATCAATTCACTGAACGTAAAGCAGGCAAGTTCCTAGATTTCAGTCTAAGTTGTTCTCCAGTTTGATCATGGGTCTTATCAGTATGATTCGAATATCTCCCTGTGTATATAGACCTGGGTAGTAAATATCTGGTGTAAGTGCGTCTGTTTTTTCCAGTATACCAAAACTGTTGGAATGTTCTTTAGACAGGGCTTTCAACGTAAAGCTACGTCTTACTTTAGTAGGGTGGCATAGTATGGAAAGCATAACGAATATGTGCCATCTCAAAATGCACATTATGTTACCACCACTAAACGGATTCTAAACGCCAATGTTTTGATTAAAAGTTGGCTCAAATCTGTGGTATAATAAATGACACATCTTCTTGATAATGAATTTTTAGAAAATTTGAGTTGAAAATCAATCGTTAGCTCGCATCTATAGCTAAGTACAGGATGGTACAGGTAAACGTACGTGCCATGTGCCGTTTTGTATGAATGTATGTTTGATCAACAGGTAAAATTTTCTTCAAGATCTTGGTACAATAACACTGGTCGACAAAAACGGAATAAATGCTGCTCCAAAGCTCGAGGATAGCTTCTTAACCCTTCCTGTGAAATTTGGTGCCTCTAGCCAGTGTAGAAATGCGTCGGTTTCGCCGCTTCAACGAATTTTTAGGAGAAAACTCATTTGAGTCTCTGAAAACATATTGATGGCTGGGGGCACCAAAATTCACAGGAATGGCTGAAAACTTATAATATTTCATTATTTTAAATTTGGGTCTAGAGCTCTATAGCAATGCTTTAGAGAAAAACTTTCTTCTACAAAGTTGTTACATATGATAAAGCGCTTACTGCAAAATTATCAAAAATTAGGGTGACCAACAGTTTCGATGCAATCAAGTATCTAACTTTTTTATCTTTGTGGATAAAAGAAAAACTTGTTCTACAATGATATAGCTCCAATAATTTTAAGTAACTATGTAAAAAACAGGTTTTTCTCTATCTTTGAAAAACATAAACCGATTAATATTGAAAAAACATATTTTGCGCTCTAACTTCTTCATTTCAAGTTTTACCTTAAAACTGTCTTTAAACGACTCTTAGAGCTTTCAAAGAGAAACAATTTGCAATGCTGTTATTGTAAATATCTCAATTCTACTCAAGGTAATTAATGTTTTCATAAAAAACATGCGTTTTTCATTTGTATGTCATTCTTTTTGGGGCAAACATAAAAACTATCTCTTAATCTCATTTTAAAGGGCATACTTGACTCTATAAATGGAGGAATTTTTAATAATATGTTATTTTTAAATTTGAGTAAACTCATTTCAAAACATGACAAAAATTTCAATATATTATATATTGCGCATATAAAAGCACGCTGAATTATTTTTCTGGTATTTTTACTTATAACTAGAAATAATTATCTTCAATTTGATCCAAAAAGATTGAAAATCGATCAACTGGTTCGAAAGTTATGATTTTTTTTAAATTAAATACATCGAACACAGTAATTTTTTTATGGTCACCCTATTTCGAAGTTAGTCACGTAAAGTGCTTCAACTGTGCTCAAAATCGCAGGGATGAATCTATGTTGAAAATAATCAAACCCGTATTTTTTCGTTGGGTTGTTGGGGGTCTCACAATAGATCTACGATTCTGGTTGCAGTGAGGAAGTCCATACAGAGGGAGGGAGAATAGCTCTGAAATAGGGTGACCATAAAAAACGGCTATATTCGATGTATTTTATTTCAAAAAATTCATAACTTTCAAACCAATTGATCGTTTTTTAATTTTTTTGAATCAAATTAAAGGTGATTACTTCTAGTTGTAAGAAAAAATACCACAAAAATTAATCTGCGTGCTTTTCTATGCGTAATATATAAAATTATTAAAATTGTTTTCATGTTTTTAAATTCAATTTACTCAAACTTAAAAAATAACATATTTTCAAAAATTCCTACATTTACTACATTTAAAGTTATTAATATTTTTCATTAGAAAACATGCGTTTTTCATTTGTTTGTCATTCTTTTTGGGGTAAATATAAAAAATATCTCTTGGTTTCATTTTGAAGGGCATACTTGACTCAAGTATGCCCTTCAAAATGAAACCAAGAGATATTTTTTATATTTACCCCAAAAAGAATGACAAACAAATGAAAAACGCATGTTTTCTAATGAAAAATATTAATAACTTTGAGTAGAATTGAGATATTTACAATATCAGAATTGCAAATAGTTTCTCTTGAAAAGCTCTAAAAGTCTTTCAAAGACAGTTTTAAGGTGAAACTTGAAATAAAGAAGTAAGAGTGCAAAATATGTTTTTTCAATATAAATCGGTTTTTTTTTTCAAAGATAGAGAAAAACCTGTTTTTTACATAGTTACAACATTGCTATAGAGCTCATTGCTATAGAGCTCTAGACCCAAATATTCCCCTAAATTTGGTTTCTGGACCATTGTGCAGTGTAGTTAACATATTTTTCAATTTCAAGCCAGTGAAAAAAAATTAACAATAAACCAATTGAAAGTGCAGCGGTTAACCACTCACGTGCTCACTTTTGAGTGTACGAGTCTACGAAAAACGAATTTCATTCCGTGTTGGAAAGCGGCGATGGAGCTCTGCCACGGATGAAAAAGAGCAGCACTCTCAGCCACTCAACAGTTTATTACGCTATTGTGTGTTGCATATTGCACCTGTGTGTTTTGAAATGCCGCTGTGAAATCGAAGTATAACATTTGAATATTTTGTATTGAGTGTAATAGATGTCCCAAAAGACAAGCCAGCCTTTTTTATAGTGAGCTTCCAAAAGAAGCGACCGTTGCCATTTTTCACAAAAACAATATAAAAACAGTCCATATCACAAACAGCACATGTATAACTGAGCAGTTCGAATAAATTTACGTAGTCCTGCGTCAAAAATGCGTGTCTTGGATACCACCCTCTATTTTTTTATAATTTGGCTGCAATGGAAGTGTTTTAAATACATTCACACATTTTCTTCTAACTGTTTCTTCATGATTCCCTTGCTGTATTTGGATGGAAATTTCCTACGAAGCTTCCAATTACCTGTTATTTTTGCTTCAGCATCTTTCGCAGTATGCAGCAAGAGGTTTTCTTGTTATTTGATAAGATTTCTACGCATAAAAACGATCCTCAACCGCACTCTCAATCGCCAATGTAAATCCGGACAACTTTACCGCCGCTTCACATTCGATGCGAGCGACTTCGAAATAAACAAAAACCTTCGAAAAAAAAAATGTTATTTATCTCACTAAAACAGTTGTCAGTCCTTCTCTAGTACATTATTATCAAACAAAACATCTTTCACACTTTCCGTCAAAAGAATTCACCACACTCGTAGAACTTCTGATCGGATATGGCCTACTTTTTCTCTAACATTACACACACACACCACAGCAACCATAATAGAATGGATGCTTCCATGCACACTTCTCGCGATTCTTATATTTAGATTTGCTTCTGTCGCTATATATTTCAAGCATGAAACGACCGACTTCCACAAACGTTTTTTCTTGAGCTGGCCACACCGAGCATGCACCGACAGAACGACAGTTCACTGTCGATTTTGCACTACACTACGATAGTTTTTCAAATTTTGTGTCATAGTTTTTCTTCTGCTCAGAAAATCACTAGCGTGTAAGGGCATCTTCAGCGGTGGTCCAAATCATTGTTTTGTTCTATTTTTTGGAACAAACTCAAATTCACTGCTGCACCCACCGGTGTTGTAAATTTTGTTTTATACCAGATATAAATTGAAACAATTTGAAACTGGTATACGTTTCGGTCTATTTTTGTCACTTTTTGGAACAAGAAATAGATCATTCTTAAAGCCTTTGTACGCTGCCAATAGGTAGGTAAAATGTCATATTTCAATTGAACACCTCATTTTTGGCTATTTCCATATAAGCGTTTTGCGAGTGTTGGGGAATAAACAAAACAAAGATTATTTATGACAACGCACAATTCATTTTTATGGCTTTTCTGAAGCAGAATATTAACAGGTTTGTCGTTTTTGGCATCAAGGAAACCGACCAGCAAAAGGGGGAATTCTTAAAGACCATAACTGTCGCCTTAATTGTATTGGGACTAGAGGAGAACTTAAGAGGCCAGAAAAATGTTCCTCGAAGACACTGAACTGAAAACGTTCAAAATTCTGGGGTGACATTGCACATTTCGTTTCGAGCAACTCGAACAAAACTAATTGATCGCTGGGGGGCGTTATGTTTCGTTTTTCGTATTTTTCGACTTTGCGGGTTAGATGGGCCGCAGGACAAATGACAATGACTGCTCCTTTAAAGCTTGAAGCATAACTGGCAGGTGTGACTTACTCGAAAATAGCGAAAATCGTTCGAATCGAGCTGCGCAATGCCACCTAATATCCTCAAAACCCAAACCAAAATTGAAGATCTGCATGATTTTAAAAGATTGATGAGACGAAAACGGAAGATGAACATCTACGCGATCAAATATTTTTCGGTATCCTCCGAAACCAAGTAGGGTTTCGGAGCAGAAATTTTAGATCATACCAATCCATCCTGAGAAATGTCATTGACGCTCGGGTCAAACCGTCAAATCCATAAAGTCTTGTGGATATAAAGTGTCTTGCCAAAGTAATCGTTTAATGTGCGTAAAAATGATCGAATTTCCGTTTGTTAAATATTGAGTGTTTTTTATTATAACAAGTCTCATTAACTGATAGCATGGAGTATTGAATTATTGACAGTGTGACAGATGACAGCGGTTTAAAACAACAAGATATACAACACCGGTGCGGAGAACGAAAAGTTGGTCTACATTAGCTGGTTCTACTCAGGTTTCGCTGGTGTAAATCTAGTATAAAGTTGTTTCAAAAATAGACCACCGCTGAAGATGCCCTAAGGCTCTAACGTGAGCTTTCTCACACGAAAGGACATTACGCGCAGTAACTACACAACAGTGCTCAATGCTGTGCTTTTATTGTGTGTCATTGAAGTAAATATCAAACGAGGAAAGCATCTAGGTGGGAAAGTAAATTGCGTTTATAGTGACTTGTAATATAAGGGTCACTGTACGAGCTCAACTTTACAACAGAAACATGAATAAACAAGTCAATACCCGACATATTTCCATTTTCGTCACTCTAATTGATTCAACTATCCGTCCCCGTTCTTTACATATATTATTGTAAAAAATATAACATGGATTAAAAACAAGACCAAGCCAGTTGAATTCTAGTATCGACCCCGACTCCACTGAACTTTTCTAGCTGTGGCACTTTATTATTAGAACGTTCATGTATAAAAGTAGAAATACGTGAAGTGTACATGTTGTTTGTTCTGAATCTCGAAATTGAAAAAAAAAAATCCAGCCGCCCCACACTGTTTCCTAAACTGTAAAAACATTATCGAAATTATTTTGATCCAAAAAAATTTATTTTAGAGCCATAGTGCCTTCAGGAATGTTGATCCAATAATTTTTCTTCATTTTGTAGAAATTGGAATTTTGTGATTAATCCATTTTTTAATTTTTGCATATAAAAATTCACTTTGTTCACCAAAGTTGAAGCACATTTGAAACAACTTCATCAAAGACACCATTCTTCTATCTGCCCATTTAAATGGACTTTTGTGAAGTTTTCTATGGATTGCCACTGAAAACAATTTTTTTCTATATATTATTTAGTAGTGATTTTCTACAATTTTTCAACGTTCTACAATGTTGTTTGTTATAACAAAACAAACAATTTCGCCAAAAAAAGGTAATTTTTATCTCTCATATTTCTATGGTTATTGACGATTTCTATTAAAAAAACAATGAACTAATTTACTAACAGCTATCTTCAAAATCTGCAAATATCTGAGGATTAAACTATTTTTTTATTTAAGTATAAGTAAAACATCATTTAATTTAGATATAGTCATTTGTCTTTCGCTGTCTCCTGTGTAGATATTTATAAGTAAATTAGTGCATTATTCTAATAAAAACCTTATAATAAATATGAAAGATAAAAATGAACTTTCTTCGATGAACATATAGATAACAACATTGTATAACATTGAAAAATTTTAGAAAATCACTCCGAAAAGTTATATACATAAAATGATTTTAAGGGCATTCTTGAGAAAACTTCACAATCGTTCATTCAAATTGGCGGATGGAAATATGGTGTCTTCGACAAAGTTGTTTCTTATGTAATGTGCTAAAACTAGTCCTGTGCGCCGCCATGCCGCGCCGCCGCCGCCGATGTTTTTGAGTCGGCGCGCCGCCGAGGAAATTTTTATCGCGCCGCTAGTCATTTTTTTGCTGGTTGTTAAATTGTTTGTCTACTTGATTCTTAACCATTCTTATTTCTTTTTTTTTTGACATCCTGTCAACCCGGATAAACATATTTTCATTTATTTATGTTGAAATAAACAAACCGAACACATTATTCGCAATATTTTAGAAGTGGTAATTAGTATCACGCCGGTACACGTCGCTGCCGCCGCCGCCGCCGATAAATACCAACGGCGTCACGCCGGCGCGCTGATCGCCGCCGAGGTAAAATTTATTCTACGCCGCCGCCGCCGATAATATGGTCGGCGCACAGGTCTAGCTAAAACATTACTCAGCAAAGTGGATTTCTATAAGCAAAAATGAGAAAAATAAAACTCATCATTCCGAGTTGTGCTCTCGTCGTGTTCAGTCGCAATTATATTTCGAACTCGATAGTGCCGACCAGTAATCCGCCTTCAAGGTCACCGTGCATTGTGTCGCTTGTGCACTGCTACTCGTTGCCGTCGTCTATTGAAGACAAAGGAACGCATCATCGCCTTTTGCTACCGTACGCCACAGACTCGTGCGTTGTGTCGCTACTTGAAGAGATTCTGCTGTTTGGCTGTATTGGTGCCGCTGTGTGGCTGGAACGGCTGCAGCTTTTGCTACCGGACTCTTGTGTGAAGGACTGGAGATTGGCATCGCCCGTGCGCTGATTGTGATGGAGAGCGGCTGCAGAAGCTAAGTAGTTTTCTTTCTTGGTTTTTTTTATACAATATTATTTGCTGATTGGCAATTTGCGTGTGTGGCTTACGCGTCCAACATGGACGACGAACGCGGGGATGAAAACTCGCTCGTTCCACCGCCTAGCCCCGGATACAAAGTTCCAAGGGTTTAAAATGGAGCCCCGCAGGAAGCCACCCATCGGCTAAAGCAGTATCCGGAGGGCAAAGCTGATATTGGGGCTGTATTTACCCTTCCGAAAGTAAAAGCATTGAACACAATGCAAATTTGTAGAGATTTGGCACGGTTTTCAGCCGTGACTTAAATAACTAAAGTACGCCCTAATAAACTGCGTGTTTTGTTGTCCGACCCCAAGCAAGCACTTTAAGGTAGATTATGAAAAAAATTCCAACTTCTACAAAAATGATGATACTTAATAAACAACTTTACCAAAGACACTACGACTCTGAAATCAATATTTTTTTAGCAAAAAGTAATTACTGCAAATTAGCGCATTATTTTAGTAAAAATCGTCCCGTGGCGGAACTAGACCAACGGAAAATAAGCGAGAACTAAAAATAGATATGGGAAATATATATGAACTTTCTTCGAAGAAATTGTTCGCTTCGTTGTAGCAAACAAAATTGTAGAACGTTGAAAAATTGTAGAAAATTACTATAAAAAGTTAAACAGAAAAAAACTTTTTTAGGGGTAGTCTATGGAAAACTGCTGTCAATATAAATAGATAGATAAAAGTCTGATAAAACTGTTTCTTCGAAAATTTGCTACAACTTTGCTGAAGAAAGTGGATTTTTCTACTCCAAAATGAGACAAGTAAAACTGGTTTCTCACTGTTAAGTGGATTAATCATAAAATTGTATCTGCCATAATATGGAGAGTAATTAATGGGACAATTTTGCTTAAGACGTTTCGGCTCTAAATTCTTTTCCCAGCAAATCGCGACGTGGCACTGATGATGGACGACGAGACCTATCTCACTCTGGATGGCAACGACTGGCAGGGCGTTTCGACACGTTTTTGCAGATTTGGAAACAGTGTGCGTCCGTCACGCATGTTTTCTCTTCGAATTTATCTCAGCAGTGTGCTCACCGCGGTGTTCCTCTATATACTCTCACTAGAGTGGTTTGCCACTCTTGTTTTGATCAGTTGTGGTGTCAGCGACAAGTGTAAGAAAAAAGAAGTGTCATGCAAACAATTGCTACATGCAGCGCTCATGCTGGACAAGAAGTAAGCGGTGAATATTCACTCTGCTCTTTCCACATGTTGAGAAGAATAACAAGCCAACCTAAGTACTTTGAAAACTACAATACACGACAGGCAAGGACGGAATTAGGGGCCATCCAAATACCACGTGGACAGTTTTTTAACGATTTAACAAATAATGCGCATTCAAACAAGAACTATCAAAACCTCTTGCGCCAAAATTGGCGAACAGGATCTATTCCGATGTTTATTTTTACTGTTCTTGCAACACTGTAGCCAGAGTCAGTTTTGTTTACAAAAATCATTCACGCAGTCCATCGAGTTTTTCTATTTACTATTTTGTATTTTCTGGCCAATTTCGTTTGCAATAATGGTCGCATCGATTGGGTAATCGATAAACAGCATTCCCTGATACTTCATTTTATACTTGTTTCAATTACAAGTACAATTTTTTTAGACCGTTCGTGTCCTGTTATAATTCGGTTTGTTTATTAGTTCCAATTTATTTTGTTTACCAGAGTGTTTTCCTAAAATTATCAGTATCACATTAAATGTTTTTCTTTTGATTTTTCTCAACTCCTTGATATTTTTTCAAGTTTATGGGTTACGCTAATGATGAAATAATGCTGGTCCTATTTTAGAAATAAAGCTCCACATTTTGGCAACACCCCTGTAAAGCAGAACTGCATTTTTCTCAAGCAATTTTCTTGTAGGGCACTGAACCTTTGCAATTATAATTTGATCTATTGTGAAATACCCTTTTACGCTTTTTAAAAAGCCATAGAAATTTCTTACTGCGTCAAATTGATTTTAACCTGCAAATGCTGCTATAAACTTTGCAGTGTTGCGTCAGCCGCGTATCATGTCATGATATTAGCTTGTTTAAAAAAAAAAATGGCTCGTGCTAAGTTTTCCTCAACTCTTTATCTGGGAGGACCCTGTCCCTAATACTGATTTATCACGCAGATATTTAATAATTTATAATGATTTATCACGCAGATATTTATTCAAAAAAAAACTGATATTTTATTACGCGTACTTTCCGGACGAGTCTGTTCCGTAGAATAATAAATTATTTATAGAAAACACGATTTTTTTAGTTCCTGCGCTTCGCAGTTATAGTTTCCCTATCAGACACCGCGCGTCGATACGAGCAAACGCATCCGTTGATTTACGATCCATTCATATTTTTGCGCCACATTCAAAACCCGGGGTCAACAAGCGACAAGCGGGTTTGATGAAGAGTATCACGACCATATTTCCTTCCGCCGTCGCCGTCGTCACCACCGCCGCCGCCGCCGCCGCCAGGGGACGAGCGAGAGAATGACAAAGGCCAAGTGGCGAATTTTGATCGATTTCGGTCGAACGGAGTTCGGAAATCACTTCCAGAGCCTGATGAACCTGTCTTGTTTAGAAGCGGAGCAGCAACCGCACCGATGAATGCCGCCCCGGAGGGAAATAAGAAAGAACGGATGGGATTTTTCACAAGAAACTGATAAATCTAAATGATGGATTATGAAAGTGAAGTGACGGTGGTTGAAAAATTTGCTGCGATTGTAAAGTTTTTTTTTTTGCTGTTCCCGCAGAGAGGATTTAGGGACATGATTTATTAGACCGACACAGCTGCCTTGAATTATATTATTGGCAGATTATTCTTCGGCTATAAATCAATGGTTGAATAATTTAGTTTTTTTTTTCAAGCGACTTTATTGAACAAAAAGTAATGTACGTAAATAAATTTTGGTTCTCTATTGTATGGATACATCAACTGGATCTAATCTTGCAATTGTGGAATGGTGCCAACCTTCTGATATGCATTACCATTGCACAAATCATTACGAAATTGTTTCCAATTAATTCCGCAATTAATTCGAGGAATATAAACGGAAAACAGCATTTTTTCGCACACAACTTCCGAGCTTAATATGACTCACAAATAAAACACATTTGCCCAGACTGGTTAATGCGGGTTTTGTTATGGTATATTCTTTAATTAATTTTTTTAGATTGGGATAAATATTTAGAATGCAACAATAAATTTTGAAGAGATAGTGTCATATCACTTCAAGATTTGTTCATCTTCTCAATAACGCTCTTTGGTTTATCAAAGTTGTAAATACAACAGTTGTAAATACAACTGTTCCAACCATTTTGATAGCCAGAAGTTCAATGAATGAAGCTTTTGAGTACAGTGAATTATATGTGATTACTCACTATATTAAGTGCTAAACTCAATCTTGCAACTTTGCAGTGGAAGAGTAAATGGCGTCGAGTAAATTCGACGAATTCTGAAGCGGATCAATACGTCTCTGGATAGATGGCAATGTAGGGTGAAAAAGAACTACAATCAGTCAGAGTGCATCGAGTACCGCCCGCTCGGGAAAATGCAAAAGTTACAAAGGACCAAGTTACTGGGAACCAAATCGACATTTACTACTGCATCTGATGCCATTGGATCAGTCCGTTACCCGACGCTCGGATTGAAAGTTCGCACGGAAAGTTCATCCGCTTTTGTGGTCGTGCGGCTCCATCACATTGAAACTCGGCCACGGTCATCGATTCGAATAAATCAGAACTGGAACTGCGACTTTCGTTAGAGACGATTGATGGCTGGAAAGGGATTTGCCTTTGTTCCCCATTCTTCCGCTTCAGTGCAGTGCTCATCCCACCGGTGACAATGACGATGTGGTTTCGAACTTTATCACTCTGGCCAGAAAGATTAGATTGGTACGTCATTCGTAGATACAAGGTCAGATATGTGCTTGTACTACCATGATTGCCCGATTGATTTCGATGTTCGAACTAATAAAACGTAGATTTGCAGGAATGAGATGAGAAACATTAGAGCACCAGAAATTTTATAATAGCAATAACATTTCATTTAACAATCAATCCCCAGTCGAAACACTTTCAACACCACGACTCACTGCAAAAGTAATTCCGGTAAAATCGTACAAGTATCTGAATTATGAATGATTCTTGTTGGCCTTTGCCCATTCCAGTCCATCATCTGTCGTACATCAGCAAACGGTCCGAATCATCGACTTAAGTTAGTAACGAACAACTTCCGCACCTGAGTCGACACCGGTAGGAGGGCACGGGTGCGGGTAATGCCACGTTCGAGCTGCAATCACAACGATTGCCGAGATCAGATCCAATTTGGTTCAATCAAAACCACTTGAAGATAATGATTGATGTACGAGCCAGAAACGGGCGTACGCAGGTCGATGCTAATACACTAACCTGTGCCCAGTTTCGATTGACACACAGAAATACAAAAGCACCGAGCCGTCTAGTACCGGTAAATGGTCCAACAAACCGACTAGTTCATTCATTCATTAATTCATTCTTCAGGTTATGATGGGGCGTGTCAACGAGTTTCCTCAGCCTACACTTACACCATTGTTGACAGCGTACCGTCAACCTGATTGATTTCGAGTATTTCGTAGAATTTTTTTCGAAGAAATTATCGCTTCCGTGACCTTAACCGGACGGAAAATTGTTACTATTTTTGGATCGGGGAGCTGCACGAAAGAACTAAAGTGTAAATGGTGATGATAAATGCCGTGAATAAAGGTGCTGATTTCGTGGTGCTTGTAACGATTTCAAGGCTCCATTAATTGGAAAAATACCTGATAAGAACTCATTTGTTAGTCTAAGCTAATTATATGTTACGAGAAGAAATTTTGCTGTTTTTTTCTTGTTTATTCAGGATGAAAGTCATCAAAATATTTTCTTTCTCGGCCGTGAAATTTTGTTTTGTTGACCTCTCCGATCTATTTGAGTTACCATCTGAGAAGAGGATGTTTTACTAAACAGTTAAAAATACCAGTAAATTAGTAAAGAATCAAACCCACGCCCATCATTTAATTACCAACGGCGAGGTTGATGACAAAAAAGCTTTCGCTTTTTTGTTACTAGTCCAAAATCACCAGTCATTCCCCCAACTAAATTTAAAATCGCTCCAGACCTACGCCCACTTCGCGACCGGACGCAGACAGACTGCGTGTAGTTAATGTCTGCTATCCACTAAATTTTTCCTTTTTTTCTTTTTCTCTCTCCACTCAACAGATCACAAATCAATACTTGGTAACACAGACTGGAGAAAGCTCTGGATGGAAACGGGCCAGCTTGGAAGCGGTGGTGGGGGGACATCCAGCAGTAGTGGTGGATCCAGTTCCAACGGTGCAGGAGCGGGAGGAGGTATCAGTGGTATCAGCGCGGGAATTGGAACTGTCAGTGCTGGCATCGGCAGTCCTAGGATAGACAATCACCTCGACAGCAGCGATTCGACGCTGCTTGATGATGGCGAGGTAAGTGAGCCTTTAATCTTCTGTTTGTTTTGTTTCAATGGGGACAAGTGAATTAAATACAGTTGGCCGGGTACCGTTCGTCTCCGCCGAAATTGCACACCGTTTGCAATACTGAGCAGTTCCACAAAATAGTCCCAGTTTTAATATTTTTTTCAAATTGTCATTTTTGATTTGGCTGACACCTTGCATAGACGTTTTTATAGGCGAACGATTCCATTTTGTGCAATTGGTTTTTTTTTTTTTTTGACACGACTCATTTTTGAGATTTGATGTTGTTTTGGAAAGGTATTGATGATTGCAAATATTTTAAGGAACAGAACGGTTTGTTTGATTGGTGTGACGTCTTCGGCAAAGTTGTAGATACTAATTTTGTCTTTCCAAAAAAAAAAAAACAATTAAAAAAAAAATTTTTTCTGAAAAAAAGTTAAAAGAAAAATTGAAAATAACTATCTAAAATTAAGCTCATCCTTTGCAAAACAATTTTTTAATACAAAAACTACAAAAGAATACCTAAATAAGGCAACCAGTCCGATCATGGAGAAATTAAAAAAAAAATATGATTTCTTGAAAAAAAATCGGAAATCAAAAATATTTCTACAGCCAGAACGGTTTCAATGATTGGCATGGAGTCTTCAGCAAAGTTGTATATAACAATTTTGTGCTTCCATAAAAATATGCCCCTCGAAAAAAAAAATTGTTTTTCTTAAACATCACAACTTTTTTTTCTTGATTTCTCCATGATTGCACCGGTTTAGGTAATTCAGGTGATCTTTTGTAGTTTTTATATGGAAAAAATAGTTTTTTTTAAAAAAGCTTTTTTATTTAGATAAATAATTTTTAATTTTTCTTCAATTTTTTTCCAGAAAAAAAACTATTTTTTGTAGTGTATTTTTTTTTCAGAGAGACAAAATTATTTTCCACAATTTAGCCCAAGGCGTCACACCGATCAAACGAACCGTTATGGCCATGAAAGTATTTGTATTCATCAATAACTTCCCAAAATAGCATTTTTCAATAGCTCCTCAAAAATGAGTCTTGTTCCAATATATTAAATCAATAGTACAAAATGGCATCTTTTACATATAGAAACGTATATGCAAAGTTTCAGCCAAATCTAAAATGGCCGATTAAATTGGTTGTCCGTTTTTTGTGGAATTGCTCCACTGCAAAAACGAGAGCGAAAGCATCCGAAAGAATTGTTTCTAGAGTCATAGTATCTTCGGCAAAGTTGTTGCATTAATTATTTTCCATTTTCTAGAAGTTGGAAAGTTTGTGACTAATTCACCAAAACGTGAGAAACGAATATGTCTTTTTCCATTTTACCATTTAAAAATTCACTTTGTTCGGCAAAATTGATCAACGTTCTACAAGAAACAACTTTGTTGAAGACATCATTCCTCTATCTACCTTTTCTGCTAGCAAACTAGCGCATTTATTGAATAAATTAGTGCATTTAGATTAACCTCCGGAAATCACAATAAAGGCAAACATAAAAAATATCTCTTGGTCTCATTTTGAAAGGCATACTTGACTCTATAAATGGAGGAACTTTTAGAGATATGTTATTTTTTAAATTTGAGTAAATTCAATTTAAAAACAAGACAAAAATTTCAATAATTTTATACATTATGCATATAAAAGCCAGATTTATTTTTTGGTATTTTTTCTTATAACTAGACGTCATTACCTTTAATTTGACCCAAAAAGATCGAAAATCGATCAACTGGTTCGAAAGTTATGATTTTCTTTAAAATTAAATACATCAAACACAGTCGTTTTTTATGGTCACCCTATTTCGAAGTTGGTCACGCAAAGTGCTTCAACTGTGCTCAAAATCGCAGGGATGCATCTATGTTGAGAATAATCAAACTCGTATTGTTTCGTTGGGTTGTTACGGGGACCAGCTCCG
This sequence comes from Wyeomyia smithii, assembly GCF_029784165.1. Taxonomy (NCBI): domain Eukaryota; kingdom Metazoa; phylum Arthropoda; class Insecta; order Diptera; family Culicidae; genus Wyeomyia; species Wyeomyia smithii. The sequence continues at coordinate 22,029,995 of NC_073695.1, forward strand.
AAATAGGGTGACCATAAAAAACGGCTATATTCGATGTATTTTATTTAAAAAATTCATAACTTTTGATCCAGTTGATCGATATTCGATATTTTTGGGTCAAATTAAAGGTTATTACGTCTAGTTATAAGAAAAAATACCAAACAATAAATCTGGGTGCTTTTATATGCATAATGTATAAAATTATTGAAATTTTCGTCTTGTTTTTAAATTGAATTTACTCAAATTTAAAAAATAAAATATCTCTAAAAGTTCCTCCATTTATAGAGTCAAGTATGCCCTTAAAATTGAGACCAAGTGATATTTTTTATGTTTGCCCCAAAATGAATAACATACAAATGAAAAACGCATATTTTTTGATGAAGAATATTAATAACCTTGAGTAAAATTGAGATATTTACGATGTCAGCGTTGCAAATTGTTTCTCTTAAACAGCTCTAAGAGTCGTTCAAAGACAGTTTTGAGATGAAACTTGAAATAAAAAAGTTAGAGCGTAAAATCTGTTTTTTCAAAATAAATCAGTTGTTTTCAAAGATAGAGAAAAACTTTGGTTTACAAAGTGTCTTAAAATTAATGGAGCTACAACATTGTAGAATAAATTTTTCTTCTATTTACAAAGATAAAAAAGTTAGATACTTGATTGCATCGAAAATGTTGGTCACCCTAATTTTTGATAATTTTTTAATGAGCGCTTTATCATATGTAACAACTTTGTAGAAGAAAGTTTTTATCTAAAATGTTGCTATAGAGCTCTAGACCCAAATTTCCCCCTAAATTTGGTTTCTGGACCATTGTGCAATGGAACAACATTAATTAACAAAATTATTTACTAACTTGTTTCATATATACGCAAGAGCTTTGCAGTTTTCAACAAAGTTGTAAACCATACAATTCTAGGGAATTTTATGGAGGATACGTAATTTCTCTTGAAGAGCCCTAACTATTTCGAAAGAGTTTGTAGAAAACCGGAATATCCAAATAAGCCCCAAATCTTTTTTCCATTATTTGGGCAATTTGCATTGCATAAAATACAGTAGATATTTCAACGCAATTATTGGTTAGTTTAGTGTGTTGGATTTAAGTTAAAACAGAAATTAATATAATTGCGTTGAAAAGCAACGTGTTGATCAAACGTAGTGAAATTAGTAGTACTTTTATTGAGTTGAAATTGAGTTTCAAATTATTGCTCCTAAACCCTCTACAAACAGAACGTCATTATACAAAAAACAACCAGGGCTTTCGTTCTGAATATTGCCTATTCGGAGAGAGCCTTGAATGTCCAAGAACAAGTTATTATTTCTTCAAATGGTGGATTACGATCCCACTTCTGACACCACAAATCAGGCGCTACCAGAAAATTTAGTCTATAAAGGAAAGTAGACATAGTATATAACACGCGGGCGATTCAACTCTGGCGAAATACCTTAACCAAAGAGATTTATTTTATTCGCTCAATTTATTCCTTAAATATTCAGTTCATAGTTACACTGCCCATCATAAGTTTGGAATCGCTTCACTGAGTATTGCAACATTCAATTCGAATATTGGAGCGCTACCTCAAAAAGTTAAGCATGACTTGGAATAGACGGTAATCTCATGCTTCCGACGGCCTGGTCTTTAGTTAACTTGTTAGGAAAGTTAAGGGTTTTTAGGTGGTGGAGATTCAGTGCTAAATTCCATCATTGTGTGGCGCAAGTCAGCCCAAAATCGTCGTATTTTGATCTTAATTTATCTCACAATTACAAATTCCTAGAAAGAGGCAGCTGTTAGCAAAATAATTTAGAAGGGCAAGGGTTTCTAGATGGTGGAGTTTAGTACGGAAGTTCACCGTTATGCGGCGCTTATGTGCAAACAATTTTTTGGTATTTTGATCTTAATTTATCACATAATTCCGAGTTAGAACGGTTTGTTTGACCGCTGTGAGGTATTCGGCAAAAATGGGAATAGTATTTTTGTTCTTCTTTAGGCCAAAGCGGTTTGTTTGATCGGTCTGACGACTTCGACAAAGTTGTTGAAAATGATTTTGTCTTTTCGAAAATAATATACGCTCTAAAAAAAATTATTTATTTTTCGAAAAAAGTAGAAAGAAAAATTTTAAACAAATTATCTAAGAGAGCTCAATTTTTCAAAAATCTAATTTTGTATTTATAAAAACAACAAGGATTACCTCAATAATGCAACCGGTCCGCTAATGAAGAAATCAAGAAAAAAAAGTTATGATATTTTGAATAAAAAATTATTTTTTTTACAGGGTACATTTATTCATGAAAGGACAAAATTATTATCTACAACTTGCCAGAGAGTTTATTCCAATCAAACAGACCATTTTGCCTGTATAAATATTTTTTATTCTACATAGAGTGCTCTATTGGAAATTAGAAATATGTTCACAGCCAAAACGATTTGAATGATTGGCATAGTCTCTTCGGTAAAGTTGTAGAGAACAATTTTGTCCTTCCAAAAAAATGCATTTCGAAAAAGAAATTTTAATTTTTTTTAAATCATAACTTTTTTTCTTGATTTCTACATGATCGGATCGGTTACACTGTTTAGGTAATCTTTTGTAGTTTTTGAAGAATAGATTTTAGATAACTAATTTTATTTATTTATTTTTTTTAAATTTTTTTCAAAGAATAATTTTATTTTTTTAAAAGAGTTTATTTTTTTCGAAAAGGCAAAATTATTATCTGCAACATTGCCGAAGACGTCACACCGGTCAAACAAACAGTTTTGGCCCTAATTTTTTTTGTAATCATAATACCTTCCCAATATAGCATTTCAATAGCTTCTCAAAAATGAGTCGTGTTCCAAAAAAATCAAACCAATAGCACAGAATGGCATCTTTTGTCTATAGAAACGTCCATGCAAAGTTTAAGCCAAATCAAAAATGGTCGATTAAATTGGTTTCCCGTTCTTTTGTGTGCTCACACTGTGTTTGTTTTACATGACGTTTCGGCCTACCGTCATTCAGCCATCGTCAGATCTAAAATTTCATTTGAACATTAGTCACACAACACGTACCATACAAGTTCATTAAGCAGGCAGTATGTGGAGTAAAGAGAGCGGAAAATAAGCGAACTGGAAATATGATACAGATTTGGAAAAATATACCGCATCCCGACGGGAATGAACGTACCATACAAAATTTCATTTTAGACTTACATAACAAAACAACGTTCTTCTCCCACCAGTGCACAGTGGTCCAATAAGGCAAAAAGTGGAACTCAATTCCATAGCGCCTTTTACCTTCATCCTAGCTTAAAAGTGTCTTCGGAACAATTGTTGGTATGAATGACCCGCATAATCGTAAATTGTCAAAAAGTATGAAAAGTTTACTATACTAAAAAGAAAAAGAAAATAACTTTTTGTGTTAAGAGATAGAAGAATAGTTTGTTCAGCAAAGTTGTAGAAAATTCAAAAATATGAAACTTTGTTGAACAAATGAAAATCCTATCTTCTTTTGGTACAAAGTTATAAAGTATATTACATGGACCTTACTAGAAAGTTTTTAGCATTTACACGAAAGTATTGTTCGGAGGAATTGTAAGGGCACACAAAACACACATTTTTGCCATAGGTCATATATCTCCTGGACTTTTCCTTACAAAGTGATCTCATATTTATAGCTTATTTTTTCGATAACTTGAAGAACGCATAGGTTGAAAAGGGGCAAGTGGAATCATGATGTCAATACTTTTCCTTGAAGTAAAACTGAAGTACTATAAACTCCTTTAGGTTCCATTTGTCCCAATTCACCCATATTTTGGTACGGCGAGCATATGTTACAGTAGGATTTCATATATCCAAAATACTAACTTTTTTGTGTTAAGAGATAGAGGAATGGTTGATTCGGCAAAGTTTTATAACGTGCAAAAATATTAATCTTTGCTGAGTAAACAAAATTCCTATCTTCATTGGGTACAGAGTTACAGAGTATTTTCTGTAAAAGTTACTCAAAAGTTAATTTTTTCACTTAACTTTTGTTAGCTACATTTTACAAGAAAACATTGTTCTAAAGAAACATTTGGACATACAAAACACACGTTTTTGTTGAAGACTACACGTCTCCAGGACTTTTCCTTACAAAGTAATAGCACATTTCAGCATATTTTTTCGATAACTTTAACAACGTATAAAATAAAGATTAAGTGGACAGATGGAACTTATAACAGTTCTGAGCACTCGAGCTATACTTCGAGAAAAAGTATTAACATCATGATTCTACTTGCCCCTTTGTACTTTATACGTTCTTAAAGTTATCAAAAAAATAAGCTAAAACATGCTATAACTTTTGTAAGGAAAATCCTGGAGATGTGTGGTCTGCATTAAAAACGTGTGTTTTGTATGCCCAAATGCTTCTTTAGAACAACGTTTTCTTGTAAAATGTAGCTAACAAAAGTTAAGTGCAAAAATTAACTTTTAAGTAACTTTTACAGAAAATACTCTGTAACTCTGTACCCAATGAAGATTGGAATTTTGTTTGTTCAGCAAAGATTCATATTTTTGCACGTTATAAAACTTTGCCGAATTAACCATTCCTCTATCTCTTAACACAAATAAGTTAGTATTTTGGATATATGAAATCCTACTGTAACATATGCTCGCCGTACTCTAATATGGAAGGATTGGGACAAATGGAACCTAAAGGAGTTTATAGTACTTCAGCTTTACTTCAAGGAAAAGTATTGACATCATGATTCCACTTGCCCCTTTTCAACCTATACGTTCTTTAAGTTATCGGAAAAATAAGCTAAAATATGATATAACTTTGTAAGGAAAAGTCCAGGAGATATACGACCTTTGGCAAAAATGTGTGTTTTGTGTGCCCTTGCAATTCCTCCGAACAATACTTTCGTGTAAAATGAAACTAACAGAAGTTAAGTATAAAAAACTAACTTTTAGGTAAGTTCCATGTAATATACTTTATAACTTTGTACCAAAAGAAGATAGGATTTTCATTTGTTCAACAAAGTGTCATATTTTTGAATTTTCTACAACTTTGCTGAACAAACTATTCTTCTATCTTTTAACACAAAAAAGTTAATTTTTTTTATTTTTAGTATAGTAAACTTTTCATACTTTTTGACAATTTTCGATTATGCGGGTCATTAATACCTACAATTGTTCCCAAGATACTTTCAAGCTAGGATGAAGGTAAAAGACGCTATGGAATTAAGTTCCACTTTTTGCCTTATTGGATCACTGTGCAGTGTGGTTTACTGACTGACTTTTCTGTTCAAATTTTCAAATTTATTATTTATATACTACCCCTGTGTTGGTAACTTTAAATTTTTTGTTACGGCGATGGAACCCTTTCTTTCGCAGCGGTCTGCTCTACGAGGCAGGTTGCGGAAGCGACCCTCGGGAACACAAGTCAGCCAAAAAATCGGTGGCTACGGGGATCCCGTGGGTCACCGTGGTAGATTTGAAGCGCCAAGAAGATGTGCCATGCCAAAATGGTGAAGCGGTCAAACAACCAAGGAAGGTCAGGAAAGCACAGAGTAGGGGGGATGGCTTCATACTCCAAACGGACGCGTCAAAGTATTCAGAAGTCTTAGATTAAATAGGAGAATAAACCCAACTCAAGGATCTAAGGGCGGATATGCGGAATATCCATCGATCTCGAACTGGCGAGATGATACTCGAGCTCCAGAAGGACGCCTAGAACAAAGGAAATATCTACAAGACGGTAATTGAGCGGGTTCTAGGGAAAGAGGTGCAAGTTCACTTCAGAAGTGACTCTTCAGCTTGAAAACCTGGACGAACTTACCGAGGGGTGCAACGGTGCACAAGCCCACAAGAAGCCATAGAGTCAACCCGCCTCCCGAAGGGCCCAGCTTGCCATTCTCCGACTTGCATCGACAGATAAGAATCTGACACAGAAGATAGCCAAACTTAAAGTTGGCAGGTCAGTAAGGCCCCTGGGTATACTCCAGCGACCAAAGTTTGCTTCAAGTGCTTTGAGGAAGGGCACAAATCCTGGATCTGTAAGTAAGGGTCCCGACAGAAGCCAATTGTACAGGTGTTGCGATGGGACAGGTCATAAAGCGAAAACTTTATGGTAGGCCTGCAACCACATGCGTTAGCCATCGCCGTCGTATCGGACTCCTATCGCATTTCTCTCGGATACAATAACTGGGTTGCGGGTAAGTCCTGTATGGCGGCCATATGGACGACAAGCAGGTTCTCGGTTCAGGAGGTTGTGTCAACCTCAAACGAAGGATACGCGGTTGCCAAGGTAAACAATGTGTCCTACAACTGCTGTTGTTACACTCCACCACGTTGGTCTATCGAAAAGTTAGTTCAGCCTTGTAACTATGGAGCTGACGGGTCTAACGCCGTTGGTGGTAGTGGATGACCCAAACGCTTGAGCTGTTAAGTGGGGGAGTTGCTGTACGGGCCAGAGGGGTCAAATCTTATTAAAAGTTTTGGCGAATTTCAATCTAGATCTGGCCAACGTTGAGACTAAAAGTACATTCAGCAGACAAGATGCGGAGTCGATCATCGATGTGACGTTCTTCAGCCCAGCGCTGATCACGAACTGGTGGGTAGATAATGGCTAAACTAATAGCGGTCATCAGTCGATTTGCTGCAGTGTAGACCACAACGGGAGGCGACAACCAACGGGTAGAGCCAACACTTCAACCGTCCGCGGGTGGAAGACATTGCATTTCGATCGTGCTAACCAGTTAGTTACCACGATCGGCGCTTGAGAGTGCGATAAGTGCAAGCAAGAGGGCTTGCTTCAAAAGGCTATGCGTGAGTGCCAATCCGAACCCGTGGGGGATCATAATGGCCAAAACCAAAGGCGTAATGGCGCCTGCAGAGCGATCACCAGCAGTCATGCAGAAGTGCCTGGATACGACGAGTCTATTGGAGAGGTCAAGTTTATGGCCACGCACTGCTTACGCAAGCTCGAAGACTGGATGCACTCTAGGAAACTGGAGTCAGCGCACCATAAGACGGAAGTCACAGTTGTGGATAACCGTCAATCAGAGCAGAAGCCGGTGGTCAGAGTCGGAGACTGTATCTCAAATCGTTGTGGTTGTTGTGGTTGACGACAAGCTTAGCTTGGCCACATCAACTACATCTGTAAGAGGGCCTCAACGACTATTGCAGCACTATCTCGAATGATGTCGAATAGTTAAGCGATGTACGGTACTAAGCGGAAACTTCTTTCAAGCGTGGTTTCGTCCACATGACGGGCCAGTGTAATCCAAAGCGCTAGATACCTACTAACAGTTATATACTGAAAAGTACCCATAAACTCATGTATTTGAGGGTAGCCAGTGCGTAGCATACAGTGTCATACGATGCAATCTGCGTCTTGTCTGGCATGATACTTATCAGCATCGCCATTAAGGAGGATGTGGAGTGCTTCGATCAACGTGACAGAGGGAGCGAAGTACCAAAGGATCATTGACATTGGATGACCAGATGGCAGCGATAATGGGTCAAATCCGCGAAGTGTAGATGGACGCACAACCTGACAGATTCCATGGAAAATATGCAATTCGCAAATTGCACATTTTCCATACAATTGGTCAGAATGATAAGACATTCTCATTCAAACTCATTAAAAAAGAACGAGAATCAACCGAGTTGCAACTCCTAACCAAAAATGCAATTACTTGCGTGTTTGAGTGCTTTCATGCATCTTTAAAAACCATCAAATCAAATTTCAATTGGTAGATTAAAGTCAGATTTGCATGCCAACGCAGAAACCAATTTGCTGCTACCGAAAATCATCAACTCGCCAAATTTAATACGTGACGGTATGACTGCATCCCGTTATAAAATCTAATCGCAAAAATCAACACGACCGATCTTCTACCTGATGCGAAATCTTCCCCGTAGCACGGTGAAGCAAATCAATTCGTGTGCTCTAATCCAGTTATGACACGGAACAAATTTTCCACGGCATCATCATTATATTTTCCTGCCCAGTTCCATGGTCGCAATTTTCCGTCGCAGCTGTTGCAGATCCTTCGCATAATTTGACCCAATCTCGCCACAAACCATTTTGCGTGCCTATATTAGGAAGCTCAGCCCGAAACCCCGGCGATGAATCATCCACGAGACAGTTGCGAAAAGGTGAGCAATAAAGTAGGATTTACATTAGAGTAGATAAACCTTCTTGTCCACGCGACGGCGTCCGGTATTCCCCTGGCCGAGTGCTGGCACCGGCGGTTCATCATGGCGAATCGTCGTCAACGAGAGCGAAAAAATATTACCCGGAACCCGGAACCGGGTCATAACGAGCGGGTAATAAATAGCCTCGCCATTTTTCTTCCTCCCGCACGCAGCCGCGGCGGTTACCGGACCTCCGGAGGCTGCAGTGGAACCGTTTCACTGCAAGCTCGGCCACATATCGGTAATGTATGGATCTCATTTCGTTTGCTGCGTTTGCTGGTCGATCGGTTGGTGGTGAGTGCGGTGCGGTTGTTAGCATTTTGCTCATGGTTAGACGGTCGATCGGACGGTTTATTCCCGTGTGGCCGGCGTAGTGTGCGGGTTGCGGGGGCCCGGCTATTCTGCTGTTAGTTTATACAAATAGGATGCGTTGGCGGGTGGGGATGGCCACCACCTTTGATGACAAATGGGATTTGACCACTTTCGTATATCAATATTTCGCAAACAACTGTGCAACTACGCTCGATTATTTCTAACTGATGGATGTGGCAAATGTCTGGCGTAGGAATCCATTTCATGATGCGAAAAAAAATGCACATGCAACACTTGCTATGCACTTGTGGGAATTTCAACTGAGAGCATTCGAAAAGTTTCACTCCCAAATTGTTTAGTGCAACACAAGCAGATGGTCAAACGGTTTTTAATCATTGATTGGAATTGCAATTAAACTACAGTGTCAAATTGTAGCAAAAAGTTAATGGAAAATGGTACGAGCCAATATTTGCTATCGTTCTTATTAACATACTGGTTTGGTTGGTCAGTATCTGATACTCCGACTCCCAGCCTTCTAATGGTGCCCTCAATACTTTTTTGTTGAATTTCTATAATAAATGCTACTACAGAAACCGAGGTGCCGAATTGCCCTAGCATTGCGTAGCAGCCATTTTGGTCTGAGCATCGGAAAATTGCTCCGTTCAGAAAGCAAAATAACAAACCCGAAGTGACCACAGACCGCAATTTTGAGCATTGCACTTCCCAAACAAATCCCGAAATCATTCTGTACCCATTAGCAAGCACTAGTTTTCGGTAGCGACCGGAAATTTGCAAGTACGTAAAACACAGTTTCACAAACACCCACTCCGAATGATACGGGTCAGCGGTCGGACCCGGCTCTGTAGTAGCCAGAGCAGTTCAGTTAAGCTCAATGGCCGGTTCGAGCCTCATCATCGTGTAGCCGAAAGTTGTCGGTGGCGTCGCAAGCGGGTAGCAAATTGTACAGTTTAATAATGGTTAATCAGGCGACTGCACTTTGGTCGTGCTCGAATCCAGTGGCACACTTTATTTTTGATTGAGGTAAACAAGTAAGTGAATGTTTCACGTCAGATTTGTAATTGATAACGTCATTGAAGTTGTTTTCAAATAGAAAACTGATTTTTTGTCCAATTGCATGTTCAAAAGCAGCAAAAAAATCAAAAAGTCAACCGTGTTAACAATGGTTAGCTCGCTAGTTTTCTACTGCAAACAGAAAGTCGGTGTCAAAAGTCGGAAGTCGATGCTCACGGTTTGTATCCAAGTTCAAAGCTTTAATTCGCATCCAATTCCGGGTGCATGCTTTGGCCTTTCCTACCATTAGCTGGAGCTCGGACACAATCCTCGCATGTGATGAGAATATTGTACTCATAGTTCATCCACAGAGCCGTGTGTACGCATCACTAACAGTAACACTAACCTTTCTGTGCACATGAACATTGAACGAACGTACGAACGTATGAACGTGGGGGGGAGTCATTAAATTGAAAGTTGTCTCTGAAGCGTTCGCATAAATTTGGCTAAACTTTGATCATTAAGGTTTCCAGGGAAAGTTAGGCATTTTGAACTCGTTAGCCAGTTGCCGGCTTGTCTCTGGAGTCAGTTAAAATATATGCCCTTTAAAAAAAGCACTCAACGAGTGGGAAGAGACCAGACTGTTGCTATGCATGCTAAGTTTCGACATCTGCTAATAGGTAGCAAGTTGAGTTGAGCTCTGCCCAAGGATTTTGTATTGTAACTTTAAAGTATGACCGTTTGATGTTTCATGTTTATGCAACGATGCGTGCTGGATGCATTCGCAAAAAGTTCGACACTACTTGTGTGTCGAAAAGTTTCCAAAGTTTCTCTGACGCAGTGCATCAGCGTGTGCGATTTGCAGCGTTATTGCAGTAGGTAGCATGTGACATACGACGGATGGCTTGCCTCACAATGGGGAAACTTTTTTAATCAATCTGCAAGCGTTATGAAATTATCTGCCGGAGTAAAAAAAAGTTTTGCGATGTAGGAAGTGCAATTGGCTCTCAACTTTCAAGTCCCTATCGTGTCGTAACTAGTTGTTGAAAAAAAGAGCAACTTTATATTGCAGTTGGCTACTGCTTAATACGATATAGTTGAAGAAGTGAATAAAATTGTTGTACCTACTAGAAAATAAGTGTACTCTAAATCGAAAAGTTAAGCACTCTTACTCTTAAAGCTGACAAAAAGTTCGGCAATTTATCAGGAGAAAAAAAATAACAAATCCACTAACAGATAACATTAACTGAAAATTTAAAACAAAATTGAACAAAAATGGGATACAAAAAACATTCAAAAGAAAGTTTTTATTTTTTCAGATATGATTTTTTTTTCAGAGTGCGCTGGAAAAGAGAAAAACCTTAACTAATCCACCTAGCGATCAGACCCAGCCTTTCTCATTCAATTTTTTATTTGCAAAAATAGATTTACATGAACGCTTCAATCCAATAAAAGTATATTCACTCTGTAGGTTCTAAAATATTGATGTTGTAATCTTGACATATAAAAATAAGTCAAGTCTGTCTGTCTATCTGATCCATATAGGCCCGAAAACTACCGAACCGATCGACGTGAAAATTTGTATGTAGGGGTTTATGGTGCCGATAAAGGTTCCTATGATAGTTTGAGACCCCTCCCTCTTCTGGAAGGGAGGGGTCCCATACAAATGAAACATAAATTTCTGCACAACTCAAGAACAAACCAAGCAAATGAAACCGAATTTGGCATGTGGATGTTTTAAGGGGTAACTAATATGTCCATAATAGTTGGATGAAACACAAATTTGTGCACATCTCGAGAACTAATCAACCAAATGGAACAAAACTTGGCAGGTAAATGTTTTTAAGTGGTAACAAATATGTACCCAATGGTTTGAAACCCGACTCCCTCTTCTATAAGGGAGGGTTCCCATGAAAACGAAACACAAATTTCGCACAGCTCAAGAACCAAGCAAGAAAATACAACCAAATTTGGTATGTGAATGTTTTTAGAGGTAACAAATATGTCCATAATGGTTCGACGCCCCTCCCTCTTCTAGAAGTACATGTTTCTTCACAAATTTTTGCACATCTCGCGAACTAATCAACTAAAGGGAACCATATTGGCAGGTGAATGTTTTTAGTGGTAACAAAAATATGTTCCATAATCGACCTCAGACAACATTCTGGATTGTAAGATAGCAACTTCCGGTTTCTGGAAAACAGCCGAAAATGACCGATTTCCACCCAATATAATAATATCCGGATCTAGAATAATACACAGGAGCTAAAATCGACCACAGATAGCATTTTAAATTCTAAGATGGCGACTTCCGGTTTCTGAAAACAGCAGAAAATGACCAAATACCCAATATGAGTTTTTCTTTAACCAGTATGCCGTTCAAAATCCAGAAATTGTCTCCAAATGCCATTATGAAACCAAAATGGCGACTTCCGGTGTCGGAAAAACAGCGGCAAATGACCAAATACCACCCAATATGGGTATTTCCGGAACCGTAATGATGCACTGGAGCTACAAATCGACTTCAGACAGCATTTTGAATTGTAAGATGGCAACTTCCGGTGTCTGGCAAACAGCCGGAAATGACCAAATACCATTCAATATGAATGTTTTCGGAACCAGAATTACGCCCAGTTGACATAATTGATTTCACAGGCAATTTTAAAGTCCAAAATGACGACTTTCGGCTTCTGAAAAACAGTCCAAAGTGACCAAATATCACCCAATATGAGTTTTTCTTTAACCAGCATCCTAAATACCATTTTGAAATCCAAGATGGCGACTACCGGTTTGTGAAGAACAGCCTAAAATAAACAAATACTATCCAATATGAGTATCCCTGGAACCAGAATGATGCAAGGAGCCAACAATTGACCTCAGGCACCATTTTGAATTGCTAAATGGCAACTTATAATAATACTCAATATGGATATTTCCGTAAACGTGATGATGCATAGAAACCAAACATTGACCCTGGACACTATTTTGAATTTGAAGACGACCACTTTTAGTTCTGGAAAACAACCAAAATTACCTCCCAATATGGGTATTTCCGGTGTCAGATTGATGCCAGAAAGTCTACTGATAATGACAGAATACCACCCAATATGAATATATTCAGAATTAAGGCGATGTACAGAAGCCAAAAGACGAGGATGTTGTCATTTCGATAAAACCAATCATTTCAAACGATTTGTTTTTTGACTTTGATCATATCCTATGGCAGATTCGTCGTGCATTTGCAGACTCCAAACAAACCGCAAGGAATCAATGAACTTGGAACGTTCAAATAGTACGACACCGCATTTAAATTATGTTGAGGCCACATATATCGATCAAAGCAGGTATAGTTTTAAATAGTCTTCGAATTTCTCTTCTTTCAATAACTTTGAGCCACATATCAAATTGTTATGAAGTTTGTTATTTGTAAGTTTGAGAGATGACTCGTTCGTATGACACTAGTTATGTTCAAATAAGTCGTGTAATCTTTGAGATAAAAGACTTTCGTTGTTTTATTAACAATTTAATTCATAACGGTTGCTTGAGTTCGATTATAGTCAAATGAAATGGGAACGTGTAGAGCAGCCAAACATCGAAACCACGTGTTCAATCATAATTCATCAGTTAACCCTAAACTAGCCCGCTCATTTGATAATAATAATCAAATCGGTTGTGTAGTTCCTGAGATAATGAAGTTTCGTGATTTTCACAAGTCGGCACATTACAAATGAAGTTACAGTTAGATTACAGGAAAATTCAATAGGGTCTTCTGAGGCAGCTAGACCATTCATTTGACACTAATTTTGTGGAAATCGGGTCGGCCATCTCTGAGAAAAGTGAGTGAGTCCAAGTAGTCTTCGGAATATATTCCTTTGCATAGCTGGATTTCACATTTTCAAACATAACAGGCAAAGCAATAGTCCGATTGCAAAACAAATCAACAGAGTCTTATGGGGCAACTATACTTCATTTGACACTGATTTTATGAGAATCGGTACAGCCATCTCTGAGAAACATGAGTGAGATTAAACAGTCTTCAGAACACGTTTCTTTTCATAACTTTTGAACAACATATTCAATCTTTATGAAATTCAAAACTTAAGGGTTTTCTAGGTAGCCCGTTCTTTTGAGACCAATTTTGTTCAAATCGGTTGTGTAGTTTCTGAGATATTGATGTTTCATGATTTTCACATTTTTGAACATAACCTCTAAACTAAAAATCCGATTACAATAAAATTCAATAAGGTCTTATGGGGCAACAAGACCTTTCATTTGCAATTAATTTAATGAAAATCGGTTTAGCCATCTCTGAGAAAAGTGAGTGAGAATAAAAATCTGCACATACACACACACACACACACACACACACACACACACACACACACACACATACAGAAAATGCTCAGCTCGTCGAGCTGAGTCGAGTGATATATGCCATTCGGCACTTTGGTGAACTTTTATACTTTCTGTTTTGCAAGTGATTGCTATACCTTTCTAGGAGAAAGGCAAAAAGATTATTTAGTTTCCACTTGATAAAAAGTACATGTGGCAGCGTTTTATCATTGTACACCAAGTTCAATCAGTTTGGATACAATTTCAAAATTCGGTAGTGCTATGTAAATATAACACATTTGATTCAATAGTATTTCTTAATGAACTTCACAGCAAACATCTACAGCAGATGTTTTGGAATAGCCTGTCCCTTAGTAAGCTTGACTTGCTTCAAACTCCTTTCTCAGATGCCGCAGGCTAAACGCAAGGGTTCCATGGGTATTTCCTCATAGATTTTTTAGATAACTACTTCAAACTATTTCGAATTGTAGATCAAAAAAAAATAATATAATGAATTTTTGACATTTAACAAAAAAACATCAATCCTCTGTCATTTACGACATTTTTAACATTTTCGAATTTTTGACATTTTTGAATTTTTTGAAAATTTTGACATTTCTGACGAGAAAATACTTTACAGTCTTTGTAGCTTTTTCGGTCATTCCGGGTCTCTAAATCCATTCCATTTTGCTCCCAGTTTTGTCCCATTCCGTTGTTCATCCAACGTAAAAAAATGCCCGCACACTGAATTTCCTTTGTATACATCGTACCACAGCTTCGTTCATCCGCACATACCAGGATAGAACAAGACCCCAGTTTCCTCTTGTAGAACTCTCAACCTCTAGTCGCGCATTGCACTTGAGAAGTCCTTTCCGTCAAAACGTTTTAAATGAACTGCAAAATGTTTCCCAACAGACCCCAGGTTGATAACTGCTGTATGATATTGGGGTCCACGCTCGATTATTCGCTCTTGCTAGGTCGACAGACACTGAATTATCATGCTCATTCCCGTTGATGGTGTGTTGAAGTATTTTTCCTAAGACCGCGAAGTAAGTCCCCGTTTCATGTCCAGACCGAAAAGCATGTTGGCGGTGATCCAAAAGGTTATTAGATTCCAAGAAATGTTTCAGCCGTCTGTTAACTAACCTCAGTAGCGTAGCTAGGGGGTGCGGTTAGTGCGGTCCGCACCAGGCCCACCACTCAAAGGGGCCCCAAAATTTTGCGAACACCGAACCGGTCAACATGCCCATCTGAACTCAACCTCATCTATTTGTGCTCGCCACTCTGCCCTCGTGATCCACACGGACAGAGTAAACATGATACCGATGTTCATTTTTAACATGATTTGTGATTCGACTGACACTGAAGTTGAATGTTTTCCGATCGCAGAAAACATTCGATGCAACGTGGAAACACGTAACAAAGGAGCGATTTTTTGCGATGCTGAAAACGCTGTCTAGGTATTTGTTTAATTATTCATCTCATTAGGCCGACGTTCACGAAGAATGCATGGAGTAAACACCAGATTAACACGAAATCGTTGAACAAATGAACAAAATATGATTACATGCTCTCATAGGATCGCCCATCAATGGAAATTCGGTAAACTTAGTTGGTTTTATCCTGATTTTTGTAAAACAAACCATTTTTCACAACACTCCCATACTCATCTCACCTAAACCACTGCTTAATTATTCATTTCACGTCGCCCCCATATTTATCACACATTTGATCACTTTGTTAATGAACGTAGCCGCATACCGTCGTAATAGGTTACCTAGGTATCCGCTGTAGTTGTTTACACGCAAATTGGTAGTCTAGATATCCACTGCAGTGCTGTCGATTTATGTCAATTATGTCGGAATTATTCAAATTTAAAGCTTGTTTTTGGAAATTTAAGGTGAACATTTTGAAAATTAAAGTACTCTTAGTGCAGTGAGTGATTTTGTATAGTGATTAATACAAAATGTAGTCCGCAAATGATGAAAAAAAAAATTTGGTTGGCTGCTGAATGAATCCCGTTGTAGCCGTATAGAGCAATTGGTAGATTTCGTTTTCTTGGTTAGATGATCGAAATAAATGAGTTTCTCAATGTAGATGCCCGACTAATAATAACAAATCCAGAGATTCTAGGTAAGTTTCATGAGATATCTAAAGTGAACTAATAAGAATCCATTCCATGGATTAGTTGATTGGTTTAGTTAGAAAGTATGCGTTTTTTCTAGTTTTTAAGTGAATTTTCAATTGAGTTTTCGTTTTAGAATTATGAGCTGAGAATTTTTTTTAAGGGGGAGCTTAAATATTTTTGATAAATATTAGTAAATTATGAGTATGTGTGTCCAATCACAAATGGTGACATCTCAACACTGTTAGAAATTTGTAATTTTAATTGTCTGAGATGAATAATGGAACAGTTCCCTTATCTTTGTTGCTGTGTTTCTAACATAAAACAGAGCGAGGAAAATAAACCGCGTTCGCGCGTGACTATATAATTTCTGCTTTTGCCAACTAAATTCACGGAAAGTGAGTATCTAAATTAACCTTATTTCCGATTTTGCGGAAAACGGAATAAATAAGTATAGAGAACTATTTATTTTGTTTCTCTCGATTCCTTTCAAGAAAGAAAAAACTGCCCTGTCATTTTAATTGGGGGCCCACATTTTTGTTACCGCACCAGGCCCACCAAACCATAGCTACGCCACTGACTTACCTCTCCATGGTTTTCGATGTAAAATTCTTCAACGAAATAGCTGTATAGGCTGTAACCAGCCGGATATGTATCCCGACCATTCTGTTTAAGGATAGCTATGACCAGACTATGCTCCCAGTTCTATGAGAAGATTCTGTTAATACTTCCCCAAACCTCGGCAGAGTTCTGCTCCTTACTGATGGTGGTTCAAAAGTTGAACTTAAATACTTTCTGACGCTTGTGTACATTTTACCTCACATTTTGACATTTTAAAACATTATTCAACTTTCTCATTACAAGTTACCATAACTTCAATATATTGAGATATGAAATGTTCATTCAATCTATCGTATGCGTTAAAAAAACCGGACTCTTTCAGTATGGTGGTAAAAATTAACTAAGCTAGATAATTGAGTTTGATAAATTTCCCATGGAAGCTTACTCGCAAAAAAATTCTACGATCTTAAGTGCGGCATTCCGGCAATCAACCAGAACATTCACCATGGCGGACGAAAACATGCGTATAGGCATGTTTTTTAATTCTTTCTTCGTTTTGTTTATCAATTCCTCCTTAGTTCTCGCGACAAAATTGTTGGAATAGATCTTACACTTCAGGTTTGTCCAGAAATTCTCGATGGGACGCAACTTGGGAACGTTGGGCGGGTTCGCCAACTTGGGTACCACATCGATATTCAGCCGCTCCATCTCCTCAAACGATCACCGACGCCAGATCCGACCAAAACATCGCGTCTTCTGCCTTATGGTATTTCTTGATGAACGACGCAACTTCCGACAAACACTACGTACTATAGATTTCCTTATTCACGGCCAGTCCTGAGCAAAAGAAGAGCGGCTTAGACATCCCCTTCTCGCTGATTGTCAGCCACAGCTGCACCTTCTAGGGGAACTCGGTGTGTGTACTCCATCTCGGTGTTCACTTCCTTCGTTGGGAAAATAAAATACAAAGTGCCCTGCCAGTCGTTGCCATCCAGGTTGAGGCAGGTCTCGTTGTCCATCACCACCGCCACGTCGCAGTTTGACGGGAAAATCGACTTGACCATCTTATTCAACCACTGCTGCTGCGTCATTGCCTGCAGATCCGAGGCCAGTGGACGGGACTGTTGCTTTCTGACATGTATGTTGTTGGGTATAGGTCCGTTACCTTCCGTAGAATCTTCGATAGCGTTGAGAGCCTCCAACCCAACACTCGTCGGAATGGCTTCGGTGTAAGACGTGGAAAATAGTATTCAGTTCAAGCGGGATCCAAAGTCCCACTCGGAGAATGTCCAATAAAGTCATCAAACGCGCCGTATTATATCTCTACACTTTTATTAATTTTAGTGTATCTTCTAAAAAAATGCATGCCAATTAGATATAAAAACACTTTATTTTAAAGAAAGTGCTGTATGCCTATTTTAGGTTTATTCTTAATTTTAGGTTACTACACTAAGTTTAGAATTATGAATTTTAGCGATCCGTTCTGCTGTCGAGGTGCAATGCGACTCCTCTAAGATTTTTATCCGATCAGATTTATAGGTCCAACCGCAGCTGAATGCTTCTCCGGCGATGTTTTGATCCTCGATTTTGGAGTTAAGAGTAGCGAAATGATCTCTTATCAGCTCCTATCCTCTCCTATCAGCGATCGTGATCACTCCCACGGGCAGCTAGCAGTTGATGATGAACGTGTTGCGATGATTCTCCTGTGGTCTGGCTGGGATGGTAATCGGCTGCTTCGTTCGAGCATACGTCTTCGGATGAGAGTTTGTGATATTTTTGAATTTGTCATCAGGGTTGAAGTTACGGGTGGCGTTACCACTCTCGAACATATGTTCAAGTTCGCGAGACAGTTTTTCACTGTTTGGCCGGTTTGCATCAACCTCCCGGCCAAGCGCACGCAGCGATGTAACCACTTTTCCCTCGGTCTTCCATTCATTTACAGGAATGCAATAGATAACAGTGAAATAAGGCGGTTTCCATAAATTACGTAACGCTTATGGAGGGAATGGGGTATTCTTGAGCGTTACGATTTGTTAAACAGGGGAGAGGGAGAAGGTGAGTTCAGCGTCTGACGCAATTCGAGCTCCATCCACTCGTCTGTCAGCACAAATATTTTTGTTTTTTTTCCAGACGCACAGCTGCAATATGTAACACGCTACAACATAACAAACTGTTGCGTAACTGAAAGTGCACTGCATATGCTGTTATCTGATTCCATCCGACAGAAAAATAAAAATCCATTTGTCATTCCAAGCCGCAACACGATACGGGTTGTATTGTTGCGTGTGTGAGAGCTCAATCGGTTCTTTTGCGCTGGTTTCTAACATGGAATGAGATTATTTGCATTTTGCGTCTTGCGAAACTAGGAGAAGACAAAACCTAACAAACCTCACAAAACGGGTGTGGGTTCTTATAACATCTATATAAAAACCTGCTTCTGCTTGAACAAATCGTTTTTCTATCGGATGGTGCGACGGCATAATTCAGCAGCTGCGGAATCAGCAGCAATGGTGGAAGCGGCACTTCCTCCAGTAAAGCTCAGCCTTGTTTTGGCAACAGCACAAGCATTCTGGCAATCAAAATAATTTTTAGTGTTGAAACAGCTTTATCTGAGTGCCTTATTTCCACTGTCGAGATATCACTGTCAAAAAAAACACGATCGAATTGAACAACAAACTATTCTTTTGAGGACAACACAAAAAAATGGTTGAAGATTGAACATTTTCTGGAGAGGGTTTGCGCTATAATTGAAAGTGAATGTTATCTTATTCCGCATGTGCTTTGACTGTAGATACCAGACTTGGTAAAAGCACCGCTCCGAGCCGCTCGGTGACATCGCCAAATTCTAGGCACCCATCACCACGAGCGTATTATCTTTTCATGCGACATTCGCAGCAAGCCCCAGCTCGGCGCAAGAGCTAAGAAGTAGAGATGGTCGGGTATGGGAAATTTGTTACCCGTACCCGACCCGTACCCGACTCATCGAGAATTTTCAAACCCGTACCCGACCCGAACCCGAAGTCGGGTTTGTTTGAAATACCCGTACCCGACCCGAACCCGAAAAAGTTTGTTTTCAACTACCCGTACCCGACCCGTACCCGAAGGAAAAATTCCCCGAAATTGCCGGTACCCGACCCGTCCTGGATTTTTATTTTATTTTTTTTTTAATACCTGATTACCTCGTACATTTTATGCACTGATTGTCGTATGTGGTTTCTCGAGATGATGGCCGGAGTTGGGCTAGACCCGAGTGTTCATGTGAACGAATGTTAATGAACCAGAGTTCCAGGCGATGTATTGGTGCTCCAGCGTAGCATCTGTCACTGAGAACGTCCGCTCGTTTGATCATTTTTATCACGCAGCAAAATATCTATTCATAACAGTGTACGGATAATTTGGGTTCCGTTAGTCACCTCATATTGAAATTAATCAGGGATTTCAATTATTTATTTTGTATGCAAACGTATGATTCATATAAACTGCTGCAAATTTTTATTCTGTTAATTTACCCTACTAGCACAACTCGGAGAATGGTGAGAAATGCATGTCTGGTAGAGTTTAAATTAAGCGACGAGTTTTATGTGCACATCGTAGCAATCAGGAATCTAAAATTCGGTATAACACAGATATTTCTGTACATGCGGCAGCCCTGGTCACAATGCAAATCAAGACCTGGGAGGGAGAAACGAATACTACACTAAAAAATTATCGAAACAAATGACACGCACATTCGTCGTTTTTTGATAGCGTGTAACTATTTTCCTGCTGTAACCCGAGTATGACTCGAACATCACGAATACTAAATGTGCAAATTCGTATGCAAAACACAGTTTTTTCGAGTCAGTTTATTCAGATTTTTGAGTTTATTTATATTTACGTAGACTTGCGCAGAGTTACAATAATTTTATAATTTCGTACCTCACTATTTTGTGAAACGAAAATCAAGACTCAACCGTGATGAAGGGTATAGTTCGGAACTGTTACCAAACGACAGTTTTTTTGATACCCGAGTAATAATTACGCAGAAGGTCTGCCGAAAAGAGTTTATTTGCAAACATTGCTCACACGTTTAAACAACAAAAATGCTTTTAAAAAAATCGGCAAACTTTCAAAACTCGTAGCTTACCAAAGGACAGAAATATTATTTTACGAACTAATTTCATTTTTTGTCATATTGACTTACATTTTAAGTTTAGTAAAGCGGGCAATGTATTTAGTTTCGCGGGAATGCGAAGATGAACGGGAATAGAAGGTTTGACTAGTATTAGAAAAAGTTTTTCCTCGTCCAGACGGGACTCGACTCGACGGGACGGAGATTGCGGGTTCGAGTCCCGTCTGGACGAGGAAAATTTTTTTCTAATTCTAGTCACACCTTCTATTCCCGTTCATCTTCGCATTCCCGCGAAACTACATACATTGCCCGCTTCACTAAACAGAAATATTATGTTTCGAAAATATTGTTAATTTCATTGCTTGTGTGGATGTAATTTTTTCATTTTTAATTGTTTATTTATTTCGTCAAGCAAATGTAGACTACATAAATATTTCATTACAGTTATTATTTATAGTGTTTACAATGTTCTTGTTACGAGCTAAATATTTCTAGTGTATTTCAGACAGTTTTTAATTTTTTTTTTTGACGTTGTTATGCCAATGGTTTCACAATGTAGATTATACTGACACATCATTCGGTTTATGGGACCATTTTTTGCATAATTAGTTCTGCAATTTTTTTCTGAAAAAAGTTTTCTCGTTCTAAGATGCCGTGAAGGTGTATTAAAGCTGAGTTGTGATAATAATGCAGATGAGTCTATACGAATTGAAATAATGTCATTGACGAAGAATAGCATTGCAAATTCGTGGCGTTGTTTAAGTGTTTGCAGATTAATGAGCATGCAACGTGCTTCGTAAGATGACAGAGGAAATGCAGTCCAATTCAAGTTGCGAAGCGCATAAAGAAGGAGTTGTTTTTGGACTGATCTATATGAGATTACAACATTCTACAATAGGTCTAACATATGTAATATACAATAGTTTGATAGTATACGGGTCTTGAAAATTGTGGCTGAACCGCTTAGCAAAGCCCATCATACTATTTGCTTTACTTATGATGAAGTTATAGTATCATAATAAGTATTTTTCGAATAAGTCCACGGTCGAGCAAAATGCAATCATTCTTCTATAGCAGCGGTTCTCAACCTTTTTTCGTCCGCGTACCCCTTAGCGATATTTTTCATTTCGATTGTACCCCCTCGCTTGAAATGCTCTCGCAGAGTGGGATAGAGTAGTGATAGATCATTTGGTGGTAGTCTACTTCAGGTTTCAAATTGAACTATGATTTGTTTGCTTGTTACAGTCATGTTTTAAGAGTAAGATTGAACAACATTTGAAGTATTTTAAAGAAAAATTGCTTTGTCCGCCATTACCGATTTTTCTTCCGCGTACCCCCTGAAGGCTCTCGAGTACCCCCAGGGGTACGCGTACCACAGGTTGAGAATCGCTGTTCTATAGAAATCAATGATACCGTTACCGATGCAACTTCGTGCTGCTTCGTATCCGTTTCTCCCTCCCACACCAAGACTATGTTAAAACACCTAGGCTAGAAAAGTTAATCATTAAATTCTCATAATGCACGCAAATCGAATTACCCGTACCCGACCAGTTAAGAATTTTTCAAACCCGTACCCGACCCGAACCCGAAGCCTTGGTTTTTAAATTACCCGTACCCGACCCGAACCCGAAAAATATTTTATGGCGTTACCCGAAACCCGACCCGAACCCGTCGGGTACGGGTCGGGTACGGGTATCGGGTAAAAATACCCGTACCCGACCATCTCTACTAAGAAGCTACGAATGCAGTGCCGTAACCTTTCGTTCGTCACCGGGAGGCACATACACATTAAACGTTCATCTTTTTCGTTCTGTTTTGAACCGCCAGTGCGCCAGGTCGGCTGAACTGAGGCCGCTCGCGCACGGCATTTGATGTTTACTCTGCTGCAGTGCTGCTATGGATTGATGAGCAGGGAGGGATGATGGCTGAGTGTTTGCTTGTGTAGTTGAACATGATTTTGCATTGCCGTTATTCGTTTTGATGTAATTCTAATTTGATGTGGCTTCTAATAAATCAACATGTCTTGCTCTTGCAATCCGCCAACTTGGATGATGCGTGGTTTGTACTTTTTAGTAAACAAGTATACGACTGCTTACAGTACCAACACTGATTAATCCAAAATAATATTATCATCATCATATTGATATTTACTCGCAATAATAATATTATCATCATCATATTGATATTTACTCGCATGAAAAAATAAATCTATTGATTTATAACAATGAATGCAATACGAGTGATATCATTTACCTTCGTTACGGATCGTGAGCTTACTGCATTTCGTCTATGCTATTAGTAATCAAGATTATGCTTTCATAAATCAAAAGCTGTTGTTATAAACGTTAGTCAATTTGATGATATTTGAGATTTAATAAATTAATAGTTTTAGCGATATAAGTAGATAAGCGTTGTTTTTTTTTTATTTGTATTACATTGACTGAGCCGGTAACATTGTGATGGCAAACATGTGTTTTTCAATTCGGCTATTAGCTTATGTGCAAGTTGTTTGGAAGCACTTTTCTCTTCCGTTTAAGCCTTCAATTCGTTTTCGTTACCGAGCCCAGGGTGAATATTATTATAATTTGATTAGTATGAAAAAATTTTATCATATCAAAGAATATTCATTAATGGAGATTAAATCAAATAAAATATATCTTTTTATGTCTCGCTTTTTCAATCAGAATTAACACATGAGTAGCTGGATTGATGATAAATCGCAACTCTGAATGTATGTACTGGTCGGACTCAATTACCCGGAGCATTGAATAATATTTCACTCCGGATAACCGAATTTTCCGGAAAATAGAACCGTTTATTTATTTTGATTTTTTTTTTGCTATTTTCGCTCGTCAAGAACAGCTAGATTGCTAATAAAAATAAGTGTAAATGTGCCGACATAAATATTTTGAAATGGTCTAATGGTCGATGTCGATGTTTATCATATAAACCACTTTCAGTTTATTTAAGTTCATTTATCTCGGAGATGTCTGAACGGACTTATACGCAACATATTCAGTTTTAAAGGTATAGCTGCCTTCATATTCTAATAAACTTTATCGTAATCGGTCACTAGATTCCGAAATAAGTTCCAGAATAATTATGAAGGAAACATGAAGCCGCTAAAACACCTTGATACCCTTTTTATATGTCTCTTATTGGTAATTATATAAGCCTTGCGGCTAGATAAGCTGCGGATCAGAGAAAGCGACTAAGATTTATTCAGAAGCAACCCATCCATGCGACGGGTACGGTGACCGTCAAAGAAGTGGAAATTTAATAATAATAAGTTGAATCAAAATCAATCTTGCTCCTCCCCTTTTTGCATAATTGAATTGACTACGCAGCATATAACGCAAAATACTGAATCAAAGTTGGTATTTCTAGGTAGAATAGTCAACAAATCCAACAAACCCCCGGTAAATCGAGCCTCCGGATGATTGTGCCTCCAGATAATCGAGTCCGATCTGTATTGCAATATGCGTATGTACATTGGGTTTAAAATTTCTTATAAGGTTTTTCGAAAAATCCGTGGGTGGCAAAACAACTAACGAATTTGTTATGTCCCTCAAATGTATTTAAATAACTTTATTTCTTCGAAAATACAGGACATATTTGCATTTGTTTTACGGAAACCATCCTTCTGTTCAACATAAGCAGCATATTCAACTAGTAAATGAAATAAAAAGTAATAAAATGCGCTCCTTATTATTTTGTTTTTATTTGCGATTGTTGTACATTAGAACATTTTAATTTTAGTACTAAAAATAGTTGGAAATCGATATGAACCTGATATGTAGAAGGTTCATTCAATAATTTAATAACTAACAGGTGAAAATTAAAGCACCTAGACCGAGTGCGTGTGGGTTATGAAGCAGAGCTACAATCAAGCTTTGCTCGAGATGCTGTGCGGGCTTTACCAAGTTCGAATAGGAATTTTGTAATATTTTTTGAAATATGAACTCGTGTTGTGAATTGATAATTGATGATTATGCTTCCTGGAACGACGGAAAGTATCAAAATAGTGTCTTGATCATTCTCTACTGTATTTTTTGGCTGATGGCTTAAAAATATAAAACAATTTAAACCTCATATTAGAGGAAATATTCACCGGAACGTATGGTTTCTTTAAAACTGTGTAATGCGCTTCGGTTCTTAACCGTATATCAAGATTTCTATATTTAAAGAGCAACACCTCGTAGAACACTTTACTTTTATTCTTGCTTCATTTTTCCCAAAGAAGTAAGTTAGCCTCCTGGTTTGCGCGTGTGGACAGTACACGTGTGAAAAAATATCAAATGTGAGAACGAAACAAACAAAGCCAAGTAATTTCAACTGTTACAATAAAAAATTTTCACCGCATGTTCTTTTAAAACTATAAAAAGAAATAGTAAATCAGTTTAGACTACTGATCAGTTATCACTTGAACCCTTTTTGTATCCTTGGCTACACCGGTGTTGTTAAACAGACCATTATTTTGCTGCTTCATTTAATTGAATTTCATTAAATTTTATTTCGTTGAATTCAAGACATTTAATTTTAAAAACAACACAAATATATAGTCACCCATTCACCCGCAAACGTCGTCAGCGCTCACTGTGCGCTAGCTCAACGTGTAATATACATAGCAAGGAGAATCAGAGTACAAGGAGGCGGAGATGCCACAAAGCAAAAAAGCAAGCAAAAATGGATCGGGGCTACACCGCGCGCTCCATGTAACTTTATAAAAACACCAACGAAGAGATATCACCTGTTTGGTGCTATTCTCTTTTTCTTCACGAGCCGAGTCGGTGACCGAAGCAGCTAGGCTTGAGTGCGTGTTACCTAGCAAGCAAGAGCTCAATTTGCGTTCCGCTCCTAGTGCGGTGCGTGCTTTGCCAAGTCTGGTAGATACTTGTTTGCGTCTTTTAGTGTTTGTTCAGCCAGCGATGTCGTCTTTTTATGTGCAAACTAAAATTCGGAAGCACTTCAACACTTCGTGGCATATTAAAAGACTAGTTCTTGTTGTTCACCTCAAGTGACATCGAATTGTATTTTCGATCAGGAGAACCCAATGAATGATTAATATGTTGTTGAGTTATGTGGATGCTTATCGACTGTGACATTCAACTCGGATTCGGAAAGGGAAGATTTTTGGCTATTCATGTTTCTCTTCAACTATCCGGCGTTTGGATGATTTATTTCATCTTTCTCAAGGATTAGAGGCTATATCGTTTGTTGTAATATGTATGTATGCATGTAGTAATCATTTGTCCTAAAATGTTTTCCTTCTATAATTGGTTATAATTTTGTTTTCACTATGCTGGCTTAACTATTTATTTGTTGCTGGGCGAAAATAGGGTCCGTATGGTTCAATTCGGTTTTAGCGTTCTCTTCTAGCGTTAGATTATCGTTTGCTTTGCTATCTGTACACCAACACAGTGTGAACTTTGGTTAGCCCTTGGTTTGGTAAGAAGTGCATCAAAAGGTCGGGTTCGTCGCTTCTACGTTTGCTCACGGGAAAACTCATTCAAGACTGTGAAAAAGTTACCTTTGCTGGAGAACCAAAAAGCACAGATATGGTTAAAGTGTTATAATCTTTCATTTTGTCCAGCTCTAGGGTGAAACATGCTTTTACCAGTGTTACTCATGCTTCCTCTTTTTTCGTATTTGTATCTGAAGCAGTTTTCACTAAAGGTATCTCATTCAAATGCCTATAATCTAGCCACGAATTTTGAACAGATTTTGAATTTTTTATAAACTTGCGGCATTATAATTAACGCGTGATTTGAATTATTTCTGGTACTACCCTAGTACAAAATGAATGAAGCACCCTAATAAATAGCCGTGTTAAAAATGCTTATAAAACTGAAATGATTTGTTTTACCAAACATTAGTTTTCGTATAAGAAATTTAGAACGAGAAAGGCCAGATCACACCAAGAACTGGAATATTTCGTGTTTTTAAAGTGAAATTTGGTGCATTTCAAGGTTGTTTTTTTTTTTTGTATGATGCTTTTTTGATGTGAAACTACGTCTTTGTTTCCTATACTGGTATGCATTCTATAAAATTGGAAATAAAACAGGCAAATGTTGCAACAGATTTCAAACGATAATAACAGCATAACCATATGATGGATAACAATAAACAATATGTTGTTGGAAAAATAAAATGTTTTGTAATACGCTAGTTATCATTATTTTTTCATTGAAAAGCGGTAAAAATCGATGAAATGTGTCAAGGACAAATTTGCGCGAACAAAGAACCAATCACATGCGAGCATTCCTAGCACAGACGACATAGAAAGACACCAACTATTCCCTGTGATATTATCTGTATAAATATCCAAAAAAATTGACAGAGTCTCCCCGTCCCAATAGGTCAATTTATGTTTGCTTTCATGAACGTAGACTAATTTGATGTCTCGAAGGTGAAGGTTTCTCGAAAAGTTTGAAACAACACATTTTCTTGAACGATTTCTAAACCTGCTGTTAGAGCGTATAAAAACTGATGTCTTGAAAGAAAACAAAAATAAATCTTTTTAAATTTTAACTTCGTTGTAATTGTTGAATGTTAATTGCACAAAAAAACCACAGGCACAACATCACCAAGTGTAAATGACGTTCTTCCGAGTGTAATTAAACATATTCCTGAAAAAATGTATGGGAGGCTGAGAATTAAAATACGTACATCACTGAACAAACGAGTTTATTGTGTCTGTAATTACAGTTTTTAGTTTCACGTCACCATTTCATGCAACCTTAGGGCTGTATACCTTGTAGTATTATCGTATATTTTTTACAAGGCATCTTCAGTTTTCTACAATGTATTCTCAAACAATTTTTCTACACAACCAAACATTCCTGAGCTACCAATGCTTTGAATGAAACCTGTATCAAATTACATACACTTTTTATGAAAGTTGACCTTGACTCTAAAAATTCTTCCACCTATGAAAAACTCAGCTTGCTAAGCCAATTACGTGTGCAGGGTTACATTAAAATAAAAATTTATCGAAATAATTTTTGCGTATTTGAAGGTCAATTTGCTCTAGCTGAATTAGTTTTTAACATATCATCTTTTTTATCGGATTTTGTAACATAGCTTCCGCGTTGTTGCTCATTTTTCTTTTCTCTATTAATGCCCATTTTGAGTAAAACTTGATAGTAACGTAATAGTAACTTTTTTATATTTAGCCATTCATAATTTTTTTTTTCATGAAAGTGAAATGTTGCATTATTTCTGCTTGAAAGCAGAACATCCTCTTCAAAAAATACTTTTAGATTTATTTAGTGTACCTAGAAAGCTCCTCATTGCTAGTTCTCCGAGTTATATTCACCTGTCTGGTAATATAAAACTGTTTCAGTAACCCTCTTTTCTGAACTCCAGCAAACGGAATCAAAAGCATGCAAAAGCTGAAATGATTTCAAATCTGCTCGAAGGGAAAACCACATGCGATTTACTGTCGTCATTAATTCCAACTCGTCCCGCCTGATGTATTCTATAGCAGCACACACAACGATAAGATTTCCATCTCGTCTTCCTCTCACAAAGGTATTTAATTCTGCTCATTAGTGTGTTCTGTGCTCGATACATTCTAGAGTTGATTAGTGAAGGAATTATTGAGCAGAATCATTTCAAATCGCCTGGAAATACGCGAAAATTTAATCGACCATTTTTGATTTGAATAAAACTTTGCACACGTATTTGGCTCAGCAAACTGAGCATTTTTCACAGATGGAGAGAATTTTTACACCCATGAGTTACATTCTAAAAGGGCGTATGCCTTTTGGCATAGGTTTTATTCGAAGTATTGTAGCCCAGATACCGTTGGTTGTATAGAAAAACTGTCTGGGAATGAGTTGTAGGGAATTAAAAATGCACCATGAAGAAAATATACACTGTACAAAAAAAATTTTTTTTGGCCAAAAAAAATTAAAAATAAACATTGAATTTCAATTAGAAAAAAAGAGTTGAGTTTTTTTTTATTTTTTTTTTAAAGAAACTTGACGGTAATACGCAACTTTCAGAAAAAAGTCCAGGATGGAGAAATGAAAAATAATTTTTGTATGGTAGATTAATTTTTTTATAAAAATTCTAATTTAAACACTTTTCAAAATATTCGTATTCTGATGATTTTAAAAGATGCAGAGATCATTTTGAATCAAATAGCTCTTGGTAGTAAACATTCTAAAGGCATTGGTTTTCGAATTATTTCTAATTTAAGCTCGAAAAATTATAATTATTTAGGAAAATACACGTTTCTCTTAATTTGTCCATGGTTCTCCAGCAAAAACCAAACGTTCATTGGAATGCTTGATCAAAAATATACAATTCATTCTTTGACAACAAAACGATTGGGCGAACGGTTCTCAAGAAAAGAGTTAAATGTTCTAAGTGATATAAATATACATAAGAATCAAATATTTATTTTCGAGTTTTATTATCTTAGGAACATATTTTTTATGACATAGATACTTTACAGAACTAGTTTCACCTTATATTTTATATACATCATAAGTAAATGATTCGTCATCTTTTGAAAACAGCTTCGTTTGTATCTTATTTTCTGAAATCGGAACAAAAGAGTAATACTTTTGTGTGGCAGCTATTATTATAGATTTTTTGAGAATATTGCTCCATCCTGTTACTCCTTGTTCATATTCTTCATATGATACCCAACTAAATGACATTTTTTAAGAATTTTTATTATAATCATACAATTCTTTTGCGCTTGTAATGGGATGTTCATGTTCTTTAGCTAAACTTGCATTTCCTGCCATTCGTTTTAATATGCCACCAATTGCATCACATGGGCCTTTACCATGAGAAGTCGCAAAAAAATGCCACTCTGCATCGACGTTATATTTTGTTTTGAACTTGCAAAGTTTTTTCTATTTTTATATTGTGAGGTAGCTCCATCAGACATTAATCAACTCTATTGTTGTTTTCAAAAAACTCATTAAATTGGCAATGAACACCTGAACCGCAACAGTAGCATGATGGAGTACTTCCGATATTATGATGTAGCTGATATTCTTAAGTGTTCCAGATTCTGAACGAGGGGATAAATGGTGGCTTGACTATTATTCCAATAACTACACGAATCACAAATTGATAAAGACGAATTAGAATGAGCTTGACTGTTCAATATTTTTAATTTTGCAATAACGTTTTCGTTGAATTTGCGTAAGCTTGATGAGCACCGATGATCAGAAAAGGGTTTACAGCATTTGGGCTTGGTGTATTCCATTTTCACTTTATTCATCTTCACAAAATGCAAACTGTTACTAACACATCTGGAGTAGTGCAATCGTATTTATATACGAAAACAGATATTATAGGTAACCCAGTAGTTATTGGTTGCGTACTTTACAAACAGTTATTATTAGTAAACAAGTAGATAGTGTTGCACGACAAACATATTTTTTTATAAAACATTCGGCAAGGGGGAACGTGTAGATATGCTAAGGTTTAGCCCTTGAGTTATTTATCCAATCGTTTTGTTGTCAAGGAATGAATTGTATATTTTTTATCAAGCATTTCAATGAACGTATGGTTTTTGTGGAGAACCATGGACAAATTAAGAAAAACGTATATTTTCCGAAATATTAATGATTTTTCGAGCTTTAATTTAAAATAACTCGAAAACCGATGCCTCTAGAATGTTTACTACCAAAAGCTTTTTGATTCAAAATGACTCTCTGCATCTTTTAAAATCATCAGAATACAAATACTTTGAAAAGTGTTTAAATTAGAATTTTTATAAAAAAATTAATCGACCATAAATAAATTATTTTTCATTTGTCCATCCTGGACTTTTTTTTTAAAGTTGCGTATTAACGTCAAATTTCTTTAAAAATAAAATTCAACTCTTTTTTTTTAAATTGAAATTCAATGTTTATTTTTAATTTTTTCTGGTCAAAAAAATTTTTTTTTGCACAGTGTATATTTTTTTTATGGTGCATTTTTAATTCCCTACAACTCATTCCCAGACAGTTTTTCTATACAACCAACGGTTTCTGGGCTACAATACTTCGAATAAAACCTATGCCAAAAGGCATACGCCCTTTTAGAATGTAACTCATGGGTGTAAAAATTCTCTCCATCTGTGAAAAATGCTCAGTTTGCTAAGCCAAATACGTGTGCAAAGTTTCATTCAAATCAAAAATGGTCGATATTCGACCATAGGTCATTTGGCGCGATCTTGCTATATTGCTTATTTCCCTCAAAGCTAGTTGCTTGGCTACATTACGCTTGTGTCATTTCTACTCATCAAAAAACTGATGATGTAATTAGAACCTTTTTTTAGTACCTAGGCTTGCGAGAATCAGGCAACACTGAAATGGAAACTTTTAAATGTAAAGAACAGTTGTTAGAGATTAATAGCCTTCATGTCCGGTAGCGCCGCCCTCTTCGCACCAACATCATGGTGCATGCAAAGTGTTTCATCGAGGAAGCCTTTAGCACTGTACTTCAGTGATAACCATCATCCAGTCAGTGGCTGAACTTGCTAGGTCATAATTGTTGCTTAGAGTTCGACTGTTGGAGTTATTCGAGCGTTGGATGTATTTTTGGCTGAGCAATCTCAAAAAAGTAGAATGACTTTTGTTTCCTACTGTCCTGGGTGTTCAACTTTGTATGACAGTCTCATTCTAATGGAAACATTCGAAAAATTTGGAAATCAGAAGAGGCAAAGTTATTTACTAAAACAAAATGTATATTCCCCAATATAGAATATGCAACCAACATCTGGCGAGAAATTCGCAACAAATCAAACAATTAAACAAATGGTGTCAATCAACCGTTCTGCCGATAGTTTACACCGGACCGGAAGTTCTCCCCGACCAAACTTCGCAACAAACAGCAGTAACAATCAGCAAATCTAAAGCCACACCGCGTAGCCTCTTCAGAGTGTGCAAATATTACAAAACAACGGGTAAACAACTTCTCCGTTCCTGTCGGAGCCACATTTAGCTGACAAACGACAAGACAACACCGGCGACTACGACAAAACTGACGATCATCCGGCGATGCTTGGCAAGGCAAGAGAGAGAGAGCCTTTCGGGCGCGCCAGCAAGAAAATTGTCTCCACGGCACTGTTTGAAAACAATTTTGAAAATTGAAAAACTTTACTCGCCTTTTACAACCAACTGTGCACCAAGAACATTCACCATTTGGTGCTGTTTGAGGACTTATATTGTCCTTACATAAGCTTAGGACAAATAAACACCACATCACCGTCCCATTCCCATTGGCGCCTTCGTCGCCACGAGAAACCGGAAGCGGAAAAGACAACAGTCAACAGCAGCTGCCAGCGTTACCACGCGCATCTCAGTGTGAGAAAACAACGAAAAATCGGCTTTAATCCACCCAACAGGGATTGTGTGCCCTTTGCTACATAGCATTTATAGCTAATCAGATACATTGAAATTCTAGCCTATCCTCGATCAGAAACGCAAAACCTACATACTTGAAGTATCGTAAGCTTCCACTTTACAAATCAAACAATACTACGCTAGCTGCCAAAGAACAACAAGTACGAACTTTCTTCCCGTTGCATGCGCAGTGTCACTGTGACACAGTCCGTATTTCTTCATTATAAAAGGTTTCAGTTTTTTTCTCTATTTGTTTGTCAGTAACAACAGGCAACAAGTTAACGGTGACATCTGATCGAAACTGCTTATTTCTGGCAGCTGAAATTAAGTTAAAAATACTTTCACGAAGTAGACCACAAGCTGCAAGCGGGAGGTTCACCCCGAAACGACACGAGAAACCGCTAAGGAAACGCTAAGTGTGTGCTTCAGATGAGCAATGGGAAAAGTGATAAAACCTCCCGGAAGACGTTACGTGTCTATGACACATCGTTTTCGATGCCGGTGTTTACTCGGTGCACTAAGCTGTCAGTTAGTGACTGCCATAACCGTTGAAAAGATGCAAGAGTAAAGTGTTGACAATATTGAGTTTTGATTCGACTTTCAAACTCACCAGCTTAGAGTGATATTGCATCCATGACTGTTATGACATTTCAATGCATTTAGGTTTTCAAAAGTTCTGAAATTAATTTAAATTAATTCTGTTTTTTACTGGTGTTTAACTCAGTTTTAGACGTTTTTAAAAAATTCTGGTATCGCCATATTCTAGTACAAAAATCCGCTGCTTAATTCATTGGTTTAGGATTATTCCAGGTTCGTTGAAGATCATGATTCATATTTATACATATTAGGGTGGGGAAAAATGATCGATTTTCTAGAATCAAGTTTTTTTGGTTCCTTTTGGGGCCCCAAACAACCCTAAACTCACCGGAAGTCGATTGGTTTTGTCTCCGCTTGGCGCATTGCATTTCAAATTTGTATGAAAATATATATGAGAAAATCTACTTTTTTGCATTTACCTTTCTAGAGAGCTCAATAATGCTCTAATAACGCACTACATTATGTTCAAGTATAGATCAAGTATAGTATTTTAGATGCCTAACAACTTCGTAGAAGACATAAAAGAGCTAGGATGTCCCTAAGAAGAGCTATAGCTGTTCAAAGTTGAGTATGTCGATTTAAATGCAGAAAATCTTCTATTCTGCCAACATAACCAATGTACCGGCGTCAGTAGGATTCCCATCAAAAGTAACCTGTCGTAACGAGTTTATACACTCAGCTGGATCAAGTAAACAAATTTAGGTCAATATTCTAGGCGTAGATATAATCTACAACGTGTTTCAGAGGTAATTTTTGATGGAAATCTGACTGACGCCGGTACACTGGCAGTGTTGGCAGAAAAAATGGTTTGCAACATAAATTTCGACATACTCAACTTTGAACAGCTCTAGTATTTTTTTGGCTCACCTTAGCTCTTTAGTGTCTTCGGCCAAGTTGTAAGGCATCAAAAAACCTACCGTTTGAAGTAATGAAACCTATGGTTTGAGCCATTTTGAGCTCTTTAGAATGGAAAATGCAAAAAAGTAGGTTTTCCCATATAAATTTTCATACAAATTTGAAATGCAATGCGCCAAGCGGAGACAAAACCAAACGACTTGCAATAAATTCAGGATTGTTTGGGGCCCCAAACAGAACAAAAAAAACTTGGTTCTGGCTTTCTGCTATCAAATTTCGTTTTTTCCATATAACGTTTCCCCACCCTAATACATATACATAAACGGGTCATTCCATACGAAGTGTACATGCCACTTGGACACGACCATCACGGATTTGGCTCAAAGCTGGGGGAATTATTCATCTAGGTTCACTATAAAAAAATTTTGGTGTCGATTGGAATACCCCCTGCTTTGTGGGACCCCCCTCTTTGTGAAAAAGTCCGAAAATTTTTGTTCATAATTCCGTTTTTCTTTTTCATACAATTCATAGATGTAGGACGTCCGCAGAATACTGATAGATGATTTAAAAACAAAAATAAACCAAGGAATTCAAAAAAATATTGTTTTTGACTGGAAGTGTTGCCAGATAGATTATTTTTGTATTTGAAAACAAAATTTACATTTTTCGGCAAATGCAGCCATTTTTATTTTAAATTTGATGATTTCATCGTGTTCCTTGGAAAATTTCACGTAAGAAACAACTATCATCCCGAGGTAATATGAGCCATATAGTGATGAGTGAATTTTGAAGAGAATAAACCAAGGAATCCAGAAAAAATATTATTTTTGACCGAAAGTGTTGCCAGATAGATTATTTTTCTATTTTAAAACTAAATTTGCATTTTTCGGCAAATGTAGCTGATTTTATTTTAAATTTGAAGGTTTCATCGTGTTTCTCGGAAAATTTTACATAAGAAACACTTATCACCCCGTGGTAATATGTTATCACCCCGGTAATATGTGCACTAATATACGAAAAACTAATTACGAAATTTAAAACCATTTTTGTAAAAATGCTTTATCTCAAGATTGGCTCATATTACCACGGGGTGATAAGTGTTTCTTATGTAAAATTTTCCGAGAAACACGATGAAACCTTCAAATTTAAAATAAACTCAGCTACATTTGCCGAAAAATGCAAATTTAGTTTTAAAATAGAAAAATAATCTATGTTGCGACACTTCCGGTCAAAAAAAATATTTTTTCTGGATTCCTTGGTTTATTCTCTTCAAAATTCACTCATCACTATTTTTCGGGTGTCTTACGGCTATAAACTATAAAATAAATTAATTATGAAATTTACAACTATTTTCGTAAAAATGTTATATCTCGAGATTGGCTCATATTACCTCGGAATGATAGTTGTTTCATACGTGAAATTTTCCAGGGAACACGATGAAATTATCAAATTTAAAATAAAAATGGCTGCATTTGCCGAAATATGTAAATTTAGTTTTCGAATACAAAAATAAACTATCTGGCAACACTTCCAGTCAAAAATAATATTTTTTTGTATCCCTTGGTTTATTTTCTTTAAAAATCATCTATCAGTATCCTGCGGACGTCCTACATCTATGAATTGTAAGAAAAAGAAAAACGGAATTTTGAACAAAAATTGCCGGACTTTGTCACAAAGAGGGGGGTCCCACAGAGCGAGGGGTATTCCAAAATAATCTATGTTGCGACACTTCCGGTCAAAAAAAATATTTTTTCTGGATTCCTTGGTTTATTCTCTTCAAAATTCACTCATCACTATTTTTCGGGTGTCTTACGGCTATAAACTATAAAATAAATTAATTATGAAATTTACAACTATTTTCGTAAAAATGTTATATCTCGAGATTGGCTCATATTACCACGGGATGATAGTTGTTTCATACGTGAAATTTTCCAGGGAACACGATGAAATTATCAAATTTAAAATAAAAATGGCTGCATTTGCCGAAATATGTAAATTTAGTTTTCGAATACAAAAATAAACTATCTGGCAACACTTCCAGTCAAAAATAATATTTTTTTGTATCCCTTGGTTTATTTTCTTTAAAAATCATCTATCAGTACTCTGCGGACGTCCTACATCTATGAATTGTAAGAAAAAGAAAAACGGAATTTTGAACAAAAATTGCCGGACTTTGTCACAAAGAGGGGGGTCCCACAGAGCGAGGGGTATTCCAATCGACACCAAAGTTGGGATTTTTTTATAGTGAACCTAGTTGAATAATTCCCCCAGCTTTGAGCCAAATTCGTGATGGTCGTGTCCAAGCTTATTTTTTTCCGTGGTCACTTCGTATGGAATGACCCATACGACGATTTCTATGAAACACCATGCGTTTCCATTGCATTGCAGTAACTTTTTTCCAATGGAGACGCACTTCGTAACAAAATATTTTCATATTAGATTTTCTGACGTAGGACTACGTCTTTCTATACTAAACATAGGGGTACATGCGATGAAAACTGTAATGAACATGTACGTTTTGGTTGGAGAAATGGAAATTTCCAAGCGCCCATAGCTCTTAAATAACTATACCGATTTCAAAAATTTGTTACATAGAGGATGGTGGGAGGTAAGACCAGCGTTACCTAACAAAAAATCTCTGGAGGGAATCTCCAGAAACGAGCGTTTTTATCAAGCAAATTCTTCTACAAGCGTTACGTTATTTTCATGGGGGGGGGGTAGATGTTGGCGTTACTTTTCGTATGGGGGTGAGGTCCAAAAATTGTGTTTTTTGCGTTACGTAATTTTAAGATGTCGCCTAAATAATATGCCGTTAACTATCTAAAATATTCGAGATTTTTATAAATTGATAATTATCCCTGCCTTTTTTTATTGCATGGTGAAAATACGAATATAATGTCCTCATTAAAGGAATAAAAGTAAGTTAGAAAAATAAACCAATGGAAATTGTAGGTGGATAATTGACCTTGAAAAATATTACTAACTTTGCTGCACAGCATTCTATCTTGGGCTAGTCTTCTCCTAACACCCAGCGATCGGGGTCCTCATCGCATTCAACGGAGTCTACCAAGAAGTCGAAGACCTATGTCTGGCTCTCTGCTGAATACGACATGCGTGCCACGTAGTCAGCCAACTGTAGCCTGCCGCATTTTATCAGCTTGATGATATCCGCCTGTTGGTATGCTTGGCACATCTTGTTTCCGCCAAGTATTGAATGCAGGATCCTACGCTCGAAGACTCCAAGTGCTCACCGGTCGGCTTCCTTCATCGACCAACATTGATGGCCGTAGTGTATCACCGGAAGTATCAGCATCCTGTGAAGCAAAAATACTGTTTGCAGCCTCTATCTGTCGCTTCGCTTCGCGGCTATCGACGTTGTCACACGTTACGCGACTACCAAGGTACAAAAATTCGTCGACTACTTCATAGATACCATCTCAGTACCAAGACTCGACAAACTTCCACGCTCTCCACCGGTCACCATATATCTTGTTTTGGTAAAGTTGATGGTTAGTCCAATTCTCGCTGCTTTCCTCTTAAAAGGCAACCGTCAAGGGTGGTACGAATCAGTTAAATCAGTTTCGTTGAGGAACCGTGGTCAAGCAAAATCTGCCAAAATTCATTACGCCTGACTAAATGGTATCCCGCCTTGAAGTCTGTGAACAAGGATTTAACGCAAGGGGAACATTTGGTCCGTTGTAGATCGCCTTTCCCAGATACCGCACAGGTACTCTCCAACAAAGGATTCTTGCAACGGCCTTAGTCTTTTAAACAGGAGGCGGGAATCTTGTAGACAGAATTGAGGAGAGTATTGCTCGATAATTACTGCAATCAAGTCGGTGCGGTGGTCCTTTTTATAGACTGCGCAGATGAGTCCGTCCATCTAGTCCGCTGGTACTTTGTCTTCGGCCTAAACTACCAGGAGATCAAGGTAAGTTCCACACACAAACCTGGAGATGAAAAGTAGTTGCTGTGAGATAGACAATGAAACTTATGTCAAATCTGACTTTGAACAACTACCGGGACAGGAAATTTTCACTGGAAAGGATAAGTTTAAAGTGGATGATCGATTCATGAAGGAGAAACTGTCCAAATTAGCTGCTAAATACCTGATTTGAAAAGCTATCTGCACCCCTGGCCTGCAAAAATTGATACAATACATACAAAATAAGGTTTATTAATGCATAAAACTACTCTCTGAATTTGAATTATATGCGACAAATATGCGATGTTTGACACCATGTTTTTTATGTTACAATAATTTCATGACCACCACCGTGTCCATTCTGAGTATTGCTGTAAAAGGACATACAACATGAACAGAAGCCCGTCAGTCGACTGTCATAGCAAAAAGTTTGGCTTTGCTTTGATCTAAATAGAATCCCACCAGGGGTAATACAATCCAGATATCGTTGTTGGAATACAGACCGATACTGAACGAGACCGGCACTGACGATAAGCACAGACCTAGGCTGCCTAAACACACTGCACAGTTTCGTCTGATTCATCTAAGTCTTTAATGCCACAAGCCAGACTGGACCTCCATGTCGCAGCTACTTGCCATGATCCTGACTACCGCGTTGACGGGCTTTTCCGCCTTCTCGCAGGCATAATCGACGTTCAGTCCAATCGGTCGTCGATCATCACTTCCAGATACTTGAGCGCGCGTGTCGATAATATGACTTCGACGCCGATAGTGATTTTTGCCCACTGGACCGCTTTAACCGTTATGTACTCGGCAGGGCACCCGGGTACCTTTTCAGACTTTATTGCTGGAAAAAACAAGGATAACCTCAACTCAACAACAAAATTGGAAAATCTGTCTACTTTTAGAATCCGAGACCGCCATGAACCAGTAACCACATCTGGATCCGGATCTGCGCGGTGCTACATTCCGATTCGGAACTCGACCTTCTGGTTATTTATACACAGACTTCGCAGCCGACTGTTTAGTGCACAGGACAATAGCGGGGCTAGCCCTACGATCCCGATGACAGTAACAGTCTCACCCGAGCCGAGACTCGAACCTACGACGACTTACTTGTTAGACCAGCATCGTACGATAAAAAACCGACCAACATTGGTATCAAAATTCATGAAATCACTCCAGGAGTTGATTTTCATTCATTTCGAGTCAATCTGATAAGTTGCCCGAAAAGGCCATTTCGAAGCAGGTTCCCAATCTTGAACATGGTCCCGAAAATCCGGATTTAAAGGGAAAAACAAACATATACGGACAAATGGCTCTTTAGGTCCCGTATACTAAAACTAGACAAAATTTCAATCTTTTGCATCCAGTTTTCGATCATTCCGATCGCCTCGGTAGCCAGCATTTCCACCTCTTCCATAGACTTGCCTGTCATCGATAGCACAATATCAGCTGCAAAACCAACTTCAGAGTCAGCACCCCATTATAGTTACATTCCGTTCCAAAGTGTTGGGCCGAGAAGAGAACCTTGCGGGACTCCATTGTGATGTTCGTCGTCTTCTGTCCATCGGCATTATCGTATACCCGGACGCGGTTCTTGAAGTAGCTACTGAAGTAGCTCTTGAAGATCTTACATAGATTCTGTGAAGCGACTCGGCGATGGCCTTTCAAGTGGCACTGTTGAAGGCGTTCTTGACGTTAATTGTAACTGCGGCACAATAACGATTACCTCTAAGATTTTGTTTGGCCGCCTTTTCGGCTATCTCAAGCACTGTACGGCTAGCCTCAACTGCAGACTTGCCTTTCCGGAATCCAAATTGCATTTCCGACAGGCCTCGTTCGCCTTTCCTACTGAGGACAGTCCTTTCCACGTGCTTACCAGCTGCATCCAGCAGACGAATCTGTTTGTACGATGCTGGATCTCCTAGTGGCTTGCCCGATTTCGTCAACAGCACTAACTTCTGCCTTTTCAGCTGGCCGGAAAGTGATCTTCCTCCAGACCTTTCTGCATCACTGTTCTGAACATGTTCAGAAATACTTGGATCGCTGCCTTCAAAGCCACACTGGGGATTCCATGTGGACCAGGCGCTCTATTCGTCTTCAGCTTGTCCACCACATTCAGGGGCTCTTCATTGGAGACTTGCGGCTCATTGTCGTCACTCCAGAGCCCAAGTGTTGAAGTCTCGGCCGATAATATTTAACACAGTGCACAGTGGTCTAAACTCGAAAAATCGTGATCGTGAAAAATTGATTTTTTGTACTCAATGTCTTCAGCAAAATTGTTTCATAGAACAAGGCCTTACTTTTTGGGTTTTCGGTTTTTCGATCAATCCACCTAACAGTTAGATGAAAATAATATTTTTTCTAATTTTCATTATATCAGATTGCTTCCTTCAGCAAAGTTGTGGAAAATTTTGAAAGAAAAAGAATCGCAAAATACTGCCTATCTGCCTATGCCCTATCTGTACGCTGGACACGACAAAATAGAGTTTTTTGCGGAACACTCCTTCTTATAATCATTTTTGCCTTTCTCCTAGAAAGGTATAGCAATCACTTGCAAAACCGAAAACATAAAAGTGCTCCAAAGGGCCGAATGACATATATCACTCGACTCAGCTCGACGAGCTGAGCATTTTCTGTATGTGTGTGTGTGTATGTGTGTGTGTGTGTATGTGTGTGTGTGTATGTGCAGATTTTTATTCTCACTCAATTTTTTCAGAGATGGCTAGACCGATTTTCATGAAATTAATTGCAAATGAAAGGTCTTTTTGTCCCATAAGACCCTATTAAATTTCATTGTAATCGGATTTTTAGTTTCGAGGTTAT
This sequence comes from Wyeomyia smithii, assembly GCF_029784165.1. Lineage (NCBI taxonomy): Eukaryota > Metazoa > Arthropoda > Insecta > Diptera > Culicidae > Wyeomyia > Wyeomyia smithii. Next base: position 22,070,140 of record NC_073695.1, read on the forward strand.
GTATCAAATAGTAAAAATCATAAAACATCAGTATCTCAAAAACTACACAACCGATTTGAACCAAATTGGTTTCAAAAGAACGGGCTACCTGGAAAACCCTTAAGTTTTGAATTTTATACAGATTGAACATGTTGTTCAAAAGTTAAGAAAAGAAACGTGTTCTGAAGACTGTGTAATCTCACTCATGTTTCTCAGAGATGGCTGAACCGATTTTCATAAAATCAGTGTCAAATGAAAGGTCTAGTTGCCTCATGAGACCCTATTGATTTTTTTTGCAATCGGACTATTAGTTTGCCTGTTATGTTTAAAAAAGTGAAATCCAGCTATGCAAAGGAACATATTCCGATGACTACTTGGATTCACACACTTTTCTCAGAGATGGCTAACCCGATTTTCACAAAATTAGTGTCAAATGAATGGTCTAGCTGCCTCAGAAGACCCTATTGAATTTTACTGTAATCGAACTGTAACTTCATCTGTAATGTACCGACTTGTCAGAATCTCAGAAACCACACAACCGATTTGATCAATATTGATATCAGATGAGCGGGCTAGTAAAGGGTTAACTGTTGAAATATGATTGAACACGTGGTTTCAAAGTTAGGCTGCCCTATACGTTCCCATTTCATTTGATTATAATCGAACTTAAGCAACTGTTATATATTAAATTGTTAACAATACAACGAAAGTCTATTATCTCAAAGAGTACATGACTTATTTGAACATTACTAGAGTCATCTCTCAAACTCACAAATAACAAACTCCATAACAATTTGATATGTGGCTCAAAAGTTATGGAAAGAAAAGAAATTCAAAGACTATTTAAAACTATACCTGCATTGATCGATATATGTGGCCTTAACATAAGTTAAGTGTGGTATCGTACTATTTGAACGTTTCAAATTCATTGATTCCTTGCGATGTGTTTCAAGTCTGCAAATGCATGACGAATCTGCCATTGGATATGATCAAAGTCAAATAACAACTCGTTTGAAATGATTGTTTTTAATCGAAATGACAACATCCTCGACTGTTGGCTTGTGTACATCGCTTTTACTCTAAATATATTTATATTGAGTGGTATTCGGTCATTTTCAGTAGATTTTCTGGCATCAATCTGACACCGGAAATACCCATATTGGGAGGCATTCAGTTATTTAGGTTGTTTTCCAAAAATTAAAGTGGTCGTCTTTAAATTCAAAATGGTGTCCAGGGTCAATGTTTGATTTCTATGCATCATCACGTTTACGGAAATATCCATATTGAGTATTATTCGGTCATTTCCCACCGTTGCCTAGAAGTTGCCATTTAGCAATTCAAAATGGTACCTGAGGACAGTTGTTAGCTCCTTGCATCATTCTGGTTCCAGAGATACTCATATTGGATAGTATTTTAGGCTGTTTTTCACAAACCGGTAGTCGCCATCTTGTATTTCAAAATGGTATTTAGGATACTGGTTAAAGAAAAACTCATATTGGGTGATATGTGGTCACTTTGGACTGTTTTTCAGAAGCCGAAAGTCGTCATTTTGGACTTTAAAATTGCATGTGAAATCAATTTCTGTCATCTGGGCGTAATTCTGGTTCCGAAAACATTCATACTGAATGGTATTTGGTCATTTCCGGCTGTTTGCCAGAAACCAGAAGTCACCATCTTGAAATTCAAGACTGTGTCTGTGATCAATTTTTAGCTTCTGCGCATCTTGCTGGTTCCAGTAATACTCATATTTAATGGGAATCGTCCATTTCAGCAAAGATGACTAGAACAAGATACCTAACTCTTGCAGAATTCATCGGACATGATTGTCGCTGCGCGTGAGCAAAAGTCGAACTAATTTATACACTGTTAATATGATGTATACTTAACGTCAAAATCAACTGACGACAAGGCCAAGACATAACTGCTGAAAGGTGAAACAATTTTTTCAGTATCCATGTGGACGACTGTACGGTGCTGCCATCCGAAAAATGTTAATAATGAGTACGAATGTTTAGTTCTCAAACATCCAACTCGCCGGAAGAATCAAGAATAATCGACGCATCATTTAAAATTGAGCGTACCATCAGAACTTCATAATAACCGCTATGAGCACGCTCTACAGTCAAGTTTTCCACTCTTGACGAGGTTATTAAAGCAAAAATCGGGTGCCCCGATGAGCCTGACCATATGCATAATGGTGCTGAAACCTGGCTTGCGACATATCAAACTTTAAGTGTTGGTAGAACGGGACCTGAAAATAAATATAACCCCTTAATATAAACCCCCACTTTGACAGTCAATTTCACACTTTTCATTCGTACTTTGAAGTGCAAAAAATATGGCAATAGCATTAAATGCAAAAAATGATAATATCATTAATCTGCATGTTACCTTAAGCGTCGAGCTGACCAAACTGCTACACCTTTTTCATATACAATCTTGAACAGTTCAACGATCAATGACGAACTATGCACGTTAAATCGGTTTTGCTCATTGTGATTTATTTATGAGAATTTAAGTCATCAGATGGCAGCACTAACCGTCGGAAATCGGTCGTATTCAAAATGTATGAAAAATATGGAAGTTAGGTATCTTGTTCTAGTTATCTTTGATTTCAGGCTGTTTTCCAGAAACCGGAAGTTGCCATCTTACAATTCAAAATGTTGTCTGAAGTCGATTTGTGGCTCCAGTGCATCATCACGGTTCCGGAAATATCCATATTGAGTGGTATTTGGTCGTTTGCGCTGTTTTTCCGACACCGTAAGTCGCCATTTTGGATTTCATAATGGCATTTGGAGACCATTTCTGGATTTTGAACGGCATACTGGTTAAAGAAAAACTCATATTGGGTGGTCTTTGGTCATTTTAAGCTGTTTTCAGAAACCGGAAGTCGCCATCTTAGAATTTAAAATGCTATCTGTGGTCGATTTTAGCTCCTGTGTATTATTCTAGATACGGATATTATTATATTGGGTGGAAATCGGCCATTTTTGGCTGTTTTCCAGAAACCGGAAGTTGCCAGCTTACAATCCAAAATGTTGTCTAAGGTCGATTCTGGAACATATTTGTTACCACTAAAAACATTCACCTGCCAATATGGTTCCATTTAGTTGATTAGTTCGCGAGATGTGCAGAAATTTGTGAAGAAACATGTACTTCCAGAAGAGGGAGGGGCGTCGAACCATTATGGACAAATTTGGTACCTCTAAAAACATTCACATACCAAATTTGGTTGTATTTTCTTGATTGGTTCTTGAACTGTGCGAAATTTGTGTTTCATTTTTATGGGACCCCTCTCTTATAGAAGAGGAATTAGGGTGTCAAACCATTATGTACATATTTGTTACCACTAAAACATTTACCTGCCAAATTTTGTTCCATTTGGTTGATTAGTTCTCGAGATGTGCACAAATTTGTCTTTCATCCAACTATTATGGACATATTAGTTACCCCTTAAAACATCCACAAGCCGAATTCGGTTTCATTTGCTTGGTTTGTTCTTGAGTTGTGCAGAAATTTATGTTTCATTTGTATGGGACCCCTCCCTTCCAGAAGAGGGAGGGGTCTCAAACTATCATAGGAACCTTTATCGGCACCAAAAACCCCTACATACAAATTTTCACGTCGATCGGTTCGGTAGTTTACGAGCCTATATGGATCAGACAGACAGACAGATTCGACTGCATTTTTATATGTATAGATTACAACATCAATATTTTAGAACCTAAAGAGTGAATATACATTTATTGGATTGAAGCGTTCATACATTTATTGGATTGAAGCGTTCATGTAAATCTGTTTTTACAAATAAAAAATTGAATGAGAAAGGCTTGGTCTGACCGCTAGGTGGATTAATTTAGGTTTTGGTCTATAATTTTGTCTGTAATGGTCAAAACAATGCAAAATGTTCTAAGATTTTACTCATTCAACTAAGTTTCTCTCAAGACTTTGTAAAATATATTGCTTTGACAATCACAGGAAAAGTAATAGACAAAAATCTTATTTTAAGGAGGAGTGTTCCGCGAAAAACTCTATTTTGTCGTGTCCAACGCACAGGTAGGGTATCGCAGTATTTAGAAATTGTTTTTTTTTTAATTTTCTACAATTCTGCAGAAGGAAGCAATCTGATATAGTGAAAATTAGAAAAAATATTTTTTTCATCTAACTGTTAGGTGGATTGATCGAAAAACCGAAAACGCAAAAAGTAAGGCCTTGTTCTCTGAAACAATTTTGCTGAAGACATTGAGTACAAAAAATCAATTTTTCACTGTCAAATCTAGAGCGATAACGATTTGTCGAATTTAGACCACTGTGCACTGTGGGACTTTCAAATAAATCTTTTCACCAATTGTTAATGTTTTGAAATATAACCCTTGAAATGTGTAGAAACTCTATTGGAAGTTATTTAATAAAATGGTGGTTGAAAAACGTGCTTTACAATAAGTATTTCGTCGGTTTTATATCACTTTTTTGTACTTTACGACCTTCATAAGGCATTACTCAAAAATGTACCGTACGATGATTTTGAAATTTTGACAAGAGATTCTGGACGTCACACAGTGCGTTGAATGTAGGGTAAGACGGGACAAAAATCAAAACTACACGAATTTGTCGATAAAACATGTTGATGTAACAAGGAAAGTTGTTCGTTACCTTTAGAGCTACTAAATTCATTAGGGTCTTATGTGATTCACTTAATCACAAAACTGTCCCAAACGCCAACGCACTCATTCTATACCAGAAACCGTTAATCTCTTTGCAAAAGTTGTACATTGTAACGAAAACTGCGGTTTCTATGTTTCACTTACATTTACATAATTGCAAAAGTGACTTAAGCGCAATTATAACGAAATAAAGTATTATTTTAGGTTTTCTTTTAGATATTCTTCTATGTAATATTTTTATTATATTTTTTATACTTAATTACCAGAGTAATAAATAATTTCAAAATTCTTCATGATGCATATTATATTATCAAGTCAAGTTTTAGGTCATCTTCAGACGAATTGGAATAGTTGTTCGAAACGGTAGCAGCAAATACTAGTTATTTTCAACTAGCTACTAGCTCTGCAACTCACCGTTTTTTGATTCTGGTGAGCAGCTTTCAAAAAGTTTCTAAGGACGACAAGAAGAAATGTGGTTTTATTCATAATTATTATTTTCACCGAATCGAGGAAGAGCAAGCGGTGACTCCAACCAAATTTCATGCTTTTCCATGAAATGCTTTTTTATCCTATTACATTTCTCCCATTTCGAGTTCAAATTCGAATGATATACAGCAGAAAACTTGTGCAATTTTTTTATTAACATGCTCAACTGTGACTTCTGGTAGAGACGATGTCAAATATCAAAATACACATGATGTTCTTTTGCTTACATTGCAGTTAAACCACTTCTCAAAAACCTGCCGGTTCACGAGCAATGAGCATTGACATAAAAAAAATTAAAAATATCGCAAAGTTGCAGGAAGTTGCAGCTAATTTTTATATATTTTGTAGAGGACACTTCAAGCAAACTTTTGATATATGTTTTATAGAGGAACTCGGTGGAACTTTTTTTTAAACGCTAACAAAAGTTTGAGTTCGCGTTTTTTTCAAGGATTATTACCTTCACCAACTCATCATACCGATCAATCATACAAACAATCGAAACCCAGTCTCTCTACCAATGAAATATATTGCAATAGCCTTGATTGTTATTTTCCATTTTATTTTATTGGAATACACGAAGTAATTAAGTTTTACCAACGTTTAGAAAACGCGCGACAATTTAGCACGAAATGTGAAACTAATGATTCCTCTGGACGCTGATGCTTGCTATGCTTGTATTAGTATTTGTGATGCTTCCCAAAGCTTACCAATACTTGTCCACAACCCAGGAGATATCTGTGAACACATCTGAGTACTCGGTGAATCCAATAAAAAAGAAAGAAAAACGATTTTTGTCTTTGGCTCAACGCACTGTGCGTCATAACGAATCGAGTGGTGTACTCAAATTCTTTGGTGCATTTTATTTTATAATAACGGTTTGTGGGAGCACCGTGACTGGTTTGCCATTGATTCCTTTTACACAGGACATATAAGCCGTTGAGAGCAAAAGCGGTACATGTGCCGTTTTTTACCATAATATCAAAGAAAAGATCTAAAAACTTATACCTTAGAGAGTTATAGCCAAAAATATACACTAGCGCCACGAAGTGACAATATTCCTTAACAAACAGATCATCAACCTATAGAACTCAATCACTTGGACAACTCTGCTGAAAACATGAATGTTCTATGTCCTAAGATTAGCGAGCTATAATGCATCCTTCATGTTCAGACTGGACATGTACCACTTTTACTCTAAACGTTTTCTGGTTGTCATTATTTTCCCCACAGAACAAAAGTGGTACATGTTTTTCCATTGAAGTTTGTGTAAGTTTTTCAGCCAGAGCTCGTTATGCTTTCATGTACCGTCTTTTGAAATCTTTCCAGCAATGGTTTAGTGCAGTTATGTTGGAAAAAAGGTGAAAATAATTTACTATTCGAGTGTTTTCGTTTATCGCGTCTCCTGAAATATTAACTAAAATTCCCATCCTCGCCACATTTCCTACAAAATTCCCATTCCTTCGCAACTTTGAGCATGGCGACCAAAACCCATGCCTCTAAGCACAAACGCATTGTACAGTTCTAACTGAACTGCACAAGAAATTTGGCAAAAAGTTCTAACTGAACTGCGCGAAAAATTTGGAAAAAGGTACGCTTGAAAGGTAGTGTAAGATAAAAACCTATATTAATCCACCTAGCGGTCAGACCCAGCCTTTCTCATTCAATTTTTTATTTGTAAAAATAGATTTACATGAACGCTTCAATCCACTAAATGTATATTCACTCTTTAGGTTCTAAAATATTGATGTTGTAATCTTTACATATAAAAATGCAGTCAAGTCTGTCTGTCTGTCTGATCCATGTAGGCCCGAAAACTACCGAACCGATCGACGTGAAAATTTGTATGTAGGGGTTTTTGGTGCCGATAAAGGTTCCTATGATAGTTTGAGACCCCTCCCTCTTATGGAAGGGTGGGGTCCCATACAAATGAAACATAAATTTCTGCACAACTCAAGAACAAACCAAGCAAATGAAACCAAATTTGGCATGTGGATGTTTTAAGGGGTAACTAATATGTCCATAATAGTTGGATGAAACACAAATTTGTGCACATCTCGAGAACTAATCAACCAAATGGAACAAAATTTGGCAGGTAAATGTTTTTAGTGGTAACAAATATGTACATAATGGTTTGAAACCCGACTCCCTCTTCTATAAGGGAGGGATCCCATCAAAACGAAACACTAATTTCGCACAGCTCAAGAACCAAGCAAGAAAATACAACCAAATTTGGTATGTGAATGTTTTTAGAGGTAACAAATATGTCCATAATGGTTCGACGCCCCTCCCTCTTCTGGAAGTACATGTTTCTTCACAAATTTCTACACATCTCGCGAACTAATCAACTAAATGGAACCATATTGGCAGGTGAATGTTTTTAGTGGTAACAAATATGTTCCTTAATCGTCCTCAGACAACATTTTGAATTGTAAGATGGCAACTTCCGATTTCTGGAAAACAGCCTGAAATGGACGATTCCTATTAAATATAAGTATTTCTGAAACCAGAAAAATGCACAGAAGCAAAAATTGATCACAGACACAATCTTGAATTTTAAGATGGTGACTTCCGGTGTCTGGCAAACAGCCGGAAATGACCAAATAACATTCAATATGAATGTTTCGGAACCAGAATTACGCCCAGATGACAGAAATTGATTTCACAGGCAATTTTAAAGTCCAAAATGACGACTTTCGGCTTCTGAAAAACAGTCCAAAGTGACCAAATTTCACCCAATATGAGTTTTCCTTTAACAAGTATCCTAAATACCATTTTGAAATCCAAGATGGCGACTACCGGTTTGTGAAAAAACAGCCTAAAATAAACAAATACTATCCAATATGAGTATCTCTGGAACCAGAATGATGCAAGGAGCTAACAATTGACCTCAGGCACCATTTTGAATTGCTAAATGGCAACTTATAGGCAACAGTCGGAAATGACCGAATAATATGCAATATGGATATTTCCGTAAACGTGATGATGCATAGAAACCAAACATTGACCCTGGACACTATTTTGAATTTGAAGACGACCACTTTTAGTTTCTGGAAAACAACCAAAAATGCCTCCCAATATGGGTATTTCCGGTGTCAGATTGATGCCAGAAAGTCTGCTGATAATGACAGAATACCACCCAATATGAATATATTCAGAATTAAGGCGATGTACAGAAGCCAAAAGACGAGGATGTTGTCATTTCGATAAAACCAATCATTTCAAACGATTTGTTATTTGACTTTGATCATATACTATGGCAGATTCGTCGTGCATTTGCAGACTCCAAACAAACCGCAACGAATCAATGAACTTGGAACGTTCAAATAGTACGACACCACATTTAAATTATGTTGAGGCCACATATATCGATCAAAGCAGGTATAGTTTTAAATAGTCTTTGAATTTCTCTTCTTTCCATAACTTTTGAGCCACATATCAAATTGTTATGAAGTTTGTTATTTGTGAGTTTGAGAGATGACTCGTTCGTATGACACTAGTTATGTTCAAATAAGTCGTGTAATCTTTGAGATAATAGACTTTGTTGTTTTATTAACAATTTAATACATAACGGTTGCTTAAGTTCGATTATAAACAAATGAAATGGGAACGTGTAGGGCAGCCAAACTTTGAAACCACGTGTTCAATCATAATTCATCAGTTAACCCTTAACTAGCCCGCACATCTGATAATAATAATCAAATCGGTTGTGTAGTTTCTGAGATAATAAAGTTTCGTGATTTTCACAAGTCGGCACGTTACAAATGAAGTTACAGTTCGATTACCCTAAAATTCAATAGGGTCTTCTGAGGCAGCTAGACCATTCATTTGACACTAATTTTGTAGAAATCGGGTCGGCCATATCTGAGAAAAGTGAGTGAGTCCAAGTAGTCTTCGGAATATGTTCCTTTGCATAGCTGGATTTCACATTTTTAAACATAACAGGCAAAGTAATAGTCCGATTGAAAAACAAATCAATAGGGTCTCATGGGGCAATTAGACCTTCCATTTGACACTGATTTTATGAAAATTGGTACAGCCATCTCTGAGAAACATGAGTGAGATTAAACAGTCTTCAGAACACGTTTCTTTTCATAACTTTTGAACCACATGTTCAATCTTTATGAAATTCAAAACTTAAGGGTTTTCTAGGTAGCCCGTTCTTTTGAGACCAATTTTGTTCAAATCGGTTGTGTAGTTTCTGAGATATTGATGTTTCATGATTTTCACATTTTTAAACATAATCCTGAACTAAAAATCCGAATACAATAAAATTCAATAGAGTTTTATGGGGCAACAAGACCTTTCATTTGCAATTAATTTCATGAAAATCGGTCCAGCCATCTCTGAGACAAGTGAGTGAGAATACAAATCTGCACATACACACACACACACATACACACACACATACAGAAAATGCTCAGCTCGTCGAACTGAGTCGAGTGATATATGCCATTCGGCCCTTTGGAGCACTTTTATACTTTCGGTTTTGCAAGTGATTGCTATACCTTTCTAGGAGAAAGGCAAAAAGTGGAAAAATATGCTTACGTAATTATTGCACGTGCTCTTAGTAGAAAAAATAACCATTTTGAAAAGCATTCCTAGCGATTCTACTTTATTTAAGAGCAATTATTATAATTTTTAATTTCTACTACAAGGTTGGAGGCTGTTTCTAGGCCGTTGTGAGAGTAATTCTGATTTTTTTTCTAGCCTTTTGGAGAAATTTTGAGAAGGTTTTTTGGGTTAGTTACCATATTCTGGGTCAGGGAAACATATTCAAGCTTTTCTTAGCTAAATTTGGGATTTGTTTTGGTATGACACGTTCCTTAGCCTTTGAAAGCGGTTTTTTGTAATTCTGGGTTCAGTATGGGTTGAATATTCTTACTTTTTCCAATTTTTGCAGATAAATTTTATCGACTCTGCGATCTGATTTTTCATTTTTTTCTTTTTGCTATCTAGTTTTCATTTTCATCTGGCGGATTATGCACGACAAATCGATTTTGCTAATAACCAATTTTATACGCATAAGTAATCAGATGGCAGCACTAACCGTTGTAAGGGTGTCGTTAGCAAAATGTATGAAAAAACTGGACGTCAGATATCTTGTTCTAGTCATGTTTGGTAATACTCAAATAGCAACTATTCTAAAAATCCTGTAAAAACAAACAATATCGCACGCTACCCTGGGGGCCAATGCGGTCTCGATCAACTAGATTAGTTGAGAGAATTTGTTATCGATATTGTTTTCGGCACATTTTGCATGTTGTAGGATAAGTACAACGATACACCGTGCTTCAGTGCTGAGTCGAGAAAATTTCCAGCTCGAAAAGATCCTTTGACCTGATCGGGAATCGAACCCGATATCACAACCGTGTGGGAGAGCTAGCCGACCGACATCGTTAACCACAGAACCACGGGGACCACTAAAAATCCTGTATTCCTGACATTTAGAAAAGATTGTAAGATACTCAAGCAGCACCTACAACATGTTTTAAAATGAGACTACTCAATAGTTGTTGTTTTAAAATTTTTTCAACGGTGCAAGAAACTTTGCCGGTTACTCTCAAGAAATTTAAAAGAAACAAGCAACATTATGTTATTTACGTGTATCATTCTCGTAATTGAACACTAGGAATTACTTAATAGTTTTCTGCAATCTAGTTCCAACTGCAAATTTTACGATGCTTTTAATAATGTCACATGATGTTGCATATTGTTGTTTCACAAATGTTTTCTTTTAAGGAAAGCAACCTAGTGATGAAAACGTAGGAAAACATCTTGGAACCATATATTTGCCTAAATTACCACAAAGTAAACAGCCTACTTTAATATAAATGAATGATAAATGATTATTGTTGGAAATATGGTTTTCTTATTTCGTATTCCGCGTGATTTACACTACATATCCACTGAGCAAGGTTTTCTGAGCTATCTTTTTCCAAAACATTGTTTATGATTTGGCGAGTTTGAATGATTAAATTTCTTCCACAACACTCTACAAGAGGCGCGTAAACGAAGTAAAAACATTTTTGCATACCTATCAGAAGTATAAGTAGAGAAAAATTTCGATATATTTGAGGTTTTTTATAATACGTAGTTATATGAAACTTCGCGACACCATCATCGAAGAGTAATGAAAGTAAAGGTAAACAAAAAAAAATTTATCCTTTCATTCCTTCATATGCTGCAGCAGTTATCTATGCTGATGATGATTTGACATAGTACTGTTAGTTGCATATGGGCTCCACCTCTTGCACTTTTTTCGGTTATTTACAAGTTGAAATAAAGTAACGGAAAATAAATAATTATTACAATCTTTGAATGCTGCATTGCTTCAGATGCATTTGCTTCATTGCAACAGTGTGTGCTGCTAGGGTAGCGTCTTTAGGCTCATTTTGAAATTAGATTCGTTCTGCTGTTTTGTACTGTATTTCAAATGTCTGTTTGGCCTTTTTTACTAGCCTTGAAGAAGTGTTTTTTGTTTTGCACTAATTATAATTCAATTCAGAACCTATAATTATTTGCTATTTCTTGGTCGTTGTGAATTCCTTGTACTGAGGAATACATATATTTCATTCTAAATATGTACGAACGCAATTAATATTATTACTGTACTGGTAATTTCCTATCAGCTGTAAGAACTTGAGCTCGATGTATATGTAAACCAAACACAATTTATTTCATTTAATCATAATAACAACAAGTTGCGATTCAACAACACATCATCTTTCCTACTCTCCACTAACCAGAAGCACTCCGGTTACCTCCTCCCCAATCCACACCTGTACTATAACAACAGTTGTTTCCATTCGGTTTCCCATCGTCACGTCGCGTTCGGTTGCGATGGTTGTTTTTTATGTTCGCGATGCCGTTGTTTTTCGCCCTGAAATGATCGTCTTTACAACCGTATAATAATCTCAAAGAGAATACACACCGGAACGATGTTGTTTCGACTGGCTGTACGATGAAAGCGAACCTTCATAGCTGGCGCTACCGGTAATGAGGATTTCCGTTTCGCCCCGTTTCCCGGGGACGTCTAGTTTGAAATTTCTACCTGATAATTATTTCTATCATTAGAAGTAGCTAGTAGCTACTTTAGCCTCGTTATTCAGAGCACTAATGTTTTTTTTCTGCTTCTCTTCCTTTTCCAGGTGATGGCGCACAACACAACCGTCCAGCTCGGAGGCGTCGCGTTCCTGGTCTGCAAGGTGGCAGGCGTGGACAGAGTGGGTGTACATTGGGTTTGTTTTGGTGTTAAAACTTTTGCCTTGGTGTGCGTGAACTGTCTTTTTTTCTGTATTTAGCTTGTAAGAGAAGTCACGGAGGGGACTGGCAACTGCTAGAGATTGAACGGAAACGATAACTTCCAGCTATCAGACATTGAAGCAGACAGGACAAGAAAAAAAAACACTGTTAAGTAAGTTTTATTCTCTGTCTGCTTTATAACTGATGGTTGGGAGTCCGTTAATTCCGTTGAACAAACTGAAGTGCGTTCGGTTGGCAAATATCGATTTCTGTACTTGATGATGGTGTGCCAATTAGAGCCACATCGCTGTGGTTTAGAAATAAGTGAAAATCAAACTATAGATACTTCAGTAAGCAACCAAATTGGGTTAATTATCACTAAACATCACTTTCAAACGACACCCGAACAGGAAGATTTATTTTCCACTGTCTTTCATCGACGACAGAACTATTAACAACAAGCAAACGAAATCGAAAGCGTCTGCTTCATCAAATGGGCAGAAATTGAAGCTGTAAATCGGATGTTCCACCTCCGATGGGAGCAAGATTTTATTTTGCTTCTCTCTCTTCTCTGTTACCACCCTTTCATCAATCGAGAAAACGAACGAAACATTTTGTCACGTCTTACTTTCTAGGAAAACCAGTAATTGAGGGAGAGGGTGAATGACGAAGGCATTGATGAAGATATTCCATATTGGCGGGAAAGTTCAGGAACCCAACACACTAACTGCGTTACATTTACTGAATAGAGTTGGTTGGTTGGTCCCTTGTCAAGCCGAGACATGTGTTTTATTGAAAATAAATGAAGCATTTAGCAGTCGGTGTGCAGAGGGAACAGCCGCCGGTGTGGCAAATGGAGACGGGTTGTGCCGTAGGGAATCAAACGCAATCGTAAGAGAGAAGAAAAAAGTTTTCAGAAGTACAACACTTCCAGCTTCTCCTTCCAGGAAAATGGAAATCAACCATGAAAGCTTTCATCAATCGAAATTGGTACAGGATGGGAAATAAACTGCCGCATGTCTACCTACGTCAGGGTTACGCTCCGAAAAGGCGAGAGGATTAATTCTGGTTCAAGCGAAAAAAAGGATCAACAAATACTTGAAATTTTTTTCCGTAGGGAGCTGCTTTTTTTGGGTCAAAGCGAAAGCTATGCAATGTACTACAAAATCAATATAATACCGATGCTTTGTTACGTTTTATTTGGCATGTTCGTGGTTTTCCGCCTTTGTTTGTGGAAAAAGTAAGGTATCAATTTCTCAAATCAGGGAGTCAAATGTTCTATCATTTATAACATAGAATAAACAGATGGCTTTCATATGTATTTGAAAATACTAATGCTGATAAAACCGTTGCCGATATGAGGAGAGTAGTGCAGCCGACATTCTCATCAAACAGGGGCTTCGAAGGTTAGAAACAACTCGATTAATCATCAAATTGAAATCAAATAGAAGAAATTGTCTCATCAGGATGACGAAATTTATAAGAATAGATACTAATCATGCATAGCAGGATTAATAGATTTACTGTTGAATATTCTCATTAATTCGAAAAAGATATCCGAGAAAAGTTTTTCATGGTCAAAAGAAATTGGAAAAACCAGATTATTCATAAATAATCTACCAGCAAGAAAATTTTCAGAATCACCATTTTATTAGTCTCGAGTGAAGCTCAAAAAGGTTAGTATGAAAATCGTGTCCTTTTGTTTGTTTTGGGTTCAAAAATTATCTAAAATAAAAATTAAAAAATCAAAAGCTGAAAAAATTTATCCAAAAGCTCAAACCGCAAATAAATGAAAGGTTACAGTTTTTCTGTAAATCTTGGTTCCCTCAACCAGCTCGGAAATGCGTAATCTCTTCAGAAAAATAAATTAAGATCTCCCGTAAGTAAACGTAGGTGTCACGAACCTAGCAAGCAATTAATGTGCGGCCTTTTGATGCACTTCCGAGTTGGCTGAGAGCACCAAAATCCACAGTAATGGTTAAAAAGTAAATATTTTTCATAATTTTTCAGTCTCTTTTTAGCTCTAGGACAAAGCCTGTGTTGACCAGTATGATAATTGAACCAGTAAAAAGCAAAACATTAACGGAAAAACATTTCGGAAGTGAAAAACTGTTGTGAAAATTGCAAAAAAAGGATGGGATTTTTTCTAAAGATGCACAAAAACAAAACTCAGAAAGTGAAATTTAAAATGCATTTTTTATGTTTAAAATTACAATTCAAAAATTTTCACAAAAGAGAAATCGATGATTATTTGAAGAATTTTTGCCGAACAATTCACACATTCTATCTTTAAAAAACACGAGGCAATGTTCCTCATTATTCCAAGTCATTATTTTAACTTCGTTTTTTGATTTTATTTTTTTATTTAAAACGCTGTAGAAGTTTAGGAACCTTAAAACGTGATGAAACTGAAGAAGCTAAAAATGTTGAATATATTTTTAAATAAAGCTAAAAACTGCTTAAGCAAATGAAGCTAAATAAGAATAAAAATTCTAACGAAATTATAGAAGACAAAAGAGTTAAAAGAAGCGGGGGCCTAGCGTGGTTGGTAACGTCTCCGCCAACCACGCTCGACGCCTGGGTTCGAATCCCACCGCCGACATAGGTGTCGATGGTTGTGAGGTGGCGTGATCCACTCACTTCAAAGAACCTGATGTACCTGAAGATGCTAACGAAGCAACTAATGCTCGGAAAGCTCAACAGAGACTAAATAATCTAAGGAAGCTAAAGAAGCAACAGTGGTTAAAAGAAGTTAAAAAGTTAAAAAAAACTCAACAAGCCAAAGTTGCGCAGGAAACTAAATAAACTAAAACTAAAAGTTCAAGAAGTTAAATAAGCTAAAAAACTTAAGCAGCTAGAGAAACTGAAGTTATAAAGACTATACTAAATACTATACTATACTAAATCCTAAGGAGCTAAAAAAGTTAAAGAAGCTGAAGTAGCTAGACAGACTAAACACGTTAATAAGCTAAAAAAAGCCGAAGAAGTGAAAAAAATAAAGAAACTGAAGTTGATTAAAAATTTAAAGAATCAGAATAAACTAATGTAACGCAAAAATCTGAAAAAGTTCAAAAACTGAAGCAGCTGAAGAGCTAGAGAAGTTGAAGATACCAAAAAAGCTAAACAAGTTAAAAAGCAAAGAAGCTCAAGAGACGAAAGAAGCTAAAAAAGCTTTAAAATCTAAACAAGCTAAAGAGTTCGAGGAGTGTTAGAAGCGGAACTAAACAACTAAAGAAGCTTAAAAGTCTAAGGAAGCAAAATAAGTTAAAGAAACTGAACAAGCTGAAGAGACTAATGAAGCTTAACAGACTTAAAGTAACTAAAGAAAATAAAGAAGCTGAAAAGTTGAAGAATCTTGAGGAGGATGAAGTGGCTAAAAAAGCTTAAAAGCTGAAATAGAAAAAGAAGCCTTAAATGCTAAAAACATAGGAACATAGGAAACCGAATATGATGAAAAAGTTAAAGAAGCAGAATAACCTTAAGTTGCGCAGAAAGCTATATAAGCTAAAAAAGTTGAAGCAGCTGAAATAACCCGAAAAAGTAAAGAAACTAGAAAAGCTGAAAATGCTAAAGGGGCTAAGGAAGCTAAATAAGTTAAAAAAGCGGAGAACCTTGGAAGGATTGAAAAGCTTAAAAAACTCAAGAAACAAAATAAGCAAACAAAAGTCCTAAAAAGCAAAACAAGTCAAGGAAGTTGAAGAAGCTACAGGAGCGAAAAAACTGAAGTAGTTGAACAAGTTACGAAAGTCAAAGAAAAGTCTCTAAGAAGCCGAAGTGTCTGAAAATGCCGAAGAAGCCAAGGAAGCTAAAAATGTTCAAATAACAAAAGAAACCAGAAAACCATAAGAAGCTTAAAAAGCTAAAAGCTCTAGAAGCTCAAGAGACAGAACAAGTTGAAGTAGCTGAATAATCAAAAGAAACCGAAAAATAAAAAACCGGAAGAAGTTAAACAAGCCTAAACTGAATTAAACCAAAGAAACTGAAGATGTAAAAGATTAAAGATTAAATTAATTTCAAGAAGCTGAAGAAACTGAAGAATTAAAGAAGCTGAAGAAACTGAAGAAACTAGAGAGGCTAAAAAGCTAACGCAGCTAAAGAAACTGAAGAAGCAAAAGAAGTTTAAAGGAGAAGAGCTAAAAAGCTGAGGAAGTGCAGTAACTTAGGAAACTCAAGGTGAAGTTGCAGAGTCAGAATAATTAAACTTGCGCGGTAAACTGAACAAGTTAAAGAATCTTAAACAGCTGAAGAAACCAGAGAAGGTGAAGAATCTAAAAATGCTAAAAAAGCTCAATGAAGCTAAAAGGCTAAAGAAGCTAAATAAACTGGTGCAGCTGAAAAATATAAAGCCAATAAGGAAGCTGAAGACTTTAAAGAAACAAAAGATGCTAAAACAATAAACTAACTGATTAGCAAAATAAGTCAAGGAAAATGGAAAGGTAAAGCTAAACAAATTAAAAACGTTAAAAAGTTAAAAAAAGCCGAGAAAGTGGAAGATACTTAAGGATAAAAATGTCGAAAAAGCAAAATAAACTATAGTTCCACAGAAAGCTGGATAAATTAAAGAAGCTGAAGAAACCGATAATGCTAACGATGCCTAAAAAACTAAATAAGTAAAAACACTGGAGAAGCTAAACAGGATAACGAAGCTAAATAAACTAAAAAGTTCAAGAAGATAAAACAATCCCAAGAAGCTAAAAAAGCTGAAGAAGCTTAAAAGACCAAAGAAGTTTGAACGGCTAGGAAATCTGAAGCGAAACAAGATAAAATATCCAAAGAAGCAAAATAATCTCAAGTAGCTGAAGAAACTACAATACAATATCACACGCTAGCCTGGGGGCTAATGCGGTCTTGATCAACTAGATTAGTTGAGAGAATTCGTTATCGATATTGTTTTCGGCACATTGTTTCGGCACTTTGTTTTCGGCACAATCGGGAAACGAACCCGATATCACAACCGTGTGGGAGGGCTAGCCGATCGACATCGCTAACCACAGAACCACGGGGACAGCTGAAGAAACTGAAGAGGTTAAAAATTAACGCTGCTGCGTAAGCTAAAGAAGCCAAAGAAAAGTAACTGATGATACTAAAAATGTTTAAAGAATTAAACAAACTAAAAAAACTAAGAGGCTAAATAAAGAAAGGAAGCTGAAGAATCAAAAGTATCTGAATAAGCAAAAAGCCAAAGAAAACAAAGACGCTGAAGAAGCTGGAGAAAAAAGTTCAAAAGTTGAGAAAAGCTAACAAAGTTGGAAAAAAAAGTAACGAAACTGAGTACGATAATTTTTTCTTCAATCGGTATAAACTAAAGCTGAGCCGAAAACTGAATAAGTTGAAAATACTTAGGCAGCTAAAGAAGCTAAAGAAACTAAAGAGGTTAAAGAAGCTAAATAAGCTAAAGAATCAGAAGAAGCTAGAAAGACTGAAAAAGCTAATATAGCTAAAGAAGCAAAAAAAATTTAAGAAGCTAAATAAGTTTAAAATGCCAAAAAGCTTAAAAAAAATGCTACGGAAGTGAAAAAAAAAACAAAGGAAGATGAAGGTGAAAAAACCAAAAAAAATCAAACTTGCACAAAAAAAACGGAATAAGTTAAAGAAACTGAAGCAGTTGAAGAATCTAAAGAAGGTAAAGAAACTAAAAAAGCTAAAAGAGCTAACAAGGCTTAGAAAGCTAAATGAGCTAACAAATCCTAAGAAACTAAATAATCTAAAGCAGCTGAAGAGGATATAGAAGCTAAAGTAGCTGAACAAGCTTTTAAGAAACCGAAGTAACTGGAAAAGCTGAAGAAACTAAAAAAGCTAAAATATTCAAAAAGCTTTGTTTTCCAGCTTTTTGAATATTTCAGCTTCTTCGGTTTCAGAGCCCTAAAAAACTAAGAAGCTAAGAAAGCTGAATAAGGAAGTTGACAGTTCTAAAAAAATCAAAGAAGCTAAAGAAGTCGAAGAAACTGAAAAAAAACTAAAATCGTTCAAAAACCTAGGTTAAGCTGCTAATAAAATCGAAGAAACATTAGAGGCTAGAACAGCTAATGACGCTAAGGAAGCTGGAAAGAGAAATTGAAGGAAATTAGCTAACAAAATCACTGAAGCTTATGAAGCTGAGATAACTTTTAGAAAAATATCATAGAAAGGCAAAAAGTAACTTTAGAAATGTTTCTTCTTCCCCTTCAATACCATATATTTTCTGCAGCTGGAAAACACTCAGAGAATTTTCAAAGTTTTATGAAGACACAGGGTTTAACATTATGAGTTTAATATTATGAGTTTCACAAAAAAATTCAACGTAAGTCTTTTAAGCGTAAAAACTTTGTGTGTGGAAACTTATTTTTAGATCCCACTGTCTAGCACTTAGCACTGATATTATGAGAAGAAGGCCGTTGCAGCTATTTTTCATTTCGACAATATGTATAGTTGTTATGTGATCTAAATGGTGTTAGCTCTTCCAACTTTCCAAAGACCCTTTTCAGAATTACTCACATTTCGGGGTTAAATTCTGTTATTATTTTCAGACTTCAGACAGTTTAATTCATTTGATACATCTATATCAAATGAATTAACTCGTATTTAATGATCGTATTAATATTTATTTGTTCTTGAATAGAGGAATCACAAAATGAGAAGAAGCCGATAACGAAAAAATCAATGAGAAAATTTTCCAAATGCAAGACTGAGAAAAAATAAATAAAAATTAAAATAATAAATTAAAAAAAAAACAAGAATAAAATTTTCTACCAAGCTTTAATGCAAGCTTTCGCACTTCCTTTGTATGAAATAACAAAAAGATCATTTTTAAGCTACCTCCTGTCTGCGCACTATACCAATCTTTAGCAGCAGCGATTTAATCTTATTAATCTTCTTATCTTCTTATTAATAACCAAATTGAAACTAAAAGCATTCACAGCAGAGAATTTTTTTCCTAAAACTGGTTATTTCAAGGTATCAGTAGAGAGTCCTGATTCCCCAAATAAATCTGAAGCATTGTTGTCACAGTTTCATCTGTACTGGGAGCTGCAAAAATCGTTTTTCTGTATTATTTTCGACTAAAATCTGTACCAAAATCTGTTCCATTGGATTATAATTGGTTCAGTTTTTTAATGGGGGCGGGGAGTTGCTGTAACGTGACGTACTTTTCCTGGGAGGGTCGTCAATGTGTGACAAAACGTGACAGAAGGGGGAAGGTGAGTAAAATTTGATCACAATTTGCGTAACTTACTTAATGGATGTCGCCTTATTTATTGCTCTTCTAGAAGCAGTGCTACCGATCCTTCTAAGTGCAAAAAACTGTGATTTGAAATTGACCAGCCCATTCCTGAAAACAACAGGGAAAAAGTGTTGAAAGTTTGCAGGCTACAAGATGGCTGCGAAGTTTAAGTATTCTATCCTGAAAGCTGTGTTCCACAAGCAAAATCAATGCCGAAACTATACCTTGCTTTTTTGCCATTAGTGGTTTCAGTAGCACGCAATCGTATAGTGCCTAAAACCTCTATAAAATAAATCTGTAACGCAATGTCGCGTGTGCTCTCTAAATACAATCGAGAGCATTCATCATTCGCTACGTGAACCAAAATCGTACACACTTTTTACGACTGTTCACACAAAACCAAGATTACTTTTCTCCACCAATGCGTAACATGGCTCGTTAGTCAACGAAAATACGTCCTAAGGGCGGTAGTTGATCCCGAAAGTATGGCACACTACATCCCGCCACCTCACACCGAGAACACGGGCGCCACTCTCTCTCTCTCACTCTCTCCTCATGTTTCCGAACTTCATTAACGAGCACAAAACCAATTACTGGCTTCTAGCAGATCGGGTTTCCGTCGGCGTTTGTCGCAATTTTTCCAACCGCTCGGGAGCGCATCCACGTGAATCGTCGCATAATTTTTACTTATTGTTGTCATACTTGGCGGTTTTATGACCAACGAACAATCGCAAAGCACTCGTCGTCGTCGTCGTCGTCGTACCGCAAAACCTAAAAATCTACCGCTCTAGCCCAAAAACCGCGGGAAAATACATTCGAAAAATTATGTCCCCTCCACTGCCGGCTGCTGCCACTCGGGGGAAATAAGCCATTCTCCGGAAGAAGCCATTCTTTATGGCACTCTTTGGCCTCATCCGGGCAACGCATATTCGCACATAGGTATAGAGCTTAAATCCACTCCTTTGCGCTCTGCTGCATACAGGGAGAGAAATTGAGTAATCCATATGGTTTATTGGTGTTTACATGAATTAGTAGCCATAAACGGGCACAATTTATAAGCTTTTGTCTTTTTGCTCAGCTCCGGAGTGCGTCGTTTCGGTGTGACGCGCTGCCATGGGGGTTTAGCTCTTTACCCTAGCAGTTGTTGGAAATTATGCTTAAGATTTTATCAAGCAGAAAAACGCCGTGCTTCCGTTCCGTCGTGGCTGCCCGTTCGAGTTTGAGGATGGTTTACGCACTGGGACGTACAAATCCTGCCGACAACAGCACCTGTGGCTGTGTTAACATATTTTCTAGGCTGGTTTGAATTGACGATTTAAAATTTTTTAATTATTTTTTACTAGCAGAACTTGATTTTTGATTAGATACTACATGTTTCATAGGATAGCTTTTCCACTTTCTCTAAAATCTTTCCCAGCTGCTGTTGGTTACACTCGATAACAGCGCGTCGAACACTCTGCCACCTCTCCGCTAAATATTGTTTATGGCCTTTCACGAGTAAACCATGCCAAGCGTATAATTCAGACTTATTGCGTACGTTCGCCGCCACCGGGGCGATGTTAGCCCAAGGAGTTACTGTAAACACGGTGTTTTACTGCTGTCCACCGGAATATGAATTAAAGCATTATTGTCGCTCTGGTTCACTTCAGACTTAACAAGCACTTGAACTCGTAGAGGACCGGCAGCTAACAGGCTTCGACCCGGATGGTTAAAACGGCAGTCGCAGCACAGTTCGGTGCTGTGTGCGTGTGAGAGTTTGAATGCTAATTTTCCACCCAGGTTAACGTTAGCCATTGTTTTGCAGACCGTTACCGCATATGCTGCCGCCACTGTCGTTGTCGTCGTCGTCGTAGGCATTCAAGGGTGAAATGTGAAACAGAGAGAAACCCCCCTTTCAGTGCGACAATAATACGTTTCCGCTGGGGTCACGCGTTCCAAAATCGACACCCACTCCGGGCCGGCTGATTGATATGGTAATGATACCGGCAAAAGGCATGCACGAGCCAGAAATAGATTGTTGACAAATTGGTTTAATAGATGACAAACTAAAAAGCTGCAATTTCGGTCGAATTGTGTACAATTATGGCTCTGTGTAGTTATGAAAGCTACCTGAAATTACCGTTTTTGTCCAGCCAAAAGTATCAATTCTAGCATACACTTCATTTAAAGCTGATCACAAATTGATATGATCTCAGTAAAAATTAGGGAAAAATTAAAATAGACACCAAGTTTTGAATAACTTAAAAAAGGAACGAATTAAATAAATCGTTTTGAAGTAAGCTGTATTGACAAGCATTGCGGCCAAAGACAACAATAATCTACTATGATTCTACCAGACTGTTTGCTGTATTTTTCATTTCTTATTATTTGCCATATATCTATTGAGAGTGAGTGTCATACTTGAAATTTACCGCGGTTGCGTGTATGATTTTACCTTTCCTTTTATGTTTACTTTGCTGCTCTACTGTATTGATTCTTGTGCATGAATCGCCATGATTCCATGGAAAGAAAGTTGTATTTTATTTTAGGTTATGCTTGAGTACAAATCCGTGCCCTAGTCCTTTGACACTGGATGACTAGTACTTTGATACAAATCCTCTATCAGAAAAACATGACTCTGCGACCAGAGCTTAGATCTATTGTTATATTGCCCAGGTGTTTCCTGTACTCCTCACGTGGACATATTTTAGACGATTTTGAAGCTTTTAATTAACTTTCAGAGAGTGGTTTAGAAAAAACCGGAAAGCTTCAGGATAACGAGATTACGAATAATTCAGTGCTGAATATTTCTAACACATGTACCACTATTGTCCTCATTGTTTCCAGGTTGTCATTATGAATAAAAGTGGTACATATTATTCCATAGAATTTGTTGAATTGTGCAATTTTCTTAACCAAATTTTGTTCTACATATTTTCAACTCCGTGGTTTGAAATCTTTCCAGAAATGATTTACATCGTGCCTACAGAGTGTCCCACATAAAATTGCATCTTGGGTATTTAGGGAATGAAAGTTTGGGTAGATGTAGTTTAGAGTGTATTGATAAGACTGTGTTTTCATCGCTAACAGTTTTTCGAAACTTGAAAAAATGGCGTCACCCGAAAGGTCGCGGATTAATTTTACTTAAGCACATGAAAAATCCGCCATTCTATGTTCGAGCCGTCGTCGGAAAACAATTTGAAATCGTGCAGTCAGCGGTGAGTCTGCGATTAAACATTACTATGAAACTCTGAACATCGCTTTCAGAATGGGTGTTCTATTAGTAATCAGCACAATCGTGCGTTAGAGGTTTTAAGCGAGATACCAATGCTTTAGTCAGAAGTTTATCCAATCTGTCATCATCGTTCAGAGAACCAGAGTGATTGGGGAGGGAGCAATTTCATACGTACAGAGTGCAGAAGGCTCCAAATCGTGAAGGCGCCAAATCGTGACGATCGGGAATCGGTGGGACAGTCACTGGCTTGGAAACTGTACACACAGACAGGCCTCATTATTTTATCATGACTTACGTCAAGGCGGACTTCTTGGGCTACTGTTCTCTACCGCCCAGAACAAGTTTAATTTTAGGAAGAAGCAAGGAAGCAGAAACTCAAAGTTTGCCGAAAAATACATGATTTGTGTGCGCCGCTCGTTACTACGGGTACTGTAAACGGGGAGATCCAGCTGGAGAAACGCCTACAGAAACGTCTGCTTCCTCTGTTGAAGCAACACGAAGGCCCTACGATCCTCTGGCCACTATTCAAATGTTCGTCGTTCTTCTAGATATCGAACCAGTAAATAACTTTTTCTATAAGCATTGTAGCACCTTACGGGTTTTAGCCGAGATTTTCCTACAAATATCATGTATCCATAGATTTTTGCGAGTCAACTGGACATCTCAGGGGAATTAGTTTTGGAAGAGTGGATTTCCCCAAATAAAATCGTATATAAAATGGCCTTACAGTCGATCTTTTTGAAGCCGGGAGTGAGAAGCTGTTGCGTGCAATCCATCGTCTCATATTAAAATTTTGGATCGAATACAAACTACCAACGGACTGGATGAATGGACTCATTTGCGCAGTCTATTAAAAAGGCCACAGATTCGATTGCAGTAATTATCGAGATGAAACACAATTCTCCCCCAGGAACGATTCTGCAGGAAGCCTTTGTTGGGATCCCAGGAAAGGC
Organism: Wyeomyia smithii; assembly: GCF_029784165.1. Classification (NCBI taxonomy): domain Eukaryota; kingdom Metazoa; phylum Arthropoda; class Insecta; order Diptera; family Culicidae; genus Wyeomyia; species Wyeomyia smithii. The sequence goes on from NC_073695.1 coordinate 22,093,876, forward strand.
GATTAGTAACGGACCAAATCCTCCTCTTTGACGAATTCCGAGAAGTAAAATTGCAGACTAATTATCGGTTCATAGATTTCAAGACGGCGTGTGATTCAGTAAGGCGCAACGAGTTAAGTCCTTGAGGATTAGGCTAGCGGGCGTAATTTCGGCCCCGTTCGTGATGTTGGTCGGTCTGAAAAAAACTGACGGGCTCTCGAATCTATTATTTTACATTGCTTTGGAGGGTGTAGTACAAAAAGCTGGCATGCAAAGAAGTGGTACCGTTATTTCTTAGTCTCATATGCTCCTTAGCTTTGTGGATTATATCATTATCGTTGGTATCAACCGTGCATTCGTGCTTTTAAAAGGGAGTAGCGAGAATTTGACTCATCATCAACTACGAAAAGAAAACAAGTGGTGGCTGGTAGGAAACGCGGAAGTTCGGCTAATCTTGGTACTGAGATTGTGATAAATAGGGGTATAAAGGAAGTAATCGACAAATTTTTGAACTTAGTTTCACGGTTTATGGAGCCAGCTGAGGTTCCGCAACATGCGTGTCTGTTCGTAATTTGTGATCTAACGGTTGACAACTAAAAATTTGGAATTTTTGAAAGGCTCTCTTACTCCACAACAATCAGGCTCAGAGAGAAATGAAAGTATGTGTATGAAAGCTCTTTGTCTCCTCTTTATTCCAGTTTTTTTTTTGTATTGTTTATGCATGCCTAGTTCTGTTCAAAATGGCGTGGAAACAACGAGCATTCCGCAAGCGCATTGTACAGTTCGCTATGAACTGCACAACAATTTTCGCAAAAAGTTGACGGTAAACAATTTTGAAAGCGAAAGTCTTCCGGTTTCTATTTTGTATGATTTCCTGCAAACCTCAACTATAATCCGCCAGCAAGGTAGTAGATGACCGGCCAGAGTAGTGGACAGAAAATAACTTTTTCCTTTTCGTCTAAATCATAGATCAAGCCTAGTGGTTTAGCTATCAATCAAAATGTATACCAGAACGAATGTTTGAACAACATTATGATTTCATTTCTTCGTATTTTGGAAGAAATGAAATCATAATGTTGTTCAAACATTCGTTCTGGTATACCGATGAATGATAAGGGTTTTGGCCAGATAAAATATCATCACATTGCGTAAAATACACAAACATTTCTCGACTACTTTGTGATAAGATCGTATGTCTAAACGCAAACAAAACGAGTGAGAGATGATTTGTGCTTGTGAAGTACAAGGAATATAACTCTCACTCGTTTTGTTTACGTTCAGACATACGACCTTATCACAAAGTAGTCGAAATTTCTGAACGATTATCCGACTCCATTTGTACCGTAAATACGGATTGCGTACGAATCTACCTCAGTTTCGCGCAATCGAAGATTTCCTTGGGATTATAAGTTCTTTCGATGCAAAAGTAACCAGAGATCAACGAATTGTGAACAGTTTATTGGTAGAATCAAAAGATAAATTCGAAAAACGGACTTGAAGGCAGTCTCGGCAGTCTCAACGCTCTTGCTTCGGCATCATAAAAAAGCTCCGTTGGATGGCCGGTAACGGGCCTTTCTCACATCTTCATTAATTTTCGTTAGTTCAGAATGATCGTATCTTCAAAAGAAATAAATCAGTTTTTCTTAATATTCCGTTTTCGACAGCGCTAGAAAAAAAAAATCCAAATTTTTAGTTGTCACCCGTTACGAAGTTTTCAATTCTTCCGGTAGTGCTCTATGAGTACTGGTCGATTGAGTTAGCAGGTCGACCGGCGAGCACTTGGAGTCTGCCAGCGTAGAATCCTTCGTTTAATACTTGGCGGAAAACTGGAGAATGGAGTGTGGTGCAGCCGCATGAACTATGAGGTGTACCAAGCATAACAACATGCGGATGTCATCATGCTGATAAAGTACGACAAACTACAGTTGGCTGACTACAAATGTCGGAGGGGTGACCAGCAAAGAAAATATTCAGCAGAGAATCTTACAGAGTATTAGATAAAGAAAAAGCTTGTCACTTTCTTTACTGATCTTTCTGATAATAACCCACTCAACGTATTTTCGAGTTTTGTGGTATTTTAGGTGACATCCATTAATACACAACAATATAAAAATCCATCATTCCCTCTTATGGAACTTATGTTATTTTTTTTATAATATATTTATTTGACACGGCACAGTACCGTTCAGTATTACAGTGCCAGCTACAAAAAATACAAAAGAACTACTGCTGCTGTTTGCTGGCGCGAGTAATCATTTACTTTCGTGGTAGCGAGGCAACCTCTGTCCTTACCTTCTTCGAAAGTGGGGCTTCCGAGTCCATGCTCATCTCATCTTCGCTGCTGTCCGAAACGGTCTGCTTTTGGGATTGATCAGTTGTTATGTTATTCGTTACATTTCTTTTTTCGGAATGTTGTTCATCTTGTTCAAAACAACATTATTAGATGTTATGAATCCTGGATACTGGGTCCACATGTTTGTCGCTTGTGATGACCGGAAACAAGTTGTTCTTCGGAGTCTTCATCAGTACAGATTGCCTCTTGGATATTAATAATCGAAACCTCCTGTTCACGTTTAGCGATCGGCTTCTTTTGTTGTTTGCAACTCTCAATTAGCCCATCGAATCGTAATAAAATTCTATAGTGATCCTATTAAATTTAATATTAAATTTTTAATATAACACCAAGGTTGTTAAAATTTACCAAGCGGGAAACGCAGTTTTCATTCGAGGATGCGATAAATAAACGAGAACAGAACGTGCGACTTAGGCTTAGAAAAATTTCCTCATCCAGACGGGACTCGAAACCGCAATCTCCGATATCTCAGGCATGGTATTTTGACTAATGAGTCAGAATTCGTGAAACGGATCACAAAAAATCGCGATATCTATTTTTGTCAAATAAGTATTTAAAACTTCAAGAGTTTCACTCGGGAAGTTGATTTTCCAATTTTCATTAAATTTGAGTAAGTTTGCAAGTTGTTATTGTCATTTGAAATTTAGGTCAAAATTGTTTTTGAACAGACATAGCTTTAAAAATATTGCATCGAATTTGATGAAATTTTCACAGCAGATGCATCCTAAGTTTTAGTTTACGAAAATAATTTTTTTGGAGAAAAAAATATTTTTCAATAGTAACTATTTAAAACAATATGTTGAAAATTTATGTTCTGGGGCACTGAAAAATCTGAAAAAAATCACAAGTATTTTTGACGAAATTCCGAAACTGTCCTGAAAATTTCGCGGTGGTGATATCTTTTGATCAAAAGATATGGGCCTTCAAAGTTGGTGCCAAGCGCATTTTTCAAGCGAGAAGCGAGTGAGCAGTACTACTATTGACAATCCCAGCTTCAGTTATATGCAAAAATTCTGTAAGGTTTGTAAAATTAGTTTAATAGAAATGATTTTTAGTCGCAAAATAGTCAAAATATGCTTAGTCTGTTACTCAACTTAATGATGAAGACAGTATATTTTATGCCCCTTACAACTCGCAAGCCTACCTACACATTTTTCTAAAAAAATAATGCAAAATTTAATTAGGGGACAACCGTACAGAACGCATCAGCGGGTTAAGATCGCCCGTGCTATTACTTTTAGCCATTATGGTGCACTTTTTGGTATGAAAACTGAAGTAAACTTGGTTTAGGAGCATTTCTCGCTTGAAAAATGCGTTGCGGCACCAACTTTGAAGGCCCATATCTTTTGATCAAAAAATATCACCACCGCGAAATTTTCAGGGCAGTTTCGAAATTTCGTCAAAAATACAATAAAATATTTTTTCAGATTTTTCAGTGCCCAAGAACATAGATTTTCAACATAATGTTTTAAATAGTTACTATTGAAAAAAAAATTTTTTTCTTCAAAAGAAATATTTTCGTAGACTACAACTCAGGATGCATCTGCTGTGAAAATTTCATCAAATTCGATGCAATATTTTTAAAGCTATGTCTATTTAAAAACAATTTTGACCTAAATTTCAAATGACAATAACAACTTGTAAATTTATTCGAATTCAATAGAAATTGGAAAATCAACTTCCCGAGTGAAACTCTTGAAGTTTTTAATACTTATTTGAAAAAAAAAGACATCGCGATTTTTAGTGATCCGTTTCACGAATTCTGACCCTAATTGAACAATTGAGATAAAAAGAATTATCTAATCCGTATCGTATCGTATCGTATCACCCTCTGTTATTGCGTCTCGTTCCTAGTACGCCTCGATCAACCACAAACACTTCCTTGTGAGAGTTATTTTCGTAACTGTTTCTCTCACACGGTGTGTATAGTAACTTACTATATCTACGGCTTGTGAGTAGTCGAGACGCCAAGTTTGTGGTGAAACCCACACCGATACCCGTTTGATAAAAGAGCTCCGTTAAATTGAGATTATTCTACAAACTAGTTTACGAGTTTAGAAAAGCGGGCAATGCATGCAGTTTTTTGACCGAGAGTGCTCAATGTGACCGAGAACAGAAAGTGCGACTTAGATTCAGAAATACATCTCTAACTATCATTTTTCCATTCACACCTAGATTCTCGTAAAAAACTGCAAACATTGTCTGCTCGACCGAAATACGCGGGCTTAATTTTTGTAACAGACACACACAAAAAAGTAGGAGGGTGGTATCCAAGACACGACCGCATGACGTTGGACAGGTATTTTTATATTCCATTAAAACAAATAGTAGACGGTGTTGAAGAGACGGTGTTGTTTTATCGACGAGCGCTAAAAGCTATAATTTTTAATTACTATTTTGTTTTCTGATTAATATTTCCTTTACTTACATTTAGTTTTTCCTTATTCTTCAACCACCTTTTTACCGTATTATTTCCTTCCAACTGTAAGATAACTGTAAGTGCAATCGTTTTATAATTGCTGTATAATCTAACCTCTATTCTATTTTATTACTTGCAAATAAGTATCAGTGGCTTGATCAACTTTTCCTTTGAACCCGATGACAACGAATGAAGCCTCTTTAAAGAATTAATTATTTAGACCGTCAACTCCGCTTCTAACAATTTACTTTAATATTTCACACTTTTTAATTCGTGTAATCAATCGTTTTTCGCTTTCGACTTTACTTCTTCTTCTCTCTACGTCTTATTCCTCTTTCTCTCTCTCTCTCTTTATCTATACTTCCGTTAGCCCTGTCAACGAACCGTCATCGGACTGTCAGCTGACCGCGGGGTCTTACGATCGTTTCATTACCCCGTTACAGACGGAATTGTAACTCTGGTATTTTCTGTAATTTTATCTAACAGTGCATTTCTAAATGCGGAGACGTTAAACCGTTATAAATAATAATATATACTCAAAAATGGATCTTTTATAGAAGCACTCTCACTTCAAAAAACCTTTCGTCGTAGCTGCACTACTAAGACAATCATTTAATTTAGCGAATTGGGTAAAATATTTCTATCTTAGCACAAAGCAAACTTAACGAGACTATCTGAAATTGGAGACCAGAATGATGCGGAAATTCCGAGACTGGAAACTGTTTGAGGTTAAATCGATCAAACTCATGCTAGGTTGGCTCCAGTCTCGCATATAACTTTATGTATTTTAAGAAATTACGTTTATTTCAATAACTCAAAAAAGCAAGAACTTAATTACACGCTTTTTGCGTAGTTGTTATCAAGGTTTTGGCGAGTGATAGAAAAACATACTACTCCTTTAATTGTGATTTAGAGTATTTTGAATGTTTTGTTATTTTCCACGATAGAGACAAGTGTGTTTTTTTTCTCTGTGTGCGCACCGAGAAGCAAAAACGAAAATTGAATGTATGCTAACTGAGAAAACTTTACCGATAATTTACGGTACTTAAAAGAACCTGTTTTGATCTGAAAAAAATTCTAGCAAATAAGTGTTAATCATTCCTCGGAACTATTTTTTTCTTGATGAATAAAGATAAGCTGAAGAAGTTTGAATCGCTGCTGTACAGTTGAGTTTTTCAACCGTGTTCGTTTAGGCGTTTTAATATTTTTAACGAAATGTTAATGAATAAACGAGAAAATACTAAATCTTCGATTAACACCCACACGCGCTTTTGTAAGCGACCAGAATTTGCCACCAACAACTTTCTGCTGCTTCATGAAGAACCGGCCGCTTTGCCAGCCAACGCACGCATGATACCGGTAAAGTTTTGGAATGAAAATGATGAGGTGAAATGTTCGAATGGTACCTTTTATATCAAGGTTTCGTCAGTTATTTGGAAAGAGGGAGGAGTTTAGAAGAATGGGGAATGGCAAGCAAAGTAAAACAACAACAACAAATCTTCTACAAAATCAGATCGGTTGTATCCGTTAGTGTCGGCTTAGTAAGAGAGAGAATGATTGGTTGCTCTATATTATTTAGACAATCGATGTTATTTACTAATTTTTCAATAGTGTATCACAATTAACAGGTTGTTTTGTTACATAAATTTAACCGTAAAAAAATTTCTGATCGACTGATGCCAAAACCTCGATATTCTGAAAAGAAATGACTGATATTTAAGCGCTCATAACCTGACCACTTTTGCCTGGTTTTCCCTAGATGAATTATTAGATTTACAAATTCAAGCTTGGAGATAGACGTTAGTCCAACGTCAAAATTGCTTTTTGTTGGCCTTTCTGGAAAGAAAGGCTGAAGGTTTTTTTTCGTAACCTAACGCTGATCTTTGCTCTCTCTTCCTCTATGTAACGTCAAGGTGAGCGCTTATGCCGCCCTAGTTAACTTCTTGATATTTATCTGATACTCACAACAAAACAATAAACGAAATGGTCTTGCAAAGAAATTTTGCGTTAAGTTCATTTTTTTTGGGTTTTCACATGCCTTTGTCCTCTTTTCAGATATTTCTGTCTATGTTTACACTAAAGAATTGTTAGCAATTTTTCCAAAGCTAATATTTCGTAATCTAGACCCTAGTCCCTCAGTAAATGTTTTGTAAACTAGGACCTAGTGAAATTACATTTTGTTCCACTTCCTGAAACTTTTAAGACAAATTTTTCTAAATGTCTATTAACACAAAAAGCTTTATCAATGCGACCTCATGACCGATATGAAATACCTTCAGGCTGGTATGTGACTAACTCTTGCGAAGATTACACTGTACGGCAAGAGCAAAAAAATTGGCTATACTCAGACTGAACTGAAATACTGAATAACTATAGCTTTTTAACCGTTCCTGTGAATTTTAGTGCCGTTAGCCATATAGCGTTCACGTGCTAAAGCGATATTCGCAAACTATTAATACGTTTTTAATATAATTCGATTCAAGAATTAACTTTAAACCATTGAATTTTAGTCATTTTACAAAGAGTTTCGGGAAGAATTTGGTTTTGATTATTAAAAATCCGCACAGCTTTAAAACCGTGTTGTATTTTTCACATTGTTTAACAACCATGAAGTTTTTTTCACATATCAAATTATCGAATATAGGATCAAGTTAGAGTATTTATGCTCTAACGTTGTGAACCAAGATTTCTGAGAGAATAATGTTTCTGATATTCGAAGACATTGTGGATGTAATGATGTTCCTACAAAAAACCTTTTTATTGTTTCAACGACAGATTCGCTTAACTATTATAACTATGATAATATTAAAATAATGTAAGTAATAGAGGAAAACATTCGTTGTTTAATTTGATAACTTTAAATGATTATAATAACTTCAAGAAAAAAACTTTAATGAGTTTTCAAAGCTGTTTTACCAATATTAACAAATTTTGATCTGTGTGCACTCAGCTGTTTTTGATAGCAGGTTAAAACCAAATTTATGTAGTAGAATATATCTTTAGTTGAAGCGATCAGTACTGAAAACTTTAGATAGAATCACAGGTGTGATATTTCGTCCGGTCCAAATGCAGTCAGGCCTTTTTTACACGGTTTTTTTTTCAAGCGGATTGCTTTATTCCATTACTCAAAAACGGTAGAAAATATCGACTTCATTTCAATCACGTTTTTCGTTTTAGGCCACGAGTGATCATAAGTGTATCAGTTTTCGAAAATAAATCATAATTTTTGGTGTAAACACTCAACATTCAAAATATTGCATTTTGGTCTCTAGATTGACCATTATCGTATTCAAACGAGGTTCAAACATTTTAGGACGGTGTATCTGGTCAGTTAAACACACAATGTATCGTGTCGTGTCAAATATATTACTATTGATTAAAAAAAAACATTTTAGGACGATTTTCTTCGTTATATTTGCAACTCATAAAAGTCGTTTTATACGCGGGTCCATACAAATTTGTAACGCTTCCCTCGCGTAAGAAACGACCTCAGTGTAATTGGTTTGAATTTTGTTTAGTTTGTGAACTTATATAAAACCCTTAACTCTATTCCAATTAGTCTAGTCTAAAAGCATGATTAAATTTTACTTTCGTTATTTGATGTGAACTTAGACTAGAAACCAGTTTGAAAAGAAATTGTTCGTATTTTTTATGTGTTAGTGCCGAAGAATTTCAGAAACATGTATTATGAAAGTTATTACCCGACGGTACGGGTTGAAACCTGGAACTCTTACTTTCGTTTTCTTCCAATTTCTTATGTAGCCGATATTTCAAAAAAAGAGACATCATAGAGTTCTTGAAAAAAAAATCTGTAGAATTGCTAATCTGTAACTTGCTAAAAACAAATGCTGAAGAATATATATTCACTAGGTTAACTGTAAATTCACTAGGTTAACTCTGCTCCTCCTTTTCTACGGTTTGTTTCAGAGCCAAATTTCGTGGATCCGCCGGAGGGACTGGCACATCCTGTCATCCGGAGCGCAGATGTACACCAACGACGAACGGTTCGCGATTCTGCACACGCCCGGCTCCAACACGTGGACCCTACAGATCAAGTTCGTTCAGCGGAGGGATCACGGTACCTACGAGTGTCAGGTGAGTTCAAACAAAGCCTATGCACATTACCAAACTGGTCCGCATTGTACAGCGGAACTGCTGATAATCCTATTAACAGTTACGCAAGCTAGATTAAATCTCAACCCTATACCAGACGGTCGAAAAAATCTAATCCATCATAATTGAATTATGACGAAACCCTTTCAAAACAGTGCGAAGAGTATGTCCTCCTGAAAAGTTTTTTCCAATCGTGATTTCATTCGGTGCTTATTTTATTTTCCTGACCCCAAAAAATAGCACAGAACAAACATAAAAAAATGAAATACGTTTCGAGTATGTTATTTCATCATATCAAAATCCAATTCATAACAAATTGCACATAACGCACTCAGTTACAATTTCGTTACCTCACTCCAATCGAGCAGATAGCGAGACACCTCTGAACAATTCATTGACCGGTCTGCACCGTATCACGTGCCCGTAAAGCGTGAAGTGGGTCGGTAGGTGGATGGATGCTGAAGCCATGCTCAATCGGTTTATCTGGCAGCCCCTTCAACCCCGGCTGCATTCAGGCTCATGACCGGAAACCAAATGGTCGATACCGTACCAGTACCATAACTATAGAGTAAAATCGATCTAAAAAGTAAATCTTTTCCTGCCTGGCTCTCGGAGCACTATGGCAACACTACGGCATCTGAGTCCAAACGGTGACTGCCGTGGTTCTGTTGAAAGGATCTCTCTCCAATGCGCACCGAAAGAACAGTCTGCTGAAAGGCGAGGGAGGGAGAAAAAAGTTTGTCATCGCATTTTCCCGTACTTGAGCTTTTCTGTCCGCCGCGTTCGTAGCTCCGCCGACAGGTGAAGTAAAAATCCGATAAGAGACACCCCCTGGACGGGTGCAGGAGAGATTCCCGTTTGTATTTTGTTATTCACTAAAGTGGTTTATAGTTTTCGTTTCTTTTTTTTTTTTTATTTGCCGCTGCTACTCAATTCAGCTCCCACTGCAACGGATCGCTTCCCGGAGCATACGACTGCACCACGTGCACCGTGGAAGAGAAAGAAAGTCCATCTCACGTTACTTTCGAAGCGGACTGCGAAATGTAAAAACGAGCCAAATTTATTCAAGGTCATAAATTTATTTTCAGTGAAAGAAACCTGCCGAGATTGAATACGAAACGAGGTGCGAACTTAAAATGAGAAATAAAAGTCCTATAATTTAATCTTTATGGTGGTCGAGGAAAATTGGCATACGCGCCGGGGAGAAAAAAAAAAGCTGGGCGAAGATTGCTGCAGCACCAGTAATTTCAATGTAAATCGTTACTGTTCGGCCGGGGATGGCTGCATTCAGGCTGCACTTTTATATCGAATGAATTTACGACTATCGGGGTTCGGTACCAGCTTCCTTCGTTTATGCGAGAAAAAAAATTAACAAGATTCGGGTGAGCAAAAAGATTATAATATTTTGCTTTGTACTAAGCGTGCTATTTTTCCAACAGCAAACGTGAACGTAGTACAATCCACTTTTATCAAAAGCTTTATATGGATATAAATTGCAAACGCTTTGGAGGTTATTTCCAAGGTTGCCAATAAAACTCAGTCACATTTGAAGTTACTTTTTTAGAATTAAACTAAAAATAAGCTGTATCTACCTATACATTGTGAAGTCAGGTTAAATTTCACAAACTTACTGACAAATCAAAAGAATTCCAAAATTCACTGGGATTTTACAGACCTGAAACCCCAAAGAAAGTGTCAATGATTTCATTTTTTTCATACTCAAATTTTCAGTCATTTCCAATCTATCATTTTTAATTTTCAAAAGTTTTCTAAAATTTAATTTGGTTTATTTTCTTACACTTTTTGGACCTTCTGAAGCCTATTCGACGACTTCAAACTGTTATGGCAAACTAGAGGATAGATAAACTTATCATCATAAGAAGCAGCAAAATGAGCAAGCTTTTGAGCGATTTAGAGCTCGACTTCGAATCACTTTTTTGTGACTGTTTTAGAACTCATTTTTGTATACTCTAAAACTAATTTAATATTTTATTGCGACCTATTCCAGACAGGAGACGCATTCAACGACAATTCTAATCTAAGTTTGCGACTATTTTTGCGACCTTTTGTGATCTTTCAAAGCATTATCTGTAACTGTAACCTCAATTTGGAATCATTACTTTTTTGGCCTGTGAAAGCATCTGAACTAAATTTGGGATATTTTTTTGCGACCTCTACAGACTTATTGGAGGAGTTTTACAATCAGGGATCATTCTTTGGCTTTCAGATTTTTGATCTAGGTATATTTTTCAGTGATTTTAGACTCAAATTGGAATCATTTTATTTTTGATCAATCCAGCTTTTTGAGGTATTAATTCCTATTTTCAGAAATGGTTTCCTGTAATTTAAAGCTCAATTCTGGTGGTTCCAGGGTGTTTGAAAGGTTTTTAGATGTTCTGGGGTGTTTATCAGTAATTCTGAGTTAAACTTTTGGCCATTTTCTCTCAAAGATTTCTACAGGCCTCAAGGAATTCTTAGAATTATTTTTTTCGGATCTAAGCTAAGTGCGAGAACCTTTTTTTGGAGTTTCTTCTGGCCTACAGAAGTTTTTGCAGTTTACGACTTTTTCTTTCCGTAAGAATGACGATTTTGAGCATAACTTGGTATCATTTCAGTGCTGAATTTGGGATTCTTTACTGTTCTGTTTGTGGTTGTGTGGTTAGCGATGTAGTACAGCTAGCTCTCTCACACAGTTGTGATATCGGCATATCGGGTTCGATTCCCGATCAATTCGAGGATCTTTTCGAGCTGGAAATTTTCTCGACTCAGCACTGGGGCACGTATCGTTGTACTTAACCTACATGCAAAATGTGTGGATTACAATATCGATAAGGCATCCTCTCAACTAATCTAGTTGATCGAGGCCGCATTAGCCACCCGGGCTAGCGTGCGATATTGTTGTTGTTAGGACTTTTGGAATTCTTCCAGAAATTCTTCATTTTTAACGCTTCTGTGATCAGATTTTTACGAAAAGCATTTTTTGCTGATTTCGGATTCAAATTGGAAACGTTCTATTTTCAATCAGTTTGGCTTTTAGAAAATCATTTTGAAACATTTTCGAGGACTTATTTTTGTCCAGAAGCAGTTTTTTTGTAACTTTGAGCTCATTGGTCGTTTTAGAACATTCGAGGCATTTTCAGACCATTTTGTTGTGTTTTCCAGTGACTTCGAGTTAAAGTTTTGATCATTTTTTGTCGTGATTTACAGGCTTTCAGAAAAAAATTCGAATGACTCTAAATCCAATGTTTTTTTTTAGTTTCTCCTGGCCTTCAAAAGTGTTTCCGGTTTACTGCTTTTTTTATCATCAAAATAAGGATTTGAACAGAATTATCGTCTGATTTTTAAATTTGAGCAAAATTTGAGATAATTTCATTGCGTTCAGAAATGACTTTTGGAAATTCTGCGCTGGATTTGGAATTATTTACTGCTCCAAGTTTCCAGAAAACGTTTGTGCTAATATTGGAGAAAAAAAATCGTTGACGGTTTGTGAAAAGGTTTTCTTGGCGATTTTGAACTCAATTCGGAATTATTCTCATTTCAATGTATCCGTTTATTTTTAATTTTTTTCTGAGTTTATTTTGAGTCTTTTTTAGACCTTTGATAAGTTTCCCGGTGGTTTTTATTTCAATTCTGGGTGGTTATGGATTACTGCGGTCGCTTCTATTCATTTTACATGTTTCTGGGCAATTTTGGGGTGTTGCCCAGCAATACTAAGCTACAGTTTTAATTATTTCCTCTCGGGATCTCTAAAGACCTACAAAAATATCATTCTGGTCTTCTGATCTTTATTTTACTAAGATTCGTGGAATTGAGAACCAGTTTTCTGAAATTCTACTATACAAATAGCCAAATTATATGACAAAAGTACTACATCTTACCCCTTTCGAAAGAATGGTGTAACTATTCTATTATATTGTACTCCAAAATTTTTTTGGTAATTTGGCTTACATTTTAGATATATGATTTCTATGAACTTTTGTTTTTCTTCTACTCAATTGCGTGACACAAATGCACAATATGTTGTACAATACAAACGCACACCACAACCAGCGACTCGTAATTCCTACTTACAGATATGATACAAGGAATCGAACCAATTTGGTACTCAACAGTCCAAATACAACGCCGATAAAACATTCTTGTTCGTACTTTGCAAATATAATGCCTTGCCTGCCTCAATCAAAATGGAAAAGAGTCTGGTAAAATTCAAAAAAATTGTAAAAACCAGTATACGAGTGTGCCTTTAAATTTATAAACTGCGAAGCTGCACAGATTATTCTGCTGCCCATACTGCATGGTCAAACGCTACAGGGTATATGTTTCTTCCCCTCGGGCTACTGTGCTACCAGATCAACTATACTGTAAGCTTAAAAATACTCATCGGTTCCAGAATTCACGTCACCTTCGGCAACAGTATTACCATCATCAGCTAATCTTGAGTTCGATGTTTAATTGATCTCCTCAACTCGCCTATCGAGCGAGACATGTGCGTCACTAGTTCCAAGATTCAAGATGTCCGGGTCCTTCGCTGCTTAGGTTCTCCTGCTGTCTTAACAACATGATTCCGGATCCATTCCACCCAACTGTCCTGCCAATGATCTACAGCAGCATCGATGTATCGAAAACATGAATATGTAATATATACATACACTAAAGTCGCTTTTTACGCGGGGGATACCGCAAAAACCGTGTGAATTCCGGAATCCGCGTAAGAAAAAAAGTCCGGAATTCGCTAGAAAAAGGCTCACAAAAAACCGCGTAAAAAGCGACCTTGATGTTTTATGAAATTATGAATTAAGTCCTTAGTTCACCGCACTCACTTAAAGGGTAACTATGCTCACTTAAGGTGCATTTATTTTAATTCAAAAATATTTTTGGTTAATTCTGAATCCAATTTGGAATCAGTTCTTTCTAGTCTAAGCTTTGTGGCGATTCTGGTATTTTTTTTAGGTTATTTTTCGGCCTAAATAAATATTTGTGATAGGGGAGCTGCGTAGCCGCAAGGTAACGCTTTGTTAAGCGGATGGTCGTGAGTTTGAACCTTTGGAGAATCAGACCATCTGATGTCAAAAAAGGACAAAAGAATGGGATTATTCCAATGCTCTCCCCTTACTTACATTTCCTATACGCGGAATTCTATAATACCTTTGCGGGATTTCCTCTTAACAAAAATAAGTCCCTCTAATTAATAAAACTGGCACGAAGATACTTTTCCAGGGAATTATAATTGGCGATATTTTGTAGGAGGAAGAAGGCTCGGCATAATAGAGCGATAACGTGTAAAAGGGTGGGTTAAATCACATTACACACAAGCACGACTAAAACAATAATAATAAGTATGCCACTTCACAATTGCGGCATTGCTAAAAATATAAGTGCGGGATACAACAGACACACGGGCGTATCTCACAATAGATCAACGATTCTGGTCGCAGTGAGGACAGGTCCGGATTTAAGGAGGTGCCAAGGGAGCAAATACCCCGGGCCTCCCGACTCGAGGGGCCCCCTTAGACGAAGTGACGACTTTTTTTTGCTCGTCACCTTCCAGCGAAGTGAAGGCGTAGCACAATTTTTCGTCGAAATTTTTTGAACAAAAAGGGCCCCACGAAAAAATCTACCCCGGGAAGATACTTTGCTTTTGCTGTCAGTCAAAATGAGGATTGGAGCAAAATTTTATTTTGACTTCAGGACTAAAAATTAAGCAAGATTTAGGATCATCGTTTGGCATTTAGAAATGACTTTTGCGAACTCCGCGCTGAATTTGTAATTATTTAATACTCCTAGTTTCTGATAGCGATTTCTAGTGTTTCTGTGCTTTATTTGGGAAGAAATTTCTTAAGCCACTCCGGTCTCTAAAAGCATTTTTTTGGTGATCCTAAACTTCATTTAAAATAGTTTTCTTTTCAATGTATCTAGTTGTTGGAGTTCGCTCCATTCTGAACCTAATTTGGTGTTATTTTTCACTACAGAAACGTTTATTGAAAGTTTTAAACTCAATTATGATCACCAGAAAATTCTACTGTCATTTCTATGCATTTAAGACATTTTTGGACAATTTTAAAATATTTAACAGCAATACTATGCTACAGTTTAAATCATTTCCTCCTGGAATATCTTCAGACCTTCAGAAATATTTTCGGGTTAATCTGAATTAAATTTGGGATTGATTTTCGAAGATTGCTGGAAATTAAAACCGATTACACTAAGATCGCTTTTTACGCGGGGGATGCGTTCCAAATTTGTATGGGCCCGCGTAAAAAACGACTCTTTTGAGTTGCAAATATAACAAAGAAAACCGTTCCAAAACGTTCAAACCTCGTTTGAATATGATAGTGGCCAATCTAGAGACCAAAATGCAATATTTTAAATTTTGAGTATTTACACCAAAAATTGTGAATTTTTTTGAAAACTGATATATGTGATCATCGTGGCCTAAAACGGAAAACGTGATTGTAATGAGGTCGATATCTTGTACCGTTTTTGAGTAATGCAGGAAAGCAACCCGCTTAAAAAACCGCGTAAAAAGCGACCTTACTGTATCTGTAATTCTACTTTACGAATAGGCACGTTATATTATAAGTAAACTACATCTTCCTCCTTTCGAAAAAATGATGTAACCATTTTTTTATATCATACTCCAAAAATATTCTACAATTAGTCTTGAATTTAAATTATTCGATTTTTCGTTTGTCTTCTGCTTGTCATATTTTGGATTGTACAATATGTATTTTTGAAGTTCTTTATTCCAAGCTTCGCTTAACTTACGGTTAGACCTTCAGAAGTATTTTTCCAGAATTTAAAACTCAATTTGGAATAGCTTTTATCCTGCCGTTGAAGGGTATTCGAGACACTTCAAAATAATTTTGTATTGTTTTTCAGTAATTCTGAGATAAAGTTTTGACATTTTTTTCTCGAGGTCTCTACAGGTCTTCAGATATATTTGTGGATGATTGCCGGTTTTTTATCAACCTGGTCTAGTTTTCGAAATTTCATTTTGAATCATCATCATTGTTCTGCGGCCTTTACTGGGTATTTGAGACGTTTTTAGGCCTTTTGGAAGTGTTTCGAAAATATTTCTGAACAATTCTGAGCTCAGCTTGAGGTTGGTTCTTTATAGCTTTTCGTTTTACGATCAATTCGGAATGAAATTTTCTGGGTTTTTCTGGTCCTAAGAAGCTTAGCTCGAGATTATTTTCTTCTATTCTCCCTGGTCTTTAGATGTTTTTCTGGTTGATTTTGTGTTTGTTACAACCTACAGAAACCGTTTTCGGAAATTATGACTATAACAGGCAATTATGATCAAAGCTATCTCAAATTTACTACTTCTGGTGTCTGAAATCGTTTTCAGCATTTTTGTGCTAAAACTGGGATTATTTTAATCCGTGACACTACAAGTTCAAAAGCAGTTTCGGTAGTTTTCAACACAATTTGAATTCATTCGTTCCGTAAGCCTTACCATCTGCCTTTCGAAATTAATTTCATCCTGAGCTTAACCTTGAGTTAATTTTTTACCTCTTGACATTTTTGGGCATTTCCGGCATTTCTGAGTTGAATGTTTTGTCATATTCTATCGTGGATTCTAGAAGCCTACACAAATCTTTTTGGTTAATTCTTAATTCGGCATGCAATTATTTCTCTCTGGTTTTCAGTTAAAAAAAAATTGGGTCATTCTTAGGTATTTAAAAACGATTTTCGGAAAAACTTCAATGAATTTAGAATTTTTATTTTCGTGGCCTCTGCAGGCTTTCAGAATTATTTTCGGATGATTCTGAATTCAATTTACTCACTTTTACTTTTTATGGAGACTCCCATAACCTAGAATACGCCTCCACATCACTCGGTCTTGGGCTAGTCCTCTCCAATCGCCCCTAACACCGATTGGCCGATTGGGCGTCTTCCTCCACACCATACATCTCACGATCTACCACAAAGTCGTCGACCTCTGTCGGGCTCTCTGCTAAAAATTGTCTTCGGCGGTCGCTCCTCCGGCATTCGCGCCACGTGACCAGCCCACTGTAGCCTGCCGTGTTTTATCAACTTGATGATATCCGCATGTTGGTATGCTTGGTACACCGCGCGGTTCATGCGCCTGCGCCGCACCATTCTCCAATTTTCCGCCAAGTATGTTACGCAGGATCCTACGCTCGAAAACTCCAAGTGCTCGCCGGTCGGCCTCCTTCATCGACCCACACTCGTGGCCGTAGAGTACCACCGGGAGGATCAGCGTCCTGTAGAGCGCAAATTTCGTGCGGACATGCATGCTGCGGGACTTCAGCTGGCTACGTAAACCGTAAATAGTCCTATTTGCGACTGTTTCTAGAAACGTTCATTAGCGCATCTGTGCTCAATTTGGGATGATTTTTGGAAGCAATTTCCGGTATTTTTGCATTCAATTTGGAAACTTAGAAATAACTTTAGGTTATCCTAGGCATCCTTTACAGTTAGACCTACAGAAACCTTTTTTCGAAGATTTCATTCGATTTGTGATCATTTTCTTTGGCGATTTTATTTCTATTTATTTTTATAGACGAAGCATGTTTTGGAGATCCTGAACTCAATTTAAATGTTGTTTTCTCAATTGAAAATTACGAAAATTGCCGGTCATCTTTTCTTTTTTTATTTTGCAGCCGTCGGTGACTTTTCTGGGTAATTTTAAGTACCTACTATTTGCAGTCATTTCTTGGCACTCAATTACGCTAAATTTGAGATCATTTATTGCATCTGTTTTTTGAAAACGTTTTCAACTGCTTCCGTGTCTAGATTGAGATCTTTTTAGGTGGCTGTTGATATTGAAAAAAAAATCGGAGATTTTGAATCATTTTCTGGCTGGTAATCGTTCTGGCTGACAACTTTCAAAAGCGTTTTTCATTATTTTCATTATTTTAAAAAATGTTTTCAAATTATTCTGGGTTCAATTTCAGATCTTTAACTTTTGGGTTTTTCAGATTTTAGCGACGTTACAGGACTGGTTTGGTTTGTGGTTTGTGAATTTTTAGTATTCTAAATTCATGCTAGAGTACCATCAACGCCAGAGTCATCAACCCCGGTTTTCTGTAGTATACCAAATTCTATGTGACGCACGGATTACGATTACATTTCAGGTTTGACCTGTAACAAAAAGTACCCCAAGTGCACCCACCACCCATAATTCTACTTTCTAATCACAATTGCTGGTACGCAATCAGAGCGTGAAGCGGGGGCAGAAATTACTGACTATGCGGTTTGAAGGTGGTTTCGTTCGGAGTATGTGTTATCGCTCCACGTTCAACCATTCGAAACACAAAACAGTGAATTGCTTTAACTTAGTTGTTGGTGTAAACATTGCACGATACTCGCTTTCTCTTTCCTCCTGACTGTGTTTTATCCGACTGCATCGTTCTGCTGCTATGTTAGAGACGATTGGCGGCGTCTGCCATGTGATTCGAATGCCGTTAACAGAGACTCGAACGAGGTAAACATGCTGCATTAATTTTTCCTAATGTGCGAACGTGATTCCGGCGAACCATTGCCAGCCAGTAATACGGGGGCACATGTGGACCTCGGTGAAAGTACAGATTTAGCTGGCGATGAAAATTAAAGCAGATGTGGAAAAGCGGTCTCCGGGGGGTTGTTGACTTTCGACCCAAAGCGTATTTTATTTATTGGAAAGCATTGAGCATTCTTTTTATTACCATTAACAGAACCACGCGAAGAAATCGGAATGAAATTTAACCAAGGACAGACGGGAGAGAGTATAAGGGAAAAACCACATAATATGAATATTCCAGAGTTCAAAACAAGCCATTCACTCGTTTGCGCTTGTGGTGAAATGGGATAACATTTTGTGCTACCGAAAGTTGTAGATTTATGAGTGTGTTAAAAACTTTACACTGACTATTTTTCGCTTCTGTCCAGTCTACCAAGCTTGTGTTATTTTTTTTCCACTTCGTATCACTTCCTATCTCGTACAGCACAAAAAAAAAAAACATTTCATGCATAGCACCATATTGGAAGTCCTAATATTTCACAGTCAGTTGACTAAACCAACTCGAATGTTAGAAGAATATGTTATCAGTTATTAATCTTACAAGTGTGTCATGGTTCAAATTGAAAATAAGGATTTCATCCGAACGGATGATGTCTACATTCATCCTAGTCATCACAACAATCCTTGCAGCACGAAGAGAGCATCACTTATGCATTAAATAGAAGAAGAAGAAAAAAAAAGAGCTAAAATAACCGCCACACCAATGCTCGAGCTTAAGCGTTAAAGTGCTTACTTTTTTTTCTGCATAAATGCGGTTGTAGCCAACCAAAGAACCGAAGCCAGCCAAAGGCACTCCGGGAAGTGCACGAGCAGCACACCGGCGGGGGTGAAGGAAGTCACGGTGTATATCGTTCATATATCACCGTCGTAGAAACGCCAGCGTCAGCGGCAGCAACCTCGAAATAAATGGAACGGCAAAGCCAGGACGACGACGAAGGTGCGGGAAACTCAACATCCTTGCATTTGCGCTACTCCGACCGACGCTCTTTGTTTTCCGCAGTTCGCTTTAAATGCATTCCGTGAAGGAGATTTGCCATGCAAATTTTTCGCCTCTTCGCTTGTTTAGTTCATAAATAAAATAAGTCAGAGTCCGCCTGCCACCGGGAGCTGGAAATGGGTTTATTGGTCTCTAGCATTGCTAGTTGTTAAGCTGTCGTAATGGACTGAAAAATTCTATGCAGTGCAAGGGTTGGTAGGTAGAAAACCTGTGCAAACAAAAAAAAATCCGAACATACATTATCTGTTGACTTTGCGAATTTCTGGCGATTTTTTGTTTTGTTTTCACTTAAGACAGCCGTTGTCCGTGATGCTTATTTCAGTCGTAAATCAGGTTGGTCATCGTTTGTCCGATGCAGTTTTGGGAAGACAAGAAAACTATTATAGTTTCGCAGATATTGGAAGCCATTAGTCAATGTCAATCCGGCGAACATGGAGTGAGTAATTGGAAGCAAGCTTAACCGGGGGAAAAAGTTAATTTAATGATTGAGAGAAGCTTGCAATGTGAAGAGGTTGGCAGACAGATCTACAGCTTAGAAAGGAATTTAGAACAGATATCACAATCGTCTAAGAATCTTTTTCCAAGCCTCGAAAACCAAAAAAAAAATCACCCAGGAAAAAGATCTGGAATTGAAATCACAAAACGTTAAACTGGAATATATATGTATTTCCAAAAAAGTTGCTCAAGACTAGGGTAGACCATAAAGAAAATGATTTTAAATTAAGCTCACAATCCCAAAAAACGTTTTTATGGATAAACAAGTCGTAAGTCGTAAAGGCTTCTGAAGGTCAGAAGAGGTAAATGTGAATGCTGCTACGGAAAATGATTAAACTGGCTCAAAAATGTCTCAAATACTAAGAGATAACCGGAAGGAATTGATCCAGAATTTAGCCTGAAACCACCGAAACTTGCTTTTGAGAGTCAAGTTGCCTGAAAAAATCCCATCTCAGGCACAGGAGCGCTTGTAAACGTTTTGAAAGACCTGAAGCAGTGAATGATCCCTAATTTACCGAATTTGAAGGCAAAAAAAAACTCTAAATAGAGCTGAAAGTGCTCCCAGAAATGTCTCCAGCGACATCGAAAGAAATTGGTTTGGTTACTTTGGTTTAAAAATGCCTCAAATGCTCAACAACGACCATTATCGTATCGTTCGACAACATATTTCTGAGAGCTTGTAAAGAATAATAAAGAAAACGATCACAAATGCTAAACTCTGGATTACTGTGAAACACCTCCAAAGGTGCAAAACTGTCCTAAATGCCCAAAACAACTGCAGAAAATGGTGAACAATGCAAAAAATAAGTTACCTCAAATGAAGCTCAGATTGTTCCAAAGCGATTTTTGATAAAAAGTTGATAAAGAAAAATTTTAAATTAAATTCAAAATCCCCAAAAATATGCTACTTCTGCCAAAAAAGAAAGTCGCTAAAGAAAATATTCACAAATTAAATATAAAAGCGCTTTGGGAAAGCAGTAAATATCCCAGGTATAGAGCTGAGTTATCAAAAATTATCCAAATACCACAAAATGTCTTCTTTAATTAAAATAAAATATCAATTCTAATGGTAGAAAAGGTCGCAGACCGTAAGCACTTCTAAAGGTCACAAAAAATCGGCATAAAAAACCACAGAATCTTTGCAAATTCTTAGACTAGGAAGAGATTATTCCAGGTTAGATTCACAATCATCACAATACAATATTTCTAGACCACGAGAAAAAATTATCAGAACGTTATCTCAAAACTACCGAGAAATACCATACAATGGGCCAAAAGTGTCTCGAACGCTCTTAAATGACTGGAGAAAAATGATCCCGAACAAAGAATAATCATAGAAATCATTTAATTAATTATGAGTCAAATTGTGGAATAATCTTGGTCACACCATTCTTCCAAAGGGGGGAAAGATGTAGTATTCTTTTCATATAACATTCCTATTCATATTGTGGAATTTCAGAAAATGGGTTGTCAATCCCAGGAATCTTCGCAAAATTAAAGACCAAAAGGTACTAATTCTAAATCGAATTCAGATTCATTCGAAAATATTTATGAAGGTCTGTAGACTGATTAAAACTGTAGCATGATATTACTAGAAAACACCTTTGAACTACGGCTAAATATTTTAAATGCATGGAAATGTTCATAGAATTCCGCAATGAATTTTAATGGGTCCTTTCGTACGGTGTGACAACGAATGTCGCTTTTACGCGGTTTTTTCACGCGGCTATTTTTATGCGGATTGCGGAATTTACGCGGTATTTATTTCTTTACGCGGATTTCGGTTTCCCTTCACTCGAAATGCAGAAATAACGCTGGTTTTTTTTTTGCGCGGATTCCGGAATTTACGCGGTTTTTTACGCGGATTACGGAATTTACGCGGTTTTTTACGCGTAAATAGCGACTTTAGTGTATTATTTTTGACCGGAAGTGATGCAAGATAGATTATTTTTGTATTTAAACTATAATTGCGTTTTTCGGTAAATGTAGCCATTTTTATTCGGAATTTGATAATTTCATCGTATTTCTCGAAAAAATTTACGGAAAATACATTTATCACTCCGGGGTAATATGAGACAATCTCGAGATATAACATTTTTACGAAAGTAGTTTTGAATTCTCGTAATTATTTCTCTTACAATTAATAGACATAAGACGCCCGAGAAATACTTAATTTCGAATAAAATAAACCAAAAATCCAATGTATGTGGTTTTTTCGAGGATTCTAATTGTAAGAATGGTCGCAGACCGTAAGCACTTCTATAGGTCACAAAACAAAACTGCAAAAAACGATTCCAGAATTTTCTTCCAAAATTATAAGGCCACAATGAGATTCTCCCACTTAGATTCACAATCATCCACACATACTTCTAGAAGCCTGTATCGACGACAAGAAAAAAAAATGATCAAAATCTTAACTCAAAATGACTTCGAAACACCACACAATGGCCTAAAAGTGTCTCGAATGCTCTAAAACGACCGGAGAAAAATGATTCCGAATTGAGTTTGAAATTCTGAAAAAACACAGCTGAAGGCTTAACTGTACATTAAGTACAAGATGATCCAACACGATTTTTAAATAACAGATTGACTAAAAAGAAAATGAGTCCAAAATGAATTCTGAAGCCGAAATCTGCTTCTAAAAATCCAAAGTCACCAAGGGAAATGACCCCAAATCGAAATATAAAAAATCTTAATTTAACTTTCAATGATTGTTCTAAAATAAATAAATCCTATAAATGTTGCAATAGGACACCTAGTTTACATAACCAATGAAAACAGAAAAAAATGAAACTTCATTATTAAAGGTCATTCATAACAACGGAGGTTGGAAATCAATATTGTACAATCCAAAATCTGACAAGTAGAGCCAAACAAATCTATAAAAATTGTAAAATTAAAATGTGGGCCAAAGCATAAAATAATCTTGGAGTGAATCATAAAAGAATATTTACACCATTCCTCCAAGAGTGGAACGCTGTAGTATACTTATCATATAAGGTGCCTGTTCAGATTGCAGAATTTAAGCAACAGGAGTTTTCAGTTCCAGGAATCTTTGCAAAATTAAAGACCAAAAGGAACTAATTCCTTATGAAATTCAGATTCATCCGAAAATATTTCTGAAGTTCTGTAGGAATAAATGAGTTTGATATCCCCAAAAACAAAAATAAACAAGATTTAGGGCTAAACAAAATACCTTTTAATTAAAATAAAATTCAAATCTGTTGGCGAAAAAGCTCGCTGTCCGTAAGCACTTATGTAGGTCACAAAAAAACTGACAAAAAATGATCGCAGAATCTTTTGCAGGAGTTCTATGACCAGAAAGATTTTTTTCAATATAAAGTGTATCTGTGAATTAGGCATCGGATGATCGAACAGAATTTTTAAATTCCAGAATGACTAAATAAATGATTTAAAAATGAGTTCTGATATCGAAATTTGTTCCTAAAAATCAAGAGTCATCGAGGGAAATGATTCCGAACTGATATATACGAATTTAAGTTCAATTTTTAATGTTTATTTAAATTAAATCAAAACATTAATCAATTGAAAGTTGCGATAGGAAACCTAGTTCACATAAATAATGCGCATTGAAAATAACCTTCGCATGCACTCGAAACAATTTCGGTCGTTTGTAAACAGTAAACGTAAGGAACGAGGATTATCGTCTTCCATGTTCTTGGGCAAAAAAATGCGACCTTTTTGTCGAGTAGTTCCAGCAAGTTCGACTTCGTGGCGTCCTCCGAAAAAATTCGTGAAGCCAACAATACCCCAGAAACCAAATTTTGTAGGAAATTTGGGCCTAGAGCTCTATAACAATAATGTAGAGAAAAGTTGTTACATATGATAAAGAGCTTATTGAAAAATTATCAAAATTAGGATGACCCTAGTTTTCAATGATATCATGTATCCAACTTTTCTTATCTTTGAAGATTGAAGAAAAGTTGTTCTATAATTCTATAGCTTCGTTAATTTTAAGCAACTATGTATAATAAAAGTTTTTCCTATCTTTGAAAATAACTGCTTTTGATTGCAACGACACATTTTTCGCTCTAACTTTTTTATTTTAACTATCACCTTAAAACTGTCTTCAAACTAGGGCTTTTTAAGGGAAAGGGCTTTTTAAAAGAAACAATTTTCAATGCCGACATCGTGAATATCTCAGTTCCACTCAAAGTTATTAATGTTTTTCATAAAAAAATGCGTTTTTCATTTGTTGGCCATTTTTTTTTTGGGGATACGTAAAAAATATCACTTGGTCTCAATTTGAAGGGCACATTTGACCCTTTATATGTAGAAAATTAAAAATATATATATATATTTGAGTAAATTCAATTTGAAAACATGACTATATTTCAATAATTTTAAATAATATGCATGTGAAAGCACATAGTTTTATTTTTGTGCTATTTTTCTTAAAACAAGAATTATTTTCCTCAAATTTAATACTAAAAAATCGAGAATCGATCGACTGGTTCAAAAGTTATGAACTTTTGAGAATAAAATACATCGAATTAAGCCGTTTTTATGGTCACCCTATTCCGGAGCTAGTCGCCCAACGGTCCAACAAAAAAATATGGGTTTTAATATTTTCAACAAAGATCCATCCCTGCAACTTTAGGCACAATTGAAGTACTTTGCGTGACCAATTCCGAAAAAGGGTGAGCAGAACGGTTTTTAAACGAGACGAAAATAATAAGAATTAATTCTGCTTCTAAAAATCAAAAGTCACCAAGGGAAATGATCCGGAATTGACATATCGTCGGTTTCGTGCAACACTGGCAAAACTCAAAATTTTGCATTTTTGAGTTTTTGCTGGCAAACGATGCCAAATACTGTTAAGTTTCTTCCCACGAAACCCCGTTTCAAAATTCCCAAAAAATACAGAGTTATGAGTAGAGTGCCTTTGCTGCACAAGTCGGAGTTTCTCTATAAAGTTAGTAAAAATTATCTTCGGCTATCATTTATTTGACACGGCACAAATACAATTTAATGTTCAACGATGCCAATTATATTAGGGTTTATTTTTAACTAGATCAAAATGTAAATTATATAAATGTTGCATTAGGAGACCTCGTTTACGTAACCAATGAAAACAAAACTAAAATCGCACTATTCAAGGCCATAAAGAATAAAAGAAGTTGAAAATACATTTTGAATTACAATAGTCAACACAGGTGCTCTTCAAAAGCTCAAAATGAAAATAAATGAAAGATTATAGCTATTCAACCATTTCTTTTAACCTTTGGTGTCCCTAGCCATTGCCGTTTTTTTTCAGAGACTTAAATGAGTTTCCTCGTAATCATAACGTTAAAGCGACGAACCCGGCAATCAATTTCTATACGACAATCTCACGTAAGTTGACGCGTTTTGGTTATGGCTAGGGGCACCAACATGCATAGTTATTGTTAAATACCTTTCATTTTTTCCGGTTTGAGTTTTTGGAATACACTTTTTATATTTTGTTGGCCAGCGTAGTCCAAAATGTGACGAGCAGACAACAACAAACAGATAATCATGAAAATCGTATAACTAATATATAAGCCAAATTGTAAAATAATCTTGGGGTGAAATATAGGAGAATGGTTACACCATTCTTCCGAAGGGGGAAAGGATGTAGTATAATTATCATATAACGTGCCTATTCATATTGTAGAATTTCAAAAAAATCGGGTTCTCAGTTTCAGGAATCTTCACAAAATTAAAGACCAAAAGGAAATATTGTCACATTAAATTCAGATTTATCCGAAAATATTTCTGAAATTCTGTAGGGATCAAATTGAGTTTAAAATCCCAAAAAACTGCTTCTTCTACAATTAAAAAAATAGTCGCTAAAGAAAATAATCACAAATCGAATATAGAAGCGCTGAAAAACGCTTTTACAAAGCAGTAAAAATCCCAGATACGGCCGTGAGTTTTTAAAATCATTTCCTATAAGGAAATGATTTTTGAAAACTCAGGGCTAAACAAAATATCTTTTAATTAAAAAAAAATTCAAAAAGAAAAAATTGCCAAAAACGATCGCAAAATCTGCTTCCGGAAATTATTCCACTTTAGATTCCCATTCACACATATTTTTAATGGCCTGTATCGACCACGAGAAAAAAAAGATCAACATTTTAACTCAGAATGATTGCGAAACACCACAGTATGGTCTTAAAGTGTCTCGAATGCTCTAAAATGGCCGGATAAAAATGATCCTAAATTGAGGTTAAAGTGTAGCTGTGAATTAAGCATCTCTGTTTCTGAAAATCAATAGCCATCGAAGGAAATGATCCCGAAGTAATATATAACAAATTTTTATTAAATTATTAATGTTTATTCTTAATTAAATCAAAACAATAATCTATTGAATGTTGCAATAGGAGACCTAGTTCACATAGGATATCGGCTCTATTATCGTCAGGTTTGCCCAATTATCGTTCGGGGGGTTAATTAAGACACAGAGAACTTAGCTTCGGCAGGAAGATGCTCTGCATTATGAAGAACCATCATGCAAAAAATTAACGCTCTAGGACATCATTTACCTCTCGGACAATAATAGGTGAAACCTGACGATAATTGAGCTGATACCCTAACTAATGAATAAGAGAAAAAAATAAAACCTCACTATTTAAGATCGTTCAGAATAACGGAAGTTAAAAATACATCTTGTACAATCTAACATATGAGAAGCAGAAAACACACAAAAGCAGTGTTATGCCATTCTTTATAAAGGGGGAAAGATGTAGTATACTTATCATCAGTATCGAAACTACAACCGTAATTTGAATAACAGGTATGTTAAGCGCATTGAAAATAACCTTTGCGTTTGGTTGCATACCAAAACAATTTTGATCGTTTGCAGTAAACGTGAGGAACGGGGATTACCGTCTTCCGTGTTCTTGGGTTAACACTGAGCGTGAAAAATACGATCTTTTTACTGAGCAGTTCCAACAAAACAAGACTTCGTGGCGTTCTCCGAACAAATTCGTAAAGCCAGCAATGTAGTACCCCGTGATGTTTTTTCGTTCCGATTACCACATATCAGTACAGGTGTTGTGGCTGCTGCTTTGCATAAACTCGAAACCTCATACGCTGTTGAGCCAGACAGTATTCATTATGCAGTTCTGAAGCGATGTATATGCTTTATACTCCAATCGCGATGCTCTTCAATTTGTCTGTGCAGCAGTGTAAATTCCCCGACCGATGGAAGTTTCCATACCTGTTACCGATACCCAAAAAAGGAGATAAACGCGACATTTCTAATTACCGTGGGATCACATCCTTGTGTGATTACTCCAAGTTGTTTGAAAGTATTGTGAACGACGCCTTGTTTGCCAGCACTAAGCATTATATTGACACTGAGCAGCAAGGGGTTTTCCCTAAACAATCTTTTGCGACTAATCTCATGCAGTTCGTCTCTCGCAGTTTGCAAAGTATGGATTCTAGTTTCCAAACCGACGCAATTTACCTGGACTTGAAAGCAGCCTTTGATCGGGTAGACCACGAAATATTACTGACCAAATAAAAACGACTCGGTGTTTAATCGGAATCCGTATGCTGATTCAAGTCCTACCTGACTAATCGAAGTGAAGCTGAATTCGTATTCTCCTGAGAGGCCGTTGCGCTAAATAAGTTTCCTGCATTTGGATCCTCAGAATCAACTATAACTATGATTGTCATGATCCAATTCGTGTTATTTGCCACCGATGAGGTACGAGCTGCTTGACTTCGATATGCCAATCAGTGTGGTTCGTCAACGACTCCTGGATACTTGCCGTAGACTGCGACGGTTTAGTTTTAATTTTATTTTAGTTTATCAGGACTTATCTTAATCAAATGAATGTAATTGTATAATAATAATAAAGAAATGACATGCCTTTTCATATTCTAGAGTTTAAAAAATTGGTTCTCAGCTCCAGGAATCTTTGCAAAATTAGAGTCCAAAAAGAACTAATTTCAAACTGAAATTGAGATTCATCCGAAAATATTTCTGAAGTTCTGTAGAGATCATGAAAAAAAAAATGATTAAAACATGAACTCAAAGTCACTGGCAAATACTACAAAATGATCTGTAACGACCAATTGAGCTTAAAGTTACAAAAAAACGCATCTGATGATAACTATAAATGCCTCACAAATAGGCTCAGAATGTTCCAAAATGATATTTTTAATGCCAGATCGATTACAATTTGAGTCCGAAATCACCAAAAGTTGCTTGTAAACATCAGAAATCGCAAAGAATGTAATTAAAACTCGACCACAGAAACATTAAAATACAGTGACGAAAATCAGAGTAAAGTCAGATACGGTTGCAATAGAAAATAGTTGTAAATTGAGCTGTAGAGTCCACGAGAGAAAATGAACAAAACTATGATGCAGAAATCCATGATGGTCCATAATTTGAGTTCAAATCACTGAAAAACGTTCATGCTCTACATACTCGATATTATTTTGCTTTGTGAAATATACTAAAACCATGCCGAAACCGTTTTCGTAGAATCACCGGTATGAGCTCAGTTTTTGTCCGATTCAATATCTATTTTTCTTAAAAGATAGGTATTTAGAAGATGCTAATATGCGGATAAACTCTTAGAATTTTGATATTTGACTTTAAAACTAAATGGCGTTGAAAAAACATCCGATTTCCCGATTTCTTAGAAAATTCAAAATGGTACCGTTGTTGCCTCTTAAGGTGAAATGGGTCCAAACTCGGGGAAATTCATTTTTGCGTCAGAGTACTTGAAAAAATCATACATGAAGCCAAGGCAAAAAACAAGTTAATTTTTGTTGCACTGTGTAATCACTACCTAGCGTTTTTTCAGGTATTTCTTCCTGAAAACGATCACACCTGACTGCTTCTATTATCCAGTAGCGTGATTCAATAATCTGCATAAAGCAGAATGACAAAGAATGTTTGTGAAGTCGAACGACAGCTACAATCATTCAAACAGAAAAGCAGTAATAGTACAGAACTGTGCTAATTTTACACTCCAGCCAGGATAACTCACCGAATGCCGTGAACCAGTTTGCTTGCGGAAAACGTAACATTTTCCCCATCGACTGACAGTCCAATGCATGCGGTTTACACATCCGAGAGCTCGTGCACTGAAGTTGGCGCGAATAAATTGAGTAGTAACTCGATTGTGAATTTTGCATTCCCACAGAAGATTAGTCATTAGTGCTCGTGCAGTTCCGATCTCGTGCGCTTTGCGGTTTATCAGTGCTTGAATTTTCCCGTGAGGATTTAATATCTCAGCCGCGCTGCCGAGAGTCAGTCGTTTCACATTTCACGCGATGCTAGCAGCTCTCTCCACATTCGACGGACAGAAGTCACGAGCCACGTTCGGAAAACCAGGGTACACAATCATGGCAGGGAATGCTGTCTGCCGTCGTTGCACACGGATGACTGCGCTTCGTCAGGTTTTCTCTCGGTTGGGTTCGAAGGGTGGATAGAATTTTTAATTTTAATTGCTTTCGTAAGCAGTAAAATGGAAAATTGAATCTTACTAGATGAAAATTATCTTTCCTTTTCGTTCTTTTTTTTTTTTTTTTTTCTATCAACCTTCCCACGGGATAGGTATTTATCTGTGGTAACCAGGGATGGATTTTGCAAGCCTTTCCTTCCAAGAATTGAAATAAATGTTAATGATTTCTTTCCGTCAGTTAACCAACGTTAGCGCAGCCAACGAGATTTGGTAAACTGTTATTATGAATTTTGATCCGTAAAAAAATTACAAATCTCACGAAATACCAACATCTTCATCCCTGTTAAACGAATGAAACCACGGTCCCAGCTCACCAGTTAGTGCAATAGATTGAAGGTGAAAAGTGTAAAAGCGCATCCCGTTGAAGGTAAAACGTTCTTTTCTCTATACAAGCAGAAAAAAACCACTTTCTCTTATTCTGCGTTCCTATCACACCCTTACGGCTTCTGCGATATTTTTTTTCTCTCACCCATTGCAAACCGGTAGAGATGTAGAAAAAAATAACGATCTCATCTAATGTGGCTGTAATTGGAAATTGTCGCTTGTAGCCACAGCATCAAAGATACAGACAGCAGTGCGATGCCAAGTTTGCCGGGCGCAGAATGAAAACGATTACGTCCGGAATCGCATCCCCGAAGATTGTGGTGCTAAAACGGGGGTGCTAGGAAGGGCTTGCCCAAGGTGAGTAAAACTGTGCCACTGGTTGTGGTTTCGTACTAACTTCAGCTTTTGGAAAAGTAGCGGCGAGAGCAGGGGCGGGACATTTCGCTCGTTAAGGGGTACGTGACATGTTGGAGATGTGAGGAAAAAGGGGCCAAAAGGCAAAGAATAATTTAAATCCCCAGCTCAGTCAGGGTTGGATCCTTCAATGACAGTTTCGTTTGTTTGGAAAAAAAGAAATAAAGTAAAATAATAACGAATCCTCGCGGTGATTACGGCCAAGTGCACCACCAGAGGAAAGAACCCTGCCAATTGGGTCGGTGAGCTGCTTAAGTAAAAAGAAAAATAATCGGGACCGTGGGAAAAAGGGCGAAAATTCATGCAAGAATTGCTCTGGTGGCAAGCGAAATCTAGGTTAATTGCAAAAATTGAAAAGTTCGCTTAATCTGGTTCGCTTCGCTGCATGCCGAGTGGAAAAGCTAACTTGAAGAAAATAGGCGAATAATGGAAAATAAATTTAATACAGGATTTCTTTCCACGGCTCCGCTCGGCAGTGTATCGAAGAATGAATGGTTCTGGCTGAACGAAACGCACCCAGCTGGAACAAACTAACTTTAGAGACAAACCAGAATGGCAAAAATCGGAGCCGTCCAAAGTTTATTGCTGCTGCTGCTTGCCAGGCAAGTTTGCACACAGAGAGAGGAGTTAAACTGTGAAATTGTGGAATCGAATTAATTCGAAGCTACTGAAAACTCTCCTCAGCAATGGATGATGGTCGACAGTTGCAGTTGCAGCGAATGAAAGATGCAATTTAACTCTGTTGATTTATGGATCTCTAGTTCTGTCTCTCAGGCAGATTGTTTTCATTGTTTGTCTTATTATTATGACGATGGTTCCAAGTAAAGACAATCCTTAATCAAGGACGAAGAATTCATAGAGTAAATAAACCATTCGGATCCAAATAGTGTTTTGATTAGGTGGCTCAGTAGTTGTCCAATTGTAGATTAAACTAAAATCTCTAAAATACGCCAACGCCAGAAAATAATAAGATCCCAAGGTAATTTCATAATTGCTTCTCAGGGCCACAGAAAACATAACAGAAAAAAATTGCATATTGAGCTCAGAATAGCAAATACACGCTTCTTAAGGCAAGAAAAAGTCGAATGGTGAAAAGATGCTTTTAGAGGTCAAAAAAGGTTATAAGAGTAATGATCGTGAAATAAATATTAAAGATATATTATAATGTTTCTTGAGGCTTGAAAAGACCGTGAAAACTTTATTCCAAATTGAGCTCAGGATAGCCAGAAAAAAAAACTCTTCTCAATGTCAAAAAAAGGAAATTTAGTGAAATTGAACTCAAAAAAGTAAAGAAATTCTTCTATACGCAAGAGATAAGGGAGCTGCGTTGCCGCACGGTTCCAGAGCGTGACAAGCAGTGATCGTAGGTTCGAATCTAAGTATAATCAGGCCATTTGATGCCAAAGGACTTACACGTGGATTTATTCTCATGCTCCGCACATAGTTTCTGAAACAAATTCAGATGGGGACGTTGTTTGTCATTCCTTAGGAAGTTTGGGGGATGAGAGAATTTATTTCTTCCTGGACTTCACGGGTTCAACAAATAGGGTTCCCCAAAGGGGCTGTTCCTAAACCACGTGGTCATAAAAAGGAGGACGGGGGGGTTTGTCAAAAGACCACGCAAAACCACGCACGGGAGTGGGGGGTTAACGAAATAACCACGTGGTCTTTTTTCCTGACTTATAATTTATTGTTGCCACCAAGTCAAGAAGGGAGCTTTTGTATTTTTTTCTCCGAAATATAGAATATAGGTACGAGAAGTTTAATAACAAAAATGTAAAAATTTACTTACCATGGAGAAAAGTGCGCTTCTGGCACTTGACAAATGAAAAGACCACGTGGTTAAAGTCAGATGGGGTTGACCAAAAGACAACGAGAGACCACGGGGGGGGGGGTTTAAAAAGTGATCAAAATATGACCATGTGGTTTAGAAATGGCCCCAAATGAATCATCAAAATTAGTCTTATCGAGCAATAAGACCTCGTAGAGATCCGGGGAAATCATTTTGGTAGCAGCGGCCTCTTAGAGGCTTGCTGCGAGAGTGAGCTTTGAGCACCCTTTCAAGGACCGCTTGATTATTTCTTGAAACTATTTTGATGCGAAGCTTGAGAACAGCTCATGAGGATCTGCCCTCAATACAGACACTTTTCAGCATATCTAGCACAGCCATCATTCACGTGTTGCTCCCCGCATTTGACGCAAATTCGAAAGAAATAAATCAAAAAATGATCAAGAATTGCTCAAAATACAACTTTTCTGAAAACCTGATGACCCCTTGGTGCCCGAGGGGTCCATCAGTATGAACTAACCAAAGAGGTTTCCTCATTTTTTCACTACTATCAAAAATTGGGTACAAAAACTTATCTCTTGTCTAGCGATACCAAATGCAATAGCTTGCAATCCAGTATCTTTACTGGCTGGAGGCTAGAATCTTTGAAACGGCCGGTTTCAGCCTTCAGCAGATCATCTACGGTTAAACTTGAGTTGGTGATCACGCCGTCGATCTCCAGCCTGAGTAGCTCACAAGCAGCAATTCCGTTTGCTGAGGTTGAGGTTAGACACCAAAACACTCAGCTTGTTTGGCCAGTTCTTCAAAAAGTGCATTGTATTTGCCCCCAAATACAATGCACTTTTCGAAAAATGAACTAAGAAAGGTGGAAAAACGCTATTAGGGCACGGTTATAAAAGAAATGACCATATAATGAGCACCGAATGGTTTAAACCTAGTAACGTTTAAGGACATAGAGATTTGGATCGTTTAATCTAACAAACTACTAGATTGATACAACACTGCCAGTCTCCAACAGTATAACAAAGTTAGAACGAAAACGATCTCTGTTTCGCTACTGTACGCTGCCAAGCCCCTGAAGTGACACTGACTTCTCGTCCACTCACAACATGAATTCGGTACACGCAACCGTTTACTACGATTTCGCCCGCGTCGATATTGATAATATCAACGTATTACTAGCT
Organism: Wyeomyia smithii; assembly: GCF_029784165.1. NCBI lineage: Eukaryota > Metazoa > Arthropoda > Insecta > Diptera > Culicidae > Wyeomyia > Wyeomyia smithii. Next base: position 22,126,939 of record NC_073695.1, read on the forward strand.
GGAATCGATTGGCATGCTGCCGCCTTAACCCTCTCCCACATTTTAAACTACGCCATTGATCGACACGTCCCATAAAAGACTGTATAATTATCACTACTAAAGTTAGCCAGTTCCTCGGAGCATCACGACAAACTGGGACACCGGGAAGGAGAGTGGCAACGGTCCTTGAGCAGTGGTGAAGTAAGGAAGGAGATGACAATCGTTGAAGAAGGGGCCCCAAATGAGAAAAAACTGAAAAGACGAGGTAGGAGACTACTAAGGAAGTGGTAGTGTGAACAGACTTAATAAAAAAGTTTTTCAAGTCGAAGTTCAAGCATGTAATTTGACCAACACATTAGAGCGTTAGCCGACCCTGCAGCGGTGTAGAAGGCAGTCTCAGCATTGCTGGCTCTACCGGCCCGCTAGTTACAAACTTTCTGTGGAACAGAGAAAATTAAATCCGGATCATTTAGGAAAAATCTAAAAAATTGGACATCAAATTTTGCCATCTGGATTCAAAATCGTCGATATTTCGTCGACCGTGTTCGGGAAAGCAAGCATTAAGCGACCAATCATCGATAGTACAATAGTTCGCATTACCAAATTACAATTTTCCACATTTGGGTGGATGCATGAATAATTTTCCAATCGATTTCTGCAAGGACGAAGAAATCCGCTGGAAACTAACCGAGTTATAAGCATTTGAAATTGGACATATTTTTTCCCTTTTCCGTTTTTAAATGTTTTGTTTTATACCCCTATGCAAGCTTCTGAAAAAGACTGCATATCCATGACAGCAAGTTTTCAACTAATTCGGCTTCCATTGCATTGCGCAGCTCTCCCTGCTCCCCGTATATTCGGCACATAACCCTACAGTACCTGACAGCACACACATGCAATGCCAAACGGGCTGTTATTTTCATCTCCTTATGTCTGTTGGTTCTTCCAAGCTGTCGCAAATGACAGCCTATAATCTTCGACATCCTTCGGCACGAATCCGAGCGTGATGTCTGGTGATTATGATTCACGACAGTAAGACCGTTGAAAGAATGAAAGTGAGATGGTGCGAAGCACGTTTTTTCCTACGTGGGGAATAATATCAACAATGGAAACACATATAACAGTTTCGTTGCCTTGTGTAAGCTGTAGCTGTATGTGAGCTCTCATGAATAGCTTATTCATGAGGCTGTTAGAGTGAAAAAATCACAGGAGGGTTGTGTGCAAAGCCACGACCGCAAGGTTGAAGTAGAATACTTCTACAAGGAAGATAACCCGGCTGTTTGCGTGTCAGTCATTTGAAATCGGATTGGTTTCGTATATACCGCTTGTTAAGCACAGTATCAACAAATCGTAATAAACATCACACTGCTGTGTATTTGCAGCAGCACAAAACCTCAGTTGCGGTTTATTAATAACCATTCATCATGCTCTTCCAAAAACATTTAGTAACCTTGAAAAAGTTCGATTGCTGCAATTGCAATTTTCATTCAATTATTGCATAAATGCTTCATGGTCAGATATACCCGCTGCAACTGCTACGCTAATCGTAGCCATGCCACAGTTGGGGCCAGGGATGCCACATGTACAGATTAATCTGTATTTTACAGATTTTTGGCCGAAGTAACGGTACAGAATCTGTACATACAGATATACAGATTTAGGTCGAAAAGTACAGATTTACAGATTTCTCGAAATTGACATTAATTTTTAAAAACAATCCTAATTTTTTTTCATCAAATATTAAGCAAATTGAACATTTTTTCAAGTCCTCGCACGTTTTAAGTTAAAAATTTTGTTTATGTATCATAAAAACTTAAAAAATACAAAGTTCTTTATGTTTAAACAACACAGATTTTTTTCACAGATACTTTTGTTCCAGATACAGATGCTCAGATTTTTTCAAGGGAAAACACAGATTTATTTGTGGCAACCCTGGTTGTGGCCGCTATACGCTGCCATTGGTATCCGCTGTCCCTGCATCAACTAGTGCGCCATCCATTGCTCCGCCGCTATCCGCTATCGCTGGTATCAACTGCACTGCTACTGCTAAGGGATGACTGCTGTTTTCACTGTCTAGAACTATTATAAGCGGCTTCGGCTGAAACAGGCTCTTATATAGGCCAAATAGCATATTTTCAATTGCAAGGTATATGATTCTGTCGACCGTGCTTGGGAAACAATCATGTTACGACCAATCAGAGGTCGAATTTTGCGTTTTGACAAGGCTTGACTATTTTTAACAGTACAGTAGTTTGAATAATAAAATTACAATCATCTTCATTTGGGATGAATCTTAGAAGATTTTCCAATCTACTGCTGCAAAAACGAAGGAAATCCATCGAATACTAACCGATTTATTAGCATTTGAAATTGGACATATTTTTAACTTTTTTCGGTTTTAGATTTTCATTTTACATCCCTATGTAGCCGAACTTCCTGAGAGAAGTATTCTACTTCAAAAGAGAAAAGTCGTCAGTATAGTGTCGCTCTCCAGTCTTTTTCCTAAGCCTGCCCCTATGTGGCCAAATTTTCAGAGAAACGTAGTTCTACGTCAAAAAATTTACTTAAATTAAGCTCAGAATCGCTAAAACCGCTGATAAGGATCAGAAAAAGCGAAAATAGTAATTTGACATGAGCTGAAGAATCCACGCAAATTTTAAAACACTCGAACGATCGATGATCGATGTTAGAAATTGCATATAAAGCGACTCCTGTCCTGTGTAACATTTTCTCGTTCATCTTATGCTTTAGTCCTATAATCTACCAAATCAATCCCGAAACTGAGCATTTTTTCTATCTAAGCCAGAGTAAGGGACATTGTTGAGAATATCTGTTCCAATATCTGTTTGTGTATTGTAATTTAAAGCTTTCCTTTTATTTTCTCAACTATTCCATTACTAACCTAACAACTCATGATTTTGATCTACAACAAGGCTTTCACTTTCACGGTATTCTGAGCGCAAAAAGTTGTACCTTCCAGTGTTGATCAACGTGTAATCAACAGGCTGCTTAAAATGGCCCTACAATAGAGAAACGCGCCATCATCGGGACCCCGGAGGCGGGAAAAAAAAACTCCCCCGTTCGCTACGGTCACTGCGCCCACAATGGGGTAAGCTTTTAATGAGTTTCCACAACTCGGACTGTAGATCACGAACAGCCGCGCCTTGTGCGAAACTGCACAATAAACATTTCGCTTGCAGCTGAATAGTTTTTCGGCACACCGCCATTGCGACCGGCAGTCTAATTTCTAGCCCACTCGAGAGGGAAGGGCATAAGAAAAGTTCTTCAATGGAATCGTTATTCTCAGTTTATCCTAGAAATGGCAGAAAAAAAGCAATGCTGATGCCGTACATTGGCTTAAACTTTTTTTTTTGGCGGAACGGACATGCCGAAGAAACCGCGGTGGAAGTTTTTTCTCCCACAATTGGCTGATTGTGAGCTGTTCATTATTTCATCAATCAAGGTAGGAAGTTCCACCCTCTTTCTCCACACTGGTTCGACAAATTGAAAAATCTGGCTATAATCTAATAACGAGTGGAAGGATTGTGGGAAGTGCATAAAAACTGATAGTTTTTTTTAACTTTAGCCGTTCAGAAACTCGTTTGATTTTAATCAGTGATGCAAATTTGTTCGAAGTTTACCAGAAAATATGGAGAATATCGATTACCGTGAACCGTAAATTCGTGGACAAAAACTATCCGCTGTTTGTGTTGGTAATAGTGAACGGCAGTTGCTTAACAAGCTCTTCAATTAATGTTGATGAAACTTTGCCAGTTCAATCGGTTGATTTTTTCCAATAGCAGTCAGCATCAGTGAATGCTAAAATGAGTTCGTCTGCGTTACCCAAAAGTGAAAGAGAAGAAAAACTCTCGCGTGCTGCTATCGATAGAATTGCTCAAGTTTTTTAGAGTGACACACTTCCAATATTAGAGGCAAATTTTTCGTCAACGATAAATCCTTCAGTCATTGGAACCTAACACAAATTATCCGAAAATAACTCATCCATAAATCATACTCCTTCAACCTTCCGAATCCTACCGAAATATGTTGTTTATCCTTATCGCTATTGGTAATGAACAAAAAATCAATAACACGTTTCGTGACCCTCGTTCGGAATTCTTCCTCATGCGACGGAATCATTTGCTATTCCGTTGGCGTTCAGCCGACTGGAATTGGTTAGGCTTTAGTTAGGAAACCTGACATGAAGTAACACCTAGCCCACACCTTCCGAAAGTATTTCCCCAACGGGAAAACGGGGAGCTCAATGAAGATATGTAAAATTTGAATTATTATGATTTCATTACTTCAGGAAAAAAAATGTAGCGAATATTAAACAAGTCGAAACAACACCAGCTCAAGCAAGGGGATTTTTTTCTCTTTCGGAGGTTTTCACATTTTCTCATTGAGGCAGCACCCGGATTGAGAAAGGAAATTAATCCACGGTGAATACACGCGCCCCGTGAGCTGTGAAAAGAGTGTGGCTGCTTAGGTATTTAGCATAATCGAATTTATCAAAGTATTTTTATATCTTTTTTCTGTCGACGTGACTTCCGGTTTGCGTTTATGGGGAAATCTTTTCCCTGGCGGTTTCTGGTGGGTGGATTAGTTAGAAGCAGAGCGTATTTTCTTTCGGATTGTTGGTGCTGCTGATTAATTTACATTCGCGAGCGGTAACGCAATGAGCCTCGGGCTGCGTTCGTAAATTTCGATGGATTTACACCACACGAAAAGGCGGAGCTTTGGTTTCTTACGGTTGTGAAATTAATTTTACGATTATTCACAGCCTTTTTGCTGCCGTTTTTAGTACTATACCTGTGACATTGCTTTGATTCCTAGGCCAGATCTTTGAGGTAACTGAAAATGTTTTAAGAAGGCGGCGCCTAATTGACTGAAGGTGTTTATATTCTTTTTTTTTTCGCCTCGAACAGTCATCGGGCGCGGACGCGTTTGCTTTTCGCTCCGCAATTAACTTGTATAGTATACATTTTTTTTGTTTTTTTTTTCACACCTTGACAACGTCGCGTGTTTTTGCTGACCATCCGTGTCGTAACTCTTCCGCTTAGTGTATTAACGTAAATAACCATGCCGTGCGGTGGATATTTGTGCAGGATAAACGACGACCGCTTTCTTTGGAAGTGCGAGTTCTGCAATAGAACTTACCATGCTGCGTGTATCGGCGTACAACGACACCGCGAACTTTTCATCACGTCTTATATGGCGCCAGTGTGTACGGAATGTCAAGAAATTCTCCGGAAGGAAGCTGACGTACGGAAGCTGCTTCATCAACAGGAGCAGCTTGTGGAGGCAATACATCGACAGACGGACGCCAATCATCGCATTGCCGCGGATATGAAAAAATTCTGCTTAGTGTCAGAATTGTTCGACAGTATTGAGCACCTGCTTAATGATGTCAAAGAAACTTTGTCAGCGATTAACAAAAGCAATCGAAACATGTGCAGTGCGGTCGGGCAGCACATAAAGTCGTGTGACAATAAATTGCACACGACATTGACCGGCATCAGCGAGTCGTTTTCAACGATGCCACAAAAAATACATAAATATTTTGACGAACGGCTCTCAAGCCTGACAAGCAATTTTATTAGTTCAATCGCAGAGGCTGAGTCATTGAAACCTCATACAAATAACGACTCAAATACTCAAATACAAATACAAATACTCAAGGAGGTGAAATTTGTCTCAGGGACTGTCTCCAATCTTCAGGTGACCAACACATGCAGTACAAAACCTCAAAAAAATCTTCAGGAAGAACTAACTGAAAAATCTTACTACCCGAAAGCGGACCACACATCTCCAGGATGGAGATTTCTGGGTAACAAACGGTAATGGAAGCAGGACTGGTCCACTTATGATGCCAAGCAACGGTCTCGAAGACTACAAGTAAAAGCTGCCGAAAAAGCCAAAAGAAACCGTAAAAAAAAAAAAGAAAACAACAAATCACTCATACCAGTAAACAAAACAACCAGCACAGCGGTACGCAAAACTATCAACGTATCAACGCATCAGACAAAGAATTACTAGCCACAGCAAAAGTTCAATTCGCCGGGCCACCCTCATCAACCGACCATCCGATAGCTGCACTTTCTGCTCCAAAACTCATCAACTTCAGGAAAGGAGAAACTATCAACCCGTATCGATCTGAAAAAGGTACAACACAGAGCACTACTTCAAAGTCAGAACCCGAAAATACTGCTCCGCTGCTAGATCCTATACGTCCACCGATTGTCAGACTAACGGAGCAATCCGCTGCTGGTGACAAACGCTATCTGAAAGCACGGCTGCGTGATCACAAAATTATGGATACGGTACGAACTTTCCTTGCTTTCCTGCATGATCAGCCAATAACGGTATGCATTCGAGGAATCACCAAAATCAGTGCATCGGTGATGCTGGCAGCTGAAGGACTACCAACTGACTTGAACCTGTTACGTGAAATTTTCCTGGACGTACATGAAGAACTGGGAATATCACGCGATGACGCTTTAGCAGACCTGCAGTCTCATCGGACATCGTTATCCAGTGAACGAACACACCTACAACAACTAAGAGAAAGCACCGACAAACTTTACAAACCGAGTTTTCGGAAATGGGTCGTTTCGATGAGAAAGAAGAAGACTTACAGGTAACACTCACCAACCCTCAAACATCGTCAACCACCATATCCCCAAAAATTTCTTCACCAACACAAAATGCGAATGAAATTTTGGTTTATTGTCAAAATTTCAATCGCATGAAAGGCCCAGCCAAAATGAAACAAATTTACAACAATCTTTTAGGCTCATCCTTTTCAGTCATATTGGCGACTGAAACAAACTGGGATGAAAGTGTCAAAAATGAAGAAATTTTTGGAAATTTTTTTTTCATGTATTCAGGAATGACAGGAATCTTCAAGAATCCGAAAAGAAGTCAGGCGGAGGAGTCCTCATAGCGGTCTCTGTGAATTTTAGTTCAGAAACTGTTGCTGCACCTAAATTCAAAGAATTCGAGCACATTTGGATAAAATCGCACATAGCAGGTGAAACACACGTATTCGCCTCTGTGTACTTTCCTCCACATAACGCTAATAAAATTACGTATGAAATGTTTTTTAATTGCGCAGAAAAATTTTTATCTGAACTACCTCCAGAAGTGAAAGTTCACATCTATGGGGACTTCAATCGAAACACCGCTGACTTCATCTTGGACCCTGAAAACGAAAGCATCCTACTCCCAGTCGTTGGAGATAACATCACTTTGCACTTCATGTTTGACGAAATTGCTAAACTAGGTTTGAACCAGATTAACCATGTAAGAAACCGTGAAAATTGCTATTTGGACCTACTCTTAACGAATATCCATGAAGATTTCTGTGTGACCGAATCAGTTAACCCACTGTGGAAAAACGAAAATTTTCACACAGCAATTGAATATTCTTTATTTCTACATGAATATCAAAGACCCAACGACTGTGAGTATGAAGAAGTCCTTGATTCCAAAGTCGCGATCTATGCAAATATTAAAAACAAATTAAACTGTGTCAATTGGCAACAAATTTTTAGAGATGAAGGAAATGTCGAATCATCTGTTAGCGTCTTTTACAAAATTCTGAACAAAATCATCTCTCAAGAGATTCCATTGAAGGAAAAACGACGCCACGCTAACACTAAACATCCAGTCTGGTTTAACAAACAAATAAAAAATTTAAAAACCGCAAACAAAAAGCCCACAAAATTTTCAAAAAACACAATAGCAGTGAAAATCTAGCAATTTACTTGGAAATATGTGATCAACTGAACTTTGCAATCAGTGATGCATTTGAAGAATTCAATGCAAAAACTGAACTAGAAATTAAGTCTTGTCCAAAGAACTTCTTCAAGTACGTCAAAACAAAACTAAAATCAGACAATTTTCCATCAATAATGCAACTCGATGAACATGTTGGTGATAACTCGGAGAAAAATTGCAATCTCTTTGCAAAATTTTTCCAGGAAATCTATACGACATTTTACGAAGAAAATCGCGACCGCGATTATTTTGCATTTTATCCAGAATATCCAAGAAACATTGGTGTCAACCAACTTCAGGTACAGGAAGTTTTGCAGGGTCTGAGAAATTTAGACCCTTCCAAAGGACCTGGACCTGACGGAATACCTCCAGCACACATGAAAAATCTTTCGAAGGAACTTACATCTCCTTTGTTCTGGCTGTTCAATATGTCGTTGGAAACTGGAGTCTTCCCAAATATATGGAAAAGCTCATTTTTAGTGCCTATCTTCAAATCTGGGCGTAAATCTGACATACGTAATTATCGTGGAATCGCTATTATCTCTTGCATACCTAAACTCTTTGAGGCAATTGTCAATGAAAAGATATTTGCTCAAGTCAAAAATCGAATAACTGACAAACAACACGGCTTCTTCAAAGGCCGCTCTACATCCACAAATTTACTTGAATTCGTAGATTACTCATTGAATGCAATGGATAATGGGAACCATGTTGAAGCTCTTTATACAGACTTTAGCAAAGCGTTTGATCGTATTGACATACCAATGCTACTTTTTAAACTGCAGTAAATTGGAATTGAGTCTGGTCTCCTGAAGTGGCTTGAATCATATTTAACAAACAGGCAACAAATAATAAAATTTAATGGAAAAAAGTCAAATCCCATTCAAGTTACTTCAAGTGTTCCTCAAGGCTCCCACTTAGGACCACTTCTTTTTGTTTTGTACGTAAACGACATTTCCTTCATCCTCAAAAATATTAAAGTTCTAATATATGCCGACGACATGAAGCTGTTTTTGGAAATAAAAAGTCAAGAAGACATCAATGTATTTCAGAATGAAATCCACACATTTTACTTCTGGTGTAAGAAAAGCCTACTTGAATTAAATGTAAAAAATGCAATGTAATATCCTTTAGCAGAAAACTAACAACGCCCAAAATTATAATTGCATTAGGGGATCAGAATGTGAAGAAATGTGATAAAGTTAGGGATTTAGGAATAATCTTAGATTCTAAACTTAATTTCATCGACCACTATAACACTATCATACACAAGGCAAACTACATGTTAGGGTTAGGGTCAAACGCTTCTGCTACAATTTTCAAGACCCGTACACTATCAAAACTTTGTATATTGCCTATGTGAGGTCAATACTGGAATACTGTAGCATTGTGTGGTCTCCTCGTCCTGGCGTACATGAAGAAAGAATAGAATTAGTACAAAAGCAATTTCTACTATATGCTCTTCGTAAGCTAGGTTGGACCGCACATCTTCTTCCGTCATATGAAGCACGCTGCATGTTGATTGACATTCAAACATTAAAAGAACGGCGAGAGTACGCGATGGCTTCATTTGTAAACGATATCGTTTCGCAGAACATTGACTCAGCAGTACTACTTTCTAAATTGAACTTTTATGCACCCATTCGACAACTTCGACACCGTAGTTTATTTGCTCTTAACCATCATCGTACGGAATACGAAAAAATGGACCTATAAATAGAATGATGAATTCTTATAATCAACACTGCGAAGCCGTTGACTTTACGATGTCCCGGTATAAACTGAAACAGTATTTTAAGTCCTTGAGGCTGAGGACACAAAATTAATTTGTTTTATGTTCGTGTATAGTTTAGAAATTATTGTAACCATATATGATTGACGAAATAAATAAATAAATAAATAAATAAATTTTGTCAATGCTCATCAAAGACAATCTGCCAGCACGGAGGCTAAAAGTTACTCAAGCTTGCTTGTAGTAATTTGTTGAAACTTCCCTGCCTTAAGCGTAGCCAGAAGAACAAACATAGTTTGATTCATAAGAGACGCAACTTAGCGAACAATGTTGCACATGTGCTAAATGAATTTCCTTTTCACAGTTGCTTTTTTATGGCACCGTTTGCTCGCTACAATCGCTTTACAACCGATTTAACCACAAACAACAACGACAACAAATACGGCTACACATGAGAAAACGAGCTTCCGCAAATCATGCAAACAAAACGCAATCCGATTAAAAATTCTACAATCTTTTAAATGGTCCGCACGACGAACGAGGAACAGCTACAAAGTGTGGTTTGTCACAGAATTTGCTTTCATTCAAATCTATCCCGGCTGCCGAAAAGGGCCATAAAACTTAGGTCCGGTCAGCGTTCTGCTGCCATGGCCACAAACAAGGGGATAAAAATTGCTTAAAGGAAAAAAAAAAACAAAGTGAAAATGCAACTTTCACTCGCCTAGCAGCCTTTTTTATTTTTTTCTATCTCAATCTAGAATCATTAAAATATCATTGTAATGTCACATGTATAATCGTCAAAGTAATAATATATATCTTTATCAACCAATTCATCATTTCCAAGTTCTACTTTTTCAAGTGAATCTATAACCTTTCCAAGAAAGGCTAAACTAGAAGCAAACTGCTCACGCTTTGGTCAAAGATGGCTATCACTAGCTGTGGGCCACACGAAGGGACACCGCACCGGGGACATTTTCCAATGTATTGATACGCGTCCACACTGGAGCGTCCCCTGTGGGTTCCGATTCGGCGACGGTTCCACGCCTGGCTCCGTTTTCCCCGTTTGCCAACTGCAGTAGCGCTTGCATCAGCTTTCCATTTATATGGAATCTTTTTTTTCTTCTCAGTTCGCTTCGGTGAACAATTTTTATTATATTCCGCTCGTAATCGGATATTGCACGAGCATGAGTTCGCTCAGTTGCAGCAGTAGCAGCGGGTGGTTTTGCGAGGGGTGGGGAGAGGAGGTACCGCAATTCGATAAGCTTACTGCGAGATGTGAGCAGAATGTGATTATGCTGGCTGCGTTCGTAATGTTTAATGTGTTGGGGTATTTCTTTTCTCGCTTCTGCAGAAAGCTTCAGATTTTATATCCGGTCTTTAGTTCTATTTCTTGCCGGATTAGACGCTGGGTGTGCGAATGGTTACTGATTTTATAACCATTTTGTGAATTGAAAGATCGTTCATCGGAATAATGTTGTGGGAAGCTTGATGCAAAAATATAGAGCGTTGGTGAGCGTTATGGAAATGGTGGTTTTTGATGGAGACTTATTTGGGGCGGAAACGTGTTACTGCTGCAACCATTTTCGTTTTGTTCTTCATAACCAAGTTTTATGGTAGCGTTAAAACTTACAATCAAAGTTAGTTTTAAACACAAAACAATCATTGTTTTAGCAGAATGTATTGAGGCAAGTTAGTTTTACTTACACTAGTTGAGAAAAGTGTCCTTAATTGGCTTTACGATTAATCTTTTTTATGGTGCCTTCACGTCGACTTTTAAAATGCATCTCTTCACTCTACCAATGAACTGTTCATCTTCCATGTTGCGAATTATTGTTGAGAAACACAGTCGAAATTAAATCATTTTCACTTTAAAAATAGTTTACCGTAAACTTTTTCCAGATATTTTTGTAAAGTTCAGTTAGAACTGTACAATGTGCTTGGGTTTCGACGCCGTTTATGATAGTGCTGAGCATGCATAAGCCAAACAAAAAATATTGGCGTCAAGAAGAGAGAGAGAGAAATTACGCATACATACTCTCATTTTTCCCTGAGCAAGTTTGTTAGACAGTAAGAGTGAGAGTAAGAGTTGAGTAAGAGAACCTCAAAAAAAGTCCAAAGTTTTAATTGTCACTTTGAGTTTATAATTAGATTAAATTTATTACTCATCGATACAAACGAAAATTACAAAATGATATCCATTTAAAAATTTAGTGTTATTATATTCCCTTTCTCCTAGAAAGGTATAGCAATCACTAAAAAAAACCAAAGGTATAAAAGTGCTCCAAAGGGCCGAATCTCGTATATCAATCGACTTAGTTCGACGAGCTGAGCATTTTCTGTATGTGTGTGTGTGTGTGAGGGTGTGTGTGTGTATGTGTGTGTATGTGTATGTATGTGTGTGTGTATGTATGTAACGGTCTTTCAATCTCACTCGATTTTCTCAGAGATGGCTGGACCGATTTTCATGAAACTAATTGCAAACGAAAGGTCTAGTTGCACCATAAGACCCTATTGAATTTTATTGTAATCGGATTTTTAGTTTCGAGGTTATGTATCAAAATGTGAAAATCACAAAACTTCATTATCTCAGAAATTACAAAACCGATTTGAACAAAATTGGTATCAAAAAACGGGCTTGTTTTTTGGACCATTTGTAGTAGTTCATGTAGTTCAAAAGTTATGCAAAGAAACGTGTTTCAAACACTGTTTAAACTCACTTACTTTTCTCAGAGATGGCTGGACCGATTTTCACAAAATTAGTGTCATATGGAAGGTCTTGTTGCCTTATAAGACCCTATTGAATTTTATTGTTATTGGACTGTAACTTTGTCCGTTATGAATGATAATGTGAAATCAGGCTATGACAAGAAACATGTTTCTAAGACTCATATTTTTTTTAGTTTGACCTTCGGGGCAACATTTGTGTTGACCAGTGTAATCGGACTTTCATTTTATCCATTATGTGTTAAATTGTAAAAATATTGAAAATCTCTTCTTTCAAAGGTTACACTACTTGTATAAAGAAAACAGGTGTCGCAAATTCGGATTTCAAAATGAAGCATGAAGTTGATTCCTGGACTCTGAGCATCATCCCGGGTACTGAAAAACTCACATTGGGTAATGTTCGTCCCTTTTAGAGTGGTAGAAACCGCTAGCTACTGTCTAGAAATTTAAAATGGCGACTGAAGATGATTCCTGGCCTCAGGGTATCATACCGCTTCCCCAAATCGTATAGGATGATATTTGTCACTTTAGGCTGTTGATCGGAAACTGTCGCCATCTTCGCCATAGAAATACCCAGATTAGGCAGTTCGGCAATTTTATGATGGATTTTATGATTTTATGATTATCAGGCAACCAGAAGTGGTCATCTGGATTGAAAATTGGGTTTTAGGACGGATTCTGGCCACTGAGTATAATCCAGGTTTCAAGAACCCATATTGATTGGTATTTGGCCATTCATTAGATGCCTCTCAGAAACGATTAGTAATATCAACTGCGTTAAAGAATTTCAATTTCACTGATAAGATCATTTGAATAAATGTATAAGGAACAACATTTAATTATACATCATTTGAAAGCTACTGACTAGCGTTGACCTAAAGAATCTGAATATTTATAGGCAGTATATGAGTACAGATCGATTATACCACAATCAAAAACAAAATCGCATCATATAGTTGAAAGAATGTAATGTTATTTTCATGTATATGTGTTAATTTATATTCATATCGTCAGTTTCGTGCAACACTGGCACAACTCAGTTTCGAGAAAAACGCGTTTGAAAATTTGCATCAAAAATTTATTTTTCGATTTTCAAGAAAACTATGAAGTTTAAGATTACCAATCCTTATTAAACACCTTTGGGTCTATTATGCTCATATTACGTGCTCACGTTGTCCAAGTTAAAACCTTATTTTTACTAACTTTATGGAGAAATTTCGATTTGTGCAACAAAGGCACTTCTACTCATAACTCTGGAATTTTTGTGATTTTCGAAATGGGGTTTCGTGTCATGAAACTTAACAGTATTTGGCATCGTTTGCTATCAAAAACTCAAAAATGCAAAATTTTGATTTGTGCCAGTGTTGCACGACGCCGATGATATGTTAAATTTTAAATGTTCGGTATAGTTGTGCTGTTGGCTACCAAAAATTTGTTGTTTAGAATGAATAACAAATCCAGCAGAAATAATCAAGGTGTATTTTTTAAGTGTTGGAGTAAATCTATTTTAACAAATTATAGGTTCGAAGGAGAAAGGCTGGGTCTCACCGCTAGGTGGATTAATTTAGGTTTTTTTCCTGTATGGACTTCCTCACTGCGACCAGAATCGTAGATCTATTGTGAGAATTTATTATACGTTAAAATTTCTGTTTGTTTCATAAAGGCAGTGTTCGAAAAATAGCAGTATTTTAGCTATCAATAAAATATAGCATTCATTATAACAGAAAAATTTCGAATTCGTTCTATAACATGATCTCCCATTTTAGTATTTTTTAGCTATCTTTCGATCAAGTTTTTTCGTATGCGCAACGCTTCCGGCCACGACTTTCCAACTTCTTTTTTAATCTCAAGGCATTTCTTATTATTTTGGCTAAATACACTATTGTTTCCTTTCATACTTGTATGTATTGACAAATAATCGACAAAAACAAATTAAAATGCCTTGAGCTCAAACTGAACAAAAATGAAAGTTTGTGTTTCAACCGTTGCTGTGAATTCTACTGCTCCTAACGAAATCGAAAGTGCGTTAAGTCCTCAGAGATTTAAATGAAGTTTTCTCGACAGCAAACGTAGAAACGACAAGCTTTAGGAGCAATTACTCTTAAGCAGATATTAGACGAAGCAAATATTTGCTATTTTTGGTACGGATTTTATTTTGTGCAAATAAAACTCGTACCAAAAATAACAAATGTTTGCTTCGTCTAATATCTGCTTTAGACTACACCCTTATGACGCACTTCCGAACCCTCTATGGACTCGAAAACTTACGAATATGATTAAAAAGCTATAATTTTTCATATGTTTTTAGTTGTAGCTCTAGAACAATTTTTTTTTCGCCTTTGTCTATCAGTGTAACATGTGAAAGGAACAGAGTCAATATTCACCGCTCACTTCTTGCTCACCATAAACACCGCGTATAGCAATTGTTTTTCGCCACACTTCTTGCTTCTGTTTTGTGCTGTGTTTCTGCCGCTCGCCTTAAAATTTATACACTTGTTGATTACACCACAGCTTAGCGGAACAAGAGTGGTGAATCACTCTAGTGAGAATAAACAGAAGTATACCAGGGTGCGGTGTAGTTCTGTGTATTCTCACCAGAATGCGGCTGTGATAAATTCAATTCCACTTCAAGAGTAACATGCGTGACGGGTGGCTAGATTTTTTGAAGTAGGACTACGTCTATCTGAAAGTTAGGTATTTGAATTTGAAAATCTAGTAATTCAACCAGGGAAAACCAGGGAAAAGTGGTCAGGTTTTGAGCGCTTTTATTTCAGTCATTTTCAATCAGGTTATCGAAGTTCTGGCGTCAATCGATCGGAAATTCTTTTACGATTAAATTTATATAACAAACACAACCTATTGTTTAAAATACACTACAATACCGAGCAGCCACTCACTATCTCTCTTCCCAAGCACAGCCGACACTCACGGATACAACCGATCCGACTTTGTAAACGATTTGTTGTTGTTGTTGTAAGTACTTTCTGTTTCCGATGCTTTTTTACTTCCCTTGCCATTCTCTTCTCTTCTTAACTCCTCCCTCTTTCCAACTAACTGACGGAACCTTGATATAAAAGGTACATTCGAACATTTAACCCCACCATTTTCATTCTAAAACCGTACTAGTGACGCACGGACGCTAGGTGCTAGCCGTTGAAAGGAGGAAAGACAAAATAGTACCGGTATTCTCGTGCCGGTTTCACCCGTAATGCTGGCGGCTGTTAGTAGTACCCCAATCAAACGATTATAACAAACAGGTAACACTGATCTGAACTTGATAGAAATAACAAAGCCTATAATATTCTTTATATACCAGAATGATAAAAAGTACAGAATTATATCAAAAGTGTGTTTTTTAAAGCATATCCATAACAAAATTAGTTGATAAAAAAGTATGGACAAAATATCATGATTTTTTATAATCCTGATATTTTTGACTGATCGGGACATGGCTACTGCAAAAGTATTAAAATCGCTGGAATTCTGGCCGGAATAACCATCGGCAACCGGAATAATCATCGGCAACTAAGAAAGAACTAAGGCAGAAACTACTAAGAAAGGGAGAACCTACCGAATTCGCTAATTCAAATGTTTGTCTTGTCATTTCAAGCTACGAACAAATGCTTTTCTAGTTCGAATATCTGCGAAGTGAAGATGCCAATATAAATAAGGTTTCATTCATATATTTTATTTATATTAATTATTGTTCAAAGTACTCTAATATCTCAGCAAATAAAAATGCACTGTTAGATAGAAAACATAGAGAAAAATACCGTAGTTCTACGTCATGCGGTCGTGTCTTTGATACCACCCTCCTACTTTTCTCATTTTCGAGAAGTAAAGCAAACAACGCAATCTACTTTCCTGCCTGGATGCTCTTCTATTCAATATATGCTTAAGAGGCACACAGCAAAAGCACTGTAGTGAGCTCTGATCGGTAGTTAGCGTGCGTAATGTCCTATTGTGTTCGAAACCTGACACCAGTTTATTATCTCTGTGAAAAGATATTTCAGATTCCACCGCGATGTTTTCCGCAAGTTACAAGCAAGCGGATACACACAACTCGCTGCTTCAAGTAGGTGCGCCGCTTTGCCCACCAGTGAGTTCACAGTAAAAAATATTGCTCTACACGTTCGTGATTCTCTGAGCAGATACGACAAGCCTAATTATAAGACTCGACACACTTTTGAGGCGGCTATATGCACTTAAAGTCACAGGAACAGGTGAAAAGCTATTATAGCATTTCATTTTTTACACTTTGAGCTCTAGGGCAAAACTAGTGTTGGCCAGTGCTATATAATCAAAAATCAACTCCTTTACTATACCGTACTTGCAGTTCAACAAGATCGAATTTAACAGCCTTTAATCAATTTTTTTTTTTTGAAAACCGTGAAACACAAAAGACAAAAAAAATGTTCCTTTTCAAACTAAACGAAAAATTTTTGGCCAGTCCGCATAAAAAAATCGCCTCATTATATGTAACACATTTGTAGAAGAAATTTTTTCTCTACTATCGAGCTCAAGATTGAAATTTCCCTTTAAACCAGATCCCTAGAACGCTGTGCAATGGTAACTTGGCGAATCCATCGATTCAACAGTGAAAAAAGGTGCACGGTAAACATTCGCGTTGGACTAGGTGAGAGATATTGACGCGTTTTTGGAGGGCTAGGGGCACCAAAATTCTGAGGAATGGTTAAATAGCTATAATCTTTAATTTTTTCCAGTTTGAGCTTTGGGGCTGCATCTATGTTGACTAGTGTAATCAAAGGAGATATTTCCTTGAAGAGTGAGAATTTGAATAATATTTCAAACAAAACCCAGATGCACACTCCCAATTTTTTTTTAAAGAGCTTTCCTGCGATATTCGAGAATACAACCAGTACCTACTTTAAAAGCAGTTACGAAAAATTCGCCCTTCGTAATAAAATTGTTACTTCTCCAGTTAAGTACCTACACACATCGTCAGATATTTTGTACATGTTTCGAGCTCATTATGACCGTTACAACCATATGCAAAACTTTCACTTGTTCCTTTAGAAGTCATAACAAAAAATTCTCCCTTCTGTATCAAATTTGTTACTTCAAAAATAATAACCATTCTCTACAGTCAACAAACCACACAAACTGTTGCATTTACTGCACTTATTACTAGTTTCTTCTTTCTTCATTTCATCCGGTGTGCATGTATTAATTTGTTCGTTGTACGCATACGGAGTAGAGGAAGTAGTGAAGATCTACCAAGTATATTTTTTCTCTGTCACACCGTATGCAAACGTTGATGATTCAAAATACTCTATATGCTTCTTAAAATCACCTCCAGATCTGTAAACTGTGTG
Source organism: Wyeomyia smithii (assembly GCF_029784165.1). Taxonomy (NCBI): domain Eukaryota; kingdom Metazoa; phylum Arthropoda; class Insecta; order Diptera; family Culicidae; genus Wyeomyia; species Wyeomyia smithii. Next base: position 22,144,492 of record NC_073695.1, read on the forward strand.
AGCTTAGCTTAGCCTGACTGCACATGTCGGTAGTAGCTACTCCAAGATAAGTCGGATTCGGTAAATTTTGCTCAATGAATCAACTGAATAAGGCTGGGAGCGACCGACCATTCTCATTCTATTGTAGGTAATTTCTACCCGTCTCTATTTAGCTATTTTCGTTTTATTATTTGTTCAATCGACTGATTAGAGAAGCACAATTAGCTTATCAATTTATTTTCGGTATCGGTTTAGACCAACAGCCAGTGAAAATGCTGTTAGGGCCACACACAAGTGTGTGTATGGTACATATCCGAGTAATGTGAAATGTTATACTACACGAAGTAGACCCGACATAAACCAACATACCATAGGAAGGCTGTTGGGGCCACACATAAGTATCTGCGACTCACTTGAAAGATACACAACAACTATTGAATTTTCATTTCTGGAACCGAGTTGAACCAGCAAACAACAAGAACGTTGTTGGACTTCAAAATGGTCACGGTAGAACCACAATTTACTGCGACAATCGTCTTCTTCTTCCTCTGACGATACCAAGGCTCGCTGTATTAATACATTCTTGAACAAACATGACAAACAAGTACCCCCACCACCTCTTTTTCCTCAAACGTATTTTGATACTTTTTCTAGAAATGAAAATTTCGCATATTGATTGTGAATATTTTGGAAATTATATAAATATATCATTGATCTTGTAATAATTTTTTTCAACATGAATAGAACGAAGTTAACAGGAATAGGCCAAAATAACATCGCCAAACGAATGACAGTGTGCATCTCTTTGAACGCGAGTGCCGAATGATCATCCTTTTCGTTGTTTGAGAGGCAACGGTTGTTTCACAATAACGAGCGAAAGCCTACTGGGACGCACGCTAAGGAAGCGAGATCAAATGAAAATGCTGACCGTTTCGGAGTCTGGTTGGGACCACACAGAAGTGTGAATGATTTGTCTAGTAAATATCGAAAGTGTATCGAATTCTGCGATTTGAAACCGGTTTAAACCAACATTGAATGTGCTGCGGGGCCAGGCACCCGTGTGCGTGATTTTTATTATAAAATCTACAAGTTTATATATATATTTGCATCACGACCTGTATACTCTGTTGGAAAAAAAACACGAATATTTGCGTTTTTGCAAGCGGTTGCAAGCCATATTGAAAACACACACACTTATCGCTTCATGGAAACTTATTTGAACCTTTTTGACAAAACTCGTGCCTATCTAGGCAACCCATATTCGCATCTCCGACATATCTGATCACATGGTATTACACCAATCTTCAAAATGGCGCTGTGATAATGGAATGTAAATGTTCAGTAGAGTATGAAAAGATATGATGTTTTCTAATCGTTAAAAAATCATTAAGGCATGTTTTGCCTGATGGAAAATACACATATTTGAAAAAAAATACCTGATACAACAAAAAAACATATTAGATTGTATTTGACCATTTTGGAATACTGTAACCGGAAATCGCCATCTTATAATTCAAAACGGCATCTGCGGTGGATTCCCGTCTCCTGGATATCGTTCTGGTACCGGAATTATAAATCTTGTATAGTACCTTGGACTTTTTCCAGAAACCGGAAGCCGCCATCTTGGATTTCACAATGACGCTGGAGTCGGTTTCTCGCCTTTGGCTGTAGACGATGCTTCGTTGTTCTTCAAAAACCCGAAGTCGCCATCTTGGATTTCAAAATGGCATCTGAATATGATTTCTGTTATCTGGATGACTCGCAAACAGGAAGCTTTTTTTTTCAACTGTTTTCATTTCTGAACGATTTTTTGTGATTTGTTGGCAGCCATTTAGGGTACATTAGTTCCCATTATTTTCTCAAGACTATCGTAACCACGCAGATTGACGTAAGCGCCGAAGTTGACGACTTGTGTGTTTCGCGATTGAACGATAAAACATACCAAATTCGACCTAAAGACGTCAGGAATTTGATCAAAAGTGTGAAAAATAGCAATTAAATCACGAAACCGAAATGACGTAACCGCCATTTCACTCCACGTGACGTAAGTTCAACAAAACTATATTCGCGATGCGCTTACTGATAGCTAATAGTGCATGTTATGATTCTTGTATGATCAATGCACGTCGTAAAGCCTATTTTTTCATTTTACGCATAACTTTTATAAGTAAGTACCGAAATTCCATGTAATTAAGATCGCTCCAAGTGCACAGATACTATTATACATACTTGCATACTTGCAGACTAAATTAAAGGTTTGCATTCCTATTAAGTATATTTTAAATTGAGGTGTAGTGAACTTCAAAAATAGGATCACTAAATCATTTTGATAGAAATATGATTTTTCAAACCCTATTTGGATGGTTTTTGCATTCGTATTATCCTACAATGTATCGACACCATTCATTTTGAAGGGGGTATAGGTAAAAGTGTTACGTAATTTTTAAGGTGGGTTGAAGTTTACCTTCTGTGTTACAATTTGTTACACGGATGGAGGCGAATCAGCCAGTTAGTGGGTTTCCTTATAGCCATAAAGCTTGAAAAAGACGACTTGTCACATATTATGATGGATGTTCGTCTATCAGTTGTGGAAAAATAATCGCTGTTTCCACAACAAAATGACGTTGGTAACATAACTTCAGATGGTAAGCCTTTTTCCACAAATCATGCGTTCGGCAATGTTTTGTCATCAGGTGAACTCATTATGTACAGATGTGCTGGTAGAAATTCGATCACAAGTTTATTTTCAATTGAAATATAACTTTTAAGATTTCGTTTCTATCGAACTGCGACCAGACTTTCCGAACTCTACCCGGTCAAATGTTGTTCAGTGATACCTGTGAATCGACAAAATACCATCATGACAAACGGTTTATTTTCAATAAATGTCATGACAAAAACATTATATCCTTTCATATACAAAATGGCTAAACAATTACCCGCTGCACTGGCGTCGTGCGGCTACTTCCAATTTCCCTTGCCAAGCAAACAAAACACACCGAAAGCCAACGTCAACGCGTTCCTTCACACGAGGTTATGATACCTTGTTTGCTCTTTCTTGGCCACCACACAATCCGGATTCGAAGTGGAAAAGCCGATTTTTTATCGGCACTTTCACCTATCAAAAGGCTCTTTTATTAAAAACGCACTCAACAACAAGCCCAGCCAAAATTGTTCCGCATTTTCGGCTTGTCCGTGTGCCTGTTTTCGGTCATTTCCGAAGCGTCATCCTGTTTGCACATTTCCCCTGGGGTCCGAAGGGAGGGACTGGACTGTTGCTATCGATTCTGTTCCGAGTGTGCAGAGCACGCCACAATCGAGCTGTGCAGTTGTTAATTTATTGCTTTTCATGTTGAACAATTGTCGCTATTGTTGCCGAGAATTTTCGGCTTTTGTGAACTGTCTTTTTCAATGAAAATGGATTATCGGGAAAGAGGTTCTTTTTTTCGCAGATTCGGCCGTTTTTCCGCTCGAGACCGATATATTCATTATCCACTGTACAGCGATGCCCGTTTGTGAAAAACAGGCGATAAAATTTTCCGGGATTCGGCTTTGCCGAAATTTATTAAAAGATTTGTTTTAAATAGCTCGTTATGTTGTACGCGGGCTTTCTGGAACGATTTTACACAGAGCGAACGAATTAATCATAGCATCTACTCGGAAGATTACACAAACTTCCGTTAGACTGGTTTGTTGCCCCGCCCTGAAACGATGATGCTAAGCGGAAGAAGGTGTAGCGTTTCAACTCTGCGAGGGCAAATTAATTCTTTCCGCCAAACAGGATTTTCATAAATTCTTTATCGCTCGAAATTCGCACTGACTGCGTGTTTCGAATAATCAAATTTGTAAGTTTGCGATTCCAGCTCCGCTGCTGGATTATATTTTCAACGAACGAATAAATTCTTGGGCTAATCATTTTGCAGTGCCTGCCTACAGCGTTTGGCTGGTAAACAATTAATAATTCCAATATAATTATCGCTGGCGAGGCGCGTGTTGCTGGTTTCCGCCTGGCAGCCCTAGAACAACCAATGCTGTTTCGGTCTTGGAAACGGATGTCAAACGAGAGCCACGGTTTCAGGTGACGGTGAGGTGTAATTTGCAGACGAATAGCGACATGCGAGAACCGTTTGTTTGCCCATAAAATAATGTCTCTGTTGATTTCCAGCCGGGGCCCCCATTCACTGACAGTGAGGATGATTGATTCCGCTTGCGGTTGTGCTTGGCTTGCTTTTAATTTCCTTACCCTGTTTCGGGGTTCTGCTGTTGGTTGCTTGACTGTAATTTGCCAACGGAAGGCAGTGCTAATGATGGATTTTCCCTTCTTTTTATTATTTTCCCGCGTTTCTTCAGTTTGATGGATAATGACAATCAACAAACCGTGTTTGAAAATGAGGCGCGCGAAACCAGTACAGGCAGAAGCGAATATGTTATCAAATTTTTTCATCACCAACCAGTTGAATTTTTCGCAGTGGTTTAAAAAAAACCTTTCATATAAAAGTTATCCATCATAGGTTGTGATAATATAATAATGAAGGTTCCTATATTAGAGAATTTGAAAATTATCGTTCTAGAAGTAATCCTAGCCAAGAACCCTAGTGGAAATCAAAATATTAAAAAATACTTTCCCGTTAACAACAAAAGAGTCAGGATGTGACAGTAGTTTACAGTCGTGTACTTTTGACGTTGAGGTATAATTAACCCGTAAAGACCCGGGACGAAGCTTATTTTTTGAAAATGATCGTTCTCGGCACTGGCGCGGTCGATTTGGGAAAACTTGGAATACTATTCAAGGGGAATAGTTGCTTTCAGTTTTGGTAGAGGTACCACCCCTCTGGACCCCTCCCCATTCCCGTGAGATGCAAATATGTCTGTGTTTTTTGCTACTTTTTTCAAACAGATTGAGCAAATGATGAGAATTTTTATAGGTATTAATTGTTTCATTTATCAAATCATGTCAGGTAGATGAAATATGACAAATAAGAATAAATTTGGAAGTTTTCAGAATATTTCAGTACAAAATCACAAAACTACGTATTTTTAAAAAATTTCAAAAAACATTGTCCTCCTTCCAGTTTTTAGTTCTACATTTTGAGAATATGGTTTCCTGAATTCCTACACGATGAAATATTTATTCTAGCATGCACATATTTCGAGAAAAATGGGTCTGAATTTAATAAAGTACGAGTTTTTATGAAAAATTGATTTTCTCAAAATCTATGCATGCTAGAATAAATATTTCACCATGTATGGATTCAGGAAACCTTATTCTAAAAATGTAGAACTAAAAACTGGAAGGACGACAATGTTTTTTGAATTTTTTTAAAAATACGTAGCTTCGTGATTTTGCACTGAAATATTCTGGAAACTTCTAAATTCACTCTATTTTGCCATACTTCATCTACCTGACATGATTTGATACATGGAACAATTGATACCTATGTAAATTCCCATCATTTGCTCAATCTGTTTGAAAAAGTAGCAAAAAACACAGACATATTTGCATCTCACGGAAATGGGGAGGGGTCCAATGGGGTGGTACCTATACCAAAACTTAATGCAACTATTCCCCTTGAATAATATTCCAAGATTTCTCAAATCGACAGCGTTAGTGCTGAGAACGATCATTTTCAAAAAATAAGTTCCGTCTCGGGTCTTTACGGGTTAAGTTTGAAACGTCCCAATATGGCTGACAAGTAATTCGGTATGTAAACCGCTACTATTTTCGTTTACGATATTTTGAGCTGTATCATTTTCCAAACAGAAGTGCGGAAGCTGATTTTCCCAACAGCTGAGCAAAATCTCCAGTTACTCGTGGCTCTTGGTAAAGTTCCGCTCCAGAAGAGCTCATTCGCCAAAACTAGGCCAGCAGCCTTTTGCGCTCGTGTTGCGGATTGGTGTGAAATTCTGTAATTTGCATTTGAACCGGAGCATTCCGCTTCCGTGCCGGCGATTGCATATACGGGTGCGCAGATGTGCATGTGAATAGAATCGTGTAGGATACAGGATATTGAAGCTAAAAGTGAAGCGCATTTCTGCTTTGACGCCCCCTCTCTACTAGCAGCCAGTTAGCCAGGACTAACCTCGAATCCGTAATGGCGTCGTCTTTTGTCGCTGGCAGAGTCCATTTCGAAGACTGTTGAAAATGAGACTATGAATATTCAGGCACGTTTGAAAATCGCTGGATGTTGTTGGCCGTGAATTCTTTTCCAATTCTCAGGAACGTTTCGAACCAACATCACGACATTCCAACTAATGTAAATGTCAGATTGCGTGGCATCCACTAGCGGCTCGCTGCAGTCAATAAAGCCATATTTTCACAAATGCCCAAATAAACGGAATTATCGAGCTAATATATACAGCAGGGAAAGGTGATTCTCATGCCGACTGCGGGAACTGTCACGCACCAAAACGAAACGGCGAAAGTACCAAACCTTGGACAAACAATTGATGGCTGGTTCCGAAAATAGTTCTATCGTCAAGTGGCGTTGCTGGTGAGAGCTCTTGAGCAGAATGAGGACCGGTGGAAGTCTGCTAGAATAGGGCCAATAAATCTTCATATAGTTTTGATTGTACGCTCTACTGCAAATGTACGTCGATACGGGAGAAAATGTTTTGTCAATTTTATTTTCGTTTGCTTACGTAACATGGTTGCGTTATTGTTCTTACCCATGCGATCATGACAATGCCCGCTGCTGAGAAGCGGGCAGGGGGTTTTTTGTTCACAGAAATCTCAATCAAATATTTATTTGAGTATTTTTTATTTCACTCCACTTTTTTCATGGGATGAAAAATTATATCGACGATTTCTAAAACCGACTAATCTGCTTAGGCTGTCATTTTATTATTCGATTTTTTAGCCAATGACTAACAAAATTAAATGTCCTATTTGTTTTATAGTCAAATCCACCTTCAATAGGATAGCACCGGTTGGAACTAGAACTCACAATTACACCGCAAACAGGATTCATTCTCTTCTTTTGTGTCGCGAACGCGATTTCGCGCCCACTAAGGGTAAAGCACCTAAGTAATCAAAACTGACAATGGCCCATAACTTTCGGAATCCGAGGGAGAAAGTAGAATTTTTTTTTTTTTTTTTTTTTTTTTTTTTTGAACTAAACACAAAACCATTCGATAGACGAGTATCTTAATGTGGTCACTCAATTTGGTGCCGGTTTAATGGGCTACTAAATGTACATCAGTTGTTTAGTTAGACCGACCGGCGAAAGATGTTTGCCCGATCAACTTTGTTTCTAAAGGGTACTTGATGATTGTTGGAGCGGTGCGTTAATGCGACTTACAGTGTGGTTTAAGCAATGACAACGGAGGTGTTTCTTTTAAAAATCTCTCGCTGAAATAAATCGTGAAACCGTGTATTGTTATTTTATTTTAAAAAGCTATAACATTTTACATGGGTGTAGAGTAAATTTCCAAAAATCTTAGTAGAGTTTTTGCACATTTTAAAATTTTATAATTTTTTTTTACTATGTGTGAGAGTGGAAACCTGTCTAGATCCCACTGCCTGGCAGTGATATAATAAAAAAGACAGTTGCAAGTATCTTTCATTTCTGCAACTATCTTAGTTTCGGGATCTAGAAGGTGTTAGCTCTAACGACCTTCCAAAGACCCTTAACAGAATGACTGAGTAGTTGCAGTACATTCCGGAGTAATTTCCCAAGTAATATTAGAATCTCAGAGATTTTTTTATTATTTTCAGACTTTTAAATTATTTGACACTTTTATTTTAAAAAAATGACCCGTATTTAATAGCATTTTATATTTATTGAATAAAGGATACCAAATAGTAAAATGAATAAATCTTACCAGATATACGTATTAAAATACATGACGGATTTCGCGCCAAATGAACCCGCGGTTGGCAGCACCCTCTCCGAATTGGTTGAAACTTTTTGGGTGTGAAGACATCACCTATTTAAGCATCTCTGCTTACATACTTTTTCCAAAATTAGTTTAGACTGTCTTCTGAAAAGGGCGAAACTTTTTGTAAATCAATATAATTCATAAATGGTAAATTCTACAAAAAAGTGTTCTATAAGTAACTTTTAGGAAATTGTCTGAATTTTCATAAAAAATATAAAAAAAATTATATATCAGATTCTACACTGAAAAAAATGCAATTTAAACACAAAATATCGAACACACAATGGTCATCTCCGAATTGGCTAAAAAATTTTTGGTGAAAGACAACATTGTTGGCTACATTTCGTTCATACATCGCAACTCGAGCATATTTAAGGAAAAAAAGTTATTCCCTCACATAAAAAATGACAATGCAAACTAAAACCAAGGTATATTATTTTTTTAGTGTAAAACACCTTGATAGAATGACATACTTGTTATGTTGTGTAAGAGTGTAATGTCAATAAATTAGGTAATAGTAGAACCAGTGTTTGAGTGCTGTTTTTGACTCTGGAAGCAAAATCCTGCGTGAAGCACGTGGCCGCTGTAGAACATAGGTAACCCAAACGCGGTAGATAATTTTCTCCCGAGAGAAGTGCTGCTGCTGGTGTTTTGACTGCTACAATACATATTTATTCTACCTGCAGAATATCTGTTTATTCTACGTACGTATCTTTTACCAATTGTATCTGTCGTGATATGTATGCACGTTACGAACCTGTTTAAAAGCTTGATAAAATAACAACGCTACTCAATCAACTTATGGCAATTGTGAAGAGAAGTTCGACTAAGTTTTGTTGTCATGGATCAAAAGGATATATCACGGCTGAAATATTCGAAATGCTGTGCAGCTGTTGGCAATAAGAAGTGCAGCCGTAAGGGTTCACGCAGTTTATCTTCAACGATAATAGAAAAAATACGGTCCATGGGTTATGACCACCAACTGGATGAATCGATGCAGTGTTTCTTGTCAAGCTGTAATATCGCATAGCAGAAGTGTTCCACAAAAAAAGCAACGAACGGATGAATACGAAGCAACGCAAGATTTCGAAGATCCACAACCATCAACAAGTAAAAGTCTGCAAGAATCAACATGTGAAAATCCGCAACCACCAACAATTGATGCTGAGCAGCCATTAATAAGTTGTGAAGAGATTAATGACATGCTAGGTAAGAACGTTATTACTTTTAAAGAAATAATAACAAATGCAATAAGTTAATTTTTAACGCACCATAATATGCACGTATTATTATACAAATATTTTTTAAACTTATTTTTTTTTTTCAGAAGCAGTACCGTCAGTTCCATCATTACAGTCAATCGCGTCAGTGGATCAGCTGCAGGGTTCGTACAATGTGGAAAAATTTATTAGCATCGTGCAAACACTGGAAGTATCCCCAATTTCGACCAGGAGCATAAGAAGTACCGATTATCGTGTTAAAATAGTTCATAAGATGTGAGAAGCATTCACATCTGTAATACAATGAACTTTAGGTACATGCATACACATAATATATTGAAATTAGGCATTGAGTTTTACTTGTTTTAAATTGTTCAAAACTAAAATAATCAAAACATAACAAGTATTTCATTCTATCAGGTTGTTTTACACTGAAAAAATAATATACCTTAGTTTAAGTTTGCATTTTAATTTTTTATTTTTGAGAATAACTTTTTTTCCTCAAATATACTCAAGTTGCGATGTATGAACGAAATGTAGCCAACAATGTTGTCTTTCACCAAAAAAAATTTTAGTCAATTCGGAGATGATCATTTTTTTCAAATCGATGTTTTGTGTTTAAATTGCATTTTTTTCAGAGTAGAACTTGCTATATAATTTTTTCCATATTTTTTATGAAAATTCAGACAATTTCCTAAAAGTTACTTATAGAACACTTTTTTTGTAGAATTTACCGTTTTGGAATTATATTGATTTACAAAAAATCGGCAAAAAAAGTTTCGCCCTTTTCAGAAGACAGTCTAGACTAATTTTGGGAAAAGTAAGTATGCAGAGATGCTTAATTAGATGATGTCTTCACACTCAAAAAGTTTCAACCAATTCGGAGAGGGTGCTGCCAATCCTAGAGACGATTTGGGATGAAATCCGTCACATATAACCTATGTATGCGCCAAAATATTTCCTAAAATTTGATGACAAATTGCAAAACTTGTAATAAATAATGTGTCAATCGATCGCCTCCGCAAATGCAACACTAAGAAAATTAAACTATAAAAAATAAATAAATATAAGCAAAAAATATAAGAGATATTTATTTGCAATGCATTTGCTCCATTTTCGGTGGAAATAGCAGCACTCTCTGTCCATTCGGACCTGCACACAAGCTTTCATGCAAGCCTTAATGTGGGAAGCAAATGACACTCCTGTTGATAATCACTTTGTATGTATGAAGTACAGTTTTGGAAGTAACGAAAAGATCACTTTTAAACTACCTCCCGCATGTGAACTATACTTATTTTTGGCAGCGTCGTTTAAGTGTTCACTTCCACTGTCACACGTGATTCCGTACCACTAAAATTAGTTTTTTTTACGAGCCGATGCAGGATCTTTTAAAGGCAGTGTTGCTATTTTATATTTTTTTTTACCTAGGACTACGTCTTTGTTTTCTATACTAGGTTACATTTTGTAAAATTGAAAATGAAACTGCAAATATTGCGTCAGATTTCAAACGATTATAGCAAGCGAACGGCTTAATGCATCTTAGTCATTTTTATGTCGGTGGAGAGATAAAATGTGTGACAATTGTTCGATATAATGTTTAACATTGCTCTACTGCTTTATGGGGAAAAAAAGAAAAGTTCCAAGGTCAAACTATCCCATACATTTTCCTTGCTATTCCCTTGCTTCCCGAGCACGGATAACAATAACATGGATGGAATAAATTCCGTTGCCTACATATTTTGACTCAACAAAGTGTTTTGTTTCGTTTCTCTTTCTCGAAACTGCGTGGCCACGCCCTCATAGCAAAAATTTACGCTCTATTCAATAGAACAGATTGTGTGTAGAAAATTCAGCTTCAGTTTGTCTAGTTTGTCACACAATAGCGAGTGGAGTATAGCTGTTAGAGGTACGCGACATTGAGAAACGAGAGCTGCATACGATTCAACTTCCAGGCACTGCGGAACATGTTCCCTTTATTTTGCATACGGCAGCACCAGTTACCATCGTATGCTGCAGGATATTTTGCTGGCACAGCTACTGGAGGGCACAGCGGAGAGCAAATTTTATTTTGCGCGGCCAAGCAGAATATTCAATGCTACCGGTGGTGGTACGATCATCAGCGTTCTGTAGCACGCATTTTGAGCTGAAAATTATGGAATCGGTTCTTTTCAGAACTATAAATGCTTGAGGATAAAAGTTATGAAAATTTTCACAACTACTACTATGTGTGAAATGTTCATTTATTTCTCAATAATCATTTTTACAATAACGACCAGGGCACCAAAGATGAACAGTATTGTTGCCTATGAACAGTTTATCACAACAAGATATAACCCTCATTCAAAGAAATTTCACTGCTGAATTGACTGATTTTCCGGTTCAATTGTTTCTTTGTGCTCACTCGAACACCGTTATCAGTCAAATATCATTAACGCAAATTAGTTAATCTAAGAACCAGAGTAATTTTCGCATCGGGAAAGCACAAACTTTCTTTTGATGCTCATGAAAATCACTCAGTAGTATCGAAGGTGTTTTGTTTCGTTTATCTTTCTCGAAGCTGCGTGACCACGTCCTCATGGCAAAAATCTACACTGAACTCGATACATAAGACTGCGTGTAGAAACCGTGTGAGATACACGGTGTATAACAGGTGTATTGAAATATGTTAAACAAAAGTTACAATTAATGTTTATATTAGTCCTACATCATCATTTCATACAACTCCTAGGGCTGTACACCTTGTAGTATTGTACCATGTTGCCAGAAAAAAAAATAACTACTGCTAACGGATGGTGACTCATTTGTGCTGACGATTGGAAAATCTTTCCTATCATACGAAATAAAGCAGCAAACAGCAGTTGGTCCAAATTGCTTCCTTGAGGCACGCCAGAGGATGGGATGAAACTATCGGATACTGTTGATCCAACTTTCACGCAAAGCTGCCTGTTACTCTAGTAAGAACGAAGCTCAGAGCGGTCAGCGTTCTATTGGCTCCAGCTCGTCCCAAAAAGTCAATATTTTTCGAAAAATAACCTTTAACCCCAATCTCGACATTTTTTTTTTGCATTTCTAAGATATTTGGCATCAAAAACAAATTTCGATATAAACTACTTCACGGAAGTATCTGTACTTTTCTTCATCAGTCGAAAAAGTGAAATTTGACCGGTTTGAGGCACATGTTCCCGATGTCCGATTAGGCTGAAATTTTGCGCGGTGTTTTTTTCTTAGAAAACGATACTTTTGAGCTATACTTCTAAACGAAACTCGAAAAGTCGATTTCCACTATTTAAGGCTGTGTCCCCGAAACATGAAGCCATCCTTGATTTCAAAATGGCATCTGTAGTTAATTCTCCCCGTTGCAAGTTTTGCTGACATACCCATAAAGTGCTTTATAACTATTCTGACCTAAATTTGTAATCATTTCCGCCACATCATGCTCGGAAATTCCAGAAGTAACTAGACAGTACTGTCAGTAAAAAGCAATAGAAGAAAGCTTGAAACTTAGATAGTAGGGGGCATTTACCCCCTTGCCCCCCCACCCCCTCAAATCCGGACCTGACCAAGGCTTTTCTGTGCTTTACTTCACGGTGAAATATATTTCACTCTCACGCTCACTTCACTCTCTGAAACCTATTCCCGATTCCACCTCAAGTGAGGTGACAAAAATTACCTTCGTGAAGTGAGATGCCAGTGAAGTGAAATTGAGAATAGGACAAGTGAAATGTGGTATTTTCCCAGTTCAAAAATTTCTAAGATGCTAAGAACATTATGCTTTGGGGAAATTAACTTCCCAGTAGTTTAATTAGCCAAAACACCATGACGGAGACATTGGAGATTGTGGGTTCGAGTCCCGTTTGGATGAGGGAAATTATTATTTTTCACACACGTTTCGTCTCCTCTCGTTCGTTTTTTGCACCCTCGTAAAAACATACATTCAATTACTAAATCAAGTCTGTTACTAAATTGATTATTGAACAAGTTCTACTTAAACTAAATCTACAGAAACAATTCGATTTTCCTAGAAATCTTGATTTTGCTCCTGTCACTTATAGATACTAAGACAGGAAAACTTTATCGTTACTCCTTTTTTCTCATCTACTTATTTCTCTGCCATGCGGCCATCGTTGTATCGCTCATGGGAAACAAGGTGTTTAGTATAGTACTTTATGCCGGCGAAGGAATATCGGGAAAATTTACTATGCACGGCATATCTGTCAGTCTGTGTGAATGGAATTTTGTGACTATCCCTGGTTCTGGGTAAGAGGCACGGTACAATTGACCTAAAATTTAGCTCTTTGAAGTATAATTAAGTAATACGACAACTGGGATAGGGATACAAATTGAAAAACCGAATACTTTGAGAGCGTCGCGAAAAATTTTCACTTTCAAATGTTTAAGGGGCCGTTCCTAAACCACGTGGTTATATTTTGATCACTTTTTATTCATTCATTTCATTAAGCCGATATTCACGAAGAATGCACGGATTATACACCAAATTTCCATGAAATCATTGAAAAAATAACCAAACTCCGCTAACGTGCTCTTATGGAATCGCCCAGCATTGTATATTTACTAAACTTAGCTAGATTTATCCTGAATTTTGTAAAACAAACCATTTTTCACAACGCTTCCATATTCTTCTCAAAACTTGAATTACTTCTCAATTATTCATCTCACGACGCCCCCATATTCATAACACTGCTAATCATGACTGAATCCCATTATCATGAATGAACGTGGCCACAGACCGTCGTAGTAGGTTACCTATATATTCGCTGTAGTTGTTTACGTGCGAAATTAGTAACCTATGTAACAACTGCAGTGCTGTCGATTTATGTCAATGTCAATAGTTCAACATTTTCAGTATGATTTTTTCGTATAAACAGAAACTGATTTGGCAACTTTTGATTTTCTTCAACGCAGTAAAAACAGATGAAAATACATACAGCTGAAATTTAGGATTTGTCTAAATTGGTCCGCTAGTGATGAAAAAAAAACTTTGGTTGGCTGCTGAACGAGTCCCGTTGTAGCCGTATAGAGCAAAGCGCGGATTTTGTTTTCCAAAGTAGGTGATTGAAATAAATAAGTTTTCGAGTGCAGATGCTCGACTTTAATATCAAATTTAGAGCTTTGAAGTGAGTTTTTGAAGATTTTACTTTATGAGAAATCTAAAGTCAACTAAGAAGAATCCATTCCATGGATTAGTAGATTGGTTCAGTTGGAAAATATGCGTTTTTTCCCTGTTTTCTATGTGATTTCATGTGTATGAGATGAATATATGGGCTGAAATGAATAATGGAACAGTTCCCCTATATATGCATATTTCGACCTCTGAGTGGTCGTTTGATGCTTACTTTTCCCTAAACGATCGACAGAATATTATACCTAGTTAACCGGGAACTCACTCTTTGAACTATTTGTGTAATTCATTCCAAGACCGTATCGGTACCATGCGGATCATGGCGTGTCATTCTGACACATTTCATTTTCAAGAGGCTTAATAATAATGCTCTGTTAACTTTAGGGTAAGCATTATGCCATGTCTTCCATGTTCTGTTTGTTTCTCTTTAACTGTAGGTGGCCAATTGAATTTCACCTCTAAAAATGTGAGCTTATATAAATTTGTTGCTCTTAGTTTTAAGTGAACAATTCCTACCGAACAAAAAAAATTGGAAATTCTTAGCACTTTGATGAGATTCAAAATTTTCAGCCTAGTAACGACTTGTTAGCGATGTTTTGAAGAAACACCCAAAAATTCGTATTTTACGTTTCTCTATGTTAATACCCTTATATATTTCTTCCCCTCTAATTCAATCACAATTCCATTACTTCATACGCCCTGATAATTATTTTTCTATGTTTTTGATTAGATCGTTTTTATTTATCAAACCTTCTTAATGAAGCTGAACCACGGCTTCTTGCTTCCGCTCTGTCGGGATGAACAAACACTGTATGATATCTGTTTCGGATTCGGCGTCATAACAGTAAAACCATCCGAAGGATGAATCTACATTACACAGTCTAACATATATATCATGTGTTATAGTGGTCCCAGTCAGCATAACTTTCTACCGTATGACTTCACCGCGGTACTTTTAAACTTTGAACCGCGCGAAGCAGTCTAAGACACACTAAGCTTCGCTAGTTCATGGAAAACCGTCGGGATCACGGTGTTCCGCACTATGTCATAGTTCCTGCATTCAACTTGTCCTTGGAATACGCTGCTGCAAGAATTTGCCCTGGCTCTGCGCCACAGATCCAGCACAGAATGTTGTTTGGAAATCAACTCCGCCGCGCGCACTGGCAGAAATGGTTGCCGGGCAGAGGACCTTTGTCATTCGGTTGGCCAACCATGATAACAATGCTCTAGTCGCTTCATGACAAAACGAGGACGCGCAGACACAGCCACAGAAAGGTGCATATTTCATGCTAATGATGCTTTTCAGTGAGAATACATTGTTACGTATTCTGCGATGCGTGGCGGCGGTATTCACAGCGAGTGAACGTACAAACGAAAGGAATTATGGTGCAACATCGTTGAATAGGCAGTCAGCGCCGGCACCGAGAACAAAAGCTCCACTAATGTTGCGCTATCGTTCCCCTGGGAGAGGAGGTGGAAGGTTGTTAGTGGCGATCACTCAAGCGGAAATGCGATGCATATGTGCGGTTTAGCATCGACTTGGGGAATCTCCGATTTCTTTGTCCAAAGGGACAGTCACCACAGTAAACTAATATCGTTCAATTGTGTTTGAAAAAAAGAAGATTTTGAAGGTATTCATTCTTTAAAACCAAAAAATATGATTGCTTCTCAATTATTATTGGAACGAAAAAAAAATTAACAACAACAATTTAACTGGTCTTCTAGACAGTTAAATGTTACGTACTCCTTGGCGTCATCCAATATGAGACTATTCATTCCTGCCAACTGCTAATGTAGTACTTAACTGGACGATTGACATTCTATCCCTTTCTCCATGGACCATGACTGATTGCCTTGATAAAGGGTAGCTGAAAACGGGTCGTCGTTGTCACACTAATCAGCCGTTGTCTACTCTCTAGGAGATTGAAGAAATTAATTACATAACATAACTAGTGTTCGATCCGTGGTCGCATTGTGAAATTTGATCTGCCAACGCAGCTCCTATGGCTGCGAACTGGGAATGGCATGGCGTGGTTAGTAATACAAAACCATTTTTCGGGTGGGCGTCAGACAAGCGAGCGAATGCCCCCTCTCTCTCCCAGTATTCACTGACTGTGACCTTCAGCCGGCAGAAGCAACGAAAACGAGAAATAAAATCACTCAACGAAGAATGATTGCAGATAATCGTTAGAGTAGGTTATAAAAGAAACTGCCAGGACTGCCTCGAACTGCGTAGTCGCTGGGCATTAGATTGATGTCATAATAAAACTGGTCGCTTTATGTACCTGCCAAGACCGCGCTCGGACTTCCGCTGGGCATAACGAGCTCGCATTCACGCATCGGATCCTGATAGTGACAGACGGCTGCGGAGATGGATCTGGTTATCCATCTCGAGTCGTCTCTGGCTGCAAGACGGATCGTCGTGAACGCGGCCTGCTTCTAGCGATAAGAATCTCCCGGAAAAAATCAGGCCGTCTTTTTGTGTATGGAGGTCTCTCGCTCGTGGGATGAATGAAGATGCTTCACCAGTGCGTCATAAATCGTTGGATGTTCTTGATCTATATTAAACTTTAATACATTTGAGTTCAGTGTTAAATCAAAGTTATTTATGGTTTGTGTTAGGAGTAACTATCAAAATTTCTCTTTAAAGTACCTTACTGCACTTCATTGATTCAAATAATACAGCGCTAGCATTTCCTTAGGTCGATTTTTTTTTTCGAAAGAATTTCCAGGACTGTATCAGCTCCTCGTTAGGCGCACTGATAGGCTATTCCCGTGTGCAAACAATTCTCCGCTTGCTTCAGTCAGCAAATGCAAATTGCCAACTCGAAGGCAGCTACCGTTCGTAAGTGAGATAAATCTCCCGTAAAACGATTCCTAGGTATAGTTCCGTTGGAACTTTGCGTTCCCCCTCCCTATCTCGGCCGCCGTGGCAAAGTCAATCATCAAGCCGGAAGGCGAAACGGTTACGTTCTTCTCTCCAGTGGGAAATGATATGAATAACCAATTATTTTAAGTGATTACAGCAGACTGCCTCTGAATGCTGCTCTGTGACTTTTGATTTATTAAACGTTCCTTAGCCTCGATCTCCTCCGAACCGTAAGTTATTTGAGGTAAACAGCAGAATGGTAAAATATACAATTCGTTCCGAATAGCAAACAGCTCCGGCTAAAGTATGAAACCGGCTTGCATTTCATTTGCAACTGGCAGCCTCAGGCCTGCCTGCTTCTGGCCCCCGGGAGATTTCACCGCACCGGCAGCAGTTGACAACTCGGGGGAGGATATTTCTGACCGTATTGTCTGTGAATGTATATGAAGTATCAGAGTTGAGTGCCGGAATGGATTTAACCTCTGTCTTCTTTCGCTCGAGAAGGACGACAGCTGAAGTTAAGAAATTCCGCTTCACTTTGACGGTTGCTTACAGAGAGGACAAATCTCCTAGGACTCCACTGCTGGCAGTTACGTTTCTACAACTGGCAGACTAGAAGACGGCCGGGATCATCCCTTCTATTTAATTGAGTAGCACGTTGTTGACATGGATTTGAATTGCTACGGTGATTGAGAGCAACGGGAGTGTGACTGTGATTTCCGTGTTTGCCGGAGGCTGAAGCTGGTGATGCGAGGCGTCTGTCGTTCGTAGAATAGATAATTGAAATGGAAAGGAATCTCCGGCAGAAGCTCTCTTTCAGCTCGGTTAATAACCCCTCTTCAAAGAACAATGTGCTGGAGTGTGAGGGACGTGTGCGACTGAAAGTCAGCAGTTTTTCAATATATACGATACATTTGTGTAGAACATTGACATCCTTGTGGAAACTAGATTGGTGAGAATGTCGGCACTGTATTAAAAGTGTGCATGTTTATAATGTTACAGAAAGGATTTTGATGTCACAGGGTATCTTGTTCGAATTTCGATGGAGCGTTTCAGGCGAAGTCAAAAATTTATTTCAAATGAACAGCTTCAAATGGGGTAAAACTACATACGGACTGACAGTAATTTTGAGTCGTACCTTATTCCTCAAAATGAACAAAAAACTGATTGAATCAGAATTTGCAACTCTAAACATCCAGATTGGGTACATCGTCTGTACATGTTTCGCTAGGTGGTATGCATAATGAGCTAAATGTTTTGACAACGACCTTCCAAGTTGAAGTTTTTTTCGTTTGCGTGAATGAATAACTTTATTCAAAACCCGATATGTGTATTATTTTCCAACCAAACCGTTCCACTAATATTAGCAAATAATACAGGCACTTTGAACACTTACGAAAAATAAGAGCTACTGGATTACAAGTGAAATACATTTAGGTTCCAATTAACCGTCACCTCAGCAACAGTGTTTTTGTTGCCAGAACAAAAAGAAACCAAATTTCTATCTGTCTGTTTAAATGGACATTTGTGAAGTTTTCTATAAATTATTCCTAAAAATAATTATTTTCAATATACCATTTAAAAGTAATTTTCTACAATTGTTCAATGTCACACATTGTTGTTTGTTATACCAAAACAAACATTCTCATCAAAGGAAGCTTTTTACAGCTTTCTTAATTCTTTGATTATTGACGATTTTTTTTTTCAACTAAAGCACTAAATTAATAATGGATATCTATAAAATCTTCAAATGTCCGTAGTCTAAACCATTTCTATATAAAAGTATCACTAAAACTTCATTTAATCCAGATATAGGCTTTTGTGTCTCGCTGTCTCTTGTGTTTTCCCTGTGTGGATATCTGTAAGTAAATTAGTGCATTATTTTAAATCCTCTATACCTAATGAAAATAAAAAATTGAAACCAAACTTTTTTTCGGTGAACTTATGTGTTTCATTATAGTAAACAACATTGTAGAACATTGAAAAATTCTTGAAAATCCCAACAAAAAGTTATATTGGAAAAATATTAGGGGCATTCTAAACAAAACTCCACAACAGTTCATTAAAATTCGTAGATAGTAGTATGATGTCTTCGACAAAGTTGTTTCCTATAAAATGTGCTACAACTTTACTCAGCAAAGTGAATTTTCATATGCAAAAATAAGGAAAAAATCGTTTCCCACTTTTCGGTAGATTAATCAAATAAATTCAACTTTTATAAAATTGACAATAATGAATAAAACCACTTTTCTGAAGACACTATGGCCCTAAAATTCAATTTTTTCGAGTAAAAGTAATTAGTGTATTTTAGTTTTTTAGTAGAAATCGTCGATATCCAAAAACATACTCTCTTTTTACGTTATCTAAACATATAAGAATGCAGCTCTGGCTGTCTGCCTGATTCATATAGGCTTGGTAACTACTAAACCGATCGGCGTGAAATTTTGTATATAAGGGTTTTAGGGGCCAAGAAAGGTGACTAAGATATTACGAAACCCCTCCTACTTCTGGAAGGGAAGGATCCCATACAAATGAAACACAAATTTCTGCACATCTTGAAAACTAACCAAGTAAATGGAACCAAATTTAGCATGTGGATGTTTTTAGGGGGGTAACAAATATGTTTATTAGGGTGGGGAAAAATGATCGTTTTTCCAGAACCAAGTTTTTTGGTTCCTTTTGGACCCCCAATCAACCCTGAACTTACCGGAAGTCGATTGGTTTTTTCTCCGCTTGGCGCATTGCATTCCAAATTTGTATGAAAATTTATATGGGAAAACCTACTTTTTTGCATTTACCTTTCTAGAGAGCTCAATAATGATCTAATAATGCACTACATTATGTAAAAGTATAGTATTTTAGATGCCTAATAACTTTGCAGAAGGCACTGAAAAGCTAGGATGTCACCAAGAAGAGCTACAGCTGTTCAAAGTTGGGTATGACGATTTGAATGCAGAAAATCTTGTTTTCTGCCAACATTAGCAATGTACCAGCGCCAGTAGCATTCCCATCAGAAATAACCTGTCGTAACGAGTTTATACACTCAGCTGGATCAAACAAACAAATTCAGGTCAATATTCTAGGCGTACAACGTGTTTCAGAGGTTACTTCTGTTGGCAGTGTTGGCAGAAAAAATGATTTGCAACATAAATTTCGACATACTCAACTTCGAACAGCTCAATTATTATTTTGGGACACCCTAGCTCTTTGATGTCTTCAGCCAAGTTGTTAGGCATCGAAAAACCTACCATTTGAAGTCATGAAACATATGGTTTAAGCCACTTTGAGCTCTTTAGAATGGAAAATGCAAAAACGTTGGTTTTTCCATACAAATCTCCATATGAATTTGAAATGCAATGCACCAAGCGGTGACTAAATCAATCGACTTCCGATAAATTTAGGATTGTTCGGGGCTTCAAATAGAACAAAAAAAACTTGGTTCTGGCTTTCTGCTATCAATTTTCGTTTTTTCCATATAACGATTCCCCACCCTAATGTTTATATTAGTTCGATAACCCTCCCTTTTCTGAAAGGGAGGAGTTCCATGCAAATGAAACACAAGTTTCTGCACAACTCAAGAACTAAACTACTAAGTGGAACCAGATTTGGCAGGTGAATGTTTTATGGGGTAACAAATAAATTCATAATGGTTTGACATCCCTCCTTCTTCTTTGAGAGAGGGGTTCCATGCAAATGAAACACAAATTTCGCACAGCTCGAGAACCAATCAAGCAAATACAACTAAATTTGGCATGTGATTTTTTTTAGGCGTAACAAATATCTCCATAATGGTTCGACCCCCTTCTGGAAGAGAGGGGTTCCATACAAATGAAACATTTCTGCACATTTCGCAAACTAATCTAGTAAAAGGAACCAAATCTGGCAAGAGAATGTTTTTAGAGGTAAAAAACAAGTTCATAATAGTTTGACACCCCTCCCTTTCCTGGAAAGCTGGAAATTCCTACACATGAAACACAAATTTTTGCACATCTCGAGAAATAACCAAGAAAATGCAACCAAGTTTGATATGTTGAGGTTTTTAAGAGCAAGTATAGTTTTTATAGTGGTTCGACACCCCTCTCTCTTTTAAAGGAGCTGGTTCATACAAATGAAAATCAAATTTCTTCACAACTCGAGAACCAATCAAGTAAATGGAACCAAATTTAGCATGTTGAGGTTTTCCAGAGCATAAAATATTTTCATGGTGGTTCGACACCCCTGTCGCTTCTGGATGGGAGGGCTCTTATACAAATCATACACAAATTTCTATGGTGGTCTGATACTCCTCCGTACTCTGGAAGGGGAGGGAGGCTCCACATACAAATTAAACAGATATTTCAACCAGGTTTCACGGGAAACAGCCTAAAATGATCGGGTCGATGAACAGGAGCCAAATCTCGACGCCAAGATGCCATTTTTAAGTTCAAGATGGAAACTTCCGGTTTCCAATATTGGTGTTTCCGAAACCGGGATGACGCCCAGAGGCCAGAAAATGTCTCTAAATGTCATTTTGAAAACCAAGATGGCGACTTCCGGTTTTTGAAAACAGCGGATAGTGACCAAATACCGTATTTCCGGAATCGTAATCCGGAATCCGGACTCGGATGGAAAACAATCAAAATAACTAAATACCACCCAATATAGGTGTTACCGGCATCAGATTGATGCCAGAAAAACAGCTGTAAATGATCGAACAATAACCACCCAATAAGTATATTTTCAGAATAGAAATCATTTCTATAATATGCTGTAACACAAGTTTTGCTCATCATATGACATATGGGTGAAGTGTGTTTTTTTGGGTGAAATTTAGTCAGAGTTACCAAACAATTATCCCATTTAAATACAAAATATTCCCATTCGCCGAAATGCGCAATTTATTTTTTTTTAAATGCAAAAATAGCATTGTTGGCAACACTTCCAGTCACAATTGATTTTTTTTAATTTTACGACAAATTTTCCCTAGAATGCAAACATCCAGAGATATAAAAAAACTTAAATGAAAAGATTGCTTGAACAAAAAAAATGACGTTTTGCCTTTCTCCTAGAAAGGTACAGTAATCACTACTAAAACCGAAGGTATAAAAGTACTCCAAAGGACCGAATGGCATATATCACTCGACTCAGTTCGACGAGCTAAGCATTTTCTGTATGTGTGTGTATGTGTGTGTATGTGCCACTTTTCAATCTCACTCGATTGGCTGGATTGATTCTCATAAAATCATTCTCAAATGGAAGGTTTATTGATTGTTTTTGCAATCGGCCTTTTGCTTTGCCTGTTATGTTTGAAAATGTGAAATCTAGCTATGAAAAGAAACATATTCCGAAGACTTTGGTGGTCCCCGTGGTTCTGTGGTTAGCGATGTAGGTCGGCTAGTTCTCCACACGGTTGTGATACCGGGTTCGATTCCCGATCAGGTCGGGGATCTTTTCGAGCTGGAAATTTTCTCGACTTAGCTCTGGGGCACGGTGTATCGTTGCACTTATCCTACAACATGCAAAATGTGCCAAAAACAATACTGATAACGAATTCTCTCAACTAATCATAGTTGATCGAGACCGCATTAGCCCCCCAGTCTAGCGTGCGATATTGTTTTTTTGTTGTTTTCCGAAGACTACTTAAACTCAATCACTTTTCTCAGAGATGGCTCAACCGATTTCCACAAAATCAGTGTCAAATGAAACGCTTCGCTGCCTCATCCCTGTTGCATTTTACTGTAATCGGACAGTAACTTCGTCTGTATTGTATTGTAAAATGTGAAAATCACGAAACTTCATTATCTCAGAAACTGCACAACCGATTTGAACAATATTTATATCAGATAAACGGACTACTTAAGGGTTAACTAATGCATTGTAATGATTTAACACGCGGTTCAAAAGTTGTGGAAAGAAAGCCATATTGCGGCGATAGGACTTAATCAAGTAAATCCTGTAAGAAATCATAACAATTGTTATCTAGATTTACTATTTACAAACATGACTGATGATTTCTGTGCTACTGAGGCACCAGCTCCCCTATGGAAAAACGAAGCGTTTCACACTGCCATTGAATATTCCTTATTTATACATAATAGCACCACACTGCTAAACAGCGAAATGTCCGAATCATACTTTGACTTCAAACAAGCCAACTATGAGCTTATCAAAAGCAAACTGAACTGTATCGATTGGCAAACCAAGATTTATAATTTGAATACAGAACAAGCAGTGGATAAGTTTCACGAAATCATATACGACACATTAGAAAAGACAGTCCCAAAGCGAAAACGAAAACATACAAGCACATCAAAAAACCCAGTGTGGTTCAACAGAAAAATAATCAATCTCAAAAACAGAAAACAAAAAGCCCATAAAGTTTACAAAAGAGACAAAAGTGCTATTAACCTTTCATTCTATCTCTCAGTATGTGACGAATTGAACATGGAAATCAAAAGTGCCTATGATGGTGACAACACTAAGCTAGAAAATAATATAAAGTCAGATCCTAAGTCATTTTTTAATTTTGTCAGAGATAAAGAAAAGTCGAGCAACTTTCCATCCAAAATGCATCTAGATAATAAGAATGGTCAAACAAATAGTGAAATCAGTAATTTATTTGCTGAGTTTTTCCAGGATGTTTACACCACTCATGACGACAAGGATCGTGATTATCAGTTTTTCTCATACCTACCAGAGCCACTGAGAGATGTCACAGTTGATTATATAACTCTTGACGAAGTTTTGGCTTCCTTAAATACGCTGGATGTATCAAAAGGTGCGGGACCAGATGGGCTACCGCCAGTATTTTTAAAATCAGTGTCAAAGGAACTTGCACAACCTCTATTGTGGTTGTTCAATTCTTCCCTAGAAGGCAGAACAATACCACCAATTTGAAAAGAGTCATTTTTAATCCCAATTTTCAAAAGCGGCAAGAAATTAGACGTTAAAAACTATCGTAGAGTTGCTCTAATATCGTGCATTCCTAAACTATTTGAATCAATCATCAATCAACGTATTTTTGCACAAGGTAAAAATTTGATTTCTAGCAAACAACACGGTTTCATCAAAGGCCGTTCAACGGATTCAGTCATACTTGACCGACAGAACACAAAAAGTAAGGTTCATAAGTAGCTTATCATCAGTGGTGAATGTGACATCCGGTGTGCCACAAGGTTCTCATCTAGGTCCGCTACTATTTATCTTATTTGTGAACGATGTAGAACATGTCTTAAAGGTACTAAACGTTTTGATATACGCAGACGACATGAAGCTTTTTCTTGAAATACGTAAAGATTCTGATCTCGAACTATTTCAACGTGAAGTTGATAGTTTTCACTCGCGGTGCATGAATAGCCTGTTGAAACTTAACGTGAAAAAATGTAATTCCATTTCGTTTACCAGGAAACATAGCTTAAGACAAAGAACAATCACTATAGACATGAAAACAGTTGAAAGGAGCAGTATTGTAAGAGATCTAGGTATCACGCTCGACTCCAAATGAACCTTTGTTGACCATTACAATAACATTATATATATAAGGCAAGTAATATGCTCGGATTTATTAAAAGATTCAGTTTGCACTTCAAAGATCCATACACCATCAAAACATTGTATGTTGCACACGTCAGGCCCCTGCTGGAATATTGTAGCATAGTCTGGTCGCCATATCATGATACACATATTAACCGTATAGAATCAGTACAAAAGCAATTTTTGTTGTATGCTCTACGAAAGCTAGGTTGGACCACTTTACTTTTACCTTCCTATGAGTCGCGTTGTATGTTATTAATTTGAATGGACTTAAAAAGCGACGAGAGTTCGCAATGGTAGCTTTTGTTAACGATGTAATTACACAAAGAATAAACAGCCCAGAAACCTTGGCGAATTTGAACTTTTATGCTCCTACTCGTTCTCTCAGAAATAGAAACTTGTTTTATATCAGTAATCAACGAACAAACTATGGAAAAAACGAACCTATGAATAGAATGATGTCATGTGATAACCAATATTTTGAATCAATAGATGTAACAATGAATAAAACCACACCTAGGAAAATATTATTTTTGAGGTTAGTAAGTTAAGAATGAAATGTAATTAATATGGTCTACTCATGATTGACGACAAATAAATAAATAAATAAATAGAGAAAAAATCCTATTATAAATAATTGAATCTAAAACGATAATCGCATGATATATAATCGAGTTATGTTTTAAATGTTCGATATAGTTTCACTGTTAGCTAACAAAAATTTGTTATTTAGAGTGTAAAAAAATCCTGCAATTATTATCAAAGTGTATTGTTTCTTTGAAAATTGAAGTGTTTGTTTAAATCTATCTTAACAAATTGTAAGTTCGAATTAGAAAAGCTGGGTCTGGCCGCTTAATTTGTTTTTTTTTTTTAATGTTGTAACTCATTCGAGTGCTCATAATACCTCAAAGAAAAATGTTTTTCGGGTAAAATTATAAAATCAAAATATACTTATTTGTCTAAAAAAGGGAATTTTTTTTCTTTAAATGCACAAATAACACATATGGCACCACCGCTGCTCAAAACTATATTATTTTTGAATTCTTTGACCAATTTTCTTTAAAAACAATGTACAGTGCCATTTCAATTTTATCACTGTCAGAAATTTAGTTAACTTTTCATAACTTCTGACAGTTCGAGATTATTCGGATCATTTATACAAACAATCGTTTCAAAAACACCATTAAGCTAGGATAAAAGTGAAAGACGCTATGGAGTTGAGTTCCACTTCTCACCTTTTGAAACCTCGAGCTCGACAGCAATATTCAAGAAAAATAATTTCATCTATACAGTGGTTACATATGATCTAAGACAAGACGCGACAGCTGGCTTCTTATTTTTCTTTTCGTAACGGCCGTCATCCCCGTCGAAATTTTTTTGAACGTTTAATACCGTTGATGTCAGAATGATTATTTTTAACAACTTCGGCAGGTCAATGAAAACAAAACAAATTAAAATTGCAATATATAGTCAAAAAATACTCAATTTTTATTTATTATTTTATGTCCAATAAAGCATACTTCTACTATCAAATTTTTTCTTCCTAAGTTTCTTGGTACCCAAATTTTTTCTTCCTATATTTTTTGGACTTCAACCGAAATAGTAAAAAACGATTAATCAATGCATTTTTAAAGTTATAACAGTGAAATACATTACTCGGTAACATCATGTACCTTGCATACTTTTGCATCATTATTTATGAACAATTATAATAGCTAAATTATGACTCTCCAGCATCACTGCTTTACAGTGAAAAGTAACCTCGTTGTATTTTCTACGTGACGATTGCGTTATCGGATTCAGCCAATCAGTAGCCGGTTCAAATTGGTTGAATGTAACGGTGACCAGCTGTCGCGTCTTGTCTTAGCATATGATGCGTGTGACTTCATGTGATCAAAAATTAGAGTGACCAACGTTTTCGATGATATCAGAAATTTAATTTTCCTATCTGGATAGAGATAGAGATTGTCCTACATGGTTTCAACCCCGTTAATTTTGAGCTACTTCCTATTAAAACAGTTTTTCTATCATTGAAAATAGCAGATTTAGATTGAAGATCTCTGATGCTTAATTTTTTTTTCATAACAAAACTGTCTTCGGGAGATTTTTAAAGCTTGCTGACAAAATTTTTGCAATGCTGAAATGGTAAATATTCCACATTTCACATTCAAAAATATTGATACTTTTCATTTGTTTGTCGTTCGTTCTGGGATAAACATAAAAAATGTCCCTTGGCTCCACTTTTATAGGTATATTTGTTTCTCCCAGAAGATCCCAGAAAGGGCGACCATAAAAAACGACTTTATTCTGCATATTTCTATCCTGAACTATCTTATCTTTCAAACCAGTTAATCGGTTTTCGATGCTTTTGGAAATTAAAGATAGTTTTTTCTAGTTTTAAGAAAAAATCCGAGAAATCAAATTTGTGTACTTTTATACGCGAAAATTGAAAAATGTATTATAATTTTCATCATGTTTTCAAATTGAATTCACTCGAATACAAACAATAACAAAAATATTATTTTTCTGTTTGACTCAAGAAGTACGGTAAGCAAATGCATATGTTTTATGAAAAATAATAATAACTCTATATAGGAGTGAATTTACGTTGTCAACATTACGAAATATTTGCCTTAAAAAGTTCTAGGCAGTTGGGAGCAAAAGTTGAAACAAAAAAAAATTTTTTTGAATAATCTTCATCTCTATCTTCAAAGATAGCGTTAGAGTTCGAAAATATTGGAAACCCTAATCTACTATATAAAAATGGAATTCCGTAACGCTTGATCTTATAGATCAGCGGTTCTCAACCTGGGGTACGCGTACCCCTGGGGGTACTCGAAGGCCCTCAGGGGGTACGCGAAAGAAAAATCAGTAATGGCGGACAAAGCAATTTTTCTCTAAAATACTTCGTTTGTTTTTCAATCTTGCTCTTAAAACATGACTGCAGCAATCAAACAAACCATAGTTTAATTTGAAACCTAAACAAGACTACCACAACATGATCTACTACTACTCTCTCCCACTCCGCAAAAACATACAACCGATATGAAAAATATCGCCAAGGGGTACGCGAACAAAAAAAGGTTGAGAACCGCTGTTATAGATGTTATTGCCTGCGTCTCAGTGGTGTACAGTCACCACCATCATTTGAAATCGTTCTAAATCAAAAAAATAAGCGGTGACATGTGGGTTTTTTTACATGAAAATGTTTGTTAACGTTCAGGAAAGACATTTGGGGAAAAATCAAAAGTATCTGATTACTAAAACTTGAGATATTATTCACAAAACTACGTGAACATGCAAATTTATGACTTTTTATGCTGAATTTGCCTCTAAATCAAAATTTAAAGCGATGACATGTGATTCTTTTTTCATTAAAATGTTTGTTTATGTTCAGAAAAGACATTTGAGGAAAATTAAAAAGTATATGATTACTAAAACTTGAGATATTATCTACAAAACTACGCGAAACATGCAAATTTGTTACTTCTTATGCTGAATTTGCCTCTAAATCAAAATTTATAGCTATATTTGTTTTTAGCACATTTTGCATGTTGTAGGATAAGATACACCGTGCCCCAGAGCTGAGTCGAAAAAAATTCCAGTTCGAAAAGATTCTCGACCTGATCGGGGATCGAACCCGATATCACAACCGTGTGGGAGCCAATCGACATCGCTAACCACAGAGCCACGAGTACCACATACAGCATACAGAATACAGAAAATCACCTGAAAATACTTTTTTTTAAATTTATACGTATTATACGTACACATGCGAAATTTTGAATTTTTATGCGCAATTCGCCTCTGAATCAAAATTCAATGATTTGTGTTTTTTTTTTTTCATTCATTAAAATGTTCGTCGTTCTTTCAACATCTTCATTTTTTTTGCGGAATAATCCATGTCTCGATCATAAACATTTCACATTTCTGATGTTTTCGTAGTTCTGTGAATAGTTATATATTACGGCATTCGATTTACTTTTGTACTCTTGAATTTGAATTTGATTTTTATTAGAGAGCTTTTAACCAGGACGTCAATCAGTTTTTAACTCTACTGTTTTATTTTTTTTACGTTAATTCAAACTAGAACTCTTTGGACATTTAGCTGGAGGAAGGGTTACGATTCATTGGTTTGATTATCGATTAAGAGGCAGCTTAAGCATTAAAAATCTTTTATTTTCTTATTTTCTACGAAGTTTTGTAGATTAAAAAATGGCGACTTCCGGTTTCAGGAAAATAACCTAAAGTGATATTTGGCCAACAATTTCAATACTTCCGAAAGTGGAACTCCATACGTCATTTTATAGCGATGACACAATTTTTTTTCATTAAAATGTTTGTTAACGTTGAGAAGACCATTTGAAGAAAAATAACAAGTATCTGATTACTAAATTTGATATACTATTCACAAAACTACATGAAACATGCAAATTTATGACTTCTAAAGTGATATTTGGCCAACAATTTCAATACTTCCGAAAGTGGAACTCCATACGTCATTTTAAAATCCAAAATGGTGACTTCCAGTTTCTGTAAATCAGCCCAAAATCACAAAAAACAATGTAACAATTTTGCACAGAAAAGTTCTTCTCTTTAAGATTGCTGTTGAGCTCTAGATCCATAGGTCTAGATTCCCCCTGAATTCGGAAATGCAAACGAAAAATCACTAGGTTTGAAAAACTTTTAGATGAAATCATTTAAGTCAATTAAATATTCACTCAAGTCAATTCCCATTTCTGAAAAAAGTCTGCACAATTCCTGAAAAAAGTCCGCACATATTTTTGTTTTGTTTGAATCTATAGAACCTACAGTCCAGTATTATACCAAGGGGTATGAAAGTTTTTGAAAATGTTGATTTCTAACTATTTCTCAATACTTTAATTGAGCTAAACCTCTGGATTTTTTAAAGAAACTTCCTTCAATCAGCACTTTTTCGTAAAAAAGGGCTCTAATTTGAAGTAATCAAATCAAGTTAAAGATTTGAACGCTATCTCAAGTTTAATCTAATAATCTAACAACCTTGACTGTAATCATCATCAATTTCGAAATTGTTTGCTATATTTCACGTCTCATTTGGCCGATTTTCGGTCTCTTGGTACTGAAAATATTCATACTGAGTGGCATTTAGCCGTTTTAGGTTGGTTTTCAGAAACCGGAAACCGCCATCTTGGAATTCAAAATTATATCTGACGATAATTTCCGGCCTCCGGGTCTCATTATGATTCCAGAAAACTCCACATTGAATGATGTTTGGCCATTGAGGCGGTATTCTGGAAAATGAATGTCGCCATCTTGGATTTAAGAACACAAAACTCACAAGTTCTTTTTAAAACATTCTAATTGAGGAGCTGACAGCTTACGAATCAGTATACAGTTACTAATAATATAATTGATTTTTGATTAAAATTTTGACAGCGCATTCCAATGTCTTTCATACCAGGTGTACTCAACGGTTCTATATCACGAAAAACAATCAGAGAGGTTTTTCTTAGATCATGAGTGATGAACAATGATTAACAAGTGGTGTAACAATAAAAAAACTAACAATTATAAGGTAAGCACAGCAGAAAGAAGAAACAGATGTAGAAAATTTATATTTCTCCTATTTTAAATATATTTTTAAAAATTCATACTTCACGTTGGTTGACTCATAATTGTAGAGGGACTGTACGAATTGCTTGGTTTCTCACTTTATAAGTATTAAATTCTGATATTAATGGCAAATGGTATTAAAATCTGATATTCATGGTATAAACCGCTAAAAAAATTATTTTGTTCGAATAGGTATTATAGAGTTGTGATTAAACCATTTGTATAAATTTATTAGCTTATTTTGAAGACGCAAAGAAAATCTGAAGGAACGATAATCCTACGCACGGCTGTGGGAAAGGGAAACATAACGAAGAAAAAACTCCCACCGGGTATCCAAACAGAGAATTTCAGCAGATGAGTTATGGAGAAAACTGCCCTGAATAAGGAAAAGAAAAACTTCATTTTTCTTTAACAACCATGTGTCAACTGTAAAAAGCTTTTTTTGTCCATCATTGCGCCGCAACAAACACAAAAAATCTACCTCAAAGTGCGAGTCAATTATTTCGCTGCTACGAATGAGCCGATAACCATCAATCACAAATGCCGATTTGCAAAGTGGCTCAACTGACACCGAACCCGTGTTCCACGGTGACGGTGACTTTTCCGATATCCGGACTACAAATTTACCACCTCGCGCTAAAGCAATTCTCTCGTTTCGACTCCAAGCGAAACACGATCGATTACGCGACCAAGGTCGACACACCGAATCGCTTCCTGTCTGCCTTTCGTTCGCTGGTTGCTACTATTGCTGTTGGTTGAATACCCCGCCGGCAACAAGGAACAAGGTGGTTCATTAAACTCCCCTAATGGCACTTTAAATTGCCCATTTAACGATGGAAAATTGCGGATGTGTGCTAGCGCTGATGAGCCTAGGATTCACCAAACCCGATTCCACTCCAGTCGGCTCCATCGCTTGTAAGCAAAGGTTCCCGGCTTTTTGATGCCATAATTTCTATCTCTTGCGGTCGGGGATGTGGTCGGCGGTGAGGACTTCATAAGTGGTGGTGGGAGAATGGCTGGCTAAAATTAACCCACGTCATTACGAGCCGTTGGAAGCTCCTTGATCCAACCGCCTTTCCGCTTCAACCTAGCTACGCTACCCTTTCCGCCAGCCACCCACTAGAGCAACCATTGAAAAAGTTATTGGTAGCTAGGAATAAGCACCGGGTTTTTTGTTTGTTTAAGCACCATCATAACCAAATGACTGACATGGGCTTCAACCCAAAGTGGATAACCCCAGCTTCATCATTCAAAAGGTACTTCCCCCGCCGGATGTTGCGGAGCGAAATATAGCAAATAATAAAAAAAGGGAAACACTGTTGAAAAACCATTAAATGACTGTTTGATGTTCGCTCGTACGCAACATGTATCGCACCGGTGTGATTCAGCAGTACCACCGTGTACACCGAAGAAAGAATAATTGGGTGGAAGCTGGTTGATTATCAGGTATGAAAATCCTTCAACCCTTCCACGCCAGCAGCAAAAAAAAGTACGGGGGCTATATAAATCAATAAAAATTGAGCGAATTTGCGAACGTAAAAATTACGTTGTGGAAACAGATCAGCCGAGGGAATCACAAAGGGACGGCGACTCGGGGCGTTGAGCACGAGTAACCACGAGCAAACGAAAAATCGGTGGTGTTATTTGCGGTGGGAAATTTTTCAATTTAAATAATAACCACATTAATTAATTATCACTGGGATGAGTACCTATCGTGATGGATGGACTAACGCCGCAAAATATATGCATTTGTTTGTTCGATGGCACTTGCCAGCTGGTGGGCTGGCGGGCTCGCGATGACCGATCACGCGAAATGGTAATTGTAAGCCAGATAAATGAGGATAGTTACGCGCAAAATGTTTAATAATTCAGATATGTTTTTAAATCAAACGAAATAATCTGAATCTTTATCGGCTGATTTCTAAAATATATTAAAAGAAAGTTTGACATACATAGACATGTTCGATTTGGTGTTCCAACTAAGCGTGTATCATTACGTTTCAGGGTTGGTTCGTATTTTAATTCCCATGAATTATCAGCTTTCGCTCTATATTTTACACTTGTTGTTTAAACAAGTGCGCGTACGTTCATCATCTTGATAAATGATAATTACAGTCTCAGTTGTTTACTCAGTTCCATTTATTAAAAAGCTGCAGGCGCACGGTTCAATAAACCGTGTAAAATCGAATGTGGGTCAGATAATGAAAGTGGAAAATTCGCTTATGTCAGGTTTATTATGCGATTTCCGAGGACGTCGAAAAAAAAATTGTATTGACGATGATCAAAGGAGAAAGGCGTCAAAGTAAATGATACAAAATGTTGCTCGAAATCTCCAAAAGAACGTTCCTGGAAATCCGAAAACCAGAAAACAAAACTCAAATGAGGTCAAAATGGTCTTACAACACTCTTGAAAATTAGAAATTGGGTAACTAGAAAATGATCTCTTATTCAGTTAAACTCTATAAAAGGTTTCTAAACGTCGACAAAAATGTTAAAACGAAAAATTGTTAGAATGATCGAAAATCGCTTCATAAGAAGAGTTGCTTTTAGCGGTACAAAAGAGTGCAAATGGAAATTTGTTCCAGATTTAGCATCGAGCCACCCAAAAATCTTGGAAAATAGTTCCAATTATCAAATTTCTTCCAATATACGTACCCATTTCCGAAACCGGGAGGATGGTTAGAAACCGAAAATCAATTCATGATATTATTTTGAAATTCAAGATGGCGACTTCCGGTTTTAATAAAACATTCTAGAACGAACAAATACCGCGACTTCTGAAATCTGGATAATAGCCCAAAATGGCTAAATACCATCCAATATGAATATTTCTGGAATCGGGATGAGGTCGAAAGATTAAAATCCAAGATGGCGGAATGAGCAGCAAAATATATAACAAATTTTTAATAATGTGAAATATCACAGAAAGCAAAAATATGCTAGATGAATTTAACTCATAATTATCAAAACGCTCTTGAAAGTATAAAAGCTATTGCTATGCTTTTATGTGATTCGAAATAACGAATGCAATTGAGTGCAGTGAGACGTTAATCAGAGCCCCTGTTTTGACTGTATTTGAATTGATGGACAAGAAAAAAATTGTTTTATTATCAAAGTGCACTCACTGTTTTTGGTTGTTATTATATTTTTGTGAATATTTTTTTCACTGAAACCAGCTTTCAAAAATCTGTTTTAAAAGAAAATATCAGACATTAAAAAATACAAGCAGTCAGTGGCGTCTCGTCCTATTGTGCACTACGTGCACTACACCAGGTGTTGTGGGTGGGGGCCGATTTCAAGAATATCTAACAAAAATCAAAAGCTAAACAAATCCATCAAACAGTATCAATGATCAACTAGTATTGCTCGCTGTGTACCATTTCTAGTGCACAAAATGAAAAAATACATGTGACCATGCTTTACCCACTCTGCCATAAGTTAACTCTGGAAATCAATGAAAGATGCGAACGAGAGACATAAAACAGACCAAAAATCTCTCTGCGCAGTGCACTTTTCAATGTACACAATATTGTTATGTATCTACATACCGAGCGTTTACGCGTGTGGCAAGTGGATTTGGTTTCAAGACCGGTGTGTTAGTGTTGATTCCGTGCACTCCCGTTAGTGAACTTGAAGAGATGAGAGCAAACACGGAGAGCGTTGAAATTTGACAACGTTGTACACTCTCCGCAAGTATTGAATGCTGCTTCATTAGAGAAGGGATAAGTGGGAAACTGAGGCCTCTGTCATGCCGAGTGCGGCGCGAATTACGGCAAAACACTTCGGGATCTGCTCTGAGGCTAATGACATACTGAGGCGTCGAATGAAGCGAAGCGTTGAGCGTATTAGAAGCGTTATAAACAGAAGCGTTGGGTGAAGCTTTCTATGACATACTGGAGCGAGCGTCGCAAATGCGTTGTGTTGTCATATTCCTAGATTCCAGCAGCGGTTTCGTTTAAAGGAAATATGAATTCGTCCAATGAAGATTTGTTTGCTTCTTCAAGCACGGTAAATCGCGTTTTTAGTAAACATAGAGATTTTTTTATGAAGTAAAATAATATTTCTGAAGTCAGTTGTGCTACAGACGTAGTAAAAAATATAAGAAATTATTCTTAATTTTAAACCCGCTGACCTCGAGTAACGTTCAACTAGTTTATGTTATCTGTTCAGTATGTGAGGCATGCAATATCAAAAATACCAGTGTTATTTTCCTGACGACCTGAAAAATTTTCCCGATATTTTCTATATTTAAGACCAAAATAAAGCGAATATAAAGCACCTGGCGATATTAGGTTTAGTCTGAACATGGTATTACTGCACTAACATTTTTTAAACATTTTAACATTTTGTAAACGAAAATGTATTCTATTTGCTTTTTTTTTTTTCAATTACCAAACCAAAACAAAGCAAATGTAAAGCACCTTGCGATGAAAGATTTTGTCTGAGCAAGGTATTACCGCGAAAGTATACGCGCGTCAAAACACTACTCGTTCTGTTTCGCCGCCTCTACCGACGCGTCGTTGCCGCTTGAATATGACCGGTTTGAGCGTTTCATATAGACGTTCGTAGAAGTAGCTCGGACGCTTTTACGACGCTTCTTGCTTCGCTTCATTTTACGTCTCAGTATGTCAATAGCCTGACGCGCGTGAGTCTTCATTGCTGATATTATTCCTCACCGTGAGAAGAGACGCAGCTCGCGCCGCGCCGCACTCGGCATGACAGAGGCCTGAGTGAGGCCCTCGCCATGCAGTATGCGGCAATACGCGACAAGTGTCTTTTCTCACGATGAGGAATAATATTAACAATGAAAATCCCGAACTGTTTCGACGCTATTCGCGTCTCGCCGCATTCTGCATGACAAGGGCCTAAGGCCGGTGTTAGTATTGGCTACTAAAAATACGCTCGGTGGCATTGTATATATGTAACACACACGCGATGTTGTATTGCCTGGGTGGTAGAATGAAATGATTTTCATTCAGTACCTTTTAAGAGGCAAGTGCAGTACGTTAGAATAAATATGGAGCTAGATCTTGTTGAAGACCTTCTAGTCAAGCCATTCGTAAGGCGATCTGTTGAAGAAAAGCTTTTGATCACAAAAATGCAAGTTCCCCGACCAAAGCTAGAAAATCTCAAGTCAATGTTTGTCAGAGGTGGAAAGACAATTATTTTGATTATGATATTATGATGCAACGTGGCTGGCCGTGCCTCTTGTTTCAAAATCCTAGTGATAAATGCGTGTGGATAAAGGATGGATATGGAGATTTGAACCATCTTTCCTCGGCCATGAAGGGGCATGCAGCGACTAAAAAGCATATTAACAACGCTATGGCACACCGCACGTTTGGAAGAACGAGGATTGATGAGGCGCTGGATCATGCACACGAAATTGCAAGGAAAAACCATAACGCTCAAGTGAAAAGTAATAGGGAAGGAATGACAACATTGATTGATTTATCATGTTTCCTTGGCTCGCATGGTCTAAGCTTTCGAGGTCATAACGAACAACACGATTCCGTTAATAAAGGCAATTATAAGGATCTCTGTGAATTCATAGCATCCAGAGACGTAACCTTCGCTGATTTTGTCAACAACAATTCAGTGTTTTCGGGAACATTCGCTTCTATTCAGAACGAGCTTATAGAAGTCATTGGATCTTTTATGATTGAAGAAATCTTCCGGGAAGTGCAAAATGCTGAATTTATTTCTGTGATGGTCGATGAAACCACAGATTTTGCGAGAAAATCTCAGTTGGCTACGACTTTTCGATATTGTTTGAAAGATGGTAAGTAAAATTAATAGTATTTTTTGTGTAATGAAAAGGATTGAGGTGAAATGCATTGTTATCTTTGTGAAACCCGTCTGTAGGTACGCCCGTTGAAAGATTTGTGGATTTGTGTGATGTAAGCAACGACAAAACCGCTGTAGCCCTTGCCAGAGAAGTAGTTTCGTTGTTGGAAAAATTCAGCGTGACCCCTGAAAAATTGGTAGCACAGACATACGATGGAGCTCATGTTATGTCGGGTGTTGCTGGCGGAACGCAAGCGATCGTCAAAAAATCATACCCTGATGCCGACTACATACATTGTAAGGCCCATGTTTTAAATCTTGTTTTGCTGCACGCTTGCAACCACCAGGATACAAGAAAGTTTTTCACTACACTGTCCACACTGGCTTCGTTCTTTACTCAAAGTCCTAAAAGAGATTCAGAATTGAAAAACTACATCCAGCGTAAAATTCCAAACGTTTGTAAAGTGAAGTGGGCATATACATCCAGAATGGTTAATTTTGTAGAAGCTCACTATTCTGAACTAACCACGTGTTTGGGCGAAATGTATCTCGGAAACGTTAAATGGGACGGCGAAACTTGTTCCCTAGCAAGGGGGTTACACAGTTTCATGCTTGAATTTGACACCATCTTTTATTTGAAAGTATTTTCGGTAGTATTTTCGTTCACTGATAATTTGCATCAAACTCTTCAAATGAAGGAACTTGACTACATTGAATGCGGCAAAAGCGTGAGAAATACTCGTGAAAACATTAGTAATTTAAAGACGGACTAGAAGTACAAAGCGATCTGGCAGGAATGCTTGGAAATTACTGGTAAAACATACGACGGAAATCGATACGACCAATACTTCAAGAAATATAACGCAGTGATCACACGTATAATTTCTGGATTGGACCAACGTTTTGCTGACTTAAACAAGCGGAGCTATTTGAGTTTGCTGGACTGTTTTAAGTTTAGCGGATATTGCGAGCAGTTCCCTAAGGATTTGGTTGATGCTATCTGTTCTCGGTACACTGGTTTTGACAAAGTGAAACTAGGAAACGAACTTAAAGTTTTCTACTCAAAGAGGAATTTTCGGGAAAACAAGTACCGGAAATCATGC
Source organism: Wyeomyia smithii (assembly GCF_029784165.1). Taxonomy (NCBI): domain Eukaryota; kingdom Metazoa; phylum Arthropoda; class Insecta; order Diptera; family Culicidae; genus Wyeomyia; species Wyeomyia smithii. The sequence continues at coordinate 22,181,575 of NC_073695.1, forward strand.
AGATCCTAATGGACAAAAACCTTGAAGACATCTTCTCGGAGATTTCACGCCTTGTCCGATTGGTCTTGACGCTCCCTTCCACAACAGCATCAGTCGAGAGAAGCTTCTCAATCCTGAGAAGACTCAAATCATATCTACGATCAACGATGGGAGACAATAGGCTAAAATGGCTTATGCTGATGGCTGTTAAAAGTTCTCTGCTACACAAATTACAACATCAGAGTCGTTTCAGCGATGAAATAATCGATAGATTCGCCCGTAGAGCGGATCGTAGAATTCCGCTGCTGTATAAATGAATGCTTAATTGGAATTTCTAAGAATAAATCTGGTGTTTGAAGACGATATTTTTATAAATAAATTTGATTCTTTTTATGACAGTTAATGATAGATTTTCAGAAAATATGAATACTAAATCAGATAAATGCAATGCATGTGTTTTATTATGTACATTTCTGGCGATGGCCACTGGGGAAGGGGGAGGGGAGGGGTAGGTGTTTGTATGGGACAACCTTGAGTGCACAGTCAATATCCAAATCCACGAGATGCCACTGCAAGCAGTTAAAATTGTGATACCAAAGGTGCTAAAATGGATATTTCTGCAGGAGTTAATGGCAGATATTCAAATTTTGTCGAGACTCCGAATTCCGAATACATTCAGTAAAATATTCAAAGTTATTTACTGTTATTGTTGTATTGTGCAGGAGCCACATATGTCCAGCGTAGAATTTAAAAAAAACACAAATATTTGCTGTGGTGATGCGAACTATTCTGAGTTTTATGCCTTTGAAAATTCCAAGTCGGACATTTATGATTCCTACATACTTAACTTGAACTCATATGCTCTGGACACTTAATATGCCACACAAGAGAAAGGCAAAAAAAATAGTTATACTCGTACCACTGTAATAACTTTTTTATTTTAGGTTCAATGTTCGACTCTTTCCATGTTACAATCCTCAAATTACTGACAGTTCTGTTCAACTCAGTCTATCAATCGCCGTTGGGGAATTGCAAACATAGACCATCCAATTTACTCCAACATTTTATTTTTCCATTTCTACCGTTCCGCAGTTATGTAGATTAACTACAAATCAATTGGAGGAAGAAAAAAAATCATTTTGCCAACATCAAAGTAAGAATTTCATTTCAACTGCAAAAGCTGCTTGAATCGGAACACTACGGCTATTACCGAGAGCCATGAGCTGAACACCAACCAAACCAAACGCAAACGCTTTCTCCAGTCACCGCCCCCCGTCTTATCCGATGTTCTCCATCGATTGTTTGATTGATTGCAAATTGTAGATAAACAGAGCAAGAAACAGGATGGAAATGCATCAATTTACCGCACATCCGGGAACATCGTGGAAATCAATATACCGGCTGTCATCATCGCTGGGATCGTCGTTCGCTGTGGCCTCGTTGGAGACGACGATGACGACGACGACTACGAATGAGGATGCACTTTTCTTTTATTTCTGCACTGGGTATCGAAGAAAATCGACATACCACACAAGTTCTACTGTAGTGCGAGAGATGTTCAATTTGGGACAAATTCCTTTTCAAGACGCATAAAAGCTTGAAGCGGGAGTAAAATTTTATACCCTACTCTCTCACTCCGCATTCTTGCCTTCAACTCGATACTGCAGTGAATGCCGAACAGCGGAAAGTTGAACAATACGAGCGCATTAGTTTCCTTTTGTCAGTTTCGCCTTTCGAAGCTGCCGGATCCTTGGGGCGTAATTGGATCATTAGAATTCTAACTTGCTTCCTGGTGTGGCACCAAGAGGAACGATAAAAGGGCTCCTTACCGAAATGGTTGCAGCAGCAGCAGCAATACGGAAGGCAAATGAGTTGGCGCGATCGTTACCAGTGATAATGATACGAATGATTGTCGGGTCGAGTGTAATTTCTATTGGCAACGTTTCGCAATAGATATTCTTTATTGCTGCTGTAACGGCTTTCGGGTACGTGAAGTGCTTGTAACCACTAGTAGCGTAGCGTAAGCACGGTATATTTCGTAGATTGCAGACTGATGACTAACGCTTCCACTCGGATTGTATGTGGTACAATGTTTGGGAGTAACATTTAAACCAATCTGAGTTGAAGTAGGCCCGATAGTCATAATTGCTGGCCACGCCCATCTTTACCGTAGCTTGGGAAATTAGAAAGGATATTGATGTTGTAATACTTACCTAATGAGAGGCCACCGACTCAGTGACACTCTCGTAAGTACTACGGAGTTGGATTAAGGGGTTTAGGTTGTTGACGCAAAAACTATCTATCAAAATTGAAAAACTGGCAAAATTTCATGCACCAAAAGCCCTTAAAGTATATAAAAATGCAAACATGCACTTGAGCCAAAACATTTTCATAAATTCTACCTTAAACCGCCAAACTTATCATAGTACAGTTGTCGTGTATTCATGTCACGCTGCTACAACGATTATTTATAATTATAAACACTATTCAGCTGCAACATTTAACCAAAAGCTTGAAAAATCGAAAAACAAAAACTCACAGAAACTTTGTTCTGAAAAATTTCGGAAAAGCATCCAAACATATTGTCCCATATCGTAATGAGCAATGGTATGAAATTATATATTAAGTCAAATTTTTCTCGGCTTGCTCAAAATACTAACGGGACCGACCCGCCATGCGCGGTTAAACAGTTCAAAACAAAAAGTGTCAAAAGTGTTATTTTGAGCATCGCATAATTGAAAACAAAAAAAAAACGAGATTCATCGCACCCGGCAACCCAGCTTGGCAATAAAAAAATGTTCTACAGGCCTAAAAAACTTCGTACGCCAAACAGATCATTCACTCATCCTCACATTCATACTCTTGCCAAAAGGGCAAGCCGAAACCCGCTATCAGCTACCACACAAAACCCAAGCATTCTCAAAAAAAAATGAGACACAAAACTTATACTCATCTCGATCATTCTGATGATGGTGCTTTGTCGGTGATGGTATGCACACCGAGCAGCACCAAGCGACACCATAGCACAATGCTATCCAACTGCCATCTTCTTCGCTCACATCACCACGCAATCTTTTGTACGTGAATAACACACCGCTAGCCAGAGCGAAACACCGAGTTAGCACTAACACTTGCACAACTTTCCTGGCTTTGCAATTTGGCAATTTTTGAGCGTGGATAAATTGGCCATTCCAACGCTAGAAACACTCGCATTTTCACTGATACTTCATTATTACCGCGTTATAAAAACATCACTGATAACTTTTCTTCACTTTTCAGCAAATTTGCTTGCATAAATTACTTGACATTCAATAATTTAACGGAGAGGTTTCAGAGCACGTACCATCGATCAGCCGTGCTGCCAACTTCCGTGAAGTGCTTGTAACCACTAGTCAGCCCAAAGCGGCGGTATGACTTTTTTGCGATTAGTACGCTCGGTTTTGAAATTGGTTCATTAAGCTAGAAGTGAGCGGGATGTTAATGAAATTGCGTACCGGTAATTTTTGCGGTAATCAAGCATAATGTGATTGTCGGCAAAATATGAGGTACCTCAGTCAACATTTTCTCACGCATATTCATGTTTCGGTTGAAATATCCTTACTAATGAATATCATACAAATGCGAACTAGTTTGTGTGTATGGGAACCTAAACCTAGATCCCACTGTCTGGTATTAGTATTATGAAAACAAGACAGTAGCAGCTTTCTTTCATTTCCGCAACTATCTACGTTTCATTTTTCTATTGGGTAAGCTCCGCCTCAAAACGAAGTTAGAGTCTTATAAATTCTACTATTATTTTCAGACTTTCAATTCATTTGACACGTCTATTACAAATAAATGGACCCGAATTTGATCATCGTATTACATTTATTTAATTCATGGGAAAGTGGCAAAATAAGAAGAAAACTAGGAATAAATAACTAAATATATATTTCCATTATATTTGCACCTTTCACGATAGAAACAGCCTCACTTTTGTCCATTGAGCCATGCTTACAAGCTTGCACGCAAGCCATCACATGGAAGCTTTTGAAGTTCTACATGAACCTCATTTTTTACCAGTTAACGAAATTTTAGCAGTATTGATCAAAAAATGATCAAGTATTGCTCTGAATACAACTTTTTTGAAAACCGTTCGGTGCCCGAGGGGTTCATCAGTTTGGGCAGAACAAGGTGGTTCTCTCATATTTACACTATTTTCAATTATTTAGACACATATTAACTAGAGACAGTGGTAATTCGCGGCAAAAACGTTGAAAATTCGCGGGTGGTGAAACATTTTCTCTTTAGAAAACGCCAAATAATGTGCTTTATTTTGGTATAAACAATGAAAAAATCTCGTTGTAAGAGAGCATTAGTACTATTTCATGTTATTGGTTGCGTAGAAAAAGGCCTTTCGTTGTCATCGAGGTGCCCATTAGTCTTTAGATTTGTCCGTGTTGCTGGGTTTCATGGCATTTCGCGATTTTTTGTTAATTTCGCGGCCGATGCTCGATTTCGCGGAATTCGTGGTTTCATTATAAAATGTACAATAAAAAGAATATGATCATAACTGAGTTGTCCGCTAATATTATACACGTTAGAAAAAAACCCCAATTATACTATACTATACTTTGTTTGTTTTTATTTGTCATTTCTCACGTAGTGCTATGTCTTTTGAGAGACTTATGTGATGAAAATTTGAAATCGAAACCTTTTTGTTTTGGAACGGGAATGATATCTATTTTATAGCCGGAAACCGACCCCAGCTAAGTCATTTCAATTCAAAGACAGTAATTAATGGTGTCTGGAAAACGATGACACCCCGTTAAGCATACAGACGCAAGCCATAGTACGCTAGGCATAATGGATGGCAGGTATACGGACACGAGACATATGGACGCGAGGCCGAAGGGACACGAGTCCAAATGGACGCGAGGCCGAATAGACATCAGGCCGAGAGGAAGTGAGGCGAAATACGGTATTATCGTCATCATCATCACAGCCCTTTTTCAATAACATGTATTTCGCTTCAGAGTGTCATTTGAAAAGCAATACACTCGAGGCCTCCGGCCGACTCGCTGTTCGAGCGAATGCTGTCCTTACTTGTTACCGCTCGTTCAGACATAACTAAGGGAAAGAAACTTTGTTTGAGTAGACCTAGCAAACCATTAAATGAGTCGTTTGTGTGCAAGAGGCCGCCGCTTCCGACGGCGGGTCGGCGACCGGCTCGGGCTTAGTGCCGCCTCGTTTCCTTGCCCTCGATTAAGCGTCTGCGCCGCATGATTTGAAAAAATGTTATGCTCAACCTTAACTCTTTTGGAATATATTTACACTTGAACTAAAAAATATCTGAGTTAAATATACAATTCATTGAATGACGCTTTTTGTCAATCATCAAGGGTGCAACATATTTTTAATAGATTCTACTGCGGAATGGATGTTGTAAATCCGGAACACATAGTCACACATAGATCATACAATATCGTATTCGGCCCCGCGTCCATTCGGCCTTGTGTCCATTCGGCCTCGAGTTCATTCGGCCTCACGTCCATTCGGCCTCGCGTCCGTTATGGTAGTATGCCTCGTATTCATTATGCCTAACATCCATATGCCTCGTGTCCCGTCCCCCTGGAAAACATCCAGTAAAGGTTAAAAACGAATTTGCATTCACTAAAGTACAAGTTTTCATGAAAACTTGATTTTTTTAAAAATCTGTGCATGCTAAAATTGCAGAGCTGAAAACTTAATGGAAGACATCAGGTCAATATAAAAAAAACTAAGTAGTTTTGTGATTTTTTCTGAAATAATCTGGAAAATATTTTTCAGTGTAAGAACTCCAATTCAAGATTCTAAATATTTTTAAATGAAAGTTCAGACAATTTCCTAGTAGTCGTCTCTTGACAACGACCATAATTCAGACACAGTCATACCTCGATATAAGACAATCTAATATTTGTTTTCGTAAGTTATATGGAGTTACGTTATATCGAAGCACGAAAATGAATTTATTTTTCATTGATACAAAATTGTTGATGGTTACACAAAGGTTTGCAACAGCTTATTTCCTACCCAGCAGTATATACGAAGCTTTCTTGCTCTTCAAAACAATTTTTGAGGACAAACATAATCAGTCACAAAACATTAAAAAATTAAGTTCAAATTTACCCGATTTTACGGTATTTATTGGTTTCAAAAATTTACTAAAAAAAATTGTCCGGAACATTATGCACCGCAAAAAAAATTGTTGTACTTCAATTTTAGAATATCTGAAAAAGTCACGTTATATCGAAGTAAAAGTTACGTAAGATCGACTCACGTTATATCAAGGTTACCTTATATCGAGGTTTGACTTTATATCGATTTATAAAAATAACTTAACCGCTTTCAAATATCAGTACAAATAAATTTTCGAAAAAATACGCAAAGTTGCTTAGGGTAGTAAGGCCTACACACCCACAAAGTTCCATTAATTTCTAATAGGATGCTTCCAACATCTAGTTGAGTTGGCGCGATATCCTTACATAGGAAGAAATATGATTATCAATCACGCTCTATGTGAATACTATGATTTCGTCATGTTTTGTTTACCAATTTTCCAACGAGTGTTTTTTGCTTTGTTTTCGTAAATGTGAACTACGTATATTACTGTTAGTTTAAGCCGGTTTAAAATCTTGGAAACAATACACTTTTGTAATTCACTAGACATCATCCATATGGGACTCGAACCTGTTAACTAAGCACACTTGTATTTGACCCGAACAGCATTATTAATTATGTCACTTGAAAATATATTGCAAATATAATAACTTTTATATTTCCTTCAAGTAATTATACGAATTTGTTCGTGGCCCCAACAGCTTTCTTATGATATGTTGAATCTGAACAATTCCACAAAAAAAACCAGCAACCATGTTTGATTTGGCTGAAACTTTTCATCTAGATGTTTCTATGGGCAAATAATGCTATCATTAAAGATTCACGACTCTTTTTCTAGAAACTACATTTCAAAATGCTATGTTTAAGAAGTATCAATGATTACAAATATTTTTAGAGCCAAAACAGTTTGTTTTATTGTTGTGACGTCTTCGACAAAATTGGCAATAATATTTTAGTCTCTCTGAAAGAAATATACGCTTTAAAAAAATTGTTGAGAAAAAAAATATAAATTATCTATTTCAACAACCTCATTTTATTAATTTCATTTCTTTATGAAAAATATAAAACAAAACAAAACAAACAAAATTAAAGCCAAAAAAAAATTCTAATAGTATAACGTCATCCGCAAAGGTAAAGGGTAAGGGGACAGTTATTTCGCCCTCCCAGAAAAATATACACCATGCGTCAAGAAGATACTTTTTTTTTTTAAAAAAAAAAGCAAGCATATAATTTTAAATTAAATGTCTCAAAAAACTCACTATTTAATCTACTACTTTTAAACTAAACAGCTCAGTGAACTTGGCGATATGGAACAAAGTTAGAACTTGTCAAATGAAACTATTGTTTTTCCAATTTTTTAACAGTGTTTTTCGGAAAGACAGAGGTATTATCTACAACTTTACCGAAGATATCACACCGATCAAATAAACTGTTTTGCCTCTGAAAATTTCAATCAGTTTCAAACAACTTCTTTAATGTGAGCCGTTCCCAATAGCACGAAATGGCATTTTTCGCACAAACAAACATTTGAGAAAGCGGACAATGTATGTTATTTTGCGAGAGTGCAAAAATGCACGAGAACAGAAGGTTTAAATTATTCTCATCCAAACGGGACTCAAACCCGTAATCCCCGGCATGGTCATTTAGTCAGTTAAACTACTGAGAAGGCAATTTTATCTAAGACCAATATCATATCACCCTCTACTATTGTGTCCCCTTCCTAACATGCCTCTATTGTGTCCCCTTCACACACTACATTGTGAGAGTTTTTTTGTAATCGAGAGAGTGTTTTAAGCCTCTTCGCACGTAGAGATTAGCTATGGTCAATATGCATTCGAGATGCTCAATTTATAGTATTCCTCCACCGAACACGTTTGATTGAATAGCTCCGTTATGTTTAAATTTCTTCACGAACTAATTCCGTGCCTGAAAGCAACGCAACAGCAGAGGGCTGCCAAATATTGGTCTCAAGGAAAATTACCTTCCCAATACAGGCTGGACTCGATCAAACACAAACTCATTTTTTTTAATATCGATTATCAGTTATCGAAAGCAGAAATTTGTTGTTCTTTTAACGACTGGTAAAAGTTATGTGGATGTTTTATTATCTTCTGGCTTTCTCAGTTTTTTTAAAAAGGAGTACACGACAATCTCGTTAAATAGTCAATTTAACTAACTAGTTAAATGGACAATTTGACTGGGTTGTCGTGTACTCCTTTTTTTAAGACTAAGAAAGCCAAATGATAAAAAACATTCCTAAAAGCAGATATGCCGTAAGGGAACATCCATAAAAACCGTAATGCTGGGAAATTAAAGGCGATTCTCGAATAGTTAAGGTACTAGTGATTGAGTTTTTATTCGAGTTTTCATTTATTTTCTGAAATTGATATCAATATTGGTGAGAAAATAATCAAATAAATTGATAACATAAAAGAATAGAAAACAAAACCAAAAATTTTGTAAGTAATGTGTTTTCTCACTTTACAAGGGTTAGTCAAAGAAAAATTCTTTAGATGCCGAGAAAAAAAAACGAAATAAAATACTGATTCATCTATATACAGCGAAAATAAATTGGAAACTGTATATAATCAAGTTGTACAGGTAGGGTAATTGACTAAAACTTCTTGCAAGAAAGATCGGAGATGGGGGGATTGAATTCCGTCTGGATGTTTCGCACTCTCGTAAAAATTACATGCATTTCACGCTTTACCAACCTAAACATGTTGTCATAAGACCAAAATACTACAAGGTATACAGCCCTAGGGGTTGTATGAAATGGTGACGTAGGACTAAATGTATATATTATATGCTGCGATAAACTGTTCATAGGCAACACTACCGTTTATATTTGATGGTCGTTATTGGAAAACTAACGATGCATGAATACATGTAAATTTTACACTAGTAGTAGTTGCGAAAATTCTCATAACTCTCATCTTCAAGCATCTATAGCTCTGAAAAGAACCGATTCCATAATCTTCAGCTCGAAATGTGTGCTATAGAGCGCTGATGATGGCCGATAGAATTGAATATTTTGTTGGCCGCGCATAAAATTTGCTCTCCGCTGTGCCCTCCAGTAGCTGTGCCAGTAAAATATCCTGCAGCGTACACGATGGTAACTGTTGCTGCCGTATGCAAAATAAAGGTAACATGCTCCGCGGTGCCTGGAAGTTGACTCGTATGCAGCTCTCGTTTCTTAATGCCGCGTACCTCTAACAGCTATACTCCACTCGCTTTTGTGTGACAAACTAGACTGAAGCTGAATTTTCTACACGCAGTCTTTTGTATCGCGTTCAGAGTATATTTTCGCCATTAGGGCGTGGCCACGCAGCTTAGAGAAAGACAAACAAATCAAAACACTTTGTTGAGTCAAAATATGTAGGCAGTGGAATTTATTCCGTCCATGTGATTGTTATCCGTGCTCGGGAAGCAAGCCAATAGCGAGGGAAATGTATGGGAAAGTTTGACCTTGGAGCTTTTCCCCTTTTTTCACCATTAAGCAGTAAAGCAACAATGCTAAACATAATATCAAACAATTGTTACCCATTTTATCTATCCACCGACACATAAATGATTAAGATGCACTGAGTGGTTCGCTTGCTATAATCGTTTGAAAACTGACGCAACATTTTCCAGTTTCATTTTCAATTTCACAAAATGTAATCTAGTATAGAAAACAAAGACTACGTCTACGCCAAAAAAATGAATAAACGTTCCTATGATGATTGAAGTCGGATCCACATCGTATAGTATTATATTTCACTCATATACCTGTGCATGGCCACAATAGCATCCTATTGTCTGCTGGTTTGAATCGGTCTTAGATCAGTAACTCGGACAATTCTGTAGTTTATTGAGATAAACTATATTGTGCGCGGCCCCAACAGCATTCTTGCTGTCTGTTGGTCTAAACGAGCAGAGAACGAACCATGAATACTAAAATAGAGATAAGTCGAAATTTTGTGTATATACATATGTATCACTTATTAAGGCGAATCCTGATCCAACCATCCAGCGTACCTTTCTCTACTAACAGAAATCTCTTTCTTGTGACCTTTGAGGAGATGAAGAGGTTAACACCGTCTCAAACATTCCTTCCATCTTTCCAATTGATTGCGATGGTGTTGCCGGCGCCGTTTTGAATCCTCTAAATATTGAGTCACAAAACCTTGTACAATGAGAATTCTCCGTCAGTCAGTCAGTCTAAGCTAAGCCTGAATTTAAAAACAAAAGATGGGTTTTTTATAATTTTTAGTTTAAAATATTAATTTGGTAGCAAACAAAGTGATATCTTTTCCGGTGTGTATTTTTTGAGTCTCGAAATTAGTTTTGTACAACTCATTGACATTTTTTTGGTAAGTATTAAAACTTTTAAAGTGAAAACTTCCAGTGATTTCACCTGCTTAAATAGATAACTCTAAAGTGAAAATGGTCCAAATATCTGTGGAATAGTAATGTGTGCTAAGGACGAGAAAACTTCCAAAGGTTCATCCAAATCAAAAATATTGTTATGGCACTGTTTTTATTCGACCCATTCGTTAAGACATTCAATCCCTTTATTAAGACATTTTATGACTAAGAAACCTAATGAATATTAACGCTCGTATGGCAGTATTTTTTTTTCATCACACAAAGAATAGCAGTAATGAATTATTCGAAAGAAATATAACTAACTAACTTTTGAACATCTACTATTAACAGTCATTAACAGCGTCTTAGTTTATTATTGTTTCGTCGACTCATTAAAAAACCCGACCAAAAATGGCTGTATTCGATAAAAACGAAAGGATCAACGTTGAATTTTCTAATCTGAATTTAATTAACAATTTAACCCGAAATACAAATTTCGAATTGAGTACGAATGTTTCTACGACTCATTCTTTTTCGTTATTTTGATGGCTTAAAATTGCGTAATTTCACGTTCAATCTCTTCTTCGCCCTGCATTTTCCGCCTCACTTGGAGTAATAACATCTGCTCCATCTAAAATAGAAAGAAAACGCTGAACGACACACCAAAAGGATCCGAGTGCCAAAATAGACGATTGACACCGTATTTTTACGCCACACTAAGTAGGCACGCATTTGACTACAAACTGGCAAAGTTTAGCACTTTGCAGCAGAAGTCCAATCCCCGAAATGGGTTTCTATCATCCGGAACCGTCTGAATAATAAAAAGTGAATAAAGCTAAAGCTTCACAGCGATTAAAGACGAATAAATTTGTAGAAGGAAAACCCCTCATGCGCAAAACTTTAGCAATAAATGATTAGCGGCATAATTCAAATGATGTGCTAATATAAGCGCTGCATTGGCATTTTTAGGATTTTTTGTCCTTCTTGGCTGTATTCCACAATTTTCTCTCTCTCTCTCTCTTCACCATAACCCACATCGTATTGTTGCCCGGAGGAAGCAAAGCAGCGCACAGCGATATCCTGCCGCAAGTACCGCAATTAATTGGAGTACTCATGAATCCATCCTCTGGCAAAGCAAATGCCCTTGAAACCTAGCCCCGAAAGGCGTAATCAACCGAACGAACCGCTCAAACGATGACGCACACTTTCAGCTCTAGCTCCCAATTCATCATTGGTGCTTGTGTGGAACGTCCGCAAGGACATTGAATAAAACCCTTGGAGGCTGTTGGGTAGGGGAAGGAGGGGGGGTGTTTTTTGTCCTCTTTTAAACAGTACGGTTCCCCGGGCTTGGCATTAATCAGAAACAAAAGAGATTCCACCCAGTCTCTCTCTGCTCGACAATTCCTAACGGTTTTGCGAATAACCCATTTAAGCTGAATTTTATCTGCATTATAATGTTATAATGGACTAGTGTTCTTTATGCTGGCAACACTGGTCTCCGACAGTAAACAACTGCTGACTGGTGTGTTCTTTTGTGGCAGATCAACATCAGCTTTTCGCAACGAAGGGCACTAACGGGTTAATAGGAGGAACACAGAATCTGCACAGTGATGCTGGTTGACTGCGGCAAACCTTGTCCCACGGCTGGAATTGTTTCGCAAGATAACAAACCCCTGCAGTTGGGACCATCCGCTGTTTACGATTTGCTTGTATGGGGAGAAAAGCCAAATAAGTCTGTTAAAAAGAGTGCCACGATTCAACAATAAATAAATGCATTTTAAGATGCTGAAATCCACATCCGAGCAGACAACAATTAGGAAAATTAATTAGAGAAAGTTAGCGGCAACCCTGCGAGGGTAAATCCACGACAACAAACGGTGTCTCTCTCGCAATCTATCTCCTCCCCTTGCCAACCTGCCATGTACACAATTCAAATTTAGCGGAAAATTCAGCTCCACATCCTGACTAGCTGGAATCCATCCGGTAGCAGCAGATAACTGCAGGACCGCTATTTGCAAGAATTCCAGTGTCATTGTGCCGGTCCCCTCTGAATGAAAACGTAACCACCGCGATACGGTGCAGAGAAACTCTAAATAGGTGAGAAATGAAAGACAGATTTTCGCCAGCTTCCGGAATCAACGCTTACGTCCGTGAAACAGAAGAGCTGAAAAGTGATGCCTCCAGGCGATGTTGATGGAATTGCAGCAAACAATTCGGAAGAACTTTTAATTCGGTGGGGAAGAGTAAGAATAATCGCATTTAAGTTTTCACCCAAGATGAATCAAATTCTCTTTCCATCGATAATCGAGATTGGCAACGCACAACACTTTAAGGGAAATCCGATCGAATCCGCAGTTTATTAGCAACATTTGCAGTAATCAGTGGGTGGGGATCGGCCCAATCGAAAAACGCCATCTGCAGGCAGCCCGTTCATTGCAAATATACGCAACGACACGAACTTCGACACGGTAAATTTAAACGGAAATACCGCGGTTTAATTAAATCGAATCAAATCGCAGTTAACATGCGGCTTCGCAACCGCTCACGGTCCGCCCACCATCGGAGCGCGGACGATGGATTCTCACCGCTCTCGCGCCACCCCGGCGGAACCAGGCGAGAAGGTTATAACTGCTGTTGATACAGATGGGATCAGAATTTCGACGCGACCGCATCTCATTAGGCCCCGTTGATTAGAATACTGTACGCGAGGGATGTGGCTGTCGTAAATGCACTCGCCCATGCACCAGAATAGGGGGAAACAGTATAGGCAGAAATGGCCGGCTGACCGAGTGGCATTTAGCGTTAATGTGAGCATTGAAAACTGAGCCGATTTTGGTTGATTCAATCGAATCGAATTGATCGTGGAGGTGGCGCGGCGGCAATAGCAATTGACCCAATTTCGGCCCAATTTTGGCCGAATTTCAATGATTCCGCTCGAATGCAAATTGTTACTTTAACAATTTACCGATTACCATTTCCGGTGTGTTTGAGTTTTCAAGTGGGCTGGTGGATTGGTGCAGGTGCAGATGAGTTGGATCGGGACAAAGTAAAGGCCCGGTTGAAAATAGCGAATCCAGTTGGCAGGAAGGAATAAGTCGGTCAGTTGTCGTAATTATTTCTCGGTCACGCTTGGTATGTTTGTTTACGCCGGTAAATAAAAGTTGGTAATGAAAAGACAATATTTATTTATTGAACTGCGATCACGGGTGCTGCTGGGGAATCAACGGTAGCATTATACAAACGGGTCATACATTTATCCAGTCTGTTTTGTATTGTCCGTATGATTTTTTAATCACTTGCCGTTTTGTGAAAAAATAAATAAATAATAATTAAATTCCAGCATTACTTGAATTACTTTTCTTTACTTCATTCAACCGCGTTTTCCTAAAGAGCTTATTTACTTTATAAACTTTGAGGAAAATTATACAATTGGAAGTTTTTGTTACTGTCATTCCTAATAGCTCTTTGAAAATAAATTGAATAACGAAATAATTAATTGCAACACAAACGCTGAATCCCCCAAACCACATAAACTCTACATCTGCTCGATCGGAACTGCGATGACTTGCAGCAGCGAGCCAAAATCTGCTTTATTCGGTTTTATGACCCCCGCCGCCGCCACCGCAAAAACGGCCCATAATCTTCCGGGTTACAAATTCCACTCGATGACAATCTCCGAAACCAGATTACTGCAATCACGCCACAAAACTATCCCGCACTACCCGGTGGAATCGCACAAAGCAGAGAGCCGGCCTATACAACTCGTACCTTTTATAGTAACTCGTTCCACCTTTCCTTGTGTTCCGTTGCAGGTATCGACACCAACCGGGGTTATTTCCCATTTCGTGAATCTGCAAGTGGTGGTACCCGAAGCGTTCATTCTCGGTTCCGGCGAGCTGCACGTGGATATGGGATCAACAATCAATTTGGTTTGCATAATTGAGAAGGTAAGGATGTTGTTATTTTTCCTCATGCTTATACACACACACTCACACAACAACACACCCGCATGCGGATCGTTATTTTGCGATACGCTGCTTGCAACAGCAGCTATGAATTGAGTTTATTTTTTTTGCCTAAACCATTCTATTCCGTTATCGTAAATTCACCTGCGGGGCACGTTCACCACATAGAATCGCGCCGGTCCGGAAGCTCTGGCCCGGATATGAACCATTTCAGCGAACACCTATACTGGACTGAACTGGAAAGAATGTATAACATTTAACCACCGAATCCCTCCTCCTCCTCCACCACGGATATTTCGAAGCTACCCGGTTTCGCATCACTGAATATCCTGTGGCCGGCTGCGATCCGTTACGGTGCTACGTTGTTTTATTTTAATAAGATTATGGTTCCGCTATTTTGCGACTATGAATTTGCACTAAACCGAAAATTGCATCCCAGCTGCGACGGATGAACGGCATCCAACCAGCGCGGGAGGAGTGGATTCCGGCTATTTACCGTTTAGGTCTGTAATTGTTTACTCTCGTTTTTTTTGTATTGCTAGGGCTCCAACAGGCAAATTCCCTTTTTTTACGACCGATGAAAATCCCTATGAACATAACCGTGCGCACGAGGGTGGTTTTAAAGGTTCAACCTCCCCCACTCACCTCCAGAGACGGGTGGAAACATCTTTTGTTGAGAGAATTAGTGAAAATTTTAAACAGAAATCTAGACATATAAAAATGCAGCTCTGTCTGTCTGTCTGTTCCATATAGGCTTGGAAACTACTGAACCGATCGGCGTGAAATTTTGTATATAGGGGTTTTAGGGGCTGAGAAAGGTGACTAAGATAGTTTGAGACCCCTTCCTCTTATGGAAGGGAGGGGTACCATACAAATGAAACACAAATTCATGCACATCTCGAAAACTAACCAAGCAAATGGAACCAAATTTGGCAGGTAGACGTTTTTAGGGGTAACAAATATATCCATAATGGTTTGATACCCCTCCCACTACTAAAAGGGAGGGGTTCCATACGAATGAAACACGAATTCATGCACATCTCGAAAACTAACCAAGTAAATGGAACCAAATTGGGCAGGTGGATGTTTTTAGGGGTATCAAATATATCCATAACAGTTTGACGCCCCTCCCTCTTTTAAAAGGGAGGGGTCCCATACAAAGGAAACACAAATTTCGCACAGCTCGAGAACTAATCCACCAAATAGAACCAAATTTGGCATGTAAATATTTTTAGAGGTAACAAATATGTACAAAATGGTACGACACCCCTCCCTCTTATGTGAGGGAGGGGTTCCAAACAAATGAAACACAAATTTCTGCACATCTCGAGAACTAACAAAATAAATGGAACAAAATTCGGCAGGTGAATATTTTTAGGGGTAACAAAGATGTCTATAATGTTTCGAAACCCCTCCTTTTTCTGAAAGGAGGGGTTCCACACAAATTTCTGCACATCTCGAGAAATGATCAAACAAATGGAACCAAATTTGATATGTTGAGGTTTTTGATAGCAAGAAAAATTTTCGACTCCAGCCGCCATTATTAAATTTAAGATGGAAACTTCCGATTTCTATCCGGGAAATGTCTCCAAATATTATTTTAAAATCCAAGATGGCAACTTCCGGTTTCTAAAAAACAGCGGGATATGACCAAATACCACCAAATATAAGTGTTTCTTCAAGGGAACATTCATAAATGACGTAGCATTCGAGGGGGAGGGGGGGATTTGCAGTTTTGTGACGAAATGTGACGATGGGGTGGGTAGAGGGTCAAGCTACGTAGCAAATATGAAATCAAGAAAAAAAATGGATTTGTTCTAATTGTTCTTTTTTAGTACTGTTTTGTCTGTTAAGGGTTATTTTCAATACTTTATTACCTTTTCTTGATCATAATTGATGATAATGAAATTTGCAAAAAAATAGATGAGAGGGGCGGGGGTTGTTATAAAGCTACGTCATTATCTAGAGAGGGTCTGCCACTTTGTGACGGAATGCTACGATGGGGGGGGGGGGAGGGGAGTCAAGAAAACTAAAAAAAAAGCTACGTCATTTATGCATGGTCCTTAACCAGAATGATGCATGAAGCTCAAATTTGACCTCAGACACCATTTTGAATTGTAAGATGGCAACTTCCGGGAAACAGCCGAATACTACTACATATGAATATTTCCGTAATCGAAATAATGTATAGAAGCCAAGCATTGACCCTGGACACCATCTTGAATTCGAAGATGACCACTTTCAGTTTTTGGAAAACAATGAAAATAACTGAATACCACCCAATATGAGTATTTCCGGAATAGGGGTGATGTACCAAAGGCAAAAGACGAGGATGTTGTCATTCCGATAAAACCAATAATTTCAAACGATATAAACAAATCGCAAGAAATCAATGAATTTGGAATATTGAAAATTATTAAACTAAACACAAAAATAGGCGGGACGAAGTTTGCCGGGTCAGCTAGTTTATAATAAAAATTCAAGAACTGCTCATATTTATGTGAAAATTTTGCTGATGATAAAACAGAACGTAAAAAAATTCTATTTAACCATAGATAAAACAATTTTAAGTCCATCATCGCACTCCCAATCAGAATCTGGGAAAAAATCTTTGTGTTAGCTGAACTTCACTAGCTTCTTGAATTTTGAAAGTTGTTTAGAACTGACTTGTTTGGGTGTCGAAGACAAGGAACCCCTTTTTCCTGAGAGAGAGAGAAACAATATTTTACTATTTTCCATGTAAAACTACTTTCTATTTTTGCTAAAATTATCCTAAAATTTCTGCACAATGTTCTAGAAAGGTCCCAACATGTTTCAAACACGTCAAAAAAAAAAATTGATCCACATTTATCCGAAATACTTTCCATAATTATCATGAAAATGCCTCAAACTAAACCTCATAGATTTTTTTTAAATATTCCAACGTGTTTTAACGCTACACTAAAAATGTACGAAAAAGATTCCAAAAGTGTTCTTAATATGTTACAAATACGTTTTAAAGACGATCACATCGTCCGAGATACCTTCATAAATGTCATAGAAATTCACTAAGGTCAGTTTTTACGCGGGGATGCGTTCAAAATTTGTATGGGCCCGCGTAAAAAACTGGCTTTATTGAGTTGCAAATATAACAAAGAAAACCGTCCTTAAACGTTAAAACCTCGTTTGAATATGATAGTGGCCAATCTAGAGAATATTTTGAATCTCGAGTATTTACACCAAAAATTGTGAACTTTTTTGAAAACTTATATATGATCACTTGTGGCCTTAAACAAAAAACGTGATTGAATTGATGTCAATATCTTGTACCGTTTTTGAGTAATGGAGGAAAGCAACCCGCGTAAAAAACGACCTTACTGTATTTCTAACTACGTCCTTGACGTTTTTTCTTATTTTTATCAACAATAATAATAGAAGGCCCATACGCAGAAAGCATAACGGGGCCGTAAATTCTGTTGGAGTAGGGAAAAGCCTGCTTGAGTAGAATTTATATGGTTATTCCTTCTCAAATAGGTATAAAAACCCTCTCATCTTTTCAAACAAATAAATACAATTATAGATATATAACAAATCAATATTTAAAACTAGGATATATTATTAATTTTGTGAAATTCCTTATAATTTTTGCAGTTTCTACAGTCCGAGAAAAGAAGGAATACTGAAACTGATGTGAAATTTTTCCTACATGTCTCGTAGTAATACAAAAGTAAAACAACAATGTACCAAATCTGTATAAAAAATTCTCATAATATTAAAAATTGAAAATGTCCTGTAAGTTTCATAGAGTAGAAAATTTGTTTTGAAAAACTGATCAAAACCTCCCAAAATTGTTACAAAAATATCCCGAATACTTTATATATGACAAATTTATTTCCAACGACAACAACAATATCGCACGCTAGCCTGTGGGGCTTATAGCGGTCTCGATCAACCAGATTAGTTGAGAGGATTCGTACAACGATACATCGTGCCCCAGTGATGAGTCGAGAAAATATTTCCTCAATTTTTAAAATAGTCCAAAATATTACACATACCTCAAAAATGTCCCGAAGGTGTTTCAAATACGTTTTAAACTAGTCCAAAAAAATCAAAAGAGAGTTTAAATATATGACCCAGGAGTGTTAATGACATTTTTGGAACGTCTCAAAACTTCCGAAAATATTCCGGAAACTATACTTCAAATACTGAAAACATGACACGGGCACATATCTGAACTAAAAATTATCCAAGATTTTCAATGTGTCTAAATTGTTTCAAAAAATGTAGTAGAACTGAGCTTGAGTTTGACGACGTTTGCTTGTTTCACCATCTTCAAAAAATTAGACAATAATTTAGTAGCTTATGCTGCTGTATAGTACGATAACGGCGCTTGATAAATTCTTACTGTCGGTTAGGGAAAAGAGAGAAAGACGTGTAATAATCGTTGTTATCGAAGACCGAGTTTATCTCTGCATATCCAACTACTTTTTCTTAAGTATCCCGAAAATATCTTGGAAATGTGAATTTTTTGAGGCACAAACATTCGAAAAATTTGTTCTGCACATATTTCGAACAAAAATGAACAATAATCATTTTGTTCTTAAATATAACAAAAATTATTCTGCTCCATATAAACACTAGTGATTTCTCATAACTGTCTCAAAAAAATCTAAAAACGTCCCGTATTCAAAAAAGGTCCCTAGAACTAGGATCGTTTAGAAAAAGCAAGAAAGCGAGTGTACCTCTTCTTATTGTCGGAGATCGAGTTTACCTCTGCATCTCCAACTACCGGACGGAAAGGAAGATGTTTATCATCGTAGTAAGTGACAGATTTGCATACTTTTACCCTTCCCTCTACTGCTCTTTTTTACTGAGCTTAATTGTTGCCCTGGCGAGGTATTCATTCCACTGTATGTCGCTTTGACTTTTTTTTTTTTTTTGAAGAATTCAACGTGACTCTTCCAAAGATCGGATGGATGAAGAGCCTGAGAATTACCCATGCCTAAAAAATCCCTCTGACATCCAACTGAGTCTTGAACTGATTACCTTCCGCTTGTCGAAACGTACTCTGTAACCCTGAGAATACGCAGCTCCTCTGTTTAAAGAGAAGTCTGAGAACTTACCAAGTATTTCAAGTTTACCTCAAAACGAAATACTACAAGGTATACAGTCCGAGGGTTGTATGAAATAGTGACGTAGGACTAAATATATATAATATATGCTGCGATAAACTGTTAATGGGCTAAACTACCGTTTATATTTGATGGTCGCTACCACCGGTAGCTTTGAATATTTTGCTTGGCCACGCAAAATAAAATTTGCTCTCCGTTGTGCCCTCCAATAGCTGTGCCAGCAAAATATATTGCAACATACGATGGTGCCTGTTGCTGTCGTATGCAAAACAAAGGTAGGGTGTTCCGCAGTGCCTGGAAGTTGACTCGTATGCAGCTCTCGTTTGCTAATGTCGCATACCTCTAACAGCTATACTCTACTCGTTATTGTGTGACAAACTAGACTGAAGCTGAATTTTCTACACGCAATCTGTTGTATCGAGTTGAGCGTAGATTTTTGCATTGAAGGCGTGGCCACGCAGTTTCGAGAAAGAGGAACGAACCAAAACACTTTCGATACTACTGAGTGATTTATATAAGAACCAAAAGAAAGTTTGTGCTTTCCCGATGCGAAAATTACAATGGTTCTTAGATTAACTATTTTGCTTTATTGATATTGGACAGTTAATGGTGCTCATGTGGGCACAAAGGAACAATTGAATCGGAAAATCATTCAATTAGCAGTGAAAATTCTAAAATGCTTAAAAATGAGGATCATATATTGCTGCGATAAACTGTTTATAGGTAACACTAACGTTTATCTTCGGTGCCCTGGTCGTTATTGTAAAAATTATTATTGAGAAATACATGAACATTTCACACTAGTAGTAGTTCTGAAAATTCTCATAATTCTTATCTTCAAGCATTTATAGTTCTGATAATCTTCAGCTCAAAATGTGTACTACAGAACGCTGATGATCGCACCACCACCGGTAGCGTTGAATATTTTGCTTGGCCGCGCATAAAAAATTTGTTCTCCGCTGTGCCCTCAAAATATCCTGCAGCGTACGATGGTAACTGGTGCTGCTGTATGAAAAATAAAGGTAAGGTGTTCCACTGTGCCTGGAAGTTGACTCGTGTGCAGCTCTCGTTTCCTAATGTCGCGTACCTCTAACAGCTAAACTCCACTCGCTATTGTGTGACAAACTGGAATGAAGCTGAATTTTCTACACGCAATCCGTTGCATCGAGTTGAGCGTAGATTTTTGCCTTAAAGGCGTGGCCACGCAGTTTCGAGAAAGAGAAACGGAACAAAACATTTTGTTGAGTCAGAATATGTAGGTAGTGGAATTTATTCCGTCCATGTTATTGTTATCCGTGCTCGGGAAGCAAGGGAATGGCAAGGAAAATGTATGGGAAAGCTTGACCTTGTAACTTTTCACCTCTTTTCACCATTAAGCAGTAAAGCAACAAGGTTAAACATTATATCAAACTACTGACTCACATTTTATCTATTCACCGACACATAAATGATTGAGATGCATTAAGTCGTTCGCTTGCTATGATCGTTTGAAATCTGACGCAACATTTGCCAGTTTCATTTTCAATTTCACAAAATGTAATCTAGTATAGTAAACAAAGACGTAGTCCTACGTAAAAAAAAATAGTTCAGTCAAGAAACCCGTAAAAACTTTTTTTTTTTTTTGGAGTTCAGTACATAAACTATTCAAATTACCCTCAAGAATGACACAAAAAATTCAAGTATGTAGAAAAATACATTCACAAAATCTGTCATAAAATATTTAACAAAAAAATCCATGTTGTATCAAAAATATTCGAATTGTTCTAAAATTTGCTTGAAGCACCACATAATTACGTTGCGTTTCAAAAATTTCACAGGAAGAAGTATTCCGAAAAATACATGGAAATGTTAATTTGTTTGTTCCACCGAACATTTTAAAATTTTCAAAATTTCTTCTGAACATATTTCGAATATGCGTCGAATACGTCCGAAAATGACCTATAAGCAATCCAAATTTGTTCTCTCAAAGGGTGCAAGCATCTGTCAAACAATAAATTAAAACTATGGCATAAATACATACCCCGAAAGTGTGTCAAAAATGTTTCAAATAAATCCTAGTAATTTCTCATAACTGTTAAATTCTTAAAACGTGCCGTAATTAAAAAAAGGACCCTAGAATTGCTCAAATACGTGAAAAAAAGTGTCAAAAATATTCTAGAATTGTCTTGATAATGTACCTAAAATATCCGCAAAAAGATAACAATTTTTCACAATCGTCCGAGATACTCTTCATGATTGTTATAAAAAAATTCCAATTAGTTTTAGTGTTAGTCCAGAACTGAACTTAAAATGTCCCTAGAGTAATTCAAAAATATCTAAACGAAATTGTTAAATAAATTACAATCGTGCTTTTAACAAATTCACACAACATTCAATAACTGTTTCAAAAATATCCCAAGCTCGTCACAAGTACTCAAACCTTTTCATGAATAGCCTAGAAATGCCCGAAAGAGTTCTATATATGTCTTTAAAATAATTTAAGAATGTTTCAATAAAAGATCCAAATAACTAAGTACAAAAATATTCCGGAATGCGTTATTTAAAAAAAAAAACACAATAAAGTTTGTTCCTAAAATACCATGTTTTGTCGTAGAATCTAACGACAACACAGCGGCATACCAAAGGGAGAGTTAGGTTCCAAGTAATTTTTTCATCAATATTGAAGTTCCGCATCACTGTTTATTAGAGTGCGAATTGAATGTATGGGAAACAATACCAGATTTTGACAATCCACGCATCTTCAAGACATTTGACATCAATTCTTCTTCTTCCGGAAGTCTGATTGGGAAGGCCGAGTGAATCTTTTAGATCTTGACCAAGGACTTGTAATACATGATTCCCGGTACGTGCGCACTACTAAAACCCTGTAGACAAATAAGATTCTTTCCGATTTTCCTCCCCTACATTTCCAGCTTGTCAAGTGGTTACATACCTTTTTGCTTGAGAAAAAAGAGGAACGCATGGAATATCGCTGCCGTTCGGTCGTCGTTGGTTATTTCATTGAAAACATGGTGTCCAGTATCAGCACTTTATTCTGGTGAAGGAATGCCGGGCAATACTATACGGACTCTGCAATCTGTTGTCTGTCTGTCTGTGGAAATGGAATTTTGTGACTATACCACGATTGCACGATTGAGCTGAAATTTTGCATGGGGATTTTTTTCCAGGCATCCAATATTTTAGATCTACTGCTAAACGAAAATCGAAAAGTCGATTTCTATCGACATAAACAATAATTCCAATGTTGTTCTCGAATTGACCATTAACTAAACTACGCTACGGTTAATTTAAACACCACGTGCGTTGCACGGTAAGCGGTTTCGCTGATGATAGCAGGAAAACACTTCATCTTTTACGTTGTTTTCCACTATTCTCTCTATTCCATATTCTATCGTGCTCATATTTCCACTACAACGCAACCCGTATTGAGTGTAAGTGATGTGAGCGCGCCAAACTATTGTTTTTCCTAATTTGATACATGATGATCATTGATTTAGGTTACACTCTATCTCAACCTCTCTCTCTCTCTCTCTCTCTCTCTCTCTCTTCAATATTCCCAAAATTCTCAATATTTTGTCAAACAGTCGGAAAACAGCCATAAAAGGTCAAATACCCCGTAGTATAAATATTTCCGGAACCAGAATGTTTCTCAAATTTCATGATATCATGATTTTTTTAAATAGAATCTTACAACCATTTCAATAGTTTTATTGATATGCTTTTAAAATGGTCCTTCCGGAATAGATAGGGGCTTCTAGAAGCCAAAGAAACAATGAAAAATACAAGGCCAAATACCATGCAATATGTATTTTCGCAACTGGGATGATGTCCACAGACATAACTCATATGGGGTGGTATTTAATCTATTTTTACTGTTTACTGCAAACCGGAAATCACCATTTAATTTTAACTTTAATTCTAAACTAACGTCTGAAGTTGATTTTTGATCTTAGAGCATCAATTCGATTCCGAAAATACCAGTATTGGGTGGTATTCAACCATTTTCGGTTGTTTTTCGGAAACCGGAAGTCGCTTTTTTGGAATTTAATATGGCATCTGGAGTCATTTTCGGGTCTTTGTGTCACCCCGGTTCCGAAAATAAAAATAAATAAAAATAAATTTTATTAATTTGTTTCTATGACCTCTAGAAGCCCCAGTGGAATCTCTTCTGGAATGTCCATTTTTGGGTTATATCACCAAAACACCCAAACATATCCCCAGAAATTCGAATTTTCGGAAGTATGAAAATTAATTCGGGGCACCGTTCTAACGCAGCTGAAAAGAATCAGTGCAAAACCAGCGAAAAACAATTAACTTTTTTAAGCATAGTGTATTAAATACACTGTTCATACAGTGCGAACTTTTGCCCCTAAACTGCGTACTTTTGCCCCGCATGCTGGGTAAAATTTCGCTTCTTAGTATTTTTTCTAAAAAATTAAATTCTCATATATACATCAAAACAAACTACAAATATCTCAATAATAGCTCAAAAATGTTTTCGCAAATTATTATCAATGTTCTTTAATCATTTTCTAAAATATCCAAAAATAGTTCAAACACATTACGTAAAATTGCTACAATACATGTTGTAAAAAGGCAAAAAATTTGCCTTTGAATTTTAAATTATTTAAATTATTATTAAGCTGGAATGTCTCAAAATTGTGTTTAATAAATAAAAAATCACAGGAGGGTTGTGTGCAAAGCCACGACCGTAAGGTTGAAGTAGAATACTTTTACACAGCTGTACTTACGGCTGTACATTAACCTACGGCTGGACGAATCGGTTCGCGCCGCTTTTCGCGTTTAGCCTGGCAGAGGCCTAATGCGCACGGCCAATACAACACAGTTTTCACATTAAAAATTAGACACGGCTTTACTGGAGTAAGTGTTGGCAAATGCATCTACTGCTAATACCGCCGCTATCGTACGAAAGCGCGTCGTTTCATGTGGGGAATAATATCAACAACGAAAAATGACGCGCATCTAAGCACACCCGAACTGTTCCGCCGTGCTGCTTCCATTTACTTCCTTATAACATCGGCCTCATGGAAGTACCGGCTGCACCTACCGCTGAGGCTGTTACCATAATGCTACTGGTACCCAATGCTATTAACTCTTCAAATTAAGTGTTTTATCTGTCCTCGAAAGAACAATTCCATATCGGATATAATGCAATCGCATCTTACCGACAGTAATATTCTGATGAACAAAATGATCCAACTTTTCCATTAGAGGAAGTGCCGGCTGATGTACGGCAAAAATCTCGCTCGATCGCTCGCGTTGGCGTTCTGCCTGGCAGAGGCCTGAGACCTGGTGACCAACCACAGGGCAAGTGATTTGTTTAATTTGAAGGCACTGCTGAAAAGAGGCTTTGCTCAGAAGTTACTGCTGAGTGCTGATATCTGCTGCTACTGCTGTCAACGTTGTGGACGGTCCATCCAGCTCACCTTCCGACTGATGAATGTAGCTATTTTTCCCAGAAACACTCTTTTATAGCCGGAGGGTGCTATGAAATAGGCCACGCCTTTCTTTTCAGTTGTACCATTTTCTAATGTTCTTGAGACGAATTATTCCACAATTCTCATTTGATTTAGGTGTATCCAGCGAATAAACACCGATGGTGCTCTCACACACGCAACGATTAACACCCCTAACCGTATTGCGGCTTGTAACATCAAGTGATTTTGTTTGCTCGCTGTTGCGTGTTGCATCATGTTGCAACTTGGCAGCTGGGAGAAGACGAAATTCTGTTCATGCTGATTTATTGAATCGACTTCATATTAGCTCTGCATAGTCGAACTAACTGCTTTTGTGAATGCGTTCTAACAGGGCAGTTTGTTACTCAAAATCGGTTATCGGGCCTTTTGCGCTGCCCCAACAATGGGGGGTTAACTCAATAAAGTAAAAATTAAACAACTACAACAGAATTTGATTGCATCCCGCACAGAATGTCTGCTTGTGTTGATGCCAGAAAATTATTAACCTTCAATTATTTGTTTATTTGCCTTGAAAAAGGTATTTTGAGATTCAAAATCGGTTGCTGATCGCAACCTGTGAGCTGCCCTAACAGTGGGGAAATTAAGATACACGGAGAACATGCACTGTGGAAGCTATTTCACATTCAGTAAATTAGACGGGCGCGACAGATTTAAATTGCTAGGATCCAACACAGAACGCTTGCTTGTGTTGTCAAAAATTGTCAACTTTCAATGACTTGTTTACTTGAAAAAGGCATTTTGATGTTCAAAATTTGATTTCCTAATGGCAATCTTCATGATGCCCCAATACGGGGAAAATAATGGCAGTCTGGCGACACACGCTGAGGAGAACCGCGCTGCTCCTGAGACGTGGTGACCAACCACAGGGCTAGTGTTGCTGCTAAGGAAGGACGACTGCTGTTGTCGCTGTCTAGAACTATTATGCGCGGCTTCGGCTGAAAAAGGCTCTTATATAGGCCAAATAGCATGTTTTCAATTGCAAGATATATGATTCTGTCGACCGTGCTTGGGAAGCAATCATATAACGACCAATCAGAGGTCGAATTTTTCGTTTTGATAAGGCTCGACTATTTTCAATAGTACAATAGTGTGAATAATAAAATTACAATTATCTTCTTTTGGGCAGATTCTTAGAAGATTTTCCAATCTATTGCTGCAAGAACGAAGGAAATCCATCGAATACTAACCGATTTATTAGCATTTGAAATTGGACATATTTTTCAGTTTTTTCGGTTTTAGATTTTCATTTCACATCCCTATGTAGCCGAACTTCCTGAGAGAAGTATTCTACTTCAAAATACGTCCCGAAACAGACGCACATGATGATGGTTGTATGTAGCAACCGAAATACGTATCTCTACAGACTGTTAATGTTTTCAATATTTACTTCCTAGTTGAGTTTAATGGAAACACATATAATTCTTTTTTCTGATTTCATATTTCGAATGTTTTTATATGCCAAACATATAAACCTGAACATACGACACAAATCTGATCCACAATCATCTGAAATTTGTTCCATAAATGTCGCAGAAATTCTTCAAAAGTATTCCAAAGTGGTTTCAGTATGCTCAAAAATAACTCCTATTAAAGTCTCGAAATTGTCTCAAAAATTCCGGAATGCCTATTTTTCAAAATGGTCCAAAACATTGAATATCAATAAGAATGTTCCATATGCCAAAAATATTCTGATAATACAACAAAGGTATTCCAAAGAGCTCCTATAAATTTTACAAATAATTGAAAATGCCCTAGAAGTGTTCCAAGAAGGAGCCAAAAATGTTTAAAAAATATTCGAAAACTTGCCCGTAAATGTGTCGCAACATCCCAAATTTGTTCCGTAAATGTCGCAGATATTTTCTAGAAGCGTTACGTGCCGAACAATGAATCAAAACTGTCCCATATGTATCCCATAACTATCTCTAAATGCTGCAAATAAATCCTAATAATGCATAAGAGTTTTCTGAGATATCCCAAAAACGTTCTGTAATCATAAATAGTCCCGAGAACACCTAGCAACAAGATGTAATTTTTTCCAAAAAATTGCTGAAAATATAACAAAACTAAATTTTTCCAAAATATTACAAAATTTTACCATCAAGGTCTCAAATTATTTTGAGAAATGTCAAAAGTTTCAGAGAAAATGTTGTTATCAAAAGTATCCAAAAATGCTCAGACAAACTATAAAAAAGTAAAGTCTTGGTGCTACATTCCGATTCGGAACTTGACCTTCTGTTTATTGCTCCTAGGCATTACTGCCAACTGGTTAGTGTACAGGACAAAAAATTTTCCCAGAAAATTTCGAAATAATTAAAAAAATGGTAATTTTTTTTTTCAAAGTTGCTATAGTATATTACAATCGTTTTCTATATCCAAAAATGTATCGAATAGCCTTAAATACCTCACAAAAATGTGCAATCGTCCCAAATATGTTCCAGAATCGTCTCAGAAGCATTTTCCGAAATGCTAAGATTTGTAAAAGTGTTTCGAAAAAGATTTGAAATGAAATAAAAATGCCTATCAAATTCACACACAAAGGTAGATATTATGATTATATTATGAATCATTTTAAACTAAACATTCAAAATATTGACAATTATTGGTGCTCACATGTTGGAAAAAATGAAATGCTCAGCTCGTACTGGAAGAGTACAAGAATCGGTGCACTTAAAAATAAATATCGTTAAGCGGACATTTCCAAAATCCACTTGCGGACTTAAAAGAAGGAATACATAGTGTAAACGTAATACATAATGTAATAACAAAGTGTAAAGCAATACATAATGTAAATACAAATGTAAACGCAATGTACAGGTAACAAAACAACAATTAATCTGAGGGTAAATAGGTAAATAATATCTGAATTTCGTAACCGGTGTAAAACATTAAAATTTTGTACTAGCATTAGAAATCTATAGCGCATAACAATCTGAGCTACTTTCGATCCCCAAAACCGATACGATATCTGGCAGAATGCTCACGAGCTAGATTGTTTCAGGTCGTTGATGATAAACTAGATGTCAATAATGCAAGAACAAAAACGCCGGAAGAAAATGCCTGATTGTACGAGTCCCCGCATTTGGTTGGTCGACATTTACACAAGCAATGCGCTGTACAAAAAGTCTCACAACAGGAAGCAATTATTATATGATTGCCGAAAAATGCGGAATCCACAGGCACAAGCATAACAAAGGTATCATTGTTCGTAACAAAATAATCCCATCATCCCATCTCCAGGGTACAATTCAATCGAATGTGAAAAAGCAAGCTGAAAGCACACTGTGACCCCGAAACGGTACAATATCCTGCGCCCGTGGCGTTTGGCATGGAATTAAAACAACGTTGCCGGTTATTTCTCAACATCAGCTGTTTGCTTTTTATTACTGGTGGCTCGAAATTCGCTACATTACATTGGTGGGTGGTTTTTATTGTTTCTTTCGGGCGTGGATTTTCGTTATACCATTGTAACAATTCACAAATATTCACGGAAATCGTTCTGCACCAGGTTCACCTCGCTACGAAAAAAAAAACAAACATTTAATCGACGCTAGCCCTGAAGAAGGAAGTGTGTCCTTTCGTTAGGCAATAACAGCGAACCAGTCCTAGGAAGCGTGCCGTCTGTCAATGCGGAATGTTCCGCGATGCAATTTCATTTTCGTGTCCAGCACATGTTCTGCCGTTACTTTTGGAAATGTATTTCGCTGAACGTAGGTAGGATGTGAAAACCTGCTCATAACAATTTTCCCAGCCTCCACTTGGGGGACTGGAATCGCAATGCAAGCATCAGCAAGCGTACTACTTTCCCGGAACCAAGCAGGTTACATTTTGGTAACATGTTGCTCGAAATAACCTCATAGTGAAGAAGCAGAAAAAAAATATAATCAGTTGGTCCCTTCATTTGGCAGCTAATAGCCTTTCCAGACTCGCGACACACAAAAAAAACAGAATGGTCTGCAGTTCCCGTTTAACCACGGCCTTCATCATAGCAAAAAGCTCTCGTTCTGGGAAGTGGTTGTCATAGAATCGAATGGCCCGCTGAAGCCAGCAAGCAAGTCGGAATAAATGCGTGTACGAATCATGTGACTCAGCTGTGTGTGACTGCCACCAACTCGGCACCACTTTTGACCGCAGGTTCCGAAGGAAACGGAAATAATTGCTTTTACACTCGAGTTGCTTCGCGAAGCTACACGGTTGTTGGCTGTACGAGTGTAAGATTTTGTGTTCGCAACGAAATTGCTTCTTTTTGATGATGGCGCAGCAGGTTGTTTTTTTTTCGAAATCTGACAGTAGGTTTCAGACTTCAATTGTGAACTTTGTTGACACGTGTAATACGTTGCTCCGGTGGAGTATTGGATGTCGACCGAACAATCAATTTACCTTCGACTTTTCTCAAAGAAACTAAATTTTAACCTTTAGCACACTGAAAAATTGTATAAATTTCAAATGTTTTGACTATAAGCTGTATGACAAATTGCTATTGAAAAAAATGAATTTCTTCATATTCTGGTTATCCCTTATTAAACTTTGTATTCTGGTTATCCCTTTTTCTCACCTCTAATGTTACATATTTATCATCTTCAATCGGTGTTTTGCAGGCTTTCTGGCCTCAAATTTTGGTAGCCTTACTATTCGCTCACGACCCTTTGATGTTTACAAAGGTCTTTAAAATAACCCTACCAATAAAATGACTATATACAGTCTTTACTGTAATATGTTATTTCCTACCAGACCAATGCACAATAAAAAAGCTATTATAGAGCATTTTATGAAAAGTAAAGCTAAACTGAAAACTGCCCCAATATTATCGAAGCACACACATTTAACAGTCTCTTTATTGGTCGCAAACAGTTGAACTAGAAACGGAGATGAAGCTACAGATTTCCCCAAGGGTGATCGCTTAGCAGCCTGTAAGCGGCCTCGCAAAGAAGTGCAGTGGCAACGCTTGACCCTCCATCCGGCAATAACCGTATCGTAATCTCCGGTTGTGTTGGAATTGTATCCACCATCTTCCCCTCCTCCAAATGACTTTTAATCGATTTGATATAATGTGGGTATCCGTATTTCTTCATGTCACTAGCAAACGTATAACAGCGGTCAACAACCCGCTGCGCTGAGAAGGATTTATAAAAGCTGATGGATTTGTAATATTGTTTGAAAAATGACATTAATCACACACAATTAAAACCCTGTAAGTGAATGTAGAACTCGACATCATTTCGACATTCTTTCGCCTGAAAGAATGTGCAAACAATCCATTCCGGAAATAAATTTCATTTATTTCATTTAACTTTCAATAAATTAATTCGAATACAATTTGCCCTTATCTTAGTTAGATGTTTATCCGTTCAACACAAAAATTAATGAATCGTAAAATGGTTGTTATTTTTCATTTCAATTTCATCTCGTTTTCTAACGAGCCTGAGTGCGTTGATTGGTTTAAAATATAATGATGTACCTTTTCTTAATTGACAACGGCCAATTTGCAATGTTTACTCGAAGTCGTACCTTTCAGCCAACCTAATCACTTCTCTCAGACCTCTAAAGGTAGGAGAGTGATATTCTTTAATTAGAGCGAAACAAATAATTGCAATCGTTTTAGTGTGACCCTTTCAGTCCTGCAATTATAGGGCCAATATCCAACTATTATTGTTCTATTAAAATAGATTCTATAAATCTACTGACCCTGCCTTCCAACCCGGTCGGCACTAAAAGGGCTTCCCCATTGAGGATTCTTTTTCACCCTACTAGACAGCCAGTTAGTGGGACCAACAGCTGCCAATAGCCAATTGATAGTAAAACTTACCCCTTGGAAAAGTGCCGGCAGCTGCAACTCTTCAAGCTGCATCGGAAAGAAGCAACCAAGGAGCAGAACTAATTGAATGACATCTCTTCAAGAAGATACTTCACTCTCCTCCCGACACCATCGGAAATAGTTAATGTTCCATTGCGGGTCGTGTTTGTTCAGAACGACAGGAAAAGAGCAGTGAATGCATTTGTGCTTTTCCTGCCCGGGAAATGGCGTTTGATTCAATTTAAATATAAACTTTTTTAATATAGTACGAAAAACATTTCGTTTAAAGCTCTATAGATCATCAAATCAAAAGGAGAAAGTTGCTATCTGGTTGCGAGAGGTCACTGCTAGGTGGATTTCGATCGGTTTCATAATAATCGATTTGAAAGAAAAAAAAATAACTGCATAGCTTCGGAACAAGCCAAATTAAAAATCATGCTCTATATGAAGGAGAAAATAAAAACTCCTGCTGCGGCAAAAGAGTTGCCGAACAGCTTGACTTTTCCTAGAAAGGTAGGAAGGTGAAAATTCGAAGATCTCCCGATAAGATGCATCTGGCACCAGTATGCGACACTTGCTATCGTCAGAGGTGTACAGAGTTCACATTTAAGAAATCGAAAAACGGTAGCAGCAATATCTAAAAATTAAAATTGCATTGAATTGGATCCAAATTATAGAGAGGTCTTAAGTTCAACTTATTTTTTATATTTTTATTCTACTCAAGGCAACACATTTATGGTACCAACGAATAGAAACCAATAAACCAAATCGATGTTATACATTTCTATTTTCATCTTATCAATTCGACCTCTTATTTAGCTTAAACTCTCTTTCATTCTTGGTTTAAAATTATATTTTATTATACGTATTTTTGCAACTCAAAGCGGTTGCAGTTTTACGCGATTTCATACAAATTCAGAGTAAACACCCCATGTAAAAACCTGACTATACTTTTATCTCTCTTGTCTACACTCTACTTTACTTTACTTTACTTCACTTTACTTTACTTTACTTTACTTTACTTCACTTTACTTTACATTACTTTACTTTACTTGACTTTACTTTACTTTACTTCACTTTACTTTACTTTACTTTACTTTACTTTACTTTACTTTACTTTACTTTACTTTACTTTACTTTACTTTACTTTACTTTACTTTACTTTACTTTACTTTACTTCACTTTACTTTACATTACTTTACTTTACTTTACTTTACTTTACTTTACTTTACTTTACTTTACTTTACTTTACTTTACTTTACTTTACTTTACTTCACTTTACTTTACTTTACTTTACTTTACTTTACTTTACTTTACTTTACTTTACTTTACTTTACTTTACTTTACTTTACTTTACTTTACTTTACTTTACTTTACTTTACTTTACTTTACTTTACTTCACTTTACTTTACTTTACTTTACTTTACTTTACTTTACTTTACTTTACTTTACTTTACTTTACTTTACTTTACTTTACTTTACTTTACTTTACTTTACTTTACTTTACTTTACTTTACTTTACTTTACTTTACTTTACTTTACTTTACTTTACTTTACTTTACTTTACTTTACTTTACTTTACTTTACTTTACTTTACTTTACTTTACTTTACTTTACTTTACTTTACTTTACTTTACTTTACTTTACTTTACTTTACTTTACTTTACTTTACTTTACTTTACTTTACTTTACTTTACTTTACTTTACTTTACTTTACTTTACTTTACTTTACTTTACTTTACTTTACTTTACTTTACTTTACTTTACTTTACTTTACTTTACTTTACTTTACTTTACTTTACTTTACTTTACTTTACTTTACTTTACTTTACTTTACTTTACTTTACTTTACTTTACTTTACTTTACTTTACTTTACTTTACTTTACTTTACTTTACTTTACTTTACTTTACTTTACTTTACTTTACTTTACTTTACTTTACTTTACTTTACTTTACTTTACTTTACTTTACTTTACTTTACTTTACTTTACTTTACTTTACTTTACTTTACTTTACTTTACTTTACTTTACTTTACTTTACTTTACTTTACTTTACTTTACTTTACTTTACTTTACTTTACTTTACTTTACTTTACTTTACTTTACTTTACTTTACTTTACTTTACTTTACTTTACTTTACTTTACTTTACTTTACTTTACTTTACTTTACTTTACTTTACTTTACTTTACTTTACTTTACTTTACTTTACTTTACTTTACTTTACTTTACTTTACTTTACTTTACTTTACTTTACTTTACTTTACTTTACTTTACTTTACTTTACTTTACTTTACTTTACTTTACTTTACTTTACTTTACTTTACTTTACTTTACTTTACTTTACTTTACTTTACTTTACTTTACTTTACTTTACTTTACTTTACTTTACTTTACTTTACTTTACTTTACTTTACTTTACTTTACTTTACTTTACTTTGCTTTACTTTGCTTTACTTTACTTTACTTTACTTTACTTTACTTTGCTTTACTTTACTTTACTTTACTTTACTTTACTTTACTTTACTTTACTTTACTTTACTTTACTTTACTTTACTTTACTTTACTTTACTTTACTTCACTTCTGATTTTTTGGTTTTATCTCTTTATTTATCAATTTTTATTTTACTTTAATTTTTAATAATTTTCAACATTATTTCATATATGTCACTATGATTTTACTATTCCTTCTTGTTTTTACTTCATTGTTATTATTTTCACTCTTAAAAGTTCATATTTGCATTATTATTTTTTTATTGATTACTTTGAATATGTCTCGAACTCGCAATTTTCCTGTCTCCAGCTTGATGTTTCGTCCGAATATACTACTGTGAAAAAAAATAATCTTCAATAACGTAATCACCCTCCCTTGCACCTGTACTATAACGCACTTAACGCACTTCAATTACAAACACACTGCCCTGCAAGCGTTATTTTGGTAGCTGAGAGACAACAGCAGAAAGCAGCAGCAGAAATCTCTCTACAAAAATAATAAACTGGTATGAGCTTTCAACTGGTATGAGCACACGAAAGGATATTACGCTCAATAACAACAGAGCTCATTGCAGTGCATTAATAATGTGTCTCTATGCATTCATCAAATGAGTGGAGCATCTAGGTAGGAAAGTAGATTGCGTTGTTTGCTTCGCATTTCGAAACTGAAAAAAGTCCAGCCACCCGTCACCCATGATTGTTCTTCGCATGCTATCGAATTCATCTTATCAGGGCACACCACGGTGTACTTTTGCGTATTCTCACTACAGTTTTTCACCACTCTTGTTTCGCTCAGCTGTGGTGTAAGCAGTGTGTGAATTTTTCTGCAAACGGCAGAAACACAGCACAAAGCAGAAGGAAGAAGTGCGGTGCAAAAAATTGCTACTCGCAGTGCTCATGCTGAGCAAGAAGTGAGCGGTAAATATTCACTCTACTCTTTCCACATGTTACAAACATGTAACAAACATGTAACAAACGTAGTCACATTCTCCAGTTCTCGTTCGTTTTCGTATCTCAAAACTTACATACACTGCTTGCGAGAACTTGAAATGTAGTTATAGAACAAAAAAGAAATTAGTTCGTAAAGTACTGTAAACATATTTCTTCTCATTCTCACTCTTTTTTGTATGTCTGATTCGTATGTAAAAAAACTAATTTTTCTTGGCAAGTAACTTTTATTTCTAATATAACGTCAACTGGTCTTTAGATTGATTGACATACAATATACATTTAAGGCTCAAACATTTCGGAACGGTTCTATAAAATTCGTTTATTTGTCAACTTTACCAGAACTTTTCTTTTCGCGTGCTCTTATACAAATTTGGAATGTATCCCCCGCTTAAAAAAGATCTCAGTGTATATAGATTCACAGGCCTTTGGCAATATTATGCCAAGCGCTGTCATGTAGTAGAATCACTTTTTCGTGCCTCTGCTCGTATTGTGACCATTTTTCGCACAGTGTTCGGCCTAAACGCGTCAGTTGAAGTCGAAATCCTTCCCTAATCGTTCGGTTTCAACAGCTTATAATAGCCTTCAGTGATATCTTGGCTAAAATTAAGAAAAACAAAAAAAAAAACAAAAAAAAATAAAAGAAAACCATAACCAGCAACTAGACCCCGCACAATACTTCCAGGACCCGAGGATATAAGCCACTGCCCCAGCTCATGACATCGGCCATTCGAAGAGCATCAGACGACCATTCAACAACAAAACACTGATTGAAAAATACATGCTAGTTTTAAGTTAGACTTAATTTCAGCTCGCAGTCGGCAGCGAGGATAAAAAATTTGCTTTTAGTTTTTAAGTCACCAGATATGATTGGCGCCGTTAAACATTAAATTGTATTTGTGCCGAGTCAAATAAATGATATATGAGGAAAAAAAAACAGCTTATAATAAATACCCAAGTCAGAAGTCCCATCGAAAATACTTTTTCTTTAGGTTACTATAATGATTTTTCTTAACTCGTCACCATGAAGAAAACCCTTCCTTTTTGCCTCTGATACATTGGCAATTATCTGATAATTGTTTACAGGTGACGCTCAACGTCCCTTGGCTTCGAATCAGAAGGAACCCAAGTTCCTTGTTAATGAATCATTCGCAACGCCTGTAATCGCTTGATAATGGCTTGTTGAGTAACTCCTAATCTGGAATAAGCAAGCTGTTCCTGCGTTTGGCATGGCTTATGAAGCAATTCTTTCGGTTCAGCCTCGTCGAAGATTTTTGGCTCTACTTCACGCGGACAGCCAACATCTGAATTACTTTTTTTAAACGAACAAACCCAATCACGGCGCGTTGTTTCACTTAGATTTTCCGTAAAAAGTAGTATATCCGTAAAAATACCACTTCCCGCAAACGACAATTATTTGGCACGAAATTAGACATTCTCACACAGCTAAAATTTTGCGACGATTTGTTTACCATATCACGTTTTAGATATATCATACTCAACTAGTGCTTACTGCTTACGCCATCTATTGACAAATACCAAGAGCCTCATTACGCACTCAATACTTCAGATAAATTCAATTCTTGAAATGATTTTGTGTAACTTTTTTTTTTCTTATATATCTTCTCTTCTATATAATAAAAATGCATCGTTGTCCGTATATCAGGACTAAATTCAGCGGATCGGCATGAAAATTTGTATGACCGGGAATGGTTGATATGCTGGTTTAAGACCCCTCCTCTCTCTGAAACGGATGGGTCCCATACAAATGAAACACAAATTTCTACATTGCACAAGAACATATCAAGGAAATCGAGGTTTTGAGAAGCTAGCAATATTTCTACGGTTTTGTGACACCCCTTTCTCCTCCGGAAGGGAGGGATCCCATGAAACACAAATTACTGCATAACTCCAAAATTTTATTCAAGCAAACTAAATTTGACATGAAAAGGTTTTCAGGCGCAAGACATATCTTCGTGGTAGTTCGATACCCGTTTTTTCTCTGAGAGGAAGGGCTCCCATACGAATGAAGCACAAATTTTTACATAACTTTAAAACTTATCTAGTAAATGGAACAAAATTGTTCACTTTCAAACGTTTTAAACTCAGTCAGTTTCCAACCGATTTCCGTCATTTTGCAGCAATCGAAATAAAGGTGTGACTTATTTATTATGGCAGTGCGGATACCGTACGCGATTTTACCACGGCGCAATTTTTCGAACGTTGGAGAATGATATAACTGGAAATAAAGAAGTCACGCCTTTATTTCCAGTTATATCATTCTCCAACGTTCGGAAAATTTATTATGTCAGAGCGGACATCACACGCGATCTGACCATGAAGCATTTACGCTATAATTGAATAAAAATTACAATTACACAATTCAATTACAGTAATCGAGTTTTTTCAAGGCTACTACATGTATTTGAAAGAGTATAATGAATGGTTATTACTAAACTGCACCTGTGGTTTGGTGCTGCTGTGAATGTACAGCAGTGTGATGTTTATTACGATTCGTTAATACTGTGCATAACCGGCGTTGTATACGAAACAAATCTTATTTCAAACAATAAAGTTCGGCACATTCTGCTCACATTCTGTTCGTTTTAGAAAATTCACAACACTTCAAAGAATGTAACGTCTTGATAAAGACGGCTATAGTTTGACATCACAGCAAAATTTCGACCTTTATTCTTAAATCTACCATCCGCAATATCAAACACGCATCAATCTGCTTCCATTCGACACGGGGACGGGAACATTGTCTCCTTTCAAGATGCAACACGACACGATACATGTTATTTTGTTGTCTTTATGAGAGCTCTATCGGTCTGGCTTGACATAATGTCCACAAGAAATCATTTTTTGTACATCCGTATTACGAAACTAGGACAAACTGTGGGAACTTGAAATTAAGGCGAGGCTTTTCAGAAGATAGCTCAAAACCAAAATAAAATGAGATTCATCATTTAAGAGCGAATATCGCACGCGATCATGAAGCATTTATGAATAATTCAATTCAATTTCTTTTCTTTTTTCATTTTTCTCTCAACAAAGTCAACTTAAGCACATCGATTAGTGCACTTTTGACGTAGAATTACGTCTTACGGCTGTATATAGGGATACAAATTGTAAAACTGAAAATTGCCCTTTTTCAAATGTTTTAAACTCAGTCAGTTTCCAACGGATTTCGTTCATTTTTGAAGCGAAAATAATATACGAAAAAAATATACGAAAAAATATACCGCTTCACACCATTAAATTGATTAACCCCAACCGAGTGTATTTCCAAATTTATTGTAAAAAATTATTGACATAAGACAGGTTGTCGTAATTCTACGCTAACCTTGTGGTCGTGTCTTTAGAGCAACCTCAACTATTTATCTATGTTTTAGTTTTTAACAGCTAAAATTTTGGATTCTTTTTTTTTCTGCTGTCAAAAAAAAGTAGACGTGGAAAGTAGACTTGAGGGAAAACCAATTTATTTCTCATGAAGATACATTCACTATCAACGAAAAAAAATTTCAACATTTGAGAAAAATCCGTAACAGGTTTTCCGACAAAGCTCTTGATTGACAGCCAAACAACTGGACTTGAATCTTGATTCAGGCAACAAGAATGAAGCCCTTTTTTGTCCATTGCATTGGCCGAGCTTCCACTATCTTACTGGCGAACTGTTGTTAAGGTTTGCAGAAAATTATTCACAGGTGAAAAAGGCACATTTTTGCTTTTGAAATGGTTTATCGTGAACTTTATGTCATTTTGTTTGCGCAATTTAGTTAAAACATGGCTCCTTGATTTGACGTTATTTTGAACAGAACTGAGCATATTATGCATATAAACAAAACAAAAAATACTAAAAGAAGAGGAAAGAGAGCTTACATTTGCATACTCTCATTTACATCTAAGCGTGTTTGTTTCTGAAAGATTATCCAAAATTTTAGTTGTTACTTGCTAACAAATTTCTGCTATTAAAAATTTGTTAATCTGAATATATTCCATAGTTTACTGATAAAGTTGAAAAGGTTATAAACTCTGAACAGTACTCAACCATTTTGCTGGTTATGCTGAAAGTATGTATTTTTATAGAAGCTACAGTTGCCATTGCTCCTTGCAATTCACACTCATTTTACCTCTACTCTACAAACTCTACAAATACCAAACACATTTCAACAATTCGATAATGTTATTCTCTTTTTACCACACAGAGTCCTCAACCGCCACAATACGTGTACTGGCAGCGAAACGACCGGATGATCAACTACGACGACTCGCGGCGGGACATTTCGATCGAAACGGTGCCCGGACCACGAACTCAAAGCCGGCTCATTATCCGGGAGCCCCAGATCAACGATTCCGGCAATTACACATGCTCGGCCAGCAACACCGAGCCCGCGAGCATATATGTGTTCGTGTCGAAAGGTAGGTCAAGTTTAAAGGATGCTGTTATACAAAACACTGAAACACATCAAAGAAAACTCATGCTTTTCCTGTAGCAGTACGATGTAATTTCAAAACTAGGTTATTTGGCCTACAAAGTAAATGGAACAGATTACGGTTTGATGTTGATATAAATTAAACTCTGGAAAATATCTCTCTTAATCAAATTTTCCCAATCATCCGGTGCCCTCTGACCGACCCCCCGCCTGTGCTGTCCATCGGAATCCCGTTACACCGAAGCAGTTCAAAAGTGGCAACCCGAGATTGGGCAAGGTTTTCTCACTCCCTTACTGGTGAAAAGAACTCCGACCGCTCCGTGCGCTCGCCTGCATTATGCCAGTCGGAACCACAAACTATGAACCAATACGAAGAACTCAACAAGTTTTTAATTAAAACGAACATCTTCTGCCGTCGTCGGTCGTCTCGAGCTGGTTTGCTAGCGGTTGCTGATTTCGGAAGGGGTTGGGAATCTGGCAGGACGAAGACACGATCTAATCAGTTTTTGAGGTTTTCATTAGACGTCGTTTTTCCGGCAGAACCTAACTAACTAACAAACTATCAGTAACGGAACTACGAGCGAGAAGAACGATCGAATCGTCTTTCTTTGTGCACCTGCTTGGTACGTTAGTTCGCATGAATTTCAATTGAAAAGGACGGTGGCAAATCGTTAGAGTCGGTTCGGTATAGTCAACCTGACAGAATTTCCCACTGATTGGTTTTATTAAATCAAGAATCTTTTGGCAACAGGTCGCATTCCTAGTTAATCTTCCATCTAATCTTGTTGCTTGCCAAAAATGAAGAGGATGACATTTTAGCTTTTGCTGATACAAGATGGGTTCACTGTAAACTATTCGCCGCTAATGTCGACTGATCAGCTGGATGTGATGCAAAGTTGATGGAACAAGCGGCAAATGAATTTGATTAGTGCCTATGTTCGGAAACCAATGTTTAGCTAATTTTACAAGCTTACACCAGGTTGGGGCTTCACCGATGTGCTCAGCAACGAGACGATGCTGATGAGTTAGCTGGCATTTTGCTGCCTTCGTGGTGCTGGTGCCGTTCCGTGGCAGGAAGGTCGCAGTTTCCTGAAATAGCTCTAATGAAATCAACATTTCACTACACAAATGCTTGACAGTAAACGCCGGTTTCGAAAAGACTGGATATGACAGCGAGCGAGAATGAGGATGATGATGACGATGATAATAATGATGCATCTTTCGGATAATGTAGCAAACAATCGGGCCTTGTTTACGTGATTAAAGGGGAATCGTGTTTGGGTTCAATTAGTTCAGCTGGTTGGATAGCGGTCATGTTTGCGATCCATTTCGTAGCACGGAACAAACGCACAGCTGGTTGAAGGTTGTAATTGAAATGATAAATTTGTTGCTCGAAATAATGTCAACAGTTTGTTTTAATGGTTGCCGAAAATAGTTGCGGGCGGCGATACCGACAAGGGACCGATTATTTCGTTCATCCCACTAACCATGCCAATTACGCTAGTAAAATGTTATGCAATTCATTATCATTTTCAAAACAATAACGAGATATGAATTTATTGCTTTGATCGCAAACCACAATTCGCAATGCACTGATGCTCTAATTTAATGTTCGACTATTTCAATGAATGGATCGTTATCGCATTAGCGTTCGGAATGAATGTGGTTACGGTTGTTTTTTCGAATAATTAGTCTAGTTGGTATGTTTTATGAGCTAAATAATCAGGCCAGTTTTGTTTAGTTTGATGGAAGCTTAATGCTGGCTCTAAATAGGAGGCGCAATAAGTCACGTAATTCTAGGATCTAACGATATGTTTCATAATCCTTATGCAGACAACGTACATAATCGCTTCAATTTGCCGTAATACAAAACGCACACTATATACCTATTGTTATATACCTCACAAATTCCAGATTTAGAATTTACAAATTTGGAAAATAGCATTGCATAGCATAGCATATGAAATTTAACAAATCGTAGATGGCTAATTCAATAACTACTTAAGGAAGTGCAGGGAACCAATAATACCTTCATAAATGTTACAGGATTAGGATGCTTGTAGGTAAAGTAATGTACAAAGGATCTTCATATCAACAAATTGAAGTAAAATAATTCAAAGAAAATAATTTATGAATATTAAGATATAAAGAAACTTAGATAACTTACCTCCATGTGTATTTTAAATGGTCTACTCTCACATATCATTTTATGCTCTCACACATTAACTGTGAATATATTATGAAACCTTTTATTCAAGGTCTTACGCAATTTTTGTAACTCAATAACACACAAATTCTAATCTGCCAATCTTTTTTCATGGACAGCTCTATTGCCTAACTCGTTTATCCGCCAGCACAAGCTGGTAGGCGTTTCAAGCACACTTAATTTTTCGGTATTTTTTCTCGTGATCAGCCTGGAAAAGGTCGAAGCAAGCCATGACCGAAATCGGACGCAAAAAATTTTCGCTCGCATGTTATATCGGAAGAAAAATTGTTTAATTTAGTTGTGCATTTTTGTTATAGATGTTATCGCGGAGTGAGTTTATTTTCTAAGTTTAAAATTGTTTTTTCTTGGAAAAGTTCGCGGATGGTTGTGCGAGGCCGTGATCAAGATTGGCCAGCTGGTTCCTGCTTTGAAATCATCACATTGTTTGGTGATTTTCGGTTATTTTACACCTAAAGAATTGTTAAACATATATACAGGTGTTCTATTGAAATGTGCTGAGTGCGAAAAGTGTGAAGTTCCACAAAAAAGTGAAAAAAAATGAATTTATTTGTGAAAATTGAATATTATTGCGTTGGTTTTTAAATTCACCAAAGTGTTTATTTTTTCTTGTTTTTTTTTCTATCGCTGTCTTGGCGACGGTTTGAAAGTGTGGAGTGTGTGGTGTTATTACATACAATAAGGGGAGTGTTTTTCGAGCAGCTGCTCCACATAGTTTTATAGTGATTGAATGCTCATTAGGGATTTATTCATTGGCATAGTGCAAATTATATTTGGCTTGTATCTAATTAAACTTGAAGTAAAAATTTGCCAATGAGATCAAAACCATGCATCGCCGTTTACAGTGTTTATGTGCTTCCTCTTTTCAACGAATAAAATGTTGTATGGATTAAACGAGTGTGTGAAGGCATACAAGCATGTTGCCACTCTACTTCCATTTAAAGAAAAGTCCAAAAACGATGAAAACAACTGGAAAATGAAGAGATGAAAGCTAAGTATACGTTTTGTCTTGTCTGTATTGTAAAGTGATATTTTGATGCTTGTTTCTAGTTTTACTTTATGTGAGAAAACAGATACAGAGAGATTTTGATTTCATCGTTGAAATTGTGTGCGCGGTATTTTTTTCCGCAGGGTTTCAGTAACAAGTTTTATTTTTGTCCACAAAGTGTTAGTGTGGTTTGTGGAGTTTGGAGTATGTGTTTCTCAGGAATCATATGCTTTGATTTTTTTAATTGTTTTAGCTTTTGACCAGTTGTTTTACATAATTTGTTATATTTATGACTAGTTCGGCACTTTGTCAATAAATTTGAAAATATATTCAGGCTTATATGTTTATTTGCTTTTATTAAATTGTTGAGGCTTTGGATGCATGGAACATTGCCAATTTTCATATTTATATATGGACTTCCGGCGTGTGGTGATTTCGCGAAGTGAACCCAGATATTTCATCATATCTTTCTCATCTTCATCAACGTTAAGTCGGAGACTGCTCGTGCGTTGCATCTAAATTATTACATCGGAAATCGAAGTCGTTTTCGTTCAGTCGATAAATATCATTTCAACCCCCGCGTCGGTACCTTCCATGAGGTCGTATTATCTACAGATGGATCAACAACGCGCAATAGTTTTAGGTATTAAGAGCATCACCTTACGAGGAGATATACGGTAATTTCAAGTTGTCTCGGTTTAGTCAAAAATCCTGTATCCTCGCGTACGTTTTATTGTTGCGGTGTTACATTGTCAAACTAAATAAGTACGAATCACATTATGAATATCGTGGCGGATGTAATAAACTTGTAGACGCGGCACTTGTTCTGAAGAACCCGACATTAGCGCATTAGCGTATCGTTTACCAAAACGAACCCTGCTGTATACCTTCCCCTTTATCCAACATCCCAGTGATTTCTCGTGGAAGTGCAGAGGTGTTCTCGGCTTCCAATAAAGCGAAAATCACGTCAACATATTCCTATACAAACTCCTTCTTTGACCTGCATTCGGATGCGGCCGGCGCTGGTATTGTCTAATATAAAGATTTAGGTCACCTGTTTTTACACATTGAGGATGCATGTTGGTCCCAGACATCATCTGTTGGTTCTTTGTGTAATTTCAGCTAATCTGGCAATAACGGAGTAGCAACCGCGGGCGGTCAATCATGCTCATGCTCATGCTCATTTTTTCTCGTGATCAGCCTGACCGACTGCAAAAATAGCAAGGCAAGAGGATGAGTGACATAAAATGTTACTCATCCTCACTCATCCTGCTCAGAATGATCCGATGAATCCTCTCTCTAGCATTACAGAACATGAATTCTGAATCAATGTTGTTATGAAAAAAATGATGTTGCTGTTAAAACTTTATGCATGGGCAGAATCAACTTGAATATTTGCAGAAGAAGAGGGCTACACGCTCCCCAGTGATATTTTGGTTTACGTGATTCCATGAACAAATACAAAAGTTAGATTAACTTAGTGAGCAAAATTTAAAATTAAATGTGACAGTTTTGACCATGTTAATTTTCCTATATTTTTCGATTTTTTTATCTCTTGTATTCTTCACTTTGCTAACCTTTCGTCAATTTTCAATTTATTCTTTTCTTCTCTGCTGTAGTTTGCCTTTACTTTTCTCAGCCAACTCATATCTGTTTTTTTACTTTGCAAGATACAATACCCATTTAGATTCTCGGATTTTGGTTTGCCTGTTACTATTTTTCTTTTATCCTTTCCAAATTTGACATTATTTTCAGTTTTTTTGGTTTCTATTATATTTTCTTAACTCTCCGTTAACTCTTTCTACTTCTACTATAATTTCTTTTTCTAATGTGTTTTTTCCTTCCATATTACACTGATCAACACAGGTGTGATCCTAATAATCAAAATGTTATGTGAATTTTGGTGCACCTAGTGTATGCATAAGTGTGTCAAACCCGCTCACACCGGAAGTCAACCATGCGCTTCCTTTTTGCCGAATCAATGGAGACGCCAAGTTAACCATCATATTCTAGAAAAAAAAATTCTTCTACAGAATTTATACTAAAATTTTTAATGACATCTTAATGACATAATTTTAAGCTTTTTTATTGGAAATATATAAATAATATATATAGGTTTCCCAGATGGTCTAGAGGTACGATGCTGGCCTAACAAGTCTCGACTCGGGAGAGACTGTTAGTGTCAGTAGGATTGTAGCGCTAGCCCTGCAATTGTCCTGTACACTTAACGGTTGGCTGCGAAGTCTGTGTATAGTAATCAGAAGTCAAGTTCCGAATCGGCTGTAGCACCAAGGCTTTGCTTTTAATTGGAAATATCTTGCTAAGCTTTTAAAAACGTTTGAAAATGAATATTTTCTCAATTTTTTTTTTAGTTGAAAATAAAACAAATTCAAACTAGGC
Source organism: Wyeomyia smithii (assembly GCF_029784165.1). Lineage (NCBI taxonomy): Eukaryota > Metazoa > Arthropoda > Insecta > Diptera > Culicidae > Wyeomyia > Wyeomyia smithii. The sequence goes on from NC_073695.1 coordinate 22,225,896, forward strand.
CAAAATGCAAACGCCCTTTTTGAAAACTATATTTGAGTCGGAAAAAAACTTTTACATCTGTGAAAAATACCACGCTTATATAAAATAAGTATTTAATTTTTGAATCTTTTTCCTCACTATGTATATGTGTGTCTTCTCTATTTTCTCAAGTTACACTCTCACTAACCTAAAACCTAAGAATTTTCTATTATTTTGCTCTCTGAATTTTGACCTCAATACGTTGGGCAGCTATTCTCCTTAATTTTTACATTATTTTCTATTATCATTAACTCTGCTGCTGTTTTCTTCACATTCATCATTTCTTTAACTATTTTTCGTTTTCAGTGTATTTTTGCCTTTTATTTTCAAAATTTGTTTAAAGTTGTATAGGAGTTTTAATGTTTGCTATATTTTTCCTATTTGTATTTATTCCCTATATGTATATTTTTCCCCTATGTATTTATATTTACTACATTTATTTTACTATTTTTTCCAAGCAAGTCTTCGTGAGACGTATTCATTGGTAGCTCATTTATTGAAGGTATTAGCTTTATTTTATTTCTTTTCTACGATTTGTTCCTTAAACCTATCCCATTATGTTTTGTAATTACCTATTTTCTCCAAGTCTTCTTCACTTTTGTGTTTCTTGTATTTTGAATTTTTGTGTATCTGGTTGTGGGTTTCTTGGATTATATTTGTTTTGCTGTTTGCTTTCATACAAGTAATACTAAACAGACCGTCCTGACAATTTTGAAATCCTCAACGAGCATTTTCAATTGTTATTAAAATGTAGAGATTTTTTCTACGAGAGGACACATTACTTTTCCACAGGTAGTTAGATCATTTTGACTCAAAGCTTTTTTAAACGGTGTATATATTAAAGCAGGTAAAATTTTTGGGAAGTTGTATCTGAAAAACTTTCTTCTCTATTGAAGTGTTGTAAAAAGGGGCCATCCACATACCACGTGGCCAGCTTGGGGGGGGGGGGGGGGAGGTTGTGTGAAGTCCACGGTCCTTACAAAAAAAAAGAATTTATATGGGCATTTGGCCACGGGGGGGAGGGGCGGGGGTCAAAATCGTTAAAAATCTGTCCTCGTGGTATGTGGATGGCCCCAAAGATAGGTGGTAGAAAATTGATTTCATAACTTGAAAAAAATCGTTTACAGCTTTTCTTTCCAATAATAAAAGAAAACTCAATTGGCTAAATTTGCAGTAAACTATTACTTTAGTAAAGATTAAAGTTTTGTTTTTTAAAGAGTTCACTTATTAGAACTTTTTTGAATGTAACGCTTTAGTCAAAGGGGTTTGAATACCTGTGGAACAGTAATGTGTCGAAGTCGACAGTAGTCACAAGCAAAAACAAAGTGTCATTCAAAAAAAAAAATACTCATGGGAAAAGTTCACGTAAACAAACTATTTTTAAAAGATTATTCATATTGTTTTCGTATAGAAACCTTTAATTTTTCTCCTTTTTTGCACTTTATTTTTCTTTTGCGCTTTTTTTGTTACTTTATCTTCTTATATACTTGCTTTTAATTCTCCTCGGCTATCTACTCATTGTTGCTTCTTTTATTTTCTTTACATATTATTCACGTCTTTAATTTCTTCGATTTTGTTTGACTGCTATCACTGTTTTTTGCTCTTATCCCCTTTATATATATCATTATTTTCGGAGTTTATCTACTTTCCATTTTATTAACCGGGTCCACAGTCCAGCAGTCCTCATGACTGCAATGTCACCAACCATGTGATCACTTGCCCCTGAATCCATTATCAGGGGGATCACCTTTCTGGTCGACGCTGTAGGTTTTGCAACCCGTTACTGCCCAATGTCCAAGCCGCGCTCAGCCGTAAACTTCCCTCGTCGATATCCAGCTGGGATAATTCTCTTCAACGGACTCGACGAGCTGGTTGTTGCCACGTTGCGTTCTAATGGGACTTGTTCCCTCTCAGTCCCGCTCATCAGACCAACATTCGCCGAACCCCTGTTCAGCAGGCGATAGCATTTCGTCCACATTCGAAGCACGTTTGGGTCTCCTTATTCCTGGGTTGGTGGTTGGCAGTTCGATGGGCAGCCATCGCCACGTTGGACAGCTCAGGCTGCTCTTCTCTGCCTTCCTCGGCGTCCAAGAACAGGCTCCGAATGTCACCCAGCGACATGTTGGCCAGATCCGCCTGACGCATCACGGCGATGGCATCCAGGATGGTAGTATGCCTCTCCGGGATAGCGACTAGCAGCGTATTCATTTTCTCGCTAGCAGAGATGACGTCACCTGCCCTCTAAATCTCTCGAACGTACCGCTCATGGGCCATGAAGAGCTCCATTAGGACACGGTGGCCCGCTGTCCGCAGGTTATACAACTTGCGCCGAATGTTGAACAGCGCAAGTCGCCCATGCCGTAAATAAACAGAGTCTACCCGGTCCACAATGTGTTTGGCGCACCCACACTCAATCACATGTGCCATGGGGTCAATGTCATCCAACGAAAGCCAGAACACGTTGCCGAACGCTTCCTTGAAGGTGGGGATCATCCCCAATCGTCCGTCTTCCTTGATAGAGGTTACGGTGGCCATTTCCTTCTTCGGGTATTCCACTATCTTCATTACAATCTTAGTATCAGAAAATAGAATTATGACTTAACCATATAATCCTGCGGACTACTGGTGCCTTCCGGTGAAGACCTCGTTTTATGTCTTCACCAAGACCAAAAACAAAATGCAAGATCTAGTAGTAGCAGTACCGCCTAGACTTGCACTCAGTGATACATATTATCACCTGAGTATCAAAAAAGACTATGTACCCCGAACTATATGTTCTCTGGGCCCATAACCTGTTGAATCGACATACTAAATAAGTAGATACCTTTAGTTCTGTCTGATTCCAAAAGTAATTTATTCAGTGTAACTTAGTCTCTTATATCTAAATACCGTACATGGTCCGATAGCGATTGCTAAAGTGAAACACAATATCATTGTTCCGAGTGCTGCTATGGATCTATTTACAGGCCTATACAACTCGCAGCTCGGCTATACAATTTGTCATTCTATTGTTGAATCCTTCCAGATTTCATTAGGCGGTTCAGAAATTGATAATTCAACATTTTGTTGAGAGTGGAATTGTTCGCCAGGTTCGTTCCTTTTACGTTAAGTTTACGAGGAAATTAAGGATTTACTTTCTGAAAAAACGGTAATAGTTAAGGACACCAGAATTTACGGGAACGGTTGGAGGGCTATAATCTTTTAATTTTCCGGTTTGAGCTTTTGGAGTGCACCTGTGTTGACCAGACAATTGTTTTCTGTCTCATTACCAATGAATGAAACGATACGCGAAAGCAACCGCTTCCGAAGTCACAGAATCTCTCACTTCTTGTCGGAAACTCTGCACGAACAAGCATTCTCTTGCAGACTTTTCGCCACACGACGTGATATACCCTGCTGTTTGACGTAGAACGACGTCTTTCAGCAAGTTCGGCTACATAGGGGTGTGAAATTAAAATCTAAAAGCGGAACAGGGAAAAATATGTCCAATTGCCAAAATATTGCCTAATGCCGGTTAATTCTCATCGGCTTTTCTTCGTTGTTGCATCAATTGGCTGGATACTCATTTATGCATCCACCCAAATACTTTGTAAGTTACACTGGTCGACAAAACAAAAAATAAAGTTGCCGTAAGGCTCAAACAAATTGCCATAAAAAAGGTTATAGTTGTGTAACCATTTCTGTGAATTTTGGTGTGCCTATTAACTGCAGAAGTGCGTCCAAAGGTCGCAAAGTAATTGCTCGCCGGGTTCGTTGCTTCTACCTTTACTTACGGGAAATACATTTAAGTCTCTGAAAATGTTATCTTTTTGGGAATATAGTTAGTTAGAAATTTTTCGAAAAATATAGTCCAGCAGGTGGGACTCGAACCCACAATTTCTAATCTCCAGTCAGATGCGCTTTCGTTACACTTTCGCAGAACGTATAACTGGGCCTTGCTAAACACATCATACATCAGTAGAGAGTATTGTTCGGTGTTTGTTTTCATTACTCTCGTGTCACAGTGGAGTTCACTGCATCAGTAAGAGATCGAAAGGCGCCAGTCTACCGCTGTCTTCGCCAACGGCAACATGTTGACGTTTGGATTCGTCATGAAATATTTATCTTTTTTTTTTTTTAATGACTATAATGCAAGTCATTAATGATGACGGAGAGGACTGACATTCCAAGTGGGCGGGACAACGCACTCGGTATTATGAAGAAAGTGAAAAAAGGCATAAAAAGTCAACTGTTCAACCGTCAAGAAACTCGTTATTGATATGGCATCGAGGAGGACATAAGCGGGCCATGGACGAACAGCAGAGGAGCCAACATTAGCCTCCCGTACTATTGCTGTAACCAGGAGAACTAGCCAAGTTCGCTGGGTTCGAAGCTAAAGCTATTACCAACTGAGTTATTTCGTTTCTCCTGCCAAGCACAAATTGCAATTGCTCATTCTCAAGGCAACAAACACGTTCTTGAAGCAATGCTGATTTTTTTTTACCTTGCGAATTATGAGATATGTAGTTATACATTTATATCAAGCGAATAAAAATAGAATAGAAAAAAATGTTTTTCACTAAATGCGATCATGAATCGAGGTAGTTTGCATTATGTTCGGAACTTGTTTGCTGTTGTTGTTGAGTCATTTCATATGCATAATACAAATAAAACAGCTAGGTTAGTGCAACTACATAATATAGAAAGATAGCGACGAGGAAATGGTGGAGAATTTAGAACATTTTCGATCGTTGCTTTTGCGTTTGCGGTCGAAAAAATAACACTAAGAAGAAAAGCGAGACTTGAAAGCTTTTTTCACTATTAGTAACGTTCTGAAAAGTTGCAAAAAGATAATAACTACTACAATTGATTAATTTTGATGCACTGAAAACAAGACGCCACACCGTCCGCTACGGATTGCTGCAATCAAATGAGCGTGTGTTGCATCAAAAACCATACAAACATAAAATCTTCGCCTGCTGCGCTGCGGCAAGTGTGCTTGCTACTGGTTAATCTGGTTTTCAGTAAATCATCTTTCTGCTACAGTGATCGGATCAACAATGCATTGCTAGCTTTTATATGCGTCAATTATACGGCGTGTCGCTGTGCACTCGAGCGAACAAGGTAACAACAACAACAACAACGAGGCTAGTTTTATTTCTAGTTAATTGATATAACACGTATTAATCAGTTAGTTATGATCTAATTCTGAATATTTTGTACTAAACGATTCAAAACATATTTTCCAATTTGCCAAATTGAAGGAAAAATAATCGAAAACTCTTTCGTGATTTTTCAATTCTGAAGGCACAGAACAGACAGCACCGAATTTATAGATTCACATTTAAATTTATGCCCCACTTTGCTCAAACTAGTTAACGTATGGGAATGTTAGAAACGCACGGTTTCACGAATGAACAAATTGAGCTGAACCAAATGCAATGGATGAACGCTTCTATAGTTATCGCAAGCTACATGCGAACCGCCTGATTCAATAGAACGGGATTACATGATCCAAATACAAACTATGAGAACACAAATTATCCCAAAAACCATCTGCCGCAGCATCATCATAACCTCGCCAATCAGTGCAAAATAGCCGGGCATATTATTTCGTTCGTTTCGATTGCGGCCACCGAAAACCGGTCCACAACGCAGATTCAGCTATTTTCAACTTATCCGCTCGAAAAAACACACCAGGCCGGCAGGCAACCTTCCAATAGTGAGCCTTTGCGGCGTTGCGGGAACGGGTAGAAGCAAAAATGGATTATTGTTTGAATTGCACTTCCTCCGCCAACGAGCACTTCACTTGAGTAGGATTCATTTTTATAGAAATGCTTTCATTCCGAACAGAAATGGGATAACTTTTTCCGCACCCCCATCCGCATCCCATCCTGTTGCTGTCGCTACTGCCTGCCACTGGTTTTATTTTACAACTGATGATGCACCATTACAGTGGCACCCAGCATCACACTCACTCAGGCACTGATAAGAATTGTACGGGAATGGAAAAGAGTTTCATTGGTTATGATGCCTGCCTATACACTTGAAAGAACCGCACCAATCCAATCCAAAACAATAAATCGGAAAAGTCGGCAGCTTTCAGTTTCTGGCTGGCAGCGCAAGCTTTTTCTTCTTACTCTGTCACGTGGAGAGTTTGGCGCGCGGGAGTGGCTGCCGCAGAAATTCATCAATTGTTGGCTCGCACTGTTTTTTGGCTCATTCCGTCGTCGTCGTCGTCGTCTAATAAAGTGGAAACTGCCAAGTCTGACAGTGAATTTATAACTTTGGAAGAGCAGTGATGTATGCAGGGTGATGCAACACTAATCAGCAGTATTTTGATAATTTTTCTACTATTATAATTGACCTTCCTATGATATCGCGCTAGGGAATTTTCAATTACTGTCAGTGACACAGAGTTAAACCGGTCCCATTTTGCTCAGGTCAGGCCATAACTCACACCACCGAGCGTTCCAGTTTTTGCGTGTCAGTGTGTCAGCATCATTATCTCAAGTGTTACATCATCATCAACATCTTGACCGCCACGTGATATCTGTATGCGAGGCACTCGTTCGTTGCACAGTTTCATCCGCTCATTCATTTAGCAGGGATAATCCCACGACTAACGATGGAGAGTGCTGGCAACTTTGAAGGACAGTGCCGGTGTGGGTGTTTTTCTAGCACTATATACAAATTAAAGAGGTTTAGTATTTCGCTTGCTTGAATTTGTACCATCATTAGAGTTTGCAGTATTTTTGTGCAGTAATCTTCTCCTGGTTATTTAGATTAATCTATGACAATTATTCGTTATACGTCTAGTGTAATATTGGAAGATGAAGCATTTGCCGCCACGTTTACTGAACCACTCTGATCCCGGTATCGTCGTCCGTCTGGCCGATATCACGCAAAGATAACCAGCGGATGGACAGTCCGGATCGGCACCATTCCCAGGGTTTATCGTTCCTAGAAATATTATGCGTTTCACTGTTCAGTGCTTTGCTGACCCATTTAAACCTCGTTTGCCGGTGAATTTACCGTTGTGTCATCGTCATCATCTACTTAGTCTCTAGCTATCTCTATATCAGTCCATGTCGCTTCTAATATGCTTGCGTCTGGGATGGTAGGTGCCAGTGCGTAAGTCGATAGCGTAAGTAGCGAGCCACAATTATGTGACACTGCCTGGGGAGCATGTCCTTGGTTTCTCCTATGGACGTTGGAATTACGGCGACGACGAAGATACAGTCCTGTATAATTATCTTCATCTGAAGCTACTTTGAGCCTCTGCCGTCTTGTTGGGCTCTGTCTGCTAGCAGCCTAGTTAAGCTTTCGGCTGCCTAAGCTTCCGATGGCCGATACGGATAGTACAGCAAATGTTGGATGGTGTGGAACCACATTAACAGTGTGCGAAATTAGCGCAATTTTCATTTACTGTGGAACCTGGATTACGAATGTGTGCCAGCTATAAAGCAACGTTTGTTGAGCGTATTACCATGCTTTCGTTCAATGTAGGGTATGTAGTATAGAATCAGCCTGTGAATGTTGATTAGTCCATAAAATAAATAAATTGTTTAGAATTTTTTTACAATTGTTCACCTATTGCTACGCACATACAGGGTGCAACGTAACATCTCTTATCGGAACTCATAAAAAGTAGCAGATTTCGTGAATGCAAATGCACTTATCTAGCCGCTCGGAAGAGTAGCAAAGAAGACCTAAAGTGCCTGAAACCGCATGCTTATCTGTGAGGATCAGCCCCGAGTTGTCTGGCTCTCCATCTCACGTCCGATTATATAAAGTGACCACCATGGCTACAGCTTACACTCGCCCCCAGTCCGTCTGTCCGTTTTCCGCTCCGTTAGAAGTTGCAGTAAAACTTGCTTTCCGCCGTCCTGTTTAACCTATTGCAACTCAGCCAACACAGCCAGGAAGTCCATATTTTCATACTGCGCGAATTTCATACACACACACTCACATTCACACTGACATCGGAGCAATTTTCTAGTTCCGTTTAAGTCAAAAAGAAAAAAAAATCGCAAAGATACTACCAGCGTGCCAGAATAGAGATACCATAAATTACGTCCATAATAATTTTCGTGCCGCCCGTTTCGACGGACTCTCGGCTCCCGTTCCCGTCGTCAAACGATGAACGACCGAGTTTTTGCAACGCTGAATCCGTCGACCTCCTTGCGCAGCAGTATGTGCACTGTTGGAACTCTGTACTAGAGAATAGAGAATTCGAAGCGCGTTCCATTTCCGATGGCCATTTTCGTTCCGCTTTTCTCGTTATGCAGATGGCTTTCGTTGCAGTCGCCGCCGATAGTAGAGTAGGTCCTGGTCTGGAAGCGGCGCTATCCTCTAGTATCTCACTCATTATTCAAATGGCGTACGTGATTCCAATATAATTTCTTTTTGTGATTCAATTTTATCCTCCCGTACGGTCCCAGCGGTGGGTGGATGGAAAAGTACACCAGGGAAGGAGGAAGCACATTGTTGCGACTCGGTGTCAGTATCCGCAAGCGATTTCAAGTAACACCTTCTCATAATTGACACACTATTGAAGTCGACTGTCTCGTAATTGGCAGCAGAAAGCTGTAAGTGACAGCTGGAGTTAGTTTATGTTGTCCGTAATAATCGGGGCGATACTTGATAGGAAATGTGGGTAAAAATAAAAGGTGGAAGCTGTGCTGTGAACTGTACGGATGGTAATAAATTATTCTACAGCTGATTTATATGTTCGCTGTTTTTCAAATATTTGCCAGTCACCAAACAATACTGAGTATATGTATAACGTACGAAAAGTACGAATGCGATACATAATAGGTTATTGCAAAAGCAGGGTTATCAGTTTGGTATAATTAGAAACGCACCTGGCCGCAGATTAAAAGTTGTGAACTATTCTTTTCGAAATGTCTAATATCCTATTTGAAGTTAATTTATTTTCCTATCGTCAACCCTATATTGCCTAAAATAAAAATTGAAAAGATATTTGCAAGTGAGAAAAAAAAAGATGGCGGACAGTTAACTCTTTTGCTTTACTCCTAGTTCAAGTCTTTTTATTTTCATCTATTTCCTGCTTTAGAAAAATTGTACTCGTGTCGTGACCTTTATTCTGTGATTTTGAAGTAAGTGATTCCCAAGTAAATCAAAAAAAGTTGAAGAGGTTGTTTATAAGACACAACCGCAAGGTTAATGTAGAATTGCGACAGCCTATCTCATATCAATGTGTTTCTTGCAAAAGGTTTGGAAATACGATCGATATATTTTTTATGTTGACCTTGTTGACATACATTCTGAAGTCATTTCAGCTACACAGTGATGATTCTACACTGAGCGGATTTTGTTGACAGTTTCAAAATAAACTAAACTTTATTGTATTTCACATTAAACGTAACAAAGCAAAGCAAAGCCTTGAGTGCATTAAATATAACACCTTTGAACAATGGTCCAGAAAGCAAATTTGGAGGAAATTTGGGTCAAGAGCTCTATAGCAATATTTAAGAATATTAACTTTCTTCTTCAAAGCTGTTACATATGATAAAGCGCTTATAGAAAAATTATCAAAAATTAGGGTGAGCCAAATTTTCGTTGAAATCAAGTATCTAACTTTTTTATCTTTGTTCTACAATGTTATAGCTCCGTTGGGTGTAAGTAACTTCGTACTTGTAAGTTTTTCTGAAACAACCGATTTATGTTAAAAAATACTACAAGGTATACAGCCCTGAGGTTGTATGAAATGGTTACGTAGGAATAAATGTAGTCATTATATGCTGCGATAAACTGTTCATAGGCAACACTACCGTTTTTATTTGATGGTCGTTATTGTGAAACTAACGATGCATGAATACATGAAAATTTTACACTAGTAGTAGTTGCGAAAATTCTCATAACTCTCATCTTCAAGCATCTATAGCTCTGAAAAGAACTGATTCCATAATCTTCAGCTCGAAATGTGTGCTATAGAGCGTTGATGATCGCACCACCACCGGTAGTATTGAGTACACTAAGGTCGCTTTTTACGCGGTTTTTTTACGCGGATTCCGGAATTTACGCGTTTTTTTTACGCGGATTCCGGAATTTACGCGGTTTTTTTTACGCGGATTCCGGAATTTACGCAGTTTTTTTCACGCGGATTCCGGAATTTACGCGGCACGTATCCCCCGCGTAAAAAGCGACTTTAGTGTATTGTGTTGCGCGCATAAAATTTGCTCTCCGCTGTGCCCTCCAGTAGCTGTGCCAGCAAAATATCCTGCAGCGTACGATGGTAACTGTTGCTGCCGTATGCAAAATAAAGGTAACATGCTCCGCGGTGCCTGGAAGTTGACTCGTATGCAGTTCTCGTTCCTCAATGTCGCGTACCTTCAACAGCTGCACTGAACTCGCTATTGTGTAACAAACTAAACTGAAGCTGATTTTCTACACGGAGTCTTTGTATCGAGTTCAGAGTAGATTTTTGCCATTAAGGCGTGGCCACTCAGCTTGGAGAAAGAGGAACAAACCAAAATACTTTGTTGAGTCAAAATATGTAGGTAGTGGAATTTATTTCGTCCATTTTATTGTTATTCGTTCTCGGGAAGCAAGCCAATAGCGAGGGAAATGTATGGGAAAGCTTGACCTTGGAACTTTTCACCTTTTTTCACACTTAACCGTTATGTACTCGGCAGGGTACCCGGGTACCTTTTTAGACTTTATTGCTTCAAAAACCAAGGATAACGTCAACTTAGACAGCTGAAACTTATGGAATGCTCCTAACTAGTGGAAATAAACCATTTTCCATCATTAGTCTGTTTGTAGAAACAAGGGGGGTCGAAGGGGGGGGGGCTTCGAAATTTTTTACCACGTAAGTAGTCGGCAGGGTACCCGGGTACCCACAAAATGAAATGCTTCTTGCTTATTAATTTCTTGACCGATTTTCGATCTTGGCCTATCAAAAGATTGGAAAATCTGTCTACTTTCATAATCTGGAATCGACATGAACCTGTAACCACATCTGGTTCCTGTAAATCCGGATCTACGGGAGCATGTTCCGGTGAGACAAATAAGTACAATTGTCAATAAAACCGAACAACGTTGGTATCAAAATTCTTGAAATCACTCCAAGAATCGATCCACATCCATTTCGAGTCCAACTGATGAGTTGTCCTCAAAATGGTCGCACCGGAGCAGATTTCCGTGGGGCCCTATATGGCCACCAACATGATTGGATAGAAACCCTAGCAATAAGCATATGAGCAAGTTATTGGTAAAGAACTCGGATCAACAACTGCAGCTGATACATCTACCTCGGTCAAACGAGACTCAACTGGAAGAGTCCCACGAGCTGGCGTCTGCCACATTTGCAAAAATTTGGACAATAAACGCAGGAAGACAAGGAAGACGTGTACAGCATGCTGCAAGCCAATATGCAACGAGCACAGCAAGGACATTTGCAACGATTGCTAATTTTGTTATTTGTTATTTTTTTTATTCATATTACTAAGTTTTCACACGATTTTCAATGGGCCAGAAAACTCTAAATAAAAATATAAAGCTTTTATCATTACTGAACTGAAACAGCTTCGAATAAGTTTTCGAAATAGCCTCCTGGAGACAAATTGACAGATGAACTCAAAAAAGATTCCTGGAGTGATTTCAGGAATTTTGATATACATATTGCTAGGGTTTCTATCCACTCATGTTGGTGGCCATATAGGGCCCCACAGGAATCTGCTCCAGAGTGGTCATTTCAAAGATAACTCGGAAAATGGACTCAGAATTTATAAAAGTCAACTTTTGGAGTGATTTCATGGATTCCGACACCAATATTGTTTGGTTTTATTGCCAATTGTTAAAAATTGTCTCGCATCTTGAACCTGGCCCCGGAGATCCGGATTTGCAGGAACCATATGGGAACCAATGGCTCTTTAGGTCCCGTATACTAAAAATAGACAAATTTTCTAATCTTTTGACGGGTCAAGATTGAAAATCGGTCAAGAATTTAAGAGGTAAGAAGCATTTCATTTTGGTGGGTACCCGGGTACCCTGTCGAGTACTTACGGGTGTTAAAATTGCCGAGTACATAACGGTTAAGCAGTAAAGCAACAATGTTAAACATTATATCAAACAATTGTTACACATTTTATCTATCCACCAAACCACCACATATAAATGACTGAGATGCATTAAGTCGTTCGCTTGCTATAATCGTTTGAAATCTGACGCAACATTTGCCAGTTTCATTTTCAATTTCACAAAGTGTAATCTAGTATAGAAAACAAAGACGTAGTCATACGTCAAAATAAATTTTGCGCTCTAACTCTTTAATTTCAATTTTCACCTTGAAACTGTCTTTAAACGACTTTTTGGACTTTTTAAGAGAAACAATTTGCAATGCTGACATCGTTAATATCTCAATTCTACTCAAAGTGATTAATGTTTTTCATCGAAAAATATGCGTTTTTCATTTGTTTGTCATTCTTTTCAGGGTGAACATAAAAAATATATTTTAGTCTCAATTTAAAGGGAATATTTGACTCTATAAATGGGTAAATTTTCAAAAATATATTATTTTTCAAATTCGAGTAATTTCAATTTAAAAACATGACAAAAAATTCAATAGTTTCTTATATTTTGCATATAAAAGGGCAAAGATTTTTTTTTGGTTTTTTTTTTTAACTATAAGTAATTACCTTTAATTTGATCCAATAAGATCCAAAATCGCTCAACTGGTCCAAAAGTTATCAATTTTTGAAAACAAAATACATCGCATAAAGCCGTTTTTCATGGTCACCCTATTTTGAAGCTAGTCCCCCTAACGACCCAAAGAAAAAATTCCGGTTTGATTATTGTCAACATACATCCATCCCTGCAATTTTGAGCACAATTGAAGAACTTTCCGTGACCAATTCCGAAATAGGGTTACCATAAAAAAACGGCTGTATTCGATGTATCTTATTTTCACAAATTCATAACTTTTGAACCTGTTAATCGATTTTGGATCTTTTTGGATCAAATTAAAGGTAATTATTTCTAGTTTGCGGAAAAAATACCAAAAAAATAAACATGTGTTTTTTGTATGCATAACATATAAAATTATTGAAATTTTTGTCATGTTGTTAAATGAAATATACTCGAATTTGACAAATAACATATTTTTGAAAATTTCTCCATTTATAGAGTCAAATGTGCCCTTTTTGGGACCAAGAGATATTTTTTATGTTTGCCCCAAAAAGAATGAAAAACGAATGAAAAATGCATATTTTTTTATGAAAAACATTTATAAATTTGAGTAGAATTGAAATATTAACGATGTCAGCATTGTAAACTGTTTCTCCTAAAATGCCCTAAAACCGTTCAAAGATAGTTTCAAAAATTAAAGTGTGAGGGCGCAAAATGTGTATCTTTTTTAATGTAAATCGGTTGTCTTCGGGAATAGAGAAAAACTTTTTTTACAAAAGTTACTTAAAACTAACGGAGCTATAACATTGTAGAACAACTTTTCTTTCTATCTTCAAAGATAAAAAAGTTAGATACTTGATTTCATCAAAAATTTGGGTCACCCTAATTTTTGATAATTTTTCTATAAGCGTTTTATCATATGTAACAACTTTGTAGAAGAAAGTATTCTCTAAAATATTGCTATAGAGCTCTAGACCCAATTTTCCACCTAAATTTAGATTCTGGAGCATTGTGATGATCTACGCTTATTTGTCCCACTAGATGTTTTCTATCAAATTCGTCTCACTAAACATTTATTCTCATATGTTTTCACTATATGAGAAATGCTACGGAGCACTATTCCTCACATTATTCGGCTTCATCGGATCTCTAGAAATTCGGTACTAAGAATTCGCGTTCACTTTGTCTGACCATTCAAACGTAACACGCTCATGTGAGGCGAATGCCGAATTAGGCAAAGCCTCTTTAAAAACGAAAAAAAACACGCTGATGTCTTTGTTAGGTATACTTCAAACCTTGTGGGCTGGTTTGTCATCTGAATGCATTACTTTGGTGAGCATAAGGCTTTGGTTTTCACAAAACTGGAAGCATGTCTGTATGTCGACGATGCTTTCCACACAGAAAGGAGACCCAAAATCTAGCACTAATCGGATATACTACACGCTGCTACTTAGTTAGGACCATCCGAGTGGCCATCCACTAGTAAACTGATTGGTTTGACTAGAAGCAGGATTTTTTAAAATCCAAGCACTGCACTCTCGGTTCACTAGTTATAATATTCTGTCGACCGTGTTAGTGAAAGTGAGCACTAAACGACCAATCAGATCAATCGAAATCTGTGTTTCAACAAAGCTTGACCATTTGCAATAGTGTAGGATTCGCATATTTAAGGCTGGACAATTTTCAAGGCTAAATTATGCGTTTTTGTGTCGTATGGGAGCAGATAACAGAAGATGCAGCACTCAGTTACGCTACTGGTGGTGTTGAGACATGGATATGAAGTCGAATTTGCAACCGTCTTTGTCATGATGTTTCAACATTCAGAATGAAGTGTGACGAATCAACAAGAAAATTTTGACTTTTCAATTAAGTATTGAATTCATCTTCCGAAGGACAATTTGTTTTTCAATTTGATATCGGGTATGATGCTAATCGCATCCCCGACAGTGGAAATAACGCACTCTTCTGATAATGCACTGCGCTGCAACTTGGTTAGGACCGTGATATCCACAAGTAAACTGATTGGTTTGACCAGAAGCAGGTTCTAGCTATGCATTCTCGGTTAACTAGATATAATATTCTGTCGACCTTGACAGGAAAAGTAAGCATTAAACAACCAATCAGCGGTCGCATTACGGTCGTTACAACAAGACTTGGCAATTTTCAATAGTACAATAGTTCTAAAAATCTAACTACACTTTGCATTTGAGCGAGTGCATAGATGATTTTCCAATCAAATGCTTTGAGAATCATGGAAATCTACTGGAACTGGAAACAGACTATGTTTTAAACATTTGACGCTCTCAATGTTTTCGGTTTTGACGTGGTACTACGTCTTTGTTTACTATACTGGCAAATATTGCGTCAAATTTCAAACGTTAATAACAGCATAACCACATGATGGATAACAATAACCAATATGTTGTTGGATAGATAAAGTGTTGAACAATTTTGTAATATGCTAGTTATCACTCTAATTTCATTGCTAAGCGGTAAAATTGATAAAAAGTTTCAATGACAAATTTACGCGAATAATGAACCAACTACATGCGAGCATTCCTAGCACAGACGACGTGAATGGACACCCCGTGATATTCTCTGTATCAATATCGATATGAAAATTCACAGAGTCTCCTCGTCCCAATTGGTCAATTTATTTTTGCTTCCATGAGCTAAGACTAATATGATTTCTCGAAGGTAAAAGTTTTCCGAAAAGTTTGAAACAATCACCATTCTTGAGAAATTTCTAAACCTGCTTTCAGAACCTAAAAATAACTGATGTCTTGAAAGAAAACATGCCGGTAAAAGCAACAGTACCAATGGAGTAAAGAATCGCAGGTCTCTCGTCGTCTATGATTGCAGCGGTACTCTTCTATTCGTACATTTCAGCGGTAAATTTCTATTCGTACTGCAGCGGCACTATTCGTATTGCAGTGCACACTGGGCCAGAAATGGAATCTAGCGGAACGAAATTAATAGCGCTCTCAGAGTTTGACCAATCGGTTTCCAGTCTTCTACAAAGTTTCTTGGTATAGTTAGGGCTTTATTTTGGATGTTTGAATTAGTTCGGAAATTAGCCGCAAAGGTGGCGTTGCGATGCCAACTTCTTTCTCTTACACGCTAGAGCTTTGCGGTATTCGACAAAGTTGTAGATCTCTAAATTCCATGAAACTTTACGGAATATACAAAATATCTAACTCTTCAAGTTTCAGAGCTTTACGAGTTTTCATAAATTTTGTCTGATTTTCACGTTTTATTGTGATAATTTTGTGAGTTCACTCGAATTAATTTCTTACAAATTTTTTCTCGGCAGAAATTGAATGAATACGTCGTTTTCGTCCGAGTACAGAAGTTTTTGAAGTACTTAAGTGAAAATATTACACAAAATTTGGAAAAAAAATACATAATTTTGTGAAGTAGATACCTCAGCGGGTAGCAAGTATTAGCAAACCATGATTTTTTCTAAAAATTGTCCATCAAAAAATCCTCATTTTCTGAAATTTTGAAAGAGGTGTTTTTTGGTGTTTTTGTGATATTTCAGTTTGAATATAACCATAGGTTTCATGTAAAAATACAATTACTATGTATTTATTGCATGGAATATACGGTCCAGTACTCTGATACTCTAACCTACCTACTTGCAGTCTTCAGCAAAGTTTCTCAGTGTAATAAGAACTTCAACTTGACGCTCAGTTTAGTTCGCGATTTGGCCGCAGAGATGGCGCTTCGACACCAACTTTTTATTCTTACACGCTAGAGCTCTGCAGTTTTCGACAAAGTTTTAGATTAGAAAATTTTCTGTAACTTCGTAGAAGAAACAAAATTTCTGTCTCTCAATTTTTTTTAGAAATGTACAAGTTTTTGAAGAATTTGTTTGAGTTTTACTTTTTTGTAATAGTTTTGTGATTCGAAACACTAAAATCACCAAAGAATATGCAATTTTCTGAATCAGCATACGTTTTCGGTTTAAGTAAGCGTCGAGTTTTCATTAGTAAAGCTAGGCTTATTGAGAGTAGATCCGTTGCTATTGGAATAAATGTTACTTTGTTTGTTTCGTAGCCAATCATTGTAACTTTTTTCTTGTTGCTCGAATGTCTAGCTAATGTACAGCTAATTCCAGCTGTTTCAATGAGGGCTGAGAAACGATTTTATCACGAGTTTGTAGTTTTTCCTTTTTATACTACGTATCGAAACCGAATGATTCATTAGCGATACGACTCATCAACGGAGCGATGTGAAGATGGTTCATACCATGCGATTTCTGCGATAAACCACCTTTTTCTCATTGTAATTGCTAACAGCGCTGTGTGCGTTAGTGATCTATTAACCCTCTCCCGCTCACAAGGTTTATAATTAAAATTTATAGCTTCACGAGAAAATTCAAGTTGAACACTTTGTAGACTAACTAAAATTACCGTCAACTGTAGTATTTTGAAGAAAATGCCCAGTGATGCTCTGAGGCAGCATATAAAAGTTTATGGAACAATCGTAAGCACAACAAACTATTTTATGTCAAGATATAATGATTATAATTCTTGGTGCTCTAGAGTCACCATGAGCGGGAAAGGGTTAATACACAAAAAAGGCTATCTGCTGCTTCGTAATGATGATCTCAAAGATATGGGTGAGACTCAAACTTCATCTTATTACGCGAACGAACGCGCTCACCCAAAATCGCCTGCATCGATTTGCTTCTGAGAAGACATTGAATAAGAAGTTCAAATAAATACAAATTTACAGTGTCATGCAGCTTCTGTTGATCGTTCTACCATCAGCATCATATGGCTCAGAAAACATATTTGTGTGTTGTGCTATTCTACCAAGTCTGAGTTACAATAAATCACGGGTTAACCTGGCATTTGCATTAAAGCTTCAACTTCATCAGTTACCAACCGTAATCCGTTGACGTTTGCGGAGTTGTACAAACCTATGCTGGATGAAACCTTAATCCACGGGATTCAACTTTGTGTCGTGTTGCTCACGTTCATATTTCTGCCACAGTCAGTCAACAGTGAACCGACGACAGCGAGCACATGAACCCCGTCGCGGGTCCCCTTAATAAATGCTTTCCGAACGCTCCATTTCACACTTTATTGTTTAAGGCTGTCATCGTCACATTGCAGCGTTCGTTTTTTTTTTTTTTTTTCGCGTTCCATATGTACTGTGCCATATGCAGTCCTGCAATCATGGCGAATTGAACTGACTGACGGTGTTTTTTTTTCTACTGTTCCTTCTCTGTTTCTCACTCGGTGCACGGCACTTCATCAAGAGCACGAAGTGCAGCAACCATAAGCTTTTCATATCACGCCTTCAACGCTCGAACTCATACGGCATTATCCGTTGGCAGATATGGGCTAAATAATTCTCCCCTTTCTCTGCCATTAGCAGTGAACCCCGTATGGGGTGTAGCATTCACTAAAGCTGGGCTGAAAAGGACAGCCGCTCTTCGAACGCCATTAATCACCGTGAAAGGGATAATTCAAGCATCTCCCTGCCATACTTTTTTCCCTGTTAGCGAAACTTATCCTGTAGCTTGCTGAGACTACTCTGCGCTGGTTTCTCTTTTTCTCCATCCAATTGGCAACGATACGTATGAGTGTATGTGTGCATGGAAAATGTATGTAAGGCAGGGTGTTAAGCAATAAATAAACTTACGCTGGACCAGTTATCCGTGATCCGTTTTGGGGCTTCGCCTGATATCAGCAGCTAGGATTAACTGGACAGGAGTTTTTGAATTACTCCGAACGAAGCTCATTTCGCCTTCCGGGTTGATCATTCCACCCTACACTGCGATGAACAGGCAGAAAATTCGATCGGGTGGCTGGTTTGCATCATTAGGATTTCTTGCCCCTCGGTCTTGCGGTTTCGACAAAGAAGAAATCACTCACCATTGCTTGCGGGATGAAAAATATAGTCATCGCTGCACGTGTTCCTTCAAGTGATTTGATGGATTGTGCCGCAGAACACACTGCGGCGGGACATGGAATCCGATGAAAGTCAGACAATGCGCAGCATGATGCAGTTTGGCCCAATTGTTCAAAGTAAGCTTCTGCATATATGCACGCAGAGAGAAAAAGCTGACCTTTTCTCTAGCGTAAGAAAAATGATTATGCGAAAACACTTGCCACAGTGGACTAAAAAGAATAATGGAACTTTTTCGCCCTTCTGTGCCCTCACATGGGGTAAGCGAGATACCAATTCCCGGGGTGAACTATATTTTCATATCTACATATGAATGGAATGCCGTTTTGCAGACTTCGTTATCGCTTTTAGATACAATTTGGCTCAGTTTCAGTTTGCAACCATTGCATTTCGAAACATCCATGCTTGCTTTTATATGTTTACATAAGTGGCACTATAGTTTTCATAGCCTTACTCAGGCTTAAGTAGATCATGAGATTTGAAATTGTTTTGTGTTTCACAAATTCATTTCGCTTTAAAAACAAACTTCATTTTATAACTTTTCAGCTCTCCTAATTATAGTTACTCAAGCAGATTTGTACCATCGTTTATTGAATCCTAGGAGCTAAAGTACCTTTTCCAAAAATGGAAGCAGAGTGCCTTTGTTCATGCACAGACAATTCATTCATTAGCATTCTTTCCAAGTGCTCTTGGATACTTGTACCTCAGGAGAAAAGTTTTCTATTTGTAATATCCAGCCGAATTCTGACGGTTTCGCTTATCGAAAATGTTGTTTACTTTTTATTCTTTTGAAATGACAAAAAAAAAATTGTTTCGGTTTAGATTCTTATTGTACTTTTAATTCTATTGCTTGGTGAAAGAAATGGTTTCGATAGGGAAGAAAGTGAAACGAGAATTTAAAGTGAAGCATACTATATCCCATCAATGCGTTTAGGAGAGCTTTTTGAGTTCGTTTTTTTCTCTGTGTTTCACCGAACAACTGAACAGAGTTACATGATTTTGATGTCCACATAATGCGTTATTCTTGCTCTTCATCCTGAAAATACTAAAGAAAATATAAAGTTTGTTATCAAAATAGGGGTTTTTTAGTTCGACTGAGAAAGAGTAACGTAAATGAAAATCAAAGCAGGTTTTTTCTTTATATCTGTCTTATCCTCCTGTCTTCCTTTGCCTTCTCTCTTTATCTTACTTTTACAATATTTATTTCACTCTCTTTCTCTTTCTTAAATACTTCTTATCTTTTAAAATCCTCTACTTTTTTTTTTCATTTCACTTTTCCCCTTTTTACACTTTTTTTTTCTTTTCATCTCTAATATAATTTCTGTCCTTCACTGTTATTTTGTGCTGGTTTTTTTGCACAGTTAGCAATTCTATTGATTGCATATTGATTTAGGAGTACATTCAAACGTTCAAAAGTGGTTATTAGTGCTCTCAGGGCACATCCAATCGGTTTTCGGTCTTCTACAAAGTTGCTTGGTGTAGTTGAGACCAGGCTTCGGAACATTGTTGACATTGTTCTCTGGTTTTACTCTACCAACCTCATGAAAAATGTTCATGAGAGCTCACATACAACTAAAGTTTACACAGGCAACGAAGCTGTCTAGTGTTGCACATGATAGCTCATACGCATATATTTTGTTTGTTCAAACATGACAGCCTAGTTTTGTTCATTTTGAGGATCTCCTGTTGGTTTGGCCTGCGCTGTTGACAGCCTGCAGAACGACTGCAGTTATCATCGATGATATTGGACTCGCACTCCTTCGTTTCTCCTTTTTCTCAGGCCGATGTAGCGATGAACACGAAGCAAATCTTTTCATATATTTTTCCTTTGTTGATATTATTAGCACAAAAAAACGTGTTTCGCACTACCCCGCTTGCATCGGCCTTACTCTCGTGAATCACCTGACAGCCCGCTCGGATTTGTGCCGAAGTATTTTGCGCTGTAAAGGTTATCGTTAGCAACAGCTTGGGAGAACCAATGTTCCCAAGGAAATGAAGAATAACAGCCCGTTTGTCATTGCATGTGTGTGCTATCGTCAGTAGCTGTCGGACTGTGTACCGAACGTGTGGGAAACAGGGAGAGCTTTGCAGTACAATGAGAGCTGAATTAGTTTAAAATTTGCTGTCACGGAGAGACAGTCATTTTAGGAAGCCTGGTTGGAGCTTTAATTTGAATGCTGCAATACCAACTTATTTCTCTTCCACTCTAGAGCTTTTTGGTTCATGACAAAATTTGTTTTCCTGGTTTTAGAAAAACAAAAATGTGTATTTCTAAAATTTGAAGAGACAGTATGGATTAGGTACCTCCGTATGGACAAAATTAAAAAAAAAAAAAGGATATCTATCTCTGAGCTGACATTTTCTTTTCAGAATTCAAGCATTGGAAAAACGTCGAAGAATTTTGCTATTTTTGTTGAAAAAAACGTTGGCACTAGTGTATGCAACTAGTGACATAACAATTATTTTCGGAAATTTTTTTATCTTATCATTATGTTTTCAAATGCCGTGAATATGATGCTTTTCGTACTTTTTATTGAAAAATCAAAAATCGTTTCGATTCTGTACATCTCCGCACCAAAATAACTTTTTTTTCCACCCACGCCCAAGTCTTTAAGAGACTGCACAACCTGGAAAAGCTAGTACTAATCCCCATCTTTCGAGTGAAGACTGTTATTTTTGCAGCTTTCGAGAAATATAGTAGGCTTCTAAAATCACATCAGAGAAATTTATTTGGTATTTTTCGATTTTTAGAAACTTTAAGAATGTCTGTGTCATCTCCCAGATGGTCTCGAGGTACGATACTGGCCTAACAAGCCAGTCGTCGTATGTTCGAGTCTCGGCTCGGGAAATACTGTTAGTGTCAGTAGGATCGTAGCGCTAGCCCCGCAATTGTCCTGACACTAAACAGTCGGCTGCGAAGTCTGTGTATAAATAAACAGAAGGTCAAGTTCCGAATCGGAATGTAGCACCAAGGCTTTGCTTTGCTTTTAAGAATGTCTGTGTATAAAACTACCTGTATGTGGTCGAGTTTCAAGAGATAGAACCAAAGTGTCTTGAGCAAAGTTTTTCTACATAAGATTGTCTACAACTTTGCTGAAGACTTTGTTTTGATTTGATAGGTAAATAAAAAAATAAAAATTTTATCTCACTTTTAGGTTAATCAATCAAATTTTATTTGCATCAAAAGATGCCCCTTATAAAAACTTTGTCGAATACACTATAGCATTTAAATGACACCTTTATCCTCAAAAGGCTGACGATTACGTTTTTTTAAACCACTGTGCAGCGTGTCGTCCTTTTTGTAGATGAGGTAGTCGACTAATCCCGGTGAATGACCCATTGCAGCGCTCTCTCCCATGTTTAAAGAGCTTGCTCAGCAGTCCGTCTTTGCCCGCGGCTTTGTTGTTTTTTTGTGTTCCGATCTTACAAAGAACTTCATGAACATCGGGGGCCGGTACTCGGTCATCTGTTACTGGTGCTCCTAGATCTGTTCCTGCTCCGCTTCTGTTTACTGTATCGCCTTTCAAGTGTCCATCAAAGTTCTCCTTCCAAAAGACAATGGCATCATCCCCCTTCCCCACTCCCAACCCAACGCCCCTCCTCCCCCTAAGTTGTTCACGTGGAATGTAGACGGCCTCGAACATAAATATTTTCGCAACTGGAATGTTTCCTAATGATTGAATGACAAATTATGAAAAAAAATCTTTAAGCTTTTAAAATATAATTCAATACATAATTGCAGATGAAGAAAAAAAATACACAATTTTTCTCAAATATGAAAGTATATGTCGAATGTCCAGTAAAGGTTTCGTAAATAACAAACTATTCACTACTATGCATGGAAACTTTCCTATGGTCGCCATATATTAGGCGTAACGCAAAAAACTAAGCAAAGTCATGATAATATAACATGCGCATACACCGTGGGCTGTTCAATTTCCGTAGTTCTACGTCTATGATGCGGTTGTCTCTTAGATACAACCAAATACTTTTTATTAGTTCATTACTCGAGTTTTCTTTTTCTAAGGGCTTGTGCCTCCTGTTACGACCGCAAGGTTGAAGTAGTACTATATAAGGTTGTTTGTTACATAACTTGCACTGCACCTACAACAATAACTTTTATACAACAGTAATAAAATACCTCTCTGAAAATAATGCGATGGCATTGACAAGATTTTAAACGGCATCCGGGCTCGGTTTACGGTCATTTTGACATTCATGATGTTGACTTCCGATTTCTGGAAAATACCCATAGAAAATACAAACTTATATGAGTATTGCCGGAACATCCAAGTGATACTCATAAGCTGTAAATCGACCCCAGTTGCCATTTAAAACTTTTCAGGGGTACATAATTTGCCGAGAGCTATTTTATTAGTGCTGGAGAGAAGTTATTAACATTGATGTGAGACAGTCTATCGTAATATTAGCGTCTAACATTCAAAAAACTCTCGATCACTCCCGAATGCAACAAGGCAAGGGTTTGTACAAACAGCTTTATAAAGTCACGTCAACTTCGGAATCGTGGCTTTGCACACAATCCTTCTGTATTTTTTTACTAGCGAAAGTAGTGCCGCTGCACCTACCGCTGATGCTGTTACCACCACTACCGCTACTGGTAACCGTTGCAGTTGCCACTGCTGGTATTCGAACATATTTCCTTTTCAATTAGGTATTTAATTTTTCCTCGAAAGAACAATTTGTTGTTCAATTTAATAGCGGATATGATGCTGATAGCATCTCTGAGCTAATCTCGACAGTGAGAACAAGGCACTCTTCTGATAACACAATGAAAAACTGTTTTCTATTAAAAATTTGACATATTTTGATTGCTAGCATCGCCAAAATACGGCAGAACTTTTCACTAGTTGGAGTGCTGGGTTACGCCGCTTCCGC
This sequence comes from Wyeomyia smithii, assembly GCF_029784165.1. Classification (NCBI taxonomy): domain Eukaryota; kingdom Metazoa; phylum Arthropoda; class Insecta; order Diptera; family Culicidae; genus Wyeomyia; species Wyeomyia smithii. The sequence goes on from NC_073695.1 coordinate 22,249,365, forward strand.
TGCTACTATCCGCTGCCCCTACTCCCAAGTAACACACGTTGGTATAGAATAGTTGATGTTACCTATTCCATGACATCAATATCACCAGAAAAGCGCAAAACATGAAGGCTAGTAGAACAAGTACCGATAACTGCATGAAAGCAAGCCAACTTGATATAATTAAGTGGCAAAATACATCTTGAGTACTATTACGGCAATGCGCAAATCTGTTGCTATGACAACTGTTGACCAGCGCATGCGCAAATGAGTTGTGTCTGCGCAGTGCAACTAGATCGGCAATTTCTTTTATCAGTGGCAGTTTTAATTGATTATAAAATGATGACAAAAAATAATATTCAACCTTTCAAAAAGAGTTGTTTCTTTCGCTTGAATATTGAAATTGTTTTCGCATAGTTTCAACGTTATCTGGATATAAAATCTAACAAAACTAGAATACGTTGTTAGTGTCTGAAGTGATATTGGTTACACAGCAAGCGTTTTGTTTATCTTTTGATGGCGCGTTTTGACCCGCTTCGAATAAATATAGAAATCGTTCGTATAATTTAAATAATAATTTGATCAAGTAATTTTAAGTTGGGTGTTGAATGCTACGACTATTGTACTAAGGAAAAGCATTTTACAGGTACATATTGTTGTTATTAGATGGTGTAATGTCTTACGAAAAGACCAAGTGATAGTGATTGTCATTCTTGAACTCATGTTATTAAAAACATCTCCAAAACCAGAAAAAACGAGCTTGTTTTCGAAATGCCGTTGTATTACTGATGAAAAACAACTTCAAACACAATATAATAGCACAAGTTTTCAATTGCGCTTGTAGTACACTTATATGACTACTTTTGTTGTTACTTATTTTCTATCATGTTTTGTGTGTTACTTGGGCTGCTGCTACATAGTTAGAACTGTCCAAGTGGCCATCCAATAGCAAACTGATAGATTTGAGCAGACGCAAGTTCTTATATAGCATTCCCGGTTAAATAGGTATAATATTCTTTCGACCGTGTTAGGGAAAGCGAGCGTTAAACGACCAACCAAAGCAAAGCCTTGGTGCTAAATTCCGATTCGAAACTCGACCTTCTGTTTATTTTACACAGACTTCGAAGCCAACTGTCAGGTTTTTTTAATTTTTTTTTACATTCGGACCACTGTGACCACTATTTTGATCTTTTCTGGTAAACTATTAAATATACAGAACAATTGCAAACAATTGAACTAACAATCTCCCGAGCCGAAACTCAAACCTACGACGACTGGCTTATTAGGCCAGCATCGTACCTTGAGACCAGCTGGGAGAAACAACCAATCAGGTCAATGGAAATCTGCGTTTCAACAAGACTTGACTATTTTGAATAGTGCAGAGTTTGTATAGTTAGGGCTTACTAGATTATGCGTTTTAGTGTCTTATGGAAGCAGAAAACGGAAGATGCCACACTTCGTTACGCAACATTTTGTTACGCTGCTATACCGTGTTGCATATTGCTAAAGGAAAAGAAAATTCAGTTCGTGCTGAGACATAGAAGAGATGATGTCGAATTTACAGGCGTCTTATTCTGTGCTATCCTCGAGAGGGAGAGAATAATGTACAGTTCTAATAACAGTGGAAAACTGTTTTTGACACCTACAACTTGACGAACGACAGATTTTGATTGCCAACATCCCAAATAAGTTTGTGTGTTACCAAAATACGGTAGAGATTTTCATTGAAGATAATGCTGCTCATTGCCCCTACCACTGATGCAGCCACTACCACACAAAGGCAGCTTTTGACTAGAGGATGTACTGCCACTAAACCTACCGCTGACGCTGCTACCACCACTATCTCAATTGGTACCTGCTGCAAAAACCGCTGCTACTTTGCTAGAACCGTCGTAGTGGCCATCCACTAGAAAATTAATTGATTTGAGCAGAAGCAACCTCTTCTATACCCCAAAGAGTGCATTCTCAGCTTACTAGGTATATAATTCTGACGACCGTGCTAGAAAAAAATGAGCAATAAGCAGCCAATCAGAGGTTTACAGGAAAGGTTCAAAAGATTTAATCTTTCTATTTTTTAGTTTGAGCTCTAGGGCGAAACCTGTGTTTATCGGTGTAACTTTCTAATCGTTTGTGCAAGAACAAAGGAAATCCATTGAAATCAAGCGATTTAAAAACATTTGAACAGGGACGTCTCCTTCACCGTTTTTAAATTTTTATTTTACAGCCGAACTTCCTAAGGGACATAGTTCTACGTCGAAAACCAAAATTTCTCCTGAGCTCTAACTGAAAAAAAATGATTATAGCCTTGTAATCATGATTGATGGTGCCCTAGCCTTATCAGTCCTACATTTTTGAGAAATGGTCTCTTCAGCAGAGTTGTAGGTTATGATATCAAAACAAACTTTGCCGAAGAAACACTCTTCTAAGTCCTCTTGTTTTTTTATCTCCAGGTAAAACGTCTCATGTCAGACTAGTTTTCAAAAGTTGATTGTTGCTAAATAGCATTTAGAAGGCAACAATATTCAGCATATGTTTGTATACTGTTCGAACACATAACTTAGTAGAAGACACAAAAGATTGCTTCTAGCAGTTGTCATGAAATAAGCTCAAAATCACGAACATTTTTCTTTTTCTCTCCTAATACTGGTTTAATTGACACATCATCTTCAGATGAAATTCAGAACATAAAAAGCCTCAGAGAATAAAACTAAGTTTTAGCTCGGAACTGCGCCGCTAGTGGCGCTGCAAACTTCAACTTTTCAGACTTAGAGAAATGGCACCCTCAGCAAAATCAAAGATAAAGTTGCGGCAAAAAAGCTTTGTCTAAGACACCTAACTCATATTGTTTCGGAGTGTAACGTTTTTATTATATTAATCCTTGAAATTAGAATTTTTTAAACATCTAGAAAACTGTTACTGAAAACAGTTTCATATCAAATTAGATCCTGAAACTTGATTTTATTGTAGATCTAAAAAAACTGTAGCATTTGCAAAACTTGATACCATAGAGTTTTATATAATTGAAACACACAACTTTGTAGAAAACACAAAAAATGGCTTCTTCAGCGACCGAGTTATCGCCAAAAATGTGCTTAATACCATAAACATTTTTTATTTACTCTCCATACACTGGTTTCATTGACATACTGTCTTCAGAAATAACTTAGTTTATAAAAATCCTCAATGAATGACAATTAGTCTTCAGTAAAGTTGTTGATAATATTGTCACAAAAAACTTTTCTTGAGACGATTTTCTTCTAACTCTTCTTGTTTTGGAGATATAACGTTTTACTTTGGACTAATCCTTAAAGGTATAATTACCATTACCTAAAAAATGTACCAGTTGTGGCATGAACCATGGCCTATGGAGTTTAAATAAAGTAATTCCATAACTGGTACCATTGCGTTTATGCGATATAACCACAACTGGTGCACTTGCCATAACTGGCTTACCTATCCTATACACACAACTTTATGGAAGACACGAAAAGGTAGCTTGTGCACAGAACGTATTAATGCCAAAACATCTGAAATTTTGTCTATTTAAATTTCATATCAGATAATAAAGATACAACAAAGAACAAACGTTTCGATCTAACAAATCGGTTGTCGTATGTTCGAGTCCCAACTCGGAAAAAGACTGTTATTGTCAGCAGGATCGCAACGCAAGCCCGCAATTGTACTGTATATATTCAAAGCCAGAGGAGTTAGGATGAAATGCCTTCAGCAAAGTTTTTCATTACAACATTATTTACAGTTTTACTGAAGACACCATTTTTATAAAGTGCAACACTAAAAAATCACTAGCAGCGGAGTTTCGAACAAGAATCTATTATGTATTCATATACTAAATTTTGAAGATAGTATGTCAAATAAATGTCTCCCAGATGGTCTCGAGGTACAATGCTGGCCTAACAAGCCAGTCGTCGTAGGTTCGAGTCTCATCTCGGGAGAGACTGTTAGTTAGTGTCAGTAGGATCGTAGCGCTAGCCCCGCAATTGTCCTGTACACTAAATTGTCGGCTGCGAAGTCTGTGTATAAATAAACAGAAAGTCAAGTACCGAATCGGAATGTAGCGCCAAGGCTTTGCTTTGCTTTTAATGTCAAATAAATCAGTACACTAAGATCTTTTGACGTTGACTAACGTCTATATCGAAGTTAGGCCCCTGAATTTAAAAATCTAGTATTTCAACCAGGGAAAACCAGAGAAAAGTGGTCAGGTTTTGAGCGCTTATTTTGCAGTCATCTATAATAAGGTTTTCGAGGTTTTGGCATCAATCGATCAGAAATTCTTTTACGGTTAAATTTATGTAACAAAAACAAACTATTGTTTGAGATACACTATTGAAAAATTGGTTATTAATATCGATTGTCTAAATCATACCGCGCAGTCAATCACTACCTCTTTTCCCTAGCACAGTCGACACTAACGGATACAATCGATCTGACTTTGTTGTTATTGTTGTTGTCACTTTCTGTTTCCGATGTTTATGCTGCTGCTAGCGGAAAAAACCTTGCAAACAGGGATGCCACATGTACCGATTAATCTGTATTTTACAGATTTTTGGCCGAAGTAACGGTACAGAATCTGTATATACAGATATACAGATTTTCGTCGAAAAGTACAGATTTACAGATTTTTCGAAATTGACATTAATTTTTAAAAACAATCCAAATTTTATTTCAGCAAATTGCAAATTGAACATATTTTCAACTCCTCACACATTTTAAGCTAAAAATTTCGTTTATGTACCATAAAAACTCAAAAAATACTAAGTTCTTTATGTTTAAACAATACAGATTTTTTTAACAGATATTTTAGTTCCAGATACAGATGCTCAGATTTTTTCAGGGGAGAGTACAGATTTAAATGTGGCAACCCTGCTTGCAAATATGCATCTTTTTGTTGGTGTTAATTTTACGACAGCGGCCGGCGCCCAATCATTCTGATTCCAAAACCGCACCAGTGACAAGCGGACGCTAGGTGATAGCAGCTGAAAGGAGGAAATACAAAAGAGTACCGCTTATCTCGTGCCGGTTTCACCCGTAATGCTGGTGGCTTTAGTAGTAAATGGCTACTGCAAAACACTTAAATGGCTGGAATTCTGGACGGACTAACCAGGAAACTGTAATCGGCAACTTGCACTTTTTGGTGCCTCGAAATTTTGGTACAGAAGCGGCTAATTGAATTTTCTGTTTTACCAAATGCTGCTGCTAGCGGGAAAAACCTTGCAAAAATGCATGTTTGTGTTGGTGTTAATATTACGACAGCGGCCGGCGCAGCTTTCAAGAAACATTTGTCTCTACCATTTCATCATCTATGTAGCCCCTCCTTCTTTCTAATTATCTGACGAAGCCTTGGTATAAAACGTATCGTTCGAACATTTCACCCCATCAGTTTCATTACTAAACCGTACCGGATACATACGGACGCTCGGTGTTAGCAGCTAAAAGGAGGAAAAACAAAATAGTACCGGTCATCTCGTGCCGGTTTCACCCGTAATGCTGGTGGCTACTGCAAAATACTAAAATGGCTGGAATTCTGGACGGAAACCAGTAAACAAGAAATCGGCAACCGGCACCTTTTGGTGCCTCGCAGTTTTATAATAGAAGCGGTTAGTTGAATTTTATGTTTTACAATTGCTGCTGCTAGCAGAAAAAAACCTTGCAAAAATGCATGTTTGTGTTGATGTTAATTTCACGACAGCGCTAGGTGTTAGCAGCTGTAAGGAGGAAAGACAAAATAGTACCGGTCATCTCGTGCCGGTTTCACCCGTTATGCTGGTGGCTTTTAGTAGTAAATGGCTACTGCAAAACACTTAAATGGCTGGAATTCTGGACGGACTAACCAAAAAACAACAATATAATCGGCAACTGGCACCTTTTGGTGCCTCGAAGTTTTGGTACAGAAGCGGCTAATTGAATTTTCTGTTTAACCAAATGCTGCTGCTAGCGGAAAAAACCCTGCAAAAATGCATGTTTGTGTTGGTGTTAATATTACGACAGCGCTCGGCGCAGCTTTCAAGAAACATTTGTCTCTACCATTTCATCATCTATGTAGCCCCTCCTTCTTTCTAATTATCTGACGAAGTCTTGGTATAAAACGTATCGTTCGAACATTTCACCCCATCAGTTTCATTACTAAATCGTACCGGATACATACGGACGCTAGGTGTTAGCAGCTAAACGGAGGAAAAACAAAATAGTACCGGTCATCTCTTGCCGGTTTCATCTGTTATGCTGGTGGCTGTTAGTAATAAATAGCTACTGCAAAATACTAAAATGGCTGGAATTCTGGACGGACTACCAGTAAACGAGAATAATCGGCAACTGGTACCTTTTGATGCCTCGCAGTTTTATAATAGAAGCGGTTAGTTGAATTTTCTGTTTTACAAAATGCTGCTGCTAGCGGAAAAAAACCTTGCAAAAATGCATGTTTGTGTTGATGTTAATTTCACGACAGCGCTAGGTGTTAGCAGCTGAAAGGAGGAAAGACAAAATAGTACCGGTCATCTCGTGCCGGTTTCACCCGTTATGCTGGTGGCTGTTAGTAATGAATGGCTACTGAAAAATACTAAAATGGCTGGAATTCTGGACGGACTAACCAGTAAACGAGAATAATCGGCAACTGGTACCTTTTGGTGCCTCGAAATTTTGTTACAGAAGTTTTGTAAAAGAAGCGTTGCAATTCCCTCTACTATTTGCTTCAATGGAATATAAGAATACGGTAGTCAACGTCATGCGGTCGTGTCTTGAATACCACCCTCCTACTATTTTTACGCGGGGGATTCGTTCTAAATTTGTATGGGACAGCGTATTAAAAAACTTTTTTGAGTTAAAAATATAACGAAGAAAACCGTCTCTAGATGTTTGTACCTCGTTTGAATATGATAGTCATCTATCCAGGCACCAAAATGCAACATTCAAAAATTTTTCGTATTTACACCAGAAATTGTGATTTCTTTTTAAATTGTTATGTGATTACTTATGGCCTAAAACGGAAACCGTGATTAAAATCAGGTTAATATCTTGTACTGTTTATGAGTAATGAAGAAAAAAAAGACCTTACAGTATTTGGAGAGTGAATAAGAAAAGTTCACGATTTCGAGCTCTCGTACCACTGTGCAAGGGTTTGGTAAGTTTTTTCTGGTGGATAAATTAATTGAAAATACATTATTTGAATAGTAGTATAGTCGAGACAAACCGATTTACTATCTGACCTGAAAGTACTCTTCAGTGTTAACAGCTTAATTAGTAGGTACTGTAGTCTTTTCATTGAAATATTTAAATAAATCATGGAGAAGCATGTTGGGTGCCAACGTTCTTACTATAGTTATTGTTCTGAAACTCGACAAATAAAGCTGGAAGCTATTGCTGAACATATACCAAAAGCCCTGAGTAGAAATGTCCCTTCAAAACTATTGATCTCCCAAACGCGTCGAAAATCGTCCCAGTGAAAGAAAGCACACACGGTCTCACCGTAAACATTGCAGGATAAGCTTCAATTCTTTTCGCTTCTATTTGTCAGTCGCTCGTGGCAACATCCTTCCCACCGCCGGGTGCAGTGTAAACTTTTTGACTTGATCCGACAGTGACAACAATCGCACAAAATTGAGCAAATCTGTTGAAAGGAAACAACAATTCTCTCCGTTCTGTTTGCTAGCCGCATTTCTCACGCTCACAATGGCAGAAACATATGTGTGCTCTGGATAGAGTTGAGTGTTTGTTGCTACACAATAATCGGTTTATCATCGGAGGGGAAAAGTTCGTTGCTTTGCCGGAATTTCCGAAAAGCTTATATGTGACCGAAGCGATGCAACTAAACAGTCACGAGCATGCTTAAATAAAGAATGAAAATGTTATGTTTAACAAACATGGAATCTATTCCTTTGGACGTTGGCATGCAATTTTGGGTGGATTTGATTGACTGAGTTTCAAGCTGGTCACAGTTTTTCTACACCGGAAACCAGGGAAGCAGTTTTATCGATTTATACTACAAACCGAACATCCACTGTACGAAAGTGAAAATTCATTGCTAAAGGAAAAAAAAAGTTCACTCGATTTCAACGTAATTTCGATCAGATAGCAACTAACTTTTGCACCAACACTCAGGCAAATAGCAGCCACAGAAATCAGTTGTTTGATGCGAAATGAAAAGCTAGCAACGCAACGGAAAATGATTACTTTCGTGCTAGATTGGTGATATATTACTACTTTGTCAAAGATGGAAAAGGCTTTTGATTCGGTTGACATACATTCATAGAATCGGCAGAACGGTTCATTATAGCGGGCTTTGCGAGCATTTTCAGGAGGTTTCAATACCATTTCGCAGAAAATGTTATCAACTTAACAAGTTCAACGTCTGCAATTCCGAATGGCTTGGAGATGTTTGAACAGCAGTAAAGCAGCCGATGTCGTTTCATATTTTCGATTTAGAGCGGTGTGTTGAAAAGGGTTTGAAATAACGGATCCAAGCAAAAATAACAATTGTGCATGAAGAGATTTCATTAAAATGCGATAATTTAAATATTTTTTTCGGTTTTCTGCTTGCAAATCATACATAGAATAATTGAGTAACTGCAAAATTCACAAACTTGTTGACACGCACTCACTTTTCAAATGTATAGTTTTTTCGAGTAGTGCTATCATTTTGATAAAAGCTGGAGTGCTCGAATGAAAAGTTAATAACATATTCTGTTCCAAGTTGTGTAACTCTCGTGTTTTAGTTTGCAGTGGTTGATGGCTTACCCATAAATACAGAATCATCCACCGTTATGAACAGGAATGATATACTTGTCAAGTGGGCAAGAGTTTACTGCTCAGCTTAAGCTCAAGCTTTGGACCTTTCCATCACTTGTTTTACATCTATGAAAAGTTACAATCCTCAGCCTAACTTTTATCACAGTAATAAAACTAAAAGGAGGCGCATGGTGGAGTAAAACACCATGCGTCTCCATGACAAACAAATAGAGAGAAAAGTTAACTATTATGGAACCCATTGATAGTCATTCCCAGAATCTCGTACAATTCTTGTTTGTCCAGGTTACGGTTGATCTCGAAGCGCATCCATACTAAAATTTCTATCCACGCTAAACAACCGCGCGCTGCACAGAGTTGAAAGATAAACAAGTGATTATGCGAACAAACAGCGTGTTTCACCTCTTCGCTGTTTGCAGTAGTGCAGAGTAACGCCGTCGTCTGCAGCCGTGAGTCTTCAGTTTGCCGACGCGGAGTCCGGAGAAGAGTTTAAAGTTCGTGCCATTATTCTGATCCCCATTTTTCATCGGAAGAATTATTCTTGGAAATTTCTCTTGCCTTTGTTCGAGACTGTCGGCAGAGCAGAAAAGAACAGCAAGGAGAAAAACAGCTCTAATCAATCACGTTCCGTGATTTTGCAAGTACCATCGTCGTCGTCGTTCTCCTCCTGCTAGACCGACTACTGGTCCTGTGCGCACTAAAAGTGGATGTCTGCTGCAGAGCTGTAGATCCACCCTCGAAACGATTCGCTCCATTATAATAGGGCAGACAGAGGAAATATATGACGCTAGGTATGGAAAATAGATTGGACCAGGTACCGCATGCAGAGCGAGCAGCTGCGTGCTCGGGGGGTGAAGGGCGTTCTAGCAGACCCCAAATTGAACTTTTGTCAGTAAAGAAACAGATTTTAGCGTACGTCAAACTATCATTAGGATCATTGTGCAAACCTTCCGAACCCGTGTCAGGATATCAGCTATTTCCTCGTTAAGTAAAATCGATGCCGTTTTGAGGTAAACAGCAGCTGGAAAATGTATTTTGGTTTTGGACTAGGAAATAGGATTCAGGAAGAAACTTGGAATTGAGTTTTTCGTCCAATAAATCGTGCTAAATTTTTTTGGATAGACTCAGATTCGATATAATTAAACCTTAACATGACCTAGACTGGATGACTACCAAAGTAATGTATTCATAGCTAATGTGTACTCCCATTCTTCCTCCGTAGTAACATCCGTCTCATAGACTGCTGATAGACTCGAAAAGTTGCAAATTTTTAATTATCGAATTGATTCCAGCCCCGCATAATTACCACCGGCGAGCACGTAAAACCTCTTTGCTCATTCCCGTGAATTAATATGCATGATTCACCAGCAGAGTACAGGAACATCGAACAAGTGCAGTGCGGTGGTTATGGTAGTTAAGAACCCAGCGAAATGATGAAGTGAGCTCGCACACGTTATCGGAATAACGACATGACGTTGAGTAACAGCGCAGAGATCATGATTCGCTCCACTGCTGGCTGGTCTGTTATTGTGTTCAACAGGCCCAGTGGGGCTCGGAGAAGCGAACAGGAAAAAGTGCAACGTCCACCGACTTCCTATCACGATGGTGTATAATCACCATAGCAGGTGGCCACGTGCATCTGCCAGTTACGAGATAAGTGCTACCATAGCAGGAGATACTAAATAGCATCAACTTTAGCGCGAATGTGGAGCTAGTCGGCCCATTCGAGACGTGATTAAAATTGAAAACCTAGGCGGATATGACTGGAGGAAACCTACATTTAAATCATGTACGAGAGTATCGAATGACGAAATAATCCTTTCCGGCAAACTGAGTTGCGTGAATCCTAATCACGTCAATCATTGCTTAAACTGACTGCTAAAAACCTAGAGTACAAGAAAACCCCGGTACCAATCGAATATTCTCCACGGATGCAGTTATCAGTCGTAAAATTTGATCTCTTGCTGGAGGAAAAGCCGATAATCCCCAACATCATCCAAACAATTTAGCGCGACGCTCATCATCGAGTGGATCGAAAATGTCGAAGTGCTGCTAGTGCTGAGTGCCATCATCCTACTGTATGTCATTGCGGTTACAGGGACCGTGCTTCTCTACGATCGAATCTAGTCCCGCGTGGCAATATCGGCATTGACGATGACGACGATTTTAATCTCTACCGGTTTTGTTTTATTCTCTTGATTAATTGTGTCCCCCCAGATATGAGCATTCGCTCAATCATCGCAATGAACCAGAGTAACGGAGTGTGATAAAGCAAGCGATTCCACCGGGAAATGCGTTGGCAATCACTTCGAACATCGCGTTTTCTGCAACCATACAAGGTTAAAAAATTGCGCGTCATTATAATTACGACAAAAAATCACAGATATTTGATATAGAATTCCGTCTGTATTATTCTATGATAAAGATACAAACGAAAATACCGAGTACATCGGAGCTTCATAGTCCAATTTCAAACGCTTATAACTCAGTCAGTCTTCAACGAAAATTCATCATTCTTGCAGTAATCGACTCGTGACCTAGCCAAGCATTCAAATTTGTGATTTTTTATGTTATTTATTGTTCTATTGAAATATGTAGAGCCTTAATTTGAACGCAGATTCTGACCGATTAGAGATGAAAACAAGGCCAAATACCGTCCGACATGGGTATTTTCGGAACGGGGATGAAATCCAGAGGCCAAAAATCGTCCACAATCGCAATTTTGAAAGTCACGATAGTGGCTCCCGGTTTCTGGAAAACAGTCAAAAATGACCAAATACTTTTGGAATCGGTTTGATGCCCTGCTATCGGACTCGGACACAAATCCATGGTAACAATTTCCTGTTGCTGTAAAACAGCGTAAAGTGACCAAATACCATCCAATATTAGTATTTTCTTAATCGGGATGATGTGTAGATGACAAAAATTCTTTTATCTCATTAGAGTTGCTGCATTATTTTCAGAAAGTTATGTTATTAGTGTTGGATAGAAGTTACTGACAGAAACATATTGATACAAGATATTCTGTCGTAATCTTAACATCAGCGAGAGTTAAAAAAGAATTATTACTGAAATTTACCGCTTCAGACCATCAAAATGATTAATTTCAATCGAGGGTATTCTCTAACCTACTGCAAGGTTACAGAATCTGTTTTGATTTAAGCCATTCGAGGTTTATTCTCAGGCTCCCAACTAACCCTTCCTTTGCGTTGAAGTCTACAAAAGATCGACAAATATCTTTTGACAAAAATAGCTCCCTTCCACAATAAAACTGGCCAAAGGGACATTCAGTGGTGATTGGCCAGAGACAGCGAGGGAACCATTACAATGATTGCGTGTTGGGCATAACACAAATCATGCTAAACTCTGCTCCGCAGCTCCAAACTACTACACTTAAAAAGTTCAACTGGCGTTAGTATCGTCATGTTGATTTGAACTGGTATTGATAATGTTTTTCAGAAGGTTGCTCTCATTGAAACAGTGCAACCAGCAATCAATGCTGATAATTTGATACTGACCAGATTAATGAAAATATTAACTGATCGGTTCACAATGATCAATTCGGTCATTTAGAGGCCTCATTGAATCATTATCAATTAAAAGGACATTGAGTTTGTTCAAAAAATTTTGCTTTTACATATGACTTTGGTTTTATTCATATGCATATGATTCCATGTTACTGGCACCAGCGTCACTAAATTGTGTGGGGGAGAATGGATCACTGAAGGTTGTTTCGGCTGCACAGTAGGGATGAGCAAGTCGTAGCAAATCGTGACTCGCAAGTGAAGCACGATTTTTCAAACGCCCCAAAATGATCGTTCGCCCGAAACTGAAGTTTACCGGAACATCACGATTCTCGTGTATATGATATATGTTCTGATTTCAATCTATATTCGCAGTACAACAGTTGCGTTATGCATTTCAATCATTTATTGTGCGATTTTAGTGCACATTTTGTGCGAATCGGAAAGACACATTGATTGTACAAGACTTGAACTATTGCGTGTACTAATTATGTTACTTATATTGCTAATAATATCAGTCGTACACAACCTTCCCAACTTTTTCATTAATAATTTACTTTTCCTAGATCTATGGCAGGGTAAATTCACGAATTCCTGAATTAATAGATTTACAAATTCAGGGATTCCTAATATTTTATAACAATGAATTCTTTAGTTATTTGGGTAGTAAGAAATTTGAAGATTTTGAGATTATGGAAGCTTCACATTATAGGATTTTCAGATTTTGAGGGATGTTAAGATCCCAGAACTCAAGTTCCAAAGATTTTGAGTTTTAACGTAGAAAAGAAAACAACTCCTATGCGGTAAGGATACAAGGAATTCAAAACTAAAAAATATTTTTGGGAATTTTTATTTTGTAGTTTTAGTATTTTGAGCTCTAAGGATTTTAAGATTCCAAGACTATAAAATGTTAGGATTTTAGATCTTTCTACTTTGAGATTATGTTACTAAAATGATTTACGATTTGAGGTTTTCGGGGTTTTAAGATCTGATAATTTTAATAAATAAAGATTTAAAGATTTAAGGATTCAATAATCGGATTATTTTGGGATATTAGGATTTGAGGAAATTTAGGATTTAAAGATTTTAGGGCTGTATGACTTAGGGATTCCATGATTTCAAGATTTTGAGTGCTAATGATTTTAGTATTCAATGATTTTAGGCTCTTATAAATACAGTTCGGACTCGATTATCCGGAACATCAAAATATTTTTCGTTCCGGATAATCGAGTTTTCCGGATAATCGAATCACACAAAAAAATACCGAAATTTTGCGATTAACGAACATAAAATAAATATTTCTTTTTTTTATTTATTCGTATGATGCAGTGCCGTAACCAGCAGTTATATCTGAGGCAAAAAGGGCAGAAATCTTGAGAAGCAAAAAAAATAAATTAGACATTGATTATTTTCACTTAATTCTAACTTCTCCCAAACATGCCGGAATTGACTTAAATGGTAACAAATATGCCAGAAGGGATGGTGAAGGCGAAATTTCAAAATAAAAATTGAAAACGGACACCAAAAAAATAAAATTCCGGATAATCGAGTCTAAAATTCCGGATAATCGAATTCCGGATAATCGAGTTTCCGGATAATCGAGTCTCCGGATAATCGAGTCCGACCTGTATTGGATTTCGGAATTTCAGGATTCCGGAATAATGAGGTTTAAAAATATAAAGGTTTTGTGATCTATGGATCCCTGGATTTCAGGATTCGGAGATTCTATGATTATAGAATTTGTATATTTTGAGATATTGTTAATTAAGGGTTTTGAAGTTATATGATTCAATGGGCTTTGGGATTTTATTATTTTCTTAGCCTTTATGGATTTAGGATTTATTGGTCTCATGATTTTGGGAAATTCCAGGACTTGTGGATTTTGAAGTTTTAAGGTTGAAGGATTTTACGGTTTCAAAATTGGGAGCTCAGAAATTGAAGTTTCAGAATAAAATAATTTTCAGATCTCAAAATTATAGTATTCCGGAGTTTCAGAGTTTCATAATATTAGGATTTGGAAAAGGTTTTTGGATTATAGGATTCCTGGATTTCGGGATTTTATGATTTTACAATTTAAATAGTTGAAGGATTGAGGTATTAAACTTTCAGAATGTTAAGATATTTTTATTCAGTCGATTTAAGATTTTGAAATTGGTGACTATAAAGTTTCATTATCATTCCAGAATATTTAGATATTTAAAATTTTAGAGGATTATATAATATTGGGATCTTGGAATTCCAAATCCTTAAGATTTCTGGATTCTGAGATTTTTAGATTTTAAAAATTTTGTAACTCGAGATTCTTTTATTTTTAGATTTTAGGATTAAATGTGAGTTGGAGAAGTGTATGGATTTAATATTTCATTTGAAGGATTATTAGATTTAGTAGGTTAGGAATTTAGTATTTAAAATTTTTTAAAATCCTAGGTTGGGGATCTCGAGATTTTGAGATTTTAAAATAGAGGATTTTGAAATTCGGAAAATTTCTCGATTTGAGAATTTTAGTTTTACCTCAAGTTTTAGGGTTTTAAGATAAGAAGAGTTCATGTACAATAAGGTTTTAAAGTTTATCAGATTTGGTTTTTAGGGGAGCTTGATATTCTAGAATTTAAAGCTTTTGGTTTTTGAAAGTTTGTAATTTTAGTGTTTGAGGAGTGTTAGTTTTAAATTTCAGTATTTGGAATTGTAGGATAGTTAGGATTTTAGGACATAAAAATCTTAGACCTAACGACTTCAAAATTGCTTGCCATTTCAGGATTTTGAGATTCTACGATTCTACGATTTTAGGTTTAAAAGGATTAGTAATTTAAGGATTTTTATGTTTCAATATTTCAAGTTTTCAGAATCTTAACATTGGCCTAAAAATTTAAAGATCGCATTTCAAGACTTTGGGATTTTTTTACTTAATTAGGTTAAGGACTTTGGAATTTTGAGATTTCAGGCATTTTATGTGTTAGGATTTGGGTATTTCAGATTTGAGTTTTTCTGATCTGCAGACTTTAGGGTTAAAGCTAATCAAAAGCATGAGTTCCGATTTATGGTTGCAGGATTTTGGGATTTATGAATAATAATACCTATAATTTCTTTTTTTTTTTTGTGGTTATGGGATACAGATTTTTCACAAACTAAGATCCTCACAATTGGTCTTGGATTTTGGAATTGAAATGGTCTAGAATTTTAGGAGCTAAGAATTACAGGAATTACTGATTCTGGGATTTTAAGGTTTCGGAATTTTTGAATTTCTGGATGTTAGCATTCTGGGATCTTTAAATTTGAGGCATTCCAAGATTTTGGGAACTCAGAATTTGACGATATAACGGTTTTAGGATTTAAGCATAATAGAATTTCAGGATTTCTAAATAGTTCAGGAAAGTGGAGACTGTCATGAGTCAAGAAAAACTTACCTAAAAACTAAATACAAAATCACCACAAGCCATCCGCATCGATACATATTCAAAGTGCAAACAAATGACGGTGCGATTGCACTGTCGCTATGGTTCATTTATTTCACTGCATACCTACCGCGCAGGCAACGCCCGTTAGCGCAACGGATTCAAATTACAATTATTGCGTAGGCCTTGTGCCATCCAAATTCTATGCCTGTAAGTTATCGAACACGGCTCTCCAGCCTTCTTTTTTGCTTTACCAGTAAGATAGGTTAAGCTAGCATCGTAAAAATAATATATAAGGCAAAATTATTCAGTAATGAACAACAAAACACTGATTGGAAATCCCATGCTAGTTTTAAGTTAGACTTAATTTCAGCTCGTAATCGGCAGCGAGGATAAAAAATTTGCTTTAGTTTTTAAGTCATCAGATATAATTGGCGCCGTTAAACATTAAATTGTATTTGTGCCGTGTCAAATAAATGTTATGTGAAGAAAAAAAAAAAAAAATTATTCAGTAAACGGCACACTTATTCACGTACTCTAGAGTTGTACAATTCTGTGCATTGCTAGTCTATACTTCCCTGGTCCATCATAGTTCGGAAACCAGGAACCCGGAAAGGTCCGTCTCAAAAAGTATATGCCCGAAAGTTTCCTCACAAGGCTTTTGGATACCAGGATTCCAGGACTCTGATATCTTGACCTTTATTGAGATTTCATGGTTTTTTGATTTAAAATTTTATTGTTTTCATTTTAGAATTTAAGAATTTAGAGTTTTAGGATTAGAGGGTTTTCAAATTTTATTTTCTAGAAGATCTTGTTATTTCGAAATATTTATATTTCAGAAGTTCAATGTTATTACTTAGTTTAGTTTGTCGGGATTTCATGATTTTTGGATTGGAAGATTGGAAAATTTTGGAATTTTGAGATTTCAAAATCTTAACATTCCATGTTTTCGAGATTTTTAGATTTCGTTATTTTTTGTGAGGTGATTTAAGGCGATTTTAGAAGTTGAAGGGTTTAAAATTTAGATTGTAAGGAGTTTAAGAGTGTAGGATTTTAGACAATAGTATTTTAATTTGCAAGATCCTAAGAATATGAGAAATATAATCTTAAGATTAGAAGAACTCGATTATATTAATATGTAAGGAATAATTAGATCGAACTCTTGTGGGGTCTTCCAGTTGGTCTCGCGGTACGATGCTGGCCAAAAGAGCCAATCGTCGTGGGTTCGAGTCTCGGCTCGGGAAAATAGTCAGTAGAATCGTAGCGCTAGCCCCGCAATTGTCCTGTACACTAAAACAGTTGGCTGCGAAGTCTGTGTATAATCAAACAGAAGGTCGAGTTCTGAATCGGAATGTAGCACCAAAGCATTGCTTTTTGTGGGGTTTGGATATGTTGGGATTTATAATTTTTGGTTTTTTGAAATATTAGTATTTTGGGAGAAGTAAGTTCAAATATTTGGAATTTTGGGATTTTCAGGATTTTGGAATTTGAAGATTTTAGGATTTCATTATTTGAGGATTGTAGTATTTTGAGAGAATTAAAATTTCAAGATTAGGAGACCTCGAGTACATTTAGATCATGGGAAATAGAGAAATTTGATTTTTGTGGAATTTTAATATTTGAAGACTTTTTGGTTTTTGGAGAGTTTGGGGTTTGAATATTTGTAAATAGTTTGTGTCAGAGCGCATTGTCCTGGCTTCGAGTGGGAATAGGAAAACGATCGCACAGTGACCATCTGAGCGTGGGAGAAAAACTTTAACTCATTTCATGCCTTGAAAAAGGCGGATTGGATCCCTGTCGTCCGGTCAACTATGCCTTTCAAGTGGACTGTATAAACTTCAGCAGTTGCCAGTATCGGTGGCAATTCTCCTACTGGCTCTTCGTTGCTCGGCAAGAATGTTGAGAGAAAAAAAGCTTAAAGCTAGAACCGTACACCTTATATAGAAAATTCAAACACATCCCTTCTACTGCTGCTATAAAGAATGGTTACGTCAGCATGCGCAAGGTTTTTATTTTAAGGGGGGATTTGTTAGTAGCTTAAGTATTTATGATAAATATTAGTAAATAATGAGTATGTGTGTCCAATCATAAATGGTGACTTCTCAACACTGTTAGAAATTTGTAATTTTAATTGTTAGGATTTGTTTGCTTTCGCAATTAGGACTTATCATTCGTAGGGATTTTAACCTACTTGTCAGAAAAGGGGAAGTAAACTTACAACTAACTTAATTGTTAACTTATTAGCTATAAAGAGAGCTTATCGTAGCAATTGAGGATTGCAACGATTTTTGTCGAAAATTGTTAATAATTTTATTTGACATAGGTTCTAATGGTTCAACACCAGTAAGTCTATGTAATTCGAGTGTACCACACCAAGGAGGACGCTTCAAAATCATTTTCAGAATTTTATTCTGAATCCTTTGGAGCGTTTTCTTCCTTGTTGAACAGCAACTTGACCAGATCGGTACAGCATAAAGCATTGCTGGTCTAAAAATTTGTTTGTAAATCAAAAGTTTGTTCTTTAAACAAAGTTTAGAATTCCTGTTAATGAGAGGATATAAACATCTCGTATATTTGATGCACTTGGCTTGTATACTCTCAATGTGCTCTTTGAAAAGAAGTTTTTTATCATAAATTAGTCCCAAGTACTTAACCTTGTCGGACCAACTTAAAATAACCCCATTCATCTTGACAACGTGATTATTGTTTGGCTTGAGGAAAGAAGCCCTAGGCTTATGCGGAAAAATTATCATTTGAGTTTTAGAAGCATTGGGAGAGATTTTCCACTTTTGCAAGTAGGAAGAAAATATATCTAAACTTTTCTGCAATCGACTGCATATGACACGAAGACTTTTGCCTTTTACGGAAATGCTTGTTTCATCGCAGAACAATGACTTTGTGCATCCTGGAGGCAAATCAGGGAGAACTGAAGTGAATATGTTGTACAGGACTGGACCCAAGACTGAACCTTGAGGTACACCTGCTCTGACAGGAAATCTATCAGATTTTGAGTTCTGATAGACAACCTGCAGAGTTCGATCAGTAAGATAATTTTTTAAAATTTTGATTAGGAAAATTGGAAAATTAAAAGTTTGCAATTTCGCAATCAAACCTTTATGCCAAACACTGTCGAACGCTTTTTCTATGTCTAAAAGAGCAGCTCCAGTGGAATAAGATTTGTTAGCTCGTATCATATTAGTAACTCTGAGCAATTGATGAGTTGTGGAATGCCCATGGCGAAATCCAAACTGTTCATTTGCAAAAATTGAATTTTCGTTGATGTGTGACATCATTCTGTTAAGAATAATTCTCTCAAACAGTTTACTTATTGAAGAAAGCAAACTGATTGGTCGATAACTTGAAACTTCAGCTGGGTTCTTATCCGGTTTTAAAATGGGAGTAATTTTTGCATTTTTCCATAATTTGGGAAAATTTGCAATTTTGAAGCAGCAATTGAAAATTTTCACTAAAAATTCCATTGTGCTCTCAGGGAGATGTTTGATTAGTATATTAAAGATTCCATCGTCACCAGGTGCTTTCATATTTTTGGAATTTTTAATAATTGATTTAATCTCATTCAAGTTAGTTTCAATTATTTCTGCAGGTAAAAAATTCTGGGAAGAAATTGAATCAAATTGATGTGTGACTTCATTTTCAATTGGACTCACAAAATTCAAATTTGAGTTATGAACACTCTCAAACTGCTGAGCAAGTCTTTGAGCCTTTTGTTCATTGGATACAAGAAAGCGTTCACCATCTTTTAAAACTGGAATAGGCTTTGAAGGTTTCTTAAGAATCTTCGACAGCTTCCAAAATGGTTTTGAATATGGTTTCAATTTTTCAACTTTAGTCTCAAAATTTTGATTTCTCAGAAGAGTAAATCTATGCTTAATCTCTTTCTGTAAATCTTTATAAATAGTTTTAAAAACAGGGTCACGAGAACGTTGATATTGACGTCTGCGGACATTTTTCAAACGAATTAGAAGTTGAAGATTTTCGTCAATTATTGGTGAATCAAATTTCACTTGAGCCTTTGGAACAGAATAATTCCTGGCATCAACACATTTTAATGCTTCCAAAGCGGAATCAATATTCACTTCGTTTTGCAAATCAAGCTCATTATTGAAATTTCTCTCAATATTAGTTTTGTAACTTTCCCAATTAGCCTTGTTATAATTGAAAACAGAGCTCATAGGGTTTAAAACTGATTCATGGGATAAAGAAAAAGTTATTGGAAGATGGTCAGAATCAAAGTCAGCATGTGTGATCAAATCACTACATACATGACTTTGATCTGTTAGCACCAAATCAATTGTTGAAGGGTTTCTTACAGAAGAAAAGCATGTAGGACTATTCGGAGACAAAATAGAATAGTATCCTGAAGAACAATCATTGAATGAAATGTTTCCATTGGAATTACTTTGAGAATTATTCCATGAACGATGTTTAGCGTTAAAATCGCCGATTATGAAAAATTTCGAACGATTTCTGGTGAGTTTTTGTAAATCACCTTTAAAATAATTTTTGAGCTCGCGTGTGCATTGAAATGGTAAATATGCTGCGGCAATAAATAAAATCCCAAGTTCAGTTTGAACTTCAATTCCCAAAGTTTCAATAACTTTCGTCTCAAGATGGGGAAGAGCACGATGTTTGATTCGGCGATGAATAACAATTGCAACTCCACCGCCGGAACCCTGAATCCTATCATATCTTTGAACCACGTAATTGGGATCATATTTTAATTTTATGTTAGGTGTCAAAAATGTTTCAGTAATAATTGCAATATGCACATTATTTACTGTTAAAAAATTAAAAAGCTCATTCTCATTGGCCTTCAATGAGCAAGCATTCCAATTTAATATTTTAATTGTTTTATTTAAAATCATTGCTAAATTTTAAATTAGAAACAATTTTAATAGTAAAATTTGTGCCTATTTGAATGGCTTCAAACATTGATTTTGCCTGCAACATGGCGTTCATAAGATCGAACATTGCCTGTTGCAAAAAAGAAAGTTTACCTGCCGTAATAGGCCCCAGGCAGTTGACATTAGAAAAAATATTTTCGGCAGCAATATTAGCTGGAGTAATAGGTGTACAATTATTTTCTAGCGTGTTTTCCTTACCCATATTAACGGTCATTTTCGAACTACCAACACTAGGCGGTATAATGTTCGAACTACCTGTAACCTGTGCATAAGTTAAACGGGTATGCAAAGGAGTAGGTAAACTATGCGTCACTGGTACGCTTGGAGAATTTTGTTTTGAAGTTTGTTTTAATTGAGAAATAGAACTTTGTTTACCTTGCCTTAACAATTGCTAAACGGACTGGGCATTGGTAAAAATTTGACATATGGTTGCCGTTACAATTCGCACAGCGAAAATTTTTACTCTCTTTCACAGGACATGTTTTCTTTTTGTGAGAAGAGTCTCCACAAATGAGGCATTTTTGGTCCATGTTACAGAATTTGGAACCATGGCCATAACGTTGGCAAGTACGGCATTGGGTGATATGCTTCCCACCTCCGCCATACTTCCTATAAATTTCCCACTTCACACGCACATTATACAAAGCATGTGCTTTTTCAAAAAATTTTAAGTTGTTAACCTCATTGCGGTTGAAATGAATTAAATAATTAACAAGGGAAATTCCAGTTCTCTGACTGTTTTCGCCTCGTGATTTTTGTTTCATTAGAATTACTTGGGTAGGGGCTATGCCAAGTAATTCTGTTAAAGTAAGTTTGATCTCATCAACGGTTTGATCGTTGGTGAGACCTTTCAAGACAACCTTGAACGGCTTGGCGTTCTTGGTGTCGTATGTAAAAAATTTGTACATCTTGTCAGTTAAATACTGAACAAGACGATCACGACCCTTTACTGAGTCGGCTGATAAGCGGCATTCACCTCTACGGCCAATCTGATAGGTAACTTTAACGTCAGAAACAAACGTTGAAAGTTCCTTTTTGAATATATTAAATTCAGAAGAAATAGTTACCACAATAGGTGGAACTTTCTCCTTTTTTAAAGATTTTATATTTTGTATAGTTTCATTATTAATAACTTCCATTTCACCAGCTTCTTGCTCAGGCAAAATATCAAAAGGATTGTCACTACAGACACTCGAAGTGTCAGAAAGAGATGCCTCTCTTTTCCTCCCCGCAGCGATGCGAGGTTTCTTTTTCCGTCCAGCCATTTCAGGTGATACGAAAAAAGTTAAAACAAATGTTTAATTCAAAAGTAGGTAGTCTTGAGAAAGACTGATGGGAAATAACTTTAAGGTAATCTTTAAAAGACACACTGGCAAAACACAAACTTTGAAGCTATAGGCAGTCAAAGACCAGTCCACAAGCAACCGAAAAAACGTCTGATCTGTAGGACAGTTCAAGACGCACTGTAGCATGCGCAAGGTGTTTTCTTCTTCCTGTTGGCTGCTGGTGCGCTGCTGGTAGGGTGGAAGGCTATGCGTGGTCGATGCAGTATACTGTTGTGAAAGAAAAGTCCTGATGAATGGTGACCAATCCTGAAGAAGGATAATGGAATTCCTTTGCGGTATGTCGTAACCTGAATACTGAATGCTAGGGACGCTTGCTGCTAGAATGTTCCGGACGCATATTAGAAGCTAACGCTTGATGATGAAATCTTACTGCGCATTGCATTTTTACGCTGTATGCGCAGACAGTTTGGAATTTTGTGTGTGAAATTCTAGGATTTTCAGGATTTCGGAGTTTAAAAATCTTCTAAGGTCCTAAAGATTTCAGAATTGCATGATCTTAGCATTTTAGGATTTTGAAGTTCAAGTGTTTGAAAATTTCTGGATTTCATAGTTCCAATATTATAAATTCAACGATCTTAAAATTAACATAAGAATTGTGAGATCCAGGAATTTCAAGACTTTAGTAACTTGGATATTTTATTAGTTTAGGATTTTCGAATTTGTAGATTCTTGGTATTTTAGATGTTAGGATTTAGGGCTTTGAAGTTTTTCGGATTTGCAGACATTAGTATTTAAGCTATTCGGGTGTTTGAGATTTGATTTCTGGGTCTATCATGGTTCCAAGATTTTGGGATTTAAGGATTTGGAAGGTATGGATTTTAGGAATATAAAGTTTGTACAACTTTAGATCCTTTCAATTGGTCGTTCTAGAATTTCCGAATCTCAAAACTTGAGGTGTTCAAGAGGTTAGAATTTTTGGGTATTGAGACTTGAATTTTAAAAGTTTGTTCAATACACTAGGATATCAAGATTCCAGAATTAGAATTCATTGATTGCTGGTTTTAAGATTTTGGATTCTGAAGAGTTTGGGATTTAAGTTTTTAAGTATTTTGGGTTGCTAAGGTATCCAAATTTTTGAATTTTAGAATATTAGAATTTTTGGGTTGTGATATATTAGGATCTTAGGATTGTAGGATTTTAAGATGATTCTAAATATTGGATTTCTAGAGGTTAGATTTAACAAAAAACAAACGGTCGAGACGAACATGTTTTGGTGATTTCGATATAATTCTTGTTTTATACGACGTACATCTCTGATTTTTATATATTTTATATGAAAGCGTATGGGCTTTCGAATGGCGTTCAAGCTTCTGAAGTAGGTGTTTGTTCAAATATAAGTTTTTCTGAAAAAATCTTTCCAATGATTAGTTGATTTGGGTAATTCAACAAAAAAATCAAAATCAAAAAAAACATTTCTAATGAGCTCAGGTTTGACAAAAAACGGAGCGCCCAGAAAAAAGTACAGTGCTTTTTCGATTGTATCACGGTCAAACAAAAATTCCCCGTGAATTCAGCGAAATAAAAAAATGGATGGTTTGTGTTCGATTCAATTGAAATTTATGATATTTTTGACAATAACTTCAAATCAAGAATAATGTACTTCCAGTTGCAGAAAATGTATTCGAAACATCATTTTCATTTGTGCCTTGTGTCCTTGCATGTGTATAGTTTTATAAATTCAATTTATTTGATCAATTTTCTGAGGCAACCAAGTGTCATATCTGTTACAAATAGTTTGTGTCATAATTTATAGAAAAATGAACCGTGAAATACGTATTTCATTGTTTTTAAAACAAAAATTATGTATTATTCGAGCAGTTGAGAAAGAAGATCTGTTAACAACTTAAAAATCCCTACAGTTCGGTCCTCATATAGCGTGGTTTTAAAAATTATAAAATCTAGCGGTTCCACAATTTCACATAAACAAGCATTAGACTCTGCTAGCTATGCTAAAAAATGGGCAGTACAAATCATATTGATATTGCATGTATAATAGCCGTGAGAAGGCCCGCGAAAATTCAATAGAGAAAAATATCAAAAACTAACCTTTTCTTATTTATTCATTTGTATCTTGAACTTAAATTCCATTCAACTATGCAAGTGCATCATTATACTCAAAATATCATCAATTTCAATTTAATCCAACACAAAAAATTTAATTCTTATCATTTCGCTAAATTCACGGTTTCGCCAAATTCACCGTTAAATTTTTTTTGACCGTGATAAAATCGAAAAAGCACTGTATTTTTCTCCGTAGAATTTTCGCTATCTTTAATAATTATACAATTATACATGCAATATCAATATGAATTATACTGCACATTCTTTAGCATATTCAGGAGAGTCTGATGCTTGTTTATGTGAAATTGTGGAACCGCTAGATTGTTTGATCTTCAAATCCACGTTCTATGAGCACCAAACTCTAGGGCTAAAGCTATTAACAGATTTTCTTTCTCAACTGCTCGAAAAATACATAACTTTTGCTTTGGAGTCAATGAAATACGTATTGCACGATTCGTTTTTCTCAAAATTATGACACACATAAATTGTAACAAACATGACACTTGGTTGCCCCAAAACTTAATAAAATATATTTAAATTTGTTTTTTTAATTCTAGTATTTTGAAATTTA
This sequence comes from Wyeomyia smithii, assembly GCF_029784165.1. NCBI lineage: Eukaryota > Metazoa > Arthropoda > Insecta > Diptera > Culicidae > Wyeomyia > Wyeomyia smithii. The sequence goes on from NC_073695.1 coordinate 22,273,917, forward strand.
AGGTTTTGAGAGTTTCAGAATTGAAAGATTCTAGGATTTAATTATTTTAGGAAATTAGGATTACGAGATTTGGGAAAATAGAAAATATTAAAATTTTACGATTCATTAGATTTTTGATTGAATGGGTTTTGGAGTTTCAGGATTTTAGACATTATTGGTTAGAATTTCAGTATTTGAAGATTTGGAATTCTAGAATTTTAGGGATTTTTAAATTTCAAGATCTTAGCATTAAACAAATTCGAGACTTGAAGATTACCTAATTCTAGGATTCTATAAGTTTAGGATTGTAGGAATTAAAGACTGTAAAATTTTTGAATTTTTGAATTAAACCGACAGTAGGGTTGAAGAGCTAGCCCCGCAATTGCCCAGTTTTTAGATTTTAGGATTCCTCGATTATTTAATTTTTTGATTTCTTGATTCTTTGGTGTTGAGATTTTTCGATTCAATGAGTTTAAGAATCAAGGATATCATGACTCTGTAATTTGAGGATTTTGAAATGTAGCCTTTTTTTATTTAGATGGTTTTTCAAGTTCAAATGCCAAATACTATAGGTAAGTGAAAATAAAAAAAATAAATATCGAATTTTTAGGAATTTAAGGATTAAAATAGGATTACACGATTTTTCTGATTTTTTTTTTCTTCTTTTTTTTCTTTTTTTTATGAATCTTAGAATGTAAACATATTTAGATTTTATGATTTCAGGATTTTGTAAGCCTCAGAATTTAGAATTCCAAGATTCTAGAAACTTGTGAATTTAGAGCTTTTTGTATTTAAAATAAGATTTTGAAATCTTTTGATTTCGAATGCCAAGGGTCTAAGAGTTCAAGAATCTTAGGATTTTAGAATTTGAAGATTTCAGAAATTGTAGGCTTTGAGAATGAGATTTTTGGATTTGCAGACTTCAGGATTTTAGAACAATACAAAACATAAGGATTTCAAAATTATGGGTTTTCGAAACTTCAGGATTTGCGAATTTGAACCATGGTAAAATTTCGAAATTTTAAAATTAACCCTCTAGTGCCCAAATTAATTTCTAAACGGACTTAGATAAAATCACTATAAACCATTATAAACACTTTTTAAGTATTTATTGAAGCTTTTCGGAACTTCGACTGAAGTCCGCCAAATGGCGGCATTGGGCACTAGAGGGTTAATATACCCTACGATATTGAGTTTTGAAGATTTATGCTTTGTGGGATTAAGGAATTTTAAAATCTTCAAGGGGCATTTTGAAATCTTCGGACCTTCCAGCAGGTCTCGAAGAGCGATGCTGGCCTAACAAACCAGTCGTCATATATTCCAGTCCTGGCTCGGAAGAGACTGTTAATGTCAGCAGAATCGTAGCGCTAGCCCCGCAATTGTTCTGTGTACAAAAACAGTTGGCAGCGAATTCTGTGTATAATAAAACAAAAGTCCGAGTTTCGAATCGGAATGTAGCACAAAAGCTTTGCTTTGCTTTCGAAATTAATAGATTAATTTTCAAATATCTTCAATTTTGAGTTTTAAGCATTTCAATATTTTTGGAATTTGGAATGGAGGATTTCAGTATCTAAAAATTTCTGGTTTTATGGTAGTAAGAATTATTGATTTTAGGATTCCACAATGTTTGAATCCCAAGGTAGTAACATTTTCGTTTGTTGCTATGTTTATCGATTGGAGTCTAATATCAGATCTATCCACATTCAACTTGGCTTAAAGTTGGGATTTAAGTGAAATTATTCACTGATTGGCAGACTGACTCATACAACTCTACTTTCATCCATCGAACTCGCAAAAATCATAAACTCGAACCACAATTTGGTACGAAGCCGCTTAGCAGCGGCTTGCGGATAGTGAAACGACAAACAAAGCCCGCTGGATTAAGCCATAAAAGCCGTAATCAATCATCGAATCGAACTCAAAATGGAAGTGAAATAAAATTCCGAAATCGATTTTCGCTTACTTTGCAGCCAGCGTAAGTAAACCCTCGGAGCCGAGCGAAAAGAGAATAAGTGGCAGTATGAAATGAAAGATTTATTTTGAAGAACCTTCCCGTCTGTGCGCTTCCTGGGGCTTATATTTAATGAATCATCGCCGTAGTTTCTTTCGCCGCTTTTCTAGTGATTGGCAAATAATTACCCACCATAGCCGCCGGAGCAGGAAATGACGAGAAGCTGACGCGCGCCGAGCTAGCAGTAACGACAACAATCGGCGGAAAAATGCTTCTGGAACAACTTTTCGTGCGGTTCATTCACTTGGGAGCGGTGATTGGAAGTGAATGAATGTTGAATTAATGTGAAATTGCAGTTTTATCCGGCTTTCAAAATCCAACTAACGAACCACTTCGATAGTCGTCAGAATTTTGGGGCCAATTTGAAAGGGCCCTAGGGTGATCGTTATTACTGTGTTACAGTTTTCTGACAGATGAGTTGCTAAATTACTTTGCTCAAAATGAAACATCAATTTAAATAAATTTTTATTCAGAGTAAATAACTCTGTTGTCGATAAAGTTTTGCCATTAGACTTTCACCAGCGGAGAGTGAGTTGAGCAGCATGAATAATTGGGTCTTTTTTTCTGTTTCTCATTTCAGGTGACAACACAGCTGCCATTTCTCGCCGGAAAACGAGCGGTGCTGGGGCTACAATTGCGGTGACTTCGCACCTATCTTCGTTGTTGTTGGACTGCCTATTCGTGATTCCCGGTGTGATAGCATCTTTACTATTGACGTCTCGATATCAGGCCTGAATGGAAACGTAAATTTCCACGAATTGTTTCGAAGGGAAGCAGCAGGCAACGCTGCTGTCGAAATTCACTAGGTAGCCTCGTGGCGCAGGAATTGTTAAAACCGCGACCATTAGGATGTATCGTTTTCCCGTGTATATTCTGTGAAAAACAAAAACGGTTGCATAACTCAAAACGACGATCTATGGATAGGATAATTTCTCCCGTTGTTTCAAATAAATTCACTCGATGTAACGTCGTCGCTATGCAAAGCGTGGAAAACCAAAACTGTAAATCTCTTTTCCGCACGTTCCCAGAACGGAAATTAAAATGCGCGATGCTGGAACAACAAATGGGGCGTGTTACACCGTGTAAAATAATGTTCAATTTTTTCCCCCAAAGTGTGGAGAGAAAACTCCAAACCAACCCTACACAGTTACATGTTAAGAAGGTAAAACAGGATACACTCTAGAATAGCGTAAATGAAATCCATTGTTAAGTACACTAAAACACTGCAACCCGTAGCGAATTCACCAAACTTAGACAAATTCACACAGCAACTTGGTAACCACGCACTACGGTGGAGTTTCGACTAACCAATAAGTAATTTCTGTACATATTTCCAACATGTAAGTTAAAATGTGAGTAACCACAGAACCAAATAGAAAATGCCCCGAGCAGGTCAATAGCTAAAAAAAAGATCAACTGGAGAAAAAAATCAGAGCTTAATATTTAGCAAAGTTGCCATTCGTTCGTACGGAAAAAGAAACACGAAACTAACATTAACTAAAGAAGCAAACAAATGATATGCAGAGAAGAGCAAAACCGACTTCGATTGATGTACATGTAATTTCCAGAGCAACAATATTGAAACGTGCAGAAGTAAATCATTAACAACCAGTTCATGGGGAACCGAAAAAAGTCCTATTGATAAAGAACTGCATCACTGCATCACAGTTGAAGGTGAAAATTTGGTTGAATTTCGACTTTGCTGCCAAATTTCATCATGATCGTATTATTTGCTTTCTTACAACCTTTTTTAAATCCATTTTTTTAAGTATTGTTGTTACTCGTATTTCCTCCATCATTCACCGCTCTTGAATGTTAATTACCGTCGCTTTCCGCAGTGCCCCAAGACTCGCGTATATGTGCTGTGTGGGATTAAATTTCCTACCCGAACACGTGCACTTTGAATATTGTAAATGATTAAATGTACACTAATTAAAAGGCTTTGCATCCGAAAAAAGGGAAAATTTTTCGGTCGCCTCTCGCCTCCCACCTGGGAAACTGGAATGACAACCGACAGTGTGACCTCAATCGGGTCGAATATTCGATTACAAAACGTTGCATTGGAATTAGGTTATTGTTTTCAATCCTGCCTTCCCCATTTGAAACGAACATGCGCAATCTTACGCACAATGATACGAGATAGTCACGATCTTCATGAGTTCAATGAGTATCTCGTTATTGTTTGCTCACAAAGTCAATCGATGTAATTGAATCTCGGACACCCTACGAAATTGTTCCCATTTTCCTGTGGATATTTATCATGTGAATGAAAAATGAATAGGGCCTTCATCATTGTTTACTGCCACAATGTTTACAAAGTAAGAATAACAAACATGATGTGTACAAATTAAATCGAATTGGAACGAGTTAAAAAAGCAACAAAAAAGTCGGACACAGATTGCGAATAGCTTGGCTGCACCTTGATGAAAATTCATCATTGCCACTTCCGACACGGCTCAGCTTCTCTGATTACTACTCATAAGCGGTTCCCGAAATGTCTGATTTGCATAATTAATGGTTCGTTAATTGTGAAAAGTTCTCCGATGGTGTGGTCCGGTCCGAGCACCTTGCAGCTCCGAGAATGATTCACCCCTTCATTCAATTCCATAGCCCGCGATAACAATGATTGATGATTGAGAGCCAATCATCAGCGAGAGTGCGGTAGTTTGTCGAAACAGCGTAAAGTGGATACAAATTGTGCGATACCGAGTACTTCCGTTCGGTCCGGAAAACGATACTAACGGTCACAAAATGCGAAGCATTCGAAAGTTCGAGTGGTTTTCATTTCATAGCACAAGCTATCTGCAATTAAATTGAACACTGTTTGATTATTTTCATTTCATCGCAGTGCAGCGAAAAAAAAATCAATCAATAATTGTTCATTTGTCGAGTACAGCTGCAACGGTCAATTTTATTACCAATTCAAAGAATTTTCTGCAGCAACTGGAGTGGAAAGAATTTGTTTGATGGTAATTGATCGGTTTGGACAAACTATTTTTTCAATGCTTTTAATTTTTCGGAAATTTTTAAATTTTTAAATTGAAAGTTGCACACCGCAGCAGCAAAAACGAAATTCAATCCCATCAAAACTGAAACTCGTAAAATTGTTATTGCAAGAAATACGAATCCAAATTGTTACTTCTGAGCATAAAGTTACAGCAACAAAAGTCGGATTCACTACACAGAGGAATTGTCTGGCAACCAAAACTACGATGGAGATAAGTTCTGCATAAAAAAAATCTGTTTTTGGAAAACACCTTTGAAGCATATATGGTGCCACTTCATATAAAAAATATCACTGTTTGGTTGTAAAATAATTCATAATCCTATCACCAAATAGTAGGTCCGAGCATGTACAATCCGGAACGTGGCGCAAATAAAACCAAACAAAGCACACTCTTTTCTAGGACAATTTCGTTTAAAACGATCTAACTTTAACCATTTCATACGAAAGAAAAAATCCTTAAAGGATCCTGTTTTGTTATTCCCAGTCTAAGAGAACGGAAGCTGTAAAAAGGAAATGATTGTTGAACTAAGCTAAGTTAATCCACCAGTGGAATAAAAATACACTCACACACACGCAAGAGACGGTGATTTGTAATATACTAAATCTAATTAAATTTATAAAGTTCTAGAGATAAGTCCAACTAAAATGAACCCATTACCAAAATCCCCGCGAAACAAAACAAAAAAACAATGACTACTAAAACCTACAACAACAAAAAAACAAAGCGTAGTTAAACTATTTAATCCACTAAGATGATAATTACGATCAAGAGAAGAACGTCTGATCAAGTGAACGAGTGTGAAGACTAGAGTCCGAGCCCATCGAGAGCGAAGACGACAAAACTCTCTGTAATTAGTTAAACTACACTTTTTTTGCGTCTTTTCTTTCCCTTGGTTTTTTTTTCTGTTTGGACAGAGCTTAGGAAGCAAACAAAAAAAAATCCTGATGAATAGCATGGAAACCAGAAAAAAAGGACGGTGAAATAATAAGGAAGTGAGATGGAGCTAACCCATCACCATTACAATTAATGTAGCAAGGAGTACTTAAGAGAAAACTCCCGCGATGGGATCTATTGAAGAAAGAAAAAAAAATAATACAGAGAAAGGATGAATAAAAATTTCTTTTCGTAAAAAATCTATGACTGGTGTGTTAATTTTTCATTCTATTCGATGACATGTCTCTCTTCTAAGGATCTTTATCAAAAAAATACTTCAAAAATTTTGAGCTAAGTTAGATGAAGCAACCATTGATTTTTATTACATACTAGCTGACCCGGCAAACTTCGTCCCGCCTATTTTAGTGTTTAATTTCAATAATTTCAACCATTTCAAATTCATTGATTCCTTGCGATTCGATTATATCGTTTAAAAATGATTGGTTTTATCGGAATGACAACATCCTCGACTTTTGGATCCGGTGATACTCATATTGGGTGGTATTTGGTCACTTTAGGCCGTTTTCCGGACACCGGAAGTCGTCATCTTACAAATCAAAATGTTGTCTGAGGTCGATTTGTGGCCTCAGTGCGTCATAACAATCCCGGAAATACCCATATTAGGTGGTATTTGGTCATTTGCCGATGTTTTTCGGAAACCGGAAGTCGCCATATTAGATTTCAAAATGGCATTAGGAAACAATTTCTGGCCTCTGAGCGTCAATCTGGTTAAAGAAACACCCATATTGGGTGGTATTTGGTCATTTTCGGCTGTTTTCCAGACACCGGAAGTCGCCATCTTACAATTCAAAATGTTGTCTGAGGTCGACTGGTGGCTTCAGTGCATCATAACAATTCCGGAAATACCCATATTGGGTGGTATTTGGTCATTTGCCGCTGTTTTTCAAAAACCGGAAGTCGCCAACTTGGATTTCAAAATGGCATTAGGAGACAATTTTTGGCCATCTTACAATTCAAAATGATGTTTGAGGTCGATTTGTGGCCTCAGTGCATCATAACAATCCCGGAAATACCCATATTGGGTGGTATTTGGTAATTTGCCGATGTTTTTCAGAAACCGGAAGTCGCCATCTTGGATTTCAAAATGGCATTAGGAGACAATTTTTGGCCTCTGAGCGTCAATCTGGTTGAAGAAACACTCTTATTGGGTGTTATTTAGTCATTTTCGGCTGTTTTCCAGACACCGAAAGTCGCCATCTTACAATTCGAAATGTTGTCTTAGGTCGATTTGTGGCTTCAGTGCATCATAACAATTCCGGAAATACCCATGTTGGGTCATTTGCCGCTATTTTTCAGAAACGGGAAGTCGCCATCTTGGATTCCGAAATGGTATTTGGAGACATGCCAGAAAAAGGAATGGTGTCGAAACATTATTGACATGTTTTTTACACCTAAAAACATACACCAGCCAAATTGGGTATATTTGTTTTATTGGTTCTCGAGCTGTGTGTAATTTGAGTTTCATTTGTTTGGGACCCCTCCCTTATAGAAGAGAGAGGGGTGTCAAACCATTATGTATATATCTGTTACCCCTAAAACATCCACCTACCAAATTTGGTTCTATTTACTTGGTTAGTTCTCGAGATGTGCAGAAATTTGTGTTTCATTTGTATGGGACCCCTTCCTTACAGAAGAGGGAGGGGTCTCGAACTATCTTAGTCACCTTTTCCGGCCCCTAAAACCCCTATATACAAAATTTCACGCTGATCGGGTCGGTAGTTTCCAAGCCTATATGAATCAGACAGACAGACAGAGCTGCATTTTTATATGTTTAGATGGGTCATTCCATCTCAAGTGTGCACACCTCATGTATGCGATTTTCTCAGATTTGGCTCAAATTTTGTGAAATGGTTGATTACAGGTCATTATGCAAAAATCCCAATTTTGGTGCCGATCGGTTCACCCCCCGCCCTGTGAGACCCTCCCCTCTTTGGAAAAAAGTGCAATTTTTCGTCAAAAAGTCTAGTTTACTTTTATTTAGGGCTTCAAAAGCATGATGTCTAGAAATAAATTACATGATACCTGCAACGACAGTGTTGCCAGATATATTGTTTTTGCATTTAAAAAACGAAATTGGATTTTTCGGCGAAAGAATTTATTTTGATTTCGAATTAAACGATTCTATCGTATTCCTGAGAAAATTTTACTTCAAACCCACTTATCACCCCGAGGTATTATGAGCAAGACTCGAGTTATTGCATTACTTATTATTATTCTGCTAATATCTTCAAAACTGGCATGATTATGGACATACTGAATAATGCAATTTGAAGAAAATTATTCCAGAAATTTAAAAAACAATTTTGCTTGGCAGTGTTGCCAGATATGTTATTTTTATAGTTGAAAAATAGAACTGCATATTTCGACCAATAAGTATATTTTGATTTCAAATTCAACAATTGCATCGTGTTGCTAAAAAACATTTCATCCTAAAACACCTTTGACGTACAGGTATAATAAGAGAAACACTAGTTACAGCATTCTTCAGAAACTTTTAATTTTTTAAAATGAATTCTTATTTAGGAGCGAGCCGTCCTAGATGCTCCTATCGTATTCAACCTTACTGAATACAAAACAAATTTCATAGTAAGAAAAACAAATAGGGTAGGTGAGCCAGCAACACGATGCAATTGTCGAATTTGAAATCAGAATATACTAATTGGCCGAAAAATGCAATTTAATTTTTCAGCTGTAAAAATAACATATCTGGCAACACTGCCAGGCAAAATTGTTATGTTTTTTAAGATTTCCTGAATAATTTTCGTCAAATTGCATTACCTTCGCTTTTACGCGGGTTGTTTTTATACGTTTTTTAAACGGGATATTTTTACAATAACGCGGATTATTTTTACTCGATTCGGAAGATTATTTGTACGCGGTATCAAATAAATTTAGTATGAATATATCGAATCTAATCCTTCAAATGCGGTACAACCAACCGCGTAAAAAGCGACCCTAGTGTATACAGAATGTCCATAATCATGCCAGTTTTGAAGATATTAGCAGAATACAGTCAGGTTTTTTTTACGCGGGTTTTCTATACGTGGATTTTTTTATGAGGTTTTTTTACGCGGATTTTTTAATTAACGAGGTTTTTTACGCGAATTTTTAAATTAACGTGGTTTCTTTACGCGAATTTTGTAATTAACGCGGTTTTTTTTACGCGATACCGCGCTAATCCAAGAAAAACTTCGCGAATTTTCGAATTAACGTGGGTTTGGAATCAGAAACGTTTAAGTGTTTATCTAGTAAAAGATTTAGTCCGAAAAATACCATCCGCCCTTCGAAAGATCCGGAATGACAGTCGAAGAGGACAATTTTAAATACTGGTTCTAGAGCGTCTCGGGTTTTTTCTAAAACCCTTCTTGCTGGACTACTTAACGCGGATTTTTAAATTAACGTGGTTTTTTTACGCCTTTTTTCTCTACGAGGTACGTATCTCCCGCGTAAAAAAACCTAACTGTAATAATAAGAAATGAAATAACTCGAGTTTTGCTCATGATCCCTCGGGGTAATAAGTGGTTTTGATGTAAAATTTTCTCAGAAACACGATGTAATTGTTTAATTTGAAATCAAAATAAACTCATTCGCAAAAAAATGCAATTTCACTTTTCACATGCAAAAACAATATATCTGGCAACACTGTCGTTCAAAATTGATGGTTTTTGGAATCCTCAACTATTTTTCTTCAGAATTCATGAATTAACTTATTTCTAGAAATCATGATTTTGAAGCTATAATTAAAAGAAAACAAGACTTTTTGACGAAAAATTGCGTTTTTTTCAAAAAAGGGGAGGGTCTCACGGGGCGGGGGGCGACCCTATCGACATCAACATTGGGATTTTTGCATTATTAGCTTAAATCAACCATTCCACAAAGCTTGAGCTCAATCTGAGGAGGTCGAAGACACGCTTGTCTCTTTTTTTGCACACTTGAGATGGAATGACCCATATTCTTAACTTTTACTCTGAATAGATCAGAATATAATATATAACACATGGTGGGCCATAAGTTTTGAATCGCATTACTGAGCATTGCAACATGCAATTTGATAATTTACGGCACTTCACGAAAAGTTTAGCATCACCTGAAATAGGCAGATACCTCGTATTTCCGACGACCCAGAAATTTGTGGTCGTCAGTAAAGTTGTTCAAAAGGTCAAGTGCTTCTAAGTGGTGGATAGCTAAGCATGAAATTTCACCGCTCTGTGGCGCTAGTGCGCACGCAATCGTATGTCCTCCTTTACGGCTGCAGTCTTCAGCAAAGTTGTTCGGAATGACAAGAGCTTTTAGTTGATGGACAGTTCAGTGCAGAATTATGTCGCTATATGGCACTAGCGTGAACGCAATTCTTCGTATCTTAACCTATCCCGCGATTTTTACTTCCTAAAAAGTTGCTACCTTTAGCCAGTGCCACTAGTGGTTGTAATGTAAACCTAGAAATATTTTACTTTGTGGATATTGCTGAAAGATGGATGACGCCGCTATCCACATGGCCACAAAATCTGTGAGTCACTTCAGACCAGCCTAAGCACTTATACACTTCCATGCCACATATCATACTTACCCAAATAAAAACACTTTTTAGAATGAACACAAAAAATTGTTAATCTAGAATGAAATTGAAAACGAAATAGGTTAAATTGAATAATTTCTCCTGAAATTTTAATCGCTGTGTTGCTGAATACTGCAAGTTTTCAAGTAAGTGCTTGGATTCTCGATTCTCGATCTCGATTCTTTTTACTTTGATTCTCGAGATAACTTTAGTTCATAATACCCAAGAGTAAACGCACACTAGCGACACGCGGTAGTTTAATTTACAACTAAACTGTCCATAATCCAAAAATCTCTGATCTCCCGAACAAGTTTCCTGAAGACTGCAGCTTTCTAAGTGGTTGCACATTAGCACCACTTAGCTGCATAATTCTATACCAAACTGTATAACAACCATAGGCACCTATCCTCCAGAAAACTTTGCAGAAATCCTCAAATTTTCAACCTGGATTTACAAGTTAAATTATGTTCTAAATACCCAAAACTATATGCACACTAACACTGGCTTGAATTTTGAATCAAATTTGGGTCTAGAGCTCTACAGCAATGTTTTAGAGAAAAACTTTCTTCTACAAAGTTGTTACATATAATGAAGCGCTTATTGAAAAATTATCAAAAATTAGGGTGACCATAATTTGCGATGCAATCAAGTATCTAACTTTTTTATCTTTGTAGATAGAAGAAAAATTTGTTCTATAATGTTATAGCTCCATTAATTTTAAGTAACTTTGTAAAATAAAGTTTTTCTCTATCTTTAAAAACAACCGACTTATATTGAAAAAAACACATTTTGCGCTATAACTTTTTTATTTCAAGTTTCATCTCAAAACTGTCTTTGAACGACTTTTAGAGCTTTTTAGGAGAAACAATTTGCAATGCTGACATCGTGAATATCTCAATTTTACTCAAAGTTATCAATATTTTCATCAAAAAATATGCGTTTTTCATTTGCATGTCATTCTTTTTGGGGCAAACATAAAAAATATCTCTTGGTCTCATTTTGAAGGGCATACTTGACTCGATGAATGGAGGAACTTTTAGAGATATGTTATTTTTTTTAATTTGAGTAAATTCAATTTAAAAACACGACAAAAATTCAATAATTTTATACATTATGCATATAAAAACACCCAGATTTATTTGTTGGTATTTTTTCTCATAACTAGGAATAATTACCTTTAATTTGATCCAAAAAGATTGAAAATAGATCAACTGGTTCAAAAGTTATGAATTTTTTTATAATTAAATACATTGAACAAAGTCGTTTTTTTATGGTCACCCTTTTTCGAAGTTGGTCACGCAAAACGCTTCAATTGTGCTAAAAATCGCAGGGATGCATAGGGTGGGGAAATAGGGTGACCATAAAAAACGGCTATATTCGATGTATTTTATTTAAAAAAAATCATAACTTTTGAACCAGTTTACAAATTAAAGGGATTTACGTCTAGTTATTTAAAAAAATACCAAAAATAAATCTGGGTGCTTTTATATGCATAATGCATAAAATAATTGAAATTTTCGTCTTGTTTTTAAATTGAATTTACTTAAATTTCAAAAATAACATATTTTTAAAAATTCCTCCATTCATAGAGCCCAGTATGCCCTTCAAAATAAAACCAAGAGATATTGTTTATGTTTGCCCCAAAATGAATGACATACAAATGAAAAACGCATATTTTTTGATGAAAAATATTAATAACTTTGAGTAAAATTGAGATATTTACGATGTCAGCATTGCAAATTGTTTCTCTTTAAAAGCTCTGAAAGTCGTTCAAAGACAGTTTTAAGATAAAACTTGAAATAAAAAAGTTATAGCGCAAAATGTGTTTTTTTTTTTCAATATAAATCGGTTGTTTTCAAAGATAGAGAAAAACTTTTTTTCACAAAAAACTTTTTTTCACAAAGTTACCTAAAATAAATGGAGCTATAACATTGTAGAACAAGTTTTACTTCTATCCAGGCTTCTTCCGTTCTCTTGTCTTTTGCCAAAATTTCCTTTTCTACCTGCCAAACCCCTTGGAGAACTAGACTTTCTCTCACACAGAGTGAGTAATTATCCACATTTAGGCGTAGAGTATTTCAGTCGCAGAGTTCCTTTTCACTCTTTATCATCACGTGTTAGGGATAAACCTTTGTTTGCTCTCTCAGTTTAAGAGGGAGTAGTTTTCGTTAGCTTCTCCTTTACTAGAAGAGAAGTTGGCCAAATATCAAAACATTTAAGTTCATATTGAAGCATCCTAACCGTTTCGAATTTAATATTATAGGAAGATTCACAACTCACCATGGGTGCGTATTCTGCAGAAAGTTCGATTTTATACTGTTTATGCCACACCCCAGAGCGATGAGAACGGTAACGCAATGCTCAGTTGGTCGTCGAGCAATTTATTTCATTTTTCTTGCGTGCGCGGATGCTCTGTCAAATTAGGAGCGTTTTTTCGTCAGAGAAACTATTACTCTGCGCTCTCTCTACAGCAGATGGTGTGATTCACATTGCATGTAAGCTCACAGTTGTTAAGAGGGAAGAAAACTCTTTCTCTTTAAGATGAAGATGAGCAAAACAAAGCCTGCTTCTATCTACAAAGATAAAAAAGTTAGATACTTGATTGAATCGAAAATGTTCGTCACCCTAATTTTTGATAATTTTTCAATAAGTGCTTTATCATATGCATCAGTTTCTGGACCATTGCACAATGGTCCAGAAACCGAATTTAGGGGGAAATTTGAGTCTAGAGCTCTATAGCAACATTTTAGAGAAAAACTTTTTTCTACAAAGTTGTTACATATGATAAAGCGCTCATCGAAAAATTATCAAAAATTAGAGTGATCAACATTTTCGATGCAATCAAGTATCTAACTTTTTTATCTTTGTAGATAGAAGAAAAATTTGTTCTACAATGTTATAGCTCCATTAATTTTAAGTAACTTTGTAAAATAAAGTTCTTCTCTATCTTTAAAAACAACCGATTTATATTGAAAAAACATATTTTACGCTCTAACTTTTTTATTTCAAGTTTCATCTCAAAACTGTCTTTGAACGACTTTTAGAGCTTTTTAGGAGAAACAGATTGCAATGCTGACATCGTGAATATCTCAATTTTACTCAAAGTTATAAATATTTTTCATCAAAAAATATGCGTTTTTCTTTTGTATGTCATTCATTTTCTGGCGAACATAAAAAATATCTCTTGATCTCATTTTGAAGGGCATACTTGACTCGATGAATGGAGGAACTTTTAGAGATATGTTATTTTTTTAATTTGAGTAAATTCAATTTAAAAACAAGACGAAAATTTCAATAATTTTATACATTATGCATATAAAAGCACCCAGATTTATTTTTTGGTATTTTTTCTTATAACTAGACGTTATTACCTTTAATTTGACCCAAAAAGATCGACAATCGATCAACTGGTTCAAAAGTTATGAATTTTTTTAAATAAAATACATCGAATATAGCCGTTTTTTATGGTTTATGGTCAACGCATATTTTTTGATGAAAAATATCAAAACTTTGAGTAAAATTGAAATATTTGCAAATTGTTTCTCCTAAAAAGCTCTAAAAGTCGTTCAAAGACAGTTTTGAGATGAAACTTGAAATAAAAAAGTTAGAGCGTAAAATATGTCTTTTCAATATAAATCGGTTGTTTTTAAAGATAGAAAAAAAAACTTTATTTTACAAAGTTACTTAAAATTAATAGAGCTATAACATTGTAGAACAAATTTTTCTTCTATCTACAAAGATAAAAAAGTGAGATACTTGATTGCATCGAAAATGTTGGTCACCCTAACTTTTGATAATTTTCAATGAGCGCTTTATCGTATGTAACAACTTTATAGAAGAAAGCTTTTCTCTAAAATGTTGCTATAGAGCTCTAGACCCAAATTTCCCCCAAAATTTGGTTTCTGGACCATTGTGCATTGTGCACTGTGCATTGGCACAACTCAAAATTATTCATCTTTGTGTTTTTGATGGCAAACGATGTCAAATACTGCTAAATTTCATCTCACAAAGGCCCGTTTCAAAATTCACAAAAAAATGGGAGATACAAATAAGTAGATGTGCTTTTGTTACTCGAATCCAAAATTCCAAATAATAATAGTTAAAATGGGTTTTACCCTAGTACAAGTTCTCGCCGAATTTTCATGGGTTTTCCTTCACACGCACTGACGAAACTACCCATGCAGCTGCACTTTGTGAACGCCGGATACAACCGTTACGGCATCTACAACATCTTGGCGCTATTGGACAACAATAAGAGCATCGGAAGAAAGCCCAGTTCCAGACGGCCGACGACCCTGAGCGACAAAAAACTTCGAAGGCTACCGAAAAGGAAGACCAAGGACAAAGTAATTACATCGCTGCGTGCGCTTGATCGGAAGGTCGGTGCAACTGTCCAAACAGTGAAAAACATGGACATTAGGGTGGGACAAAGTGGTCGATTTTCCAGGACTGATATTTTTTGGATCCATTTGATACCTAGAACAATTCTAAACTTACCGATAGTCGATTTGTTTTGTCTCCGCTTGGCGTATTACATTTCTAATTCGTATGAAGATTTATATGGGAAAACCTACTTTTGGCATTTAGAGTGTTATTAGAGAGCTCAGTCATGCTTTATTAATGCACTAAGTTACGTTATAGTTTAGGATTTTAGATGTTTAACAAGTTTGCCGAAGACACTTAAGAGATAGGATGCTGAAAACCAGTTTTTCTGCCAACACTACCAGTGTACCGGCGTCAGTAGGATTTCAATCAGAAGAAACCTGTCGTACCGAGTTTATACACTCAGTTGTATTAAGCAAACAAATATAGGTCAATATTCTAGACGTAGGTAGAATCTACAACATATTGCAGAGGTTACTTCTGATGGAAATCTAACTGACACCGGTATACTGGGAGTGTTGGCAGAAACATTGATTTTCAGCTATTATTTCGATATCTCAATCTTGAAAACTTACAGCAATTTCAGGGACATTCTAACTCTTCAGTGTCTTCGGCAAAGTTGTTAATCATCAAAAAACTTGTCCTTTGAAGACATGAAATGTATGGTCTAGGCTATTTTGAGCTCTCTAGAATGGAAAATGCAAAAAAGTAGGTTTTCCCATACAAATCTAAATGCAAATTTGAAATGCAATGCACCAAGAGGAGCCAAAACCAATCGACTTACAAAAAATTAAGAATTGTTTGGAGCCACAAATAAAACAAAAAAACTCGATTCTGGTTTCGTGCTATCAAGTTTCTCTTTCTTCATATAACGACGCCCCACTCTAATGGACATACATGTCAGGAAGCAGCAGTCCCGTCCACTGATCTCGGATCTGCAGGTAATGACGCAGTAGCAGCGGCTGAACAAGATGGTCAAGTTGATTTTCCCGGCGAATCGCGATGTGGCGGTGTTGATGGACGACGAGACCTATCTCACCCTGAATGGCAATGACTGGCAGGGCGCTTCATTTTTTTTAAGTCTGCTCCGCGGTGAAGTTCATTTCACACACCAAGTTACCCAAGAAGGTGCTGCTGTGGCTAACAATCAGCTAGAAGGGGATGTCAAAGTCTGCAGAACGTGGCGTTGTTCATCAAGAAAAACCATAAGAGCAAATTCGCAGCGTTTTGGCCGGATCTGGCGACGGCCCATTACTTGAAGCGATCGTCGGGGAAGATTTGACTATCGCCCAACGCAATGTCACATCGTGAATTTTTGGTAAAACCTGAAGCGTAACAATTTGTCGCGAAAGCAGAGGAGGAATCAGTGACAAAAACGAAGAAAGAACTCAAGAACATTCCTACACACATGTATTTGGCCGCGATGGCGAATGTTTCGGTCAACTGCTGGAAGGCCACACATAAGTTACCTATAGACGGTGTTGTTGAAATTACATGAAGAATCTTTGACAAACAGTTGTTGCTATTTTCATGAAATTCTCACACACATTTTCACTCAATCTTGAATTTAAGTTGGCGGTTAATAGTGTAATGGGAAGAGTTTGTGCCAGAGTTAAACATTTTAAATTATTAGGAGTTTAAATGTTAGTTTTGTGATTCGTTTTTATAAGTTGTGAAGTGCAATTTTGCGTTGTTTTAGACCGACACCATTAGGTTTTAGGAAAAGAGACAGGCTATGCTTCTGCCATAGCTGGTAGAACGAAAACGATTAATTAAAATTACTTTGGCTAAAAACTAATCACCCTTTTATTATGAACTGTAACGGACAATTCAAAATGGAGTGGGAGGTTTTGCAGTACATTCTACTATGAATCTGAAATACTAGCATCTGTCGGTCTGTTGCTCTTGTGAGCGATTTGTAATCTGTGAGAGACGATGCGTAAAGGCCCAAACACAATGAATACGTGTCCCGCGTAAAAAGTTTAAAAGGTTGTCTATACGACACGACCGCATGGTTAACGTAGAATTTCGACAGCCTGTCTCATGTTAAGGTATTTTTCGAAATAGGTTTGGAAATACACACAATTGGAGTTAGTCAATTCAATGGTGTGAAGCGGTAAATTGCAGTGATAATTCTTTTTCAACTCTATCTCTATCTCTATCAATCAAATTGATAACCATAAAGAGAAGAATTGATTTTATATTACCATTTACCAATGACACGGGATGATTCTAGCTCTCTTTTTCTCCGCTCCACACACACAACAAGCAAGCAAACAAGACATGACGATTATAACACGCACTTCCAGCAGGCTCACAGCTATTAGCAGTGGCCGGAAAGGCTGAAAGTAAACGCAACGTGACAAATCCAGGCAAAATTACTAACAAGTCTGGACATATCCAGCAATGCTGTTCAGTTCTGCGGTCCGCCGGTTGGACCGTGTGAAACACTGCGATCGAATAAGTCGCTTACTCAGCCTTGCTACGCTAGAATCAGCTGCTGCTCAACCGGTTCAACAAGGTTCTACATTTTTCAATAGTACAATAGTTAGCTTCACAAAATCACAATTTTCCGCATTTTTGTAGGGACGCATAGCTAATTTACCCCAGAGCTCAAACTGGAAAAATCAGGAAAATTATAGGAAAATTGTAGTTTAATCATTCCTGTGAATTTCGGTGCCCCCAGTGAGCTCGGAAGTGCGTCAAAAAGCCGATGAGTAATTGTTCGCCGGGCTCGTCACTTCTTCGTTTGATTACGGGAAAACTTCGCTCACTTCCAACTTGGCTAAGAACACCCAAAATTCACAGGAGGAACCAAGCTGCCTCCCAGTCTAATCGGAACGTCATTGCAAAATGACACAAATATTTGGTTGATTCGAGTGAGTTTGTAGTATGCACTTCTACGGATGTTTATGTGAGCTATGATCAATCGACTTATCAAAACTAATGGTCGAAAGTTGTATTGAATTGACATAAACTTTGCGAAATCTTATTGATCTCCAAAAAAGAATAACTTAATTCTTCAGAAATGTTTTTAATTTATTGTAAAATAAGATTGTACAAACTTTTCAAACAAGTCCATGATATTAGAGAAAAATTGAATGTGTTCAAGTACTTTTAAATGGAACTACACTTTTTTGAATGTGGAAAATGGCTGAAACCATATGAATTTTGGTCGAAATCTTTTCAGAAGAAACTATTGAACTCAGGTTTTGGTGCTACATTAGCTTATAATGTAAGCTTGAAAAGCATTATTCTTCAATAACTCGAAAGCAACATTCAATAAACAGAGAGTTTACAAACCCACATTCAATTAGAATAAATCCGAGGTGGAGCGCCACTTTGAAATTGAAATCATTTCGCTGCTACGAAACCGCTCAAACTACGCTCTATACTACACATTTCCATAAAAGCGCCCATCAAAGGCACCCCATCTTACGGCCTAAGTAACACTATCATGTCACAATTGCACGTACGAAATTGGAGTAATTTCACATTTCAACCGAAGGCTTTCGGTACGTGCTCTTACGCTGAAGTGCAAAAACCTCGCCCTAGTGCTGCTGGCTGCGCTCCGCCGCCGCATTACGGCCTGGCACGTATTCCATCAATTCCCGCGAAACATTGAAGCGACTTCGCCGGTCGGTCGGTGGTTGACAGCGATGCCATCGACGACGCGAATGACAACGCTGTCTGCCCGACGAAACGACCGACAATGCTCTCGAGGAGGAATGTTATCAAACGCAACAGCAAAGGGAAACCATCGTAATGCCAACCCGTCTAACCCATTGAAAGCACTGTGGCACTGCACCACCAACCAGCCAGCCGGGTAATCATTTTCAACTAATACCCAACAATAAACACGTACCGTATTGTGTTTCCCGTGCACACTGTGAGCGAAGTACCACCAGTGGAAAAGGATTGGAGAGCTCATTCAAGTGTGCGGTCTATTCGAATGTTCTAGCGGACTATTCAAAGGGAAACCCATGACCGATGAAAGAGGGACCAATTTTGTTGTTGCATCACGGATGAGGTCCTTTGGTGCCAGGTATGTGTGGACCCCGCAAACGCACCAACATTTCGTGCGCGACTCGAGTGCATTTCATTTTCATACGCCAATCGAGAGATTCGCCAGATTCAGTTTTCCGGTGGGTGTGATTAGTTCTATACACATCAAGCGGTGAAAGGAAAGCCGCTAAGCTGATTTGTGTTTTCCCCCAGCATTGGTCTCCTCCAGGGCAGTCGATGAATTTAACGGTTGGGATTACGCAGGTCTTCAAAATTCGGTACAACCTACATCTTCTTGAATTTGCGATGTTCGATGTGCAATGCCGCCTTGATAAGTACCAGGCCTTTGTTTTGATTTAACAATAAAGAGTTTTTTTGATTTTCCAAATAATCTGTAAACCAGTGTTATCTTCATCACAACCGCCTGTCGGTACAAAATATTCAAGTCGTGCAATGTTTACTCCGGTTAAAATCGGCGGTTTTTGCAACCTCTCTCCGAACGAAGAGACGTCGTGATGTCGAAGCCTTTGTTGTGCTACGCATGGGACCGCTTTATGCAAAAATTAACGTCGAAACGTCCCACCAGTATCTGGCAGGGTCAGCCAGAGTTGTTCGTACCCAACTTTGGCGCTATTCTAACTGATGCTAACTGTGAAGCGGTGCACGAGTACGTAACCAATTGTCCTGTACCTTCGAATATGCTATGCGGATGATTGCCGGTGCAGTCGAATCACAACTTTCGAGGCTGTGTTTTCGCGAGTCAATATGCAAATGGCACAACTTGTTGTTCGGTAGGCCGCGATCAGCTCTGTAATAATCCTTTTCAGGGGAACGAAATCGGTTCCGGTGATTTTTTTTTCACACTCCAGAGGAATAGTAAATGTTGATTTCGAGGATTAGCTTTTTAATTCTATAGATCAATGCTATATTATATGTTTTCACAATTCATGAGCAACGCAAGCCGTATGTGTGGCAAAAGGTCCTACTTCATAGAAGGCGTGTTTATGACAATTCTTGACTGGCGTAAATCATCTCTTTGGCTATTTTTTGTCCGAAGCCATTTTTTTAGCTACTACAGGGTGACAAAAAAGTCCGGTCACACAGGAAAATCTCAATATTTCGAGGAATAAGAAGAAAATCTGAATCTTGCTTTCATAGCTTTATTCAGTAACTCATAAAGATACTTCACAGACGATATCTCGGAATTACACCACCTTTTTCTGATCGAACCAGCTTCAGACGTCTCGGAAAGTCGTCGCAAGCGGCGCGCACGTGCTCCATTGGCATCTCGTCCCAGATTTTCGTGATAACCTGCTTGAATTGCTCCAAATTTGTTATTTTATAGTCGTTCAGCTTCGACATCATGTATCCCCACACGAAATAATTCAGTGGATTCAGATCCGGAGACGACGGAGGCCATTCATTCTTCGAAATGAAATCGGTCAAGTTGTCCTCACACCACGCCTGAACAACCTTTGCGGTGTGGGATGGGGCGCCATCTTGCTGGAAGCAGTAGTAATCGTCTTCAAACAATAGTTCAGCTTGAGGCAGAACATTTTTATTCAAAACCGTGTCTAGGTAGTACGCTGCATTGATTTTGACCCCTTTATCGATAAAAATAAGAGGCAGTTTACCTCTCTTGCAAATGGCTCCCCAAACCATCACTGACCAGGGCCGGCGTTACATTATTTTCCCGATTGGGTAGTAAGCAATGGAGGGGAATAATTCCGTGTGGGTAAGTACTCACAGAGACATTTTTCGAATGGGTACTACTACCCACACTACCCATACGAACCGCCGGCCCTATCACTGACGTCTTATTTTGGAACCGGGAAACGTTCAATTTGTCCGCAGGAGCTTGCTGGAGGCTCACACTCCAAACTCGATCTTTTGGCGATTGACTGTTTGCTCCAAAACGAACAGCTTCTCGTCCGAAAAAATAATCTCGTCATCTGCGCGCCAACCGAGCAACTCCCGCGACCGTTGGTACCTCTTGTCATTTGTAGCTTTGGTAACCCCATGAACCACCTGTTTTTGTACGGTGTAAGTTTTAAATCCTTGCGCAGAAGCAGGCGGATTGATTCTCGGTTCATTTTAAGGTTCCTGGCCAGCTTCCGTGCAGATTGGGCGGGACTCCGGCGAATCCGGTCTCGTATAATCTTTTTCAGCCTTGAAGTTCTCACAGACCTTGGTCGTCCAGATCGTGCCTTGTCTTCGGTGCCTCCGGTCTCTAGGTACCGATTTATGGTCCGGTACACGACTTACCGGTTGATTCCGAGCAGTTTTAGGTGTTTGAATATGTGTCCGGGTTTGTACCCTTTCACATATTCAGCGATAACAGCTGCTCTTAACTCTGCCATGGCTCACAACTCAATGTAAACAAACTGCACAGAAACGAAACTCTGCCACTTTGGGCAGCAAAATTAACCCTTTCATTTGACATATAGATGGCACCAGAGAGATGCAACGTGTAGGCTACAGGCGACCCCAAAAAAGTGTGACCGGACTTTTTTGTCACCGTGTAAATGTTTCAAATCATAATTTACTTCCCCGCTTATTTCGTTTACTACGATTATGAATCTAAATTGCGGATTAAAATTGAATATTCAGAATTTGTTACTGCGCATATACACACAAGGTGTCACCATGAAAGTGATACACATTACACACATTTGAGTGCCTCCTTTCGCATCGGAAGGCATACCTTATTAATCGGTGCTGTGTTTGTTTCGATTGCGACACATGTGTAAAGTTCACTTTTTCCAGAGGAAAATTGCAATAACTCGTAAATTATCTCGCAAAAATATTCCCGGCAGGGTTCGTCAGAACTCGGTTGCTACTGAAGACGCAAGCTGCTCACATTTTTTATTCAGGTGAAAATTTGTTTACGTTGGAAGCTGTTTTGATCAAGCAGGATGACCGTTCAATGGTTTGGGGAGCAATATCCAACAGAGGAGTGTCGGCACTATTCATCGACAAGGTGTGAAACCCAGAAGTTGTTATTTTCAGAATAGCATCTGGGGTTAGTTTCCAGCTCCGGAAATGCTCATATTGAATGGTATCCGACCATTTTAGGCTGTTTTCCAGAACCAGATTTTACCATCCAAATAATAAAAATGACATCTAAAATTGATTTCCGGCCTCTGGACAGCAGGATACCCATATAGGTAGGTATTAAGCTATTTTTTCAGAAACCGGAAGGCGCCATCTTGAATTTTGAAATAACATCTGAAGTGCATTCCCAGCTCTGGGAATACCCATATGGAATGATATTTGGCCATTTATGTTTGCTTTACAGAAACCATTTTGTATTTTAAAATGACACCTGGAGTTGATTCCCGGTTTCTGAGACTCATCCCGATTCCGAGAATACTCATCCCGAGAATAATGATGGATGACATCAGGTCACTTTATGCTGTTTTTCAATGAATCAATTTTGTTCTGCCATCTGGTATTTCTTCAATGCAGTTAACTTGAAATTTCTTACCATTGTTTTGCCAAAATTGCAAAAAATGTATCAAAATGAAAATCCTGAATGCAAATCAGAATCAGAATAAAGAACGGCATTGTTTCTATTCACCCCGTTTTTTTCAGTCATACACAAAACAATTTGTAGAGTACCTGTTGTGAATCGAATCGTACCGCCACCATCGATCGAATTACACCTCAATCTTTCCAAATCAATATAAGTTTGAAAGAGAATTTGCAAGGATCTTGCGAAGTTTTTGCTGGCAACAAAAAAAACTGGAGTGATGACGTTCAACTCTCAACTAGAGAACCGAATGACAGGCAGTGTTGCCATCTTGATAACCAACATTTAGTCGGCGTGCCAAACCGAACCAAGCCCCAAAAGTTCAAGCGTTTTTTTTTCTTTTACCCACGAAAGATAGATTATCGTTGTGCGCATCCACTAGGGGTAATGAATCATTTTTTTAAATGACTGATTTTTTTAAATGATTTTTTTTTTAAATGAATTTATTATGTTATGTTATTATTATTTTGTTATATTATTTTATTATTCTATTATTATCGTTGTGCGCATCCACTAGGGGTAATGAATCATTTTTTTAAATGACTGATTTTTTTAAATGATTTTTTTTAATGAATTTATTATGTTATGTTATGTTATGTTATGTTATATTCAAAATTTCACTGACAAAATTTCGTCTTGATGAATTACACTAATGTTCAAAACTACAATTAATGAAATGACAATTATCTTTAGCGGATCCTAGGTGACGCAAAAACGTGTTGATGGTTTTGCGTGAGTGGAGCGATTTGCAGCCTCGTTGAACCTCATTGATATGAGCCTGATTGCATCATACTTGTCTCTGTGTTCAAAAGCTGAAGTTTTCGCAGTCATCAAGGCAGGCTCATGAAAATGTTCACAGCATTCGCAAAGAGAAGCCGTGTACCTCACGGTAATCTAGCAGTAACGTCATTGATGAAGAGCATTGGCATCTCGTCCCAGATTTTCGTGATAACCTGCTTGAATTGCTCCAAATTTGTTATTTTATAGTCGTTCAGCTTCGACATCATGTATCCCCACACGAAATAATTCAGTGGATTCAGATCCGGAGACGACGGAGGCCATTCATTCTTCGAAATGAAATCGGTCAAGTTGTCCTCACACCACGCCTGAACAACCTTTGCGGTGTGGGATGGGGCGCCATCTTGCTGGAAGCAGTAGTAATCGTCTTCAAACAATAGTTCAGCTTGAGGCAGAACATTTTTATTCAAAACCGTGTCTAGGTAGTACGCTGTATTGATTTTGACCCCTTTATCGATAAAAATAAGAGGCAGTTTACCTCTCTTGCAAATGGCTCCCCAAACCATCACTGACCAGGGCCGGCGTTACATTATTTTCCCGATTGGGTAGTAAGCAATGGAGGGGAATAATTCCGTGTGGGTAAGTACTCACAGAGACATTTTTCGAATGGGTACTACTACCCACACTACCCATACGAACCGCCGGCCCTGTCACTGACGTCTTATTTTGGAACCGGGAAACGTTCAATTTGTCCGCAGGAGCTTGCTGGAGGCTCACACTCCAAACTCGATCTTTTGGCGATTGACTGTTTGCTCCAAAACGAACAGCTTCTCGTCCGAAAAAATAATCTCGTCATCTGCGCGCCAACCGAGCAACTCCCGCGACCGTTGGTACCTCTTGTCATTTGTAGCTTTGGTAACCCCATGAACCACCTGTTTTTGTACGGTGTAAGTTTTAAATCCTTGCGCAGAAGCAGGCGGATTGATTCTCGGTTCATTTTAAGGTTCCTGGCCAACTTCCGTGCAGATTGGGCGGGATTCCGGCGAATCCGGTCTCGTATAATCTTTTTCAGCCTTGAAGTTCTCACAGACCTTGGTCGTCCAGATCGTGCCTTGTCTTCGGTGCCTCCGGTCTCTAGGTACCGATTTATGGTCCGGTACACGACTTACCGGTTGATTCCGAGCAGTTTTAGGTGTTTGAATATGTGTCCGGGTTTGTACCCTTTCACATATTCAGCGATAACAGCTGCTCTTAACTCTGCCATGGCTCACAACTCAATGTAAACAAACTGCACAGAAACGAAACTTTGCCACTTTGGGCAGCAAAATTAACCCTTTCATTTGACATATAGATGGCACCAGAGAGATGCAACGTGTAGGCTACAGGCGACCCCAAAAAAGTGTGACCGGACTTTTTTGTCACCGTGTAAATGTTTCAAATCATAATTTACTTCCCCGCTTATTTCGTTTACTACGATTATGAATCTAAATTGCGGATTAAAATTGAATATTCAGAATTTGTTACTGCGCATATACACACAAGGTGTCACCATGAAAGTGATACACATTACACACATTTGAGTGCCTCCTTTCGCATCGGAAGGCATACCTTATTAATCGGTGCTGTGTTTGTTTCGATTGCGACACATGTGTAAAGTTCACTTTTTCCAGAGGAAAATTGCAATAACTCGTAAATTATCTCGCAAAAATATTCCCGGCAGGGTTCGTCAGAACTCGGTTGCTACTGAAGACGCAAGCTGCTCACATTTTTTATTCAGGTGAAAATTTGTTTACGTTGGAAGCTGTTTTGATCAAGCAGGATGACCGTTCAATGGTTTGGGGAGCAATATCCAACAGAGGAGTGTCGGCACTATTCATCGACAAGGTGTGAAACCCAGAAGTTGTTATTTTCAGAATAGCATCTGGGGTTAGTTTCCAGCTCCGGAAATGCTCATATTGAATGGTATCCGACCATTTTAGGCTGTTTTCCAGAACCAGATTTTACCATCCAAATAATAAAAATGACATCTAAAATTGATTTCCGGCCTCTGGACAGCAGGATACCCATATAGGTAGGTATTAAGCTATTTTTTCAGAAACCGGAAGGCGCCATCTTGAATTTTGAAATAACATCTGAAGTGCATTCCCAGCTCTGGGAATACCCATATGGAATGATATTTGGCCATTTATGTTTGCTTTACAGAAACCATTTTGTATTTTAAAATGACACCTGGAGTTGATTCCCGGTTTCTGAGACTCATCCCGATTCCGAGAATACTCATCCCGAGAATAATGATGGATGACATCAGGTCACTTTATGCTGTTTTTCAATGAATCAATTTTGTTCTGCCATCTGGTATTTCTTCAATGCAGTTAACTTGAAATTTCTTACCATTGTTTTGCCAAAATTGCAAAAAATGTATCAAAATGAAAATCCTGAATGCAAATCAGAATCAGAATAAAGAACGGCATTGTTTCTATTCACCCCGTTTTTTCAGTCATACACAAAACAATTTGTAGAGTACCTGTTGTGAATCGAATCGTACCGCCACCATCGATCGAATTACACCTCAATCTTTCCAAATCAATATAAGTTTGAAAGAGAATTTGCAAGGATCTCGCGAAGTTTTTGCTGGCAACAAAAAAAACTGGAGTGATGACGTTCAACTCTCAACTAGAGAACCGAATGACAGGCAGTGTTGCCATCTTGATAACCAACATTTAGTCGGCGTGCCAAACCGAACCAAGCCCCAAAAGTTCAAGCGTTTTTTTTCTTTTACCCACGAAAGATAGATTATCGTTGTGCGCATCCACTAGGGGTAATGAATCATTTTTTTAAATGACTGATTTTTTTAAATGATTTTTTTTTTAAATGAATTTATTATGTTATGTTATTATTATTTTGTTATATTATTTTATTATTCTATTATTATCGTTGTGCGCATCCACTAGGGGTAATGAATCATTTTTTTAAATGACTGATTTTTTTAAATGATTTTTTTTAATGAATTTATTATGTTATGTTATGTTATGTTATGTTATATTCAAAATTTCACTGACAAAATTTCGTCTTGATGAATTACACTAATGTTCAAAACTACAATTAATGAAATGACAATTATCTTTAGCGGATCCTAGGTGACGCAAAAACGTGTTGATGGTTTTGCGTGAGTGGAGCAGATTTGCAGCCTCGTTGAACCTCATTGATATGAGCCTGATTGCATCATACTTGTCTCTGTGTTCAAAAGCTGAAGTTTTCGCAGTCATCAAGGCAGGCTCATGAAAATGTTCACAGCATTCGCAAAGAGAAGCCGTGTACCTCACGGTAATCTAGCAGTAACGTCATTGATGAAGAGCGAGAACTAAAATGGACCAAGATTGCTTCCTTGCGGCACTTCAGAAGAAGAAGTGAATGGCTCAGAATTTGACAACCCGAACACATACAGCTCTGTCAGTCAGGCATGACCGAAACCATCTCACAACCATTGCAGAGAGACCCAGTTTATCCAGCTTTCGGAGAAGGATGCCGTCTGGTCCTGGACAAGTGGAGTATTCAGCTTTCGTTTTGCACTCAAAATGTACTCTTCTGTGATTCAGAATACTCCACAACCATGGCTGTCTTGCGGAGTATCACATAAAGCAGCATCAATCTGATCTAGCGAAGCAACAGCTGCTGGAAAAGCTGCTTCAAAGTGCTTTGCAAATTGCTCGCACTTGGACGAAGCTTTGTTAGTTGGCAGCAGCGAAGGAAATAAAAACATATAAAACAAGCCTAAGATGCGTTGACATCGTCGTCAGTATGCGAAAAACAAAGTATCGGTGCTGGAGCACTCTCTCTGTTTTCCTCTTTACGATATATTTTTATTCATTAGTGTACACCACAACCAGGGATGTCATGTAGAAAACCTCATGTAGTTTTCGACGAGTTTTCTACGTAGAATACCTCTGGTAGAATACCTAACCAAAAACAAGTATTCTACGAGCATTCTACGAAAACCTATCAAGAAATTTTTGTGGTGAATTACATGAAGAATAAACGAAATTTAAGTTTAAAAATATTATTTATTTATAATTGTGCTGATTATTTTGTGTAAATTGAGAACGAATTTGACATTTAAAATCGTTGCTTTTAATCTCCATCGACTGAATTTGTTTTTGATGTGTTTTGTAAATTTTCGGATTAGAAATACATCCCGTTTGCAAAATATTCTAGGGCTTTCTAGCCAGTACTAACAATAAACCCAGGTATGTTTAATTTTATCTTCGAAACTTTATATAAATTTGTAAATTAAATTAAGTAGCAATTCAGAACCCAAAAAAATGAGTAATTACTTGACTCAAAACTGAGTAATACTGTACCCAAAAAGTGAGTAACAATCACTCAGTTTCTCAACTATGCGTATTTACGGAGTTACTCAGTTTATGAGTTGTTCCACTTTTTACGAAAATGCGTCAAATCTTACTCATTTTAGAATTATTTTCCCCGAGGGTGTACAGAATTCTTCCTGGAGCCGTTTAAAGTTGCATGGAATTTTTAGTGGGCTTTTTTATATATGCCAGGGGAACCAAGAACCATTCAAATGTCGGGTACGCTCTAAATATATCAGATTTGACAGCGATAGCATAGTTCTGTAGAAATCGAGCCTTAGATGCGCCTTTGCTGTTGCACTGATTTTGTATGTGACGTATATTATGCGATTTTGCTTTCATTAGCATTTTTGGATGACAACAAATGTGTTGTTTAACCGTAAATTACGATTGAAATTATTGCGTAAAAACTTTGTTTGCTTTTTTGAGTTACTTTATCATTGCTTGTTTCGCCATAATCACAAAATAGTTCGGTAAAACACTTTCTTGCTTCTTCGTGTTTCTTTTTTTTGTTATATTAATTCTCCCGTTAATTGGATACAGCTTATCAGCGCACAGAGGAGTACCTAGAACAAAAATCTGGCCAAGATAAGAAAATAGTCTTTTGTCGCTTTTTGATGCTGCTATAGTTTTTTCTGCAGCTTGAATAAATTCTTCACAAAATGCCATCACTCGATGAACATTAAACGGTGTTATTATATGCTGGGAGCGCTGTAAACATTGCCAAACTTTTAAGCATATTTTTGGGAACCGAACCATTTATAGTAACAAGTTGTGCCAGGCGTAAAAAAAATGACAATTGATCAATATTTTACAGCAAATGAGTTCTTTATGTTCAATGCTAATAAACCGGTTGATAGAAATTCCGAAAGTAAAAATTGTAACTACTTTTAAGAAGTTTTCGAAATTAGTGATTTTTATGTATTTTCGAGCGTTTTCAATATTAAATAAAAAAGTTATCAAATCCCGCGGAATCCGATCATATAATCACCGGGAGAATGGAAGTTCATTACACCACGAACACATCCTCGCAAATTTCTCATCCGGTAACGTCCGGATTGACATTTGCGACCCGTTTGAAAAATGTTGTTTATGACAAATTTTGACGTTAAGTGTTCACGCGTACATGGGAAATGAAAAACAAAACAAAAATACCTGATGGGTCCCTGCCTTACGCTTGAAACAGTGTTTTAGCTCAACTAAGATTAGTTTAGGGAATGAATTTCAACTAATTTAAGTTAACTTAAAATTAACTTGATACACCGAATCAATAATCCGGGTAAATAACATACAAAAGGCTTTTTCCAACCTACGTAGGTTCCACGAGACATCATATAATCTGTGAGCATCAAATTGAAAATTCTTAATGAAGATATTTTGCTTCATAATTTTTCTGGTAAATTCTTCGATTTGTTTCGCTGACCGTTTTGCGAACACAAGTTATACGAGCGTATTTCTCTGCTATTATCTGCTTACTAACATTAATGAAGACACATAGGCTATGTAAATGTAAACATTAAGTTTTGTGTGTGATATTTAGAGTTACTCTTTGATACAATACTCGTACCAGCCACTTCTACTTCTCACTTAAATATTTTCCAAAACATTGCTAAAACTTCTCTGTGCAGCGCAGCGAATGGCATTTTATGACTCATACTGTGAATTTTCGAGTGTTTGAGAGTTTTCTACTTGTAAGAGGTTTTCTACCGTAGAAAACGTAGAATACAGTTTTCTACGTAGATTATTTACGAGTCCCGAAAAATCGCGTAGAACACCATCCCTGACCACAACATGTGGTTCTCAATGTGAACAACTCGGTATATGAAGTTATTCGTCTCTGTTACACAGAGCGATCAGATCTTGTTATATCCTTATTCATTTGACTCATGCATATGATTTTTTGTCAGAAAACGAAAAAAAATGACAGTGTACTCTCCTACTCTCGCTTAAACTCAACCGCTGCCGAAGTAGTCCCTTCCCCCACACATTCCCTCTCACCGCACCACACCTCTGCTGCTGTTCAGGTGACATGATATTCTCCTGTTGCTATCCTTTCTTCCCCTAACTACCGGCCTATGGAGAGACAAACGCAACGATCGAATCGCTTCTCAGAGCTGATGTAGTCACGAGAATGGCAACGCTGTCAGCTACCATACATTTGACGCGTTACCAACATCACTGGCACTGGCACCCAAAAAATGGTCAGTTTACCCTTACCTTATGTTGATTCGGGCAAACTGACCAAATGTTGGCTGCAATTCATGATAGCATATCAAATAGTTTTGAACATTTTTTTTCAAATTTTTGCATGTAATGTGATATTATAAGTGATATTTAGTACAATAATTGTGTCCCAGAGCAAGTTATGACAGCAGAGGAGGTAGTTTTAGGTAGTCCTGTGCGCCGCCACGCCGCGCCGCCGCCGCCGACACTTTTACGCACGCCGCCGCCGCCGATGATTTGGACTCGGCGCGCCGCCGAATAAATTTTTGGTGCGCCGCCGAGAAAATCTTTACCGCGCCGATAGTGATTGTGTATGCTGGATTTTTTCCTGGTTATAGAAATACCGCAAATCACAGCCGATAAGGGAACACTAGTATAGGTATTAGGTAATGCGGAATTTGGAAATTCTTAATACCCCTTCACCCCTACGTAATGCAATTTTGCATGGTGGCCTCACGCAGTGTAACACTTCGTTAAGTATTTTCCCTCTCCTGAGCGTGTATTTACGAATGTACCTAAGTGTAAATTATCTTAATTTGTGGAAATTTGATACAATATTTGACAATAAATATTCAGACTTTTTAATCGAATGAAATCAAAAATATCAATGTCATTATCAGTGATTTGCTTCGTCAGTTTGCTTCGAGAAAATTGTTTCAGTTATCATAACAATAATTTTTTATTTTTATGCAAATGTATTTTTTATTTTTATGCAAACATATGAGCAGTCTTTTTTGTTCAAAAAATTTATGAAAAATGACTAGTGTTTTTTCATTAATTATTTGGTAATTTTCTTTAGAATACAAAGTTTGTTTTTTGGAGATCAAAACGCGGGAATTCACTGGAAATTTTGCGCAAATTAAATAGTTGTTCATATTGCGCTGGAACAGACATTTTTGTAGATAGTTTTTTCGTCAACATTTTCAAGCACGACTATATTTTTTGCTGATTTCTCGTTAATTTTTATTTATTTTCCTCTGTGCGGACTCATCACTGCGACCAGAGACATTTGATCTATTGTGACATTGGCCAGGTGTTTTCTGTACTCCGCACTTCATATTATTGGCAGTCAATGTACGCTTTTCATTTATATCCGTGCTTGTGTGAGAGAGTTTACCCTTTCGTTTCAAGCTTACTGCTCTACTATAACTATACTACCAATATTGCCAAATTACAATTCCCAGGAGTGAGACTACACCTAACGTTCCCCTCTGGCCATTATGTCAAGATGACGGAACTTTATCGAAACCTCTTTCCTCGTGCCCATTCCGCCAATTACAATTCCCTGGAGAGGATTAATATTCCTCAGAACAGTTTTATTATAAGAAAGACTTATTTTGTCAAGAGGGAGGAGTCTTACCGAAACCTCGTTGCTCCTACCAACACCGCGTCACAATCACAATTACCGGAGGAGGATTTAATGCTTCACCTCTGGTCAGTTTTATCCCAAAAGTCGCAATAGAAAATGAAGAAACTGTGGTGTTTACCGAAGAACTCTATTCGATTGAAAAGAGTTTCCCATTTTTTCAGTTATTCCATGGGTAACCTAACAAAATTTATGAAAGTTAAAATCGACTCTCTAACGTGAGATTTATCGAATTTTCCCAAAGGTCTACGGTTAATTGAAATCAACATATCAAAAAACTATCTATCTTATTTCCAAAATTGAACGTCTCTGGGAACAGTATTCCATGTATTTTTTTGTTGTGGGCTCGTTGATTATTTTTTTTTGGGATTTACACTTGTTTGTACTTTCTCTGCTTGGTTTATTATTTTCTGGATATTCAATTGTTTGTTTACTTGATATCTTACCAATTTTATTTCTATTCTTGACATTCTTACAACTCTGACGCATACATTTTTATTTATGAACGTTCAATTAAAAAAAATCGAACGTGAGAGTACAAAAGCACACATTATGCGCAATTATTTATAAGTGGTAATTAGTGTCACGCCGATACACGCCGTCGCCGCCGCCGCTGATAAAAGCTAACGGCGTCACGCCGGCGCGCCGAACGCCGCCGAGGTAAAATGTTTTCTACGCCGCCGCCGCCGGTGATATGGTTGGCGCACAGGTCTAGTTTTAGGATGAACGGTACAGAAATGATACAGAAATGAAGAGTACAGATGTTCGTTATGCTTGAAGGCAACCATACCAATCCCTTGGATGTAGTCTAGTCTGTTTGTTTTCTCCCAGAAACCTATGTACCATATCATCATTTCATTATGGGTTGAGAAGATTCAAGTTTAGTCGCGGTCTGTACACTTCATGAAGTGCACATGTGATGAATAAACGACGATTGCATCACATTCGTTTCGTTTCCATCACTGGTTAGCAGACAAATCACCGATAAACATCGGAACTGGTTATTCATCTTTCTTACATTTCGACCGAACAAAAGACCAGATCTTTTTTGGATGTCGCTACCCCAAGTAACACATGCAACATCTTTTACGAAAAAAATGAAAGGAAAAAGTTATAAATAAGTCATAAATAAGTTACAGGGAAAACATTGAGTTTTAGTTCACTCACATTGATGTTTTAAATCGGAATGATGTTTTAAATCGAAATAACAAGTTGAAGTTGTAAATACATCACGAATTGCTGTAAAAACTGATTTATAACATGTTTATAACTAGTTTTTTTCTTGAGAATGCAAGAGAGACACAGTGGTGAATATGTGATTGACAGCAAAACGTATAGTGGAGACAAAATTGAAAAATGGCCGCTAAAGTTGTAGTTCAGTTTTAAATCAGTTGTAAATGTGATTTTAGGGTGTGAACTATTTCTTCTTTATCAAATACAGTGCAGATTAAAAATACTGTTATAATATTCAAAATTATATAAAATATTTAAACACCCAAGGAATTTATGTTTGCTTAAACATAAATAATAAATTTGACAGTAAATTATAATCAATAAATTTATCATTCAATTTACTTAAAACAAGAAAATCGTCCGATCTGATCGGCCATGATTCAATTAATGTTTCAATTCTCTTTTTTGTCTTGCTCAACGATCTTCGGTTTTATTATTATTATTTTGATCATCGTTAATAACCTCAGATCAATGTTTGAATATTTCTGTTTTACTTAAATTTCAAAATATATTACTTAATGCGTGGTTTAGTAAGGAGAATTTTTATATAATTTTCTCTACTACAATAATCAAGATGGTGACGGCGATTTTTTTATAGATTGTAGTAGCTTTATATAGCCTTGCTTAATTGGTTTCACGATTTCATCTCCAAATTGTGGCAGAAATTACTCCTCGTTTGGTTTGCTAAAAGAGTAAGAAAGTTTAAATAATTAGTACATAGTGCATTTTTTCAATTATTTTGCGATATTTTTACCGAAATAAACTTTGTAGATAGTGGTTATATAACGGACAAAATCTTTGGGCAATCGGTGTACCCATTCAACGAATGCCTATAATCAACATGGCTGCCTCGTTAGCGCAAGCGGCGTGCTGAAATAATATTCAACACCATTTTTCTGTGCTAATGGCACGTTTCATAATATAATCCTATTGAAAATATATACCTGAGGCTCATTCCTCTAGAGTTCATCTGTTACTTTTTTCTTTATTTCAAATTTAAAAAAAATATGATATTGATTACTATCATATTGTGGTATTTTCGAAGCGCGTAAATTTTAACGAAGTACAAGGCAAACATTCACGACAAATCTGAAATCGCACGTAGATTTATTGTATTTAATCACTATATCAACACCCTATTCTATCAATGAATTGTCTTGATAATTTCTCAAATGAAGAGCCATGATTATTTTCGTGGGTCATCTGTTTTGTACGTATTAGAAACAATCATCAGCGAGTGAAATTTAAAATCATTTGTGCAATTTGTTTATGACCTATTAATAGCAGGCCACCATTTGTTGGTACTGGAAATGTAAGAGTGGTATAAAGTATAAAGTTGTTTTATATAAGTCGTGTGAACAATTCATTTGAAGTTGAATATATGTTTTATATTGGCCCGCCCCTTGCGCTTTTTGAGTTGTTAACAAGTTGTATATAAAATTATACGTTATTGTTATAGTGACGAGATTTGTTATGTATCAATTACCTAAACTTATTAAAGACTAACCGTGTTACTTGGGACGCTACGTTCAGTACTTCGTAATCCATCCGCCGAAAATTGAATCCACAACGTTCTCATGCTATTTTAAAAGCAGTTTGCACTATGTGTTTTGTTATGGTGAACAGTATTGTAGAACATTGAAAAATTTTAGAAAATCACAATAAGAAGTTATATAAAAAAATGATTTAAAGAAGCATTCTAAAGGAAACTTCACAAAAGCTCATTTGAATTGGAAGATAGAAGTACGGTGTCTTCGACAAAGTTGTTTCCTATAAAATGTGCTAAAACTTTACTCAGCAAAGTGGATTTCCATATGCAGAAATGAGGCAATTCAAATTCGTCTTTCACTATTAGGTAGATTAATAACAAAATTCTAACTGTCATAAAATGACCAGTAACTAACAAAACAACATTGCTGTAGACACTACGGCTCCAACTTAGTAAAAGGTAATAAGTGTAAATTAGTGCAGTATTTAATTAAAATCCCAATAATCAAAGAGATATGTGAGAGTAAAATAAACTTCCTCCGAAGAAATTGTTTGTTTCGTTATAGCAAACAATATTGTAGAACATTCATAAATTGTAGAAAATCACTATAAAAAGTTAAATTGAAAACAATTGATTATCAGAGATGATTTACAGAAAACTCCAGAAGAATACATTTAAATAGAAGGATAGAAGTATGATGTCTTCCGGTTTGGGGCACGATTCCACCCACCTTCGGGACTTTGTTCATTCCATGACAACTTTTCTCTAACTCTTGTCATTACCGAACTTTCAAGAGGACACCAAAAATTTTTTTGAAAGAGAAACTTTTTTTACTCAATACATAGTGCTCACATTTATTTGTTCTAGGAGGTTTTCGGTTTAGTTAAATCATTTTTTATTTTTAAAATAACTTTTTTTTCAGTGTGAGATCTTAAATTCTTTTTTGTTAATATTTTTCTGTAAAAGTTCAAACACTTTCCTAAAAGTTATCCTTTGACAACTTTTCTTCATCTCTTTTCGTTATTCAAATATATCCATTTAAAAACACTTTAGCCCTTTTCAAATGTTAGTACAGATAGTAACATCAGTTTGCTAGAATTAATGTATTATTACAAGAGATTCATATTTAGGCTTGAAGTCGAATGAATTGCGTTGATTTCTATCTGCTCATTACCGACGTTTCGATCCTTTTATGGGACCATAATCAGGGCTTTCTGTATTGGTATTTGGTTGAAGTTAGGAGAAATATTTTGTGATGGAGGCGAAGTGTATCGAAGTGTAGGTTTTTCACCAAAATACAACCAGTGCAAAACCCCTCAATAATGATCTAACTTGTGTTCATTTTCGCTTTACACGGCATGAAATCCTTTACGGCCATAATGTTTTACGTTTGCAAAAATATTCTAAGTTGTTGATTACCGTTTCGAGTCATTAGTTTTTCATTGTCGCCCTATACGAAATGTTTGTCCTAATGTAAATCAAATTGTGAATCATTATAATGGTCCCATAAATGGGCCGAAACGTCAGTGATGATAAGATAGAAATCAAAAATAAGCAAAGCCTTGGTGCTACATTCCGAATCGGAATTTGACCTTCTGTTTACTATACACAAACTTCGCAGCCAACCGTTAAGTGTACAGGACAATCGCGAGGCTAGCGCTACGATTCTACTGACACTAACAGTCTCTCCCCAGTCAAGACACGAACCTACGACGATTGGCTTGTTAGGCCAGCATCGTACCTCGAGACCAGCTGGGGAGGCAGATAGAAACCAATGCAGTTCATTAGATTGCAAGCCGCAGTATCAATCCCTAGTATTAATACATCAATTTCAGTCGAAAGTTACTTTAGATATCAAAGCCTACACAATCACAAAGTTTCATTAAATTGTTAGAGGATGCTGCCAACATCTGATCGAGTTGGCGAAAAATCTTACTATGTATTCTAATTTCTGATCAAATAGGTGAGTACTTTGAAGAAACAATTCCAATTAAATTTTTCCAGTTCGTAATACAATACAAACTCAGCATTCAGTTGTGTAAGCGCAAAATACAAACATGAGAAAAATTAAATTAATATTTTGTGGGCAATTAAATTCTCTGCACAGATTTCAAAGAATACGACATACAGCCAAACTTGCATTACATAGAACTAACAACCATGCTCAACGCTTTGTGGTTTCATCTTACAGAGCTCCGCAAGCTCAACCCCAGGCCTAGAAACATAGAACCTACTATCAGTTCTGCCATAATTTTGCAAAGGATAATTGAAAAGTTTGAACCCCACGGATATAATGTGTAACAGGCCCGTTGCAAAATAAAATAAAGATGTAAAGAGGAAACGTACTTTTTGGACAATTTTTCTATACACAGGAAAAGGTTTCTGTGTAACAAGATTGTTTTTCACTTCATCAAAAAAGGGTATATTTCATATCTTGGTAATTAGCAGTTTTAATTGGCTTTTTTGAATAAATTCAAAAGCATATTTGCTCGAGACAGCACGAGCCTACTCTAAGATGACGATGTTAGATACTCCCACTTTCATGCGTAGGCAGAATGTAACTTGACATTTGTAAAAAAAAACCAACGAAAGATTCTGTTAATGTAACGATGTTTACGGAAGACACAACGGAGTTTCCGTTGGTGGTGACATTTTCCTCGGAAAAAAAACAACTAATTTCGTTTCCACGGAACGTCAATTAAAAAGCACATTTTGCGATGCCCAAAAAAAAGATTTGTGAAATTCCTGGAAAGTTCGATTGCGTGCAACGCTAGTGCGCCGGCCGTGGGTAAGTAAGTGTTATCTACAGCAAACAAGATTTAATAAGCAATTAAGAAACTGCCAGCACAAGTGGGTAATAAACATGTTTGTTTCGAGCATTCCGTTTCTTAGCCAACGCTAACATGGGCAAGGGCAATAAACTCGCCCTGCTGAATGATTGGAGGTTATAAAGTTACTACAATTTCATCACGCCATCCCCTAAATCCGGGATATAGAGAGCTCGCGAAGGAAAGTGACACTTTTATGATTTTATTAGCACTTTTTGCTTTCGCTTAATTTACATTACGCCTCGGAACGATAAAAACGTAAATCTGATCAAGTGGGTCAGTCATTACCCCAGCTGCGAACGCAAATCCGGGCAAACTCATTTCCAGAAGAGATATAAAATTAATTAATGCGTTCCTGTTCTTTTGACGGTTGGGCTGGCTCGGGCCCCACGTCTTGGAACCCCGCAGGGCTTGCCCGTGTGACAAGCCAAAATAGACACGCAAATCTACTGGTCGATGGAAATATGGTCATGAAAATGGGGCTGGAATAACGATGCGCCTTCCCATGGTTTTGGGGCAATGTCATCAAACTTCTCTGTCAACATGGAAACGAGCTGCGTGGAACACCGAGACCACCACCGCCGTTGGCCGAATAATAAAGACCACGACGACGGAAACGACGATGATGATGAAGTGTTTTAGTGGCGTATCCCTAATCAAAAGCCCCGCACAGTACGGGTTTGTTCTAGCCGAACTTGGTGACCCCTTTTGGGGCTGTTTTCCATAAAGTTTTGCTCTGCTTGCGTTAAAGTTTACTAGAACGAGACTGTTTTTGTGGTTCTTCGTGTGAAACGATATGTAACTGATAAGGGGTGCAATAAGACGTTGTTACTGGATAAATATTCAGTTACCTGTTTGTTATTAGTGTTGAAGAAGTCACCTTGTGAAAGGAAATTTTTTAAATTTTCAAGGGTATTCGAGTGAAGCAGTGAATTCACTACCTGTGTAAACCCTAGTATACAGCAGCTTTGAAGATCCCGAAATAAACATCATGTTTAATAGATCTAGTTTATGCATGCCATATATATTAATCGAATTAGCAGGTACGTTCATTACCTTTAACATTAGCACTGGGTTTTACATGTATATGGGTTCAGAGCGAATAAATATTGAATCCGTCAAAAGTACAAACGTCAATTTTACATAAAATATGACAGCTGCAAACATTACCACATGAATAAATAACGACGGTTGCAGCATCAGCAGCAGCAGCACCAGCAGCTTAATTTGCATTTCAAATTATCTCGACCACACCAACTGCCTTTTAGCAAATGCTTCCAATTTCGCGCTCGTTACACGCACTCCTCACACTGGCAGTATTATAATCATTATTCACTTAACTCGTCCTTTGGCGCTGCTAGAGCTCATTTACACGTGGACAAACACGTACCAAATCACGAAGTTTGCGCGGGAGGAAAAAAAATTAATTAACTTGTCTCCGGCAGTAGATAGCAGCAAGTTATCGGACCAAATAATAAAAATAAAATCAAATTAAATCGGTTGTCCGCTGCAAGAAGGGGAATGTTCACCGACTCGTGGATTCTTTGCGAAGTCCATAAATTACAAATAAATTTTAATTTATTGGTTTCGTTTCAACTTTATTTTTTAAATGTTATTATCATACTTGAATTGAGAAACTTGAAAATTGGACTTTTTCGCTAATTTGGTTGATAACTGTCAGACTTACAAATGATAAAAGCCATTTTTAATACAATATTGAAAAAAATCTAACTTTAAGTTCACTTCCAATCACAGAAAGCTGTGGTGGATACGGCCCCTTTTAAGATAAGCAAAAGAAAGTAATATAAACTTAAGTAGTGTAAACTTAAGTAGTGTAAACACTGTGATCAGCATAAACGCTATCACGCCACCCGCGCGAGGAACGGGCGACGGCGATTATGCTGAGCACAGCATTAAAGGTCACGTATCGATCTGCGATCGTGCGGCCTGTATAGGCTAAGAAATAGAAATAATAAAGCATTATTGAATCGACCGTAAACTCGAGAGGTTCGAGTTCTCTTTTAGTAACCGAAACCCACATAAACTCATATATACAACCACCAACATTTCATGGCGATCCTGCCAGGAGGCGATCCTATGATGGTGTATCGGTTCGGCGTCGCTTTACTGAAAACTTTGAACCCAGTTATAAAGTGTTTGAAATTGTGCAACAAAGATATACAAATGTAAAATGTTCAAAACAGTGAACAATAACCCGAAGAGCAGTAGAAAATGAGCAGTATCAGTCAGTGGAATTGTGCAACGTAAAGTTAACGATGAGGCGATCAGAAGATTCCAGGTTCCTCGAATGAACCAGAAAAGACCAAATGCACCAATAGAAGAGGCCACAGTGAGTGTTAACGATGTAAGAATGGGCACACCCCAGTCCAAGACGGACACCAGTGGTGATGCTTTGGTGCAAGTGGTCAACAATCAAGACCTACACACCTCATATCACGAAGAACATAGTGTCATCTTGTGGGTCATTTGTGTAGTGGTCGCTATCTCTTTAGTTCTAGAATTAGAGAAGCGATATAAAAGTGCAAAAACACGGAACGCAGAACGCACAGCACGTTCTATCGCCCGCTTGACAGACGTTATTGCTGAAAAATAAACAATTATGAGCAATCACGAACAATAAGTAAAAAAAAAACAAAAAAAAAACGGATAGATCCCATAGAGCCGCAATTTCTAGTGCATTCCTTGTGCAATATTGCCGTCATCATCTAACGCAATTAAGAGACTCTTTGTACGACCATATCAAACAACGATCATTTATGCCGGAAGAGGCCGAAGCATACTTGAAAGTTTCGGAACACCTGTACCACCTAGCTACAAATGCAGCCATCGGATATAGCGCACCAACGACAACTTCAACGCTCTGGCAGCGCTATACGATAAAATAGATACAGTGCTGTTGTGGAATAATATGGGAAATCACTGAAATATACAATGGACCAACTCGTTTTAGACTAAAGGAGAGTATCGTGAGTTGTTTAATAAAACTTCGCAATATTTAAAAATATACCTTTTAGGTAACAACAAGAATATAAGTATTCTATTTTACTTATGGAGTAGCAACGAAAAAAAAAAATATAAAAACACTAATCCACGTATACGTGTAAGTAGATATGGATATATATATATATATATATATATATATATATATATATATATATATATATATATATATATATATATATATATATATATATATATATATATATATATATATATATATATATATATATATATATATATATATATATGTATTTTCCTCGTATCAAAAACACTCTATACTTATTATGACCATTCCTGTCTGAAAGAGATATATATATATATAAATAAATAAATAACTACGTAACATACAACCTATGCTTTAATGCTAAATGGAAAAAATTTTTGAAGCTGGTGACACTCTAAACAAGTTGCTAGCTAGTTTAAAAAAAATTAAGAATTTGACCGACTAGGCATAAAAAGATTAAAGCGGTATACGATCTATTACGAGAAATCAAGCAGATAACAGTAACCGCTGAAGGAACCGCCGACTATATTGTCATTAGAAAAAGATACAAAAAATTAAAAACAATAGCCATTGAGTGTTTGACCTTGTTAAAGGGAGACTTAAATTTAACGATTACAGAAAACGACCCAAGAGACATAGGAGACGAAGACGACGACAAAGAAAGAAATAAGCCAAAAAACGATCACAATGGCTCATAAAATTGATTTGGGAGTGGCTATCCGAGTCGTTGATAAATACGACGGGGATGCTGCTTCTCTCCAGTCTTGGTTGGACAACGTGGATGTCCTACGAGCTGATGACCCGGAAGTACCGGAAGTCAGCTTTATTACCTTTCTCAAATCCCGATCAGTGAGCGCTGCACGCGGATCCCTCGAAGGAGTTCAAACCCTTGCGGTAGCGTAAGCCACACTTAAAGAGAAGTTTGCTGTCCAGCTCACCCTCATAGCGGTGGAGGCTGAATTGCGATCGTTAAAGCAGAGGAGTGGTAGAACTGTTACCGAATTCGGCAGTGAAATTGAAAAACTAGCCACAAAACTGGCAGCTGCATGGGTTTCCAAAGGCCCCCCATTTACTACCGAAGCTTCCGCTAGGCCAGTGGTGGAGCCTATAGCCGTACACACCTTTATAAATGGTTTAAGAGACAAATCGGCAGCTTTTTTAGTAAAGTCCAGAAATCCAAAGACTTTGACTTTGGCTATTTCTGATGCATTGGAGGTTCAACCTCAATCATCGACGAAGCCAGCATTCTGGGCTCAGGGAAACAGAGTTCCCCATTTCAGTAATCATTTTAGTAACCGAAACCCAGGCCGTAGAGGAGGCCGCAGATTCAATAATAATAACCGTGGTTATCGTCATAATAACAATAATCAACGAAATTATAACCAAGGTTATTGCAATAACAACCATGGTTACGATAACCACAACCCTGGATATTTTAATAACAATCAAGGATACAATTATAATAATCGAAGCAATCGACGTAACTTCAACAATAACCACAACAATCTTAATAATAACTATCCTAATAATAACTACCAAAATAATAATAACAACAATAACAATGGAAACAATGCTCCTCGGAATAACAACAACCTCAACAATAATAATAATCCCCAGAGACGAAATGCAAATGTGGCGGAGGAACCACAAGAGCAACAACCCCGAGCAGAAGCAAATGTAAGAGAGTTTTTTCGTGAGTAATTTTAGCGGCGAGAGAGCTCTAAGATTGAATTTCAAAATAGATAACACTAATTTTCTTTTAGTAGTGGACAGTGGAGCTTCATGCTGTCTACTCGATAAGCGTCATTTAACGAAAAATTTAAATTCATATTTTGACGCATCACGGATAATTGAAGTAAGTGGTGTAAATGGAGTAACCACTACACTAGGTACAATAGATACTTTTACAGAATATAATGGCTACATGTACCCGATTACGTTTCACATTATGGATGAGCTACCATCCAATGTCATAGGTTTAATTGGAACCAACTTTTTGAAAAAGTTTGGAGCAAAGATAAATTTTGAAAATTCTAAAATGACATTAGGAATCCCCCGATTTGAGGAAAATTTCATAATTCCTCCACGAACTGAAGTGATTGCTTTTGTTGAAACTTGTTTCTCAGAACCAATGGTTATTCTAAATCAGGAGATACAACCACAAGTATACATTGCAGGAGCAATTGTAAAACCTGAAAAAGGAAAAATTCCTGTTAGGATACTGGACATAAAAAATAAAGCTGTGAAGGTTGATAATTTAAAACCTCAAGCAAAACCTTTAAAAAATTATGATATACTTGAGATTGACGGTGCATCAAAATATAATGTTGCTAGAACGAAAGAACTTTTATCAGAATTAAAACTGATTGAAATCCATGACAAGGACAGACCAGTGATAGAAAAATTGTGCATAAAATATAACGACATTTTTTGTTTGAAAGATGACAAATTAACAGTGACGAAAATTTATCAACCCTCGCTTACTGTTAAGCCAGATACACATCCTGTATATACCGGACCATATAAATTACCACAAGCTCACAAGGAAGAAGTCCAGAGACAAGTAGACAAAATGTTGAGCGAAAATATCATTGAGAACGCTATTTCTGAGTGGAATAGTCCTTTATTACTGGTTCCCAAGAAATCAGCTCAGGATGAAAGAAAATGGAGGTTGGTCATAGACTACCGCAAATTGAATAACGCATTGCAAGATGATAAGTTTCCACTTCCTAACATAGAAGAAGTGATTGAGTCGCTAGCAGGAGCAAAATATTTTTCTCATTTGGATCTTTCACAAGGATATTACCAATGTGAACTGAAGCCAGAAGATAGACCAATTACCGCTTTTGGTACCAGCGGAGGACAATATCAAATGACACGTCTTCCTATGGGATTAAAAGTGAGTCCTTCAACATTTTCAAGATTAATGACCGTAGCCATGTCAGGCCTTAATATGGAGAGATGTCTTGTTTATTTAGATGATATTATTGTTTTTGGAAAGACTCTGGAAGAGCACAATAGAAACCTTTCAGATGTTTTCGAACGTTTACGTAAAACAAATTTAAAACTCAATCCGCAAAAATGCAATTTTCTTAAAACCGAATTGTTGTATTTAGGACATTTGGTATCTGTAGAAGGAGTAAAACCCGATCCTTCAAAAATTGAAATAATAAAACAATGG
The DNA here is from genome assembly GCF_029784165.1 of Wyeomyia smithii. Taxonomy (NCBI): domain Eukaryota; kingdom Metazoa; phylum Arthropoda; class Insecta; order Diptera; family Culicidae; genus Wyeomyia; species Wyeomyia smithii. The sequence goes on from NC_073695.1 coordinate 22,316,794, forward strand.
AGTAGTCCACGAAGCGCAGATGAGGTAAAAAGGTTCGTTGCTTTTGCGAACTATTACCGTAAGCACATTAAGGATTTTGCGAAACTTTGTAGTCCTTTAAATAAATTAACTCGAAAAAATGAAGATTTTAAATGGACGGAGGAGTGTGAACGATCCTTTCAATACTTGAAGGAGTGTTTCATGAATCCACCAGTCCTCGATTACCCGAATTTTTCGGAGAGTAATATTTTTACCTTGCACACAGATGCATCGGGAAAGGCTTTAGGAGCAGTATTAAGTAATCAAAACACTAGACCCATCGCATTTGCGAGTAGGGCTTTGAATAAAGCTGAACTGAATTACAGCACTATCGAGAAGGAGTTATTAGGCGTCGTATGGGCAATACGCCTTTTCAGACCATATTTATATGGCAGGAAATTTGAAATTTTTACAGACCATCGCCCATTAGTTTATTTATTTACACTAAATGATCCTTCAAGCCGATTAACCAAGTTCCGTTTGGCTCTAGAGGAATATAAGTTTGACGTTATATACAAAAAGGGCTCGGAAAACGTAGTAGTGGACGCGTTATCACGTATTTCGATCGAAGATCTTAAGGCTCTAACACCAGCAGGTACAGCTTTTATTTGTACCAGAAGTCAAACCGCGAAACAGAAAATACAGTCTGATACATCGGTTAAGATTGATACACCGAATAATTATATTGAAATTAAAATTGGATCCATGAAGAAAAATGAAGCGCTAGAAGCTCAATTAGAGCAGGGTATTATTTGTATCGACCCTAATACGACATTGACTCACCTGCGGGGAGTAATGAACCGATTAGTGGATCTTATCGAAGAAACCAAAATAAAAGGCCTAATCGTTAAAAATACGATTGAAAATAAAAAATTAAAGGACAAAATAGAAGTCCTCGATATAAAAGGCATGCCGCCTATAATTATATTAGGCAGAAATACTCGTCAAATAGACGATAGAAATGAACAAAAAATTATTATAAACGATTTCCATGTATTGCCAGCTGCAGGGCATGCAGGAATAAGAAGAACAAATAATACTATAAAACAACGATATCATTGGAAAACCTTAGATAACGATGTTGTTTCATTTATAAAGAAATGTACACATTGTCAGAGAAACAAGAGCCATTACACTAAACAACCAATGCAGCTGACAAGCACAGCTAGTCAAGCTTTCGAAAAAATATTTCTGGATATGGTAGGTCCGTTATTGCCGGACGCAGAAGGTAACCAGTATATACTGACTACTCAATGTGATCTGACGAAATTTGTGACCGCAACACCTATTATGGACAAGACAACAGATGCCGTGGCCAAAGCGTTTGTTGAAAATGTCATTTTGAATTATGGTGTACCAGCACAGGTTCTAACAGATAGAGGTACCGAATTTATGTCTACTGTATTTGAAAAAATATGTGAAGAAGCTGAATTCCACAGTTTACCACCATCAAACAATCGGAGCGTTGGAAAATTCGCATAAAGTTCTTGGAGATTTTCTACGTATACAAACGAACAACTCTTATGGAAATTGGTTTGCCTGGATACCGTTTTACAAATTTGCCTATAATACAACGGTACATAGTGCAACAGGTAAGACTCCGTTCGAATTGCTTTTCGGAAGACTTTGCACCCTTCCTTCAAATCTAACTGGACAATACCAAACAGACCCAATATATAACATTGACGACTATACGAGTATTTTGAAATACAAGCTACAAGTTTCTCAAAGAGAAGCTAGGGAGAATCTTCTCAAAGTAAAGGCAGATAGAGTTTCAAAATATAATCAAAACGCCAAAGACACAAATTTTACAAAAGGAACATTGGTCCTCGTGAAGACCGAAAAGAGACCTACTTAAATTAGAAACAAAATATAACGGACCATATGAAATTTTAGAAGATATAGGATCAAATGTAAAGATAGCAATTAAAAATAATAAAGATATAGACATAGTTCATAAGGACAGAATAAGAGAATTTTTAAAGTAAAAAAAAAAAAAAAAAGAGAGAGAGAGAAGAACCTACATTCAGTTTTTAAGAATAAGAAGAAGATGATGAAACCAGAGTAGTTTATAATGATTATTTCCATGAATATTTTATATAAATGTTATTCTTACGCATAAACATTTTATACAGAAATATTTTTATATGAAAACATTTGATACAAAAACATTTTTATACAGATTTTAATATATGCATATGTACGTGTGTGTGTGTATATGTGTATATGTATATATATATATATATATATATATATATATATATATATATATATATATATATATATATATATATATATATATATATATATATATATATATATATATATATATATATATATATATATATATATGTATATATGTGTATGTATATGTATATATATGTATCTCCATCATTATATATTATATTATAGTAATAATTATAAATTCAAACTATAAATTTTTTTTTATTAACCACCAATTTCAATTTGTATTATTGATTTTCACTTCATATGTTTTATTCCTAATTTCAATTCAAACATTATATAGATTTAAAAATTAGAACTTAAGGCTAATTTTTAAATTCATTAAGAAAGGGCGTGTGGTGGATACGGCCCCTTTTAAGATAAGCAAAAGAAAGTAATATAAACTTAAGTAGTGTAAACACTGTGATCAGCATAAACGCTATCACGCCACCCGCGCGAGGAACGGGCGACGGCGATTATGCTGAGCACAGCATTAAAGGTCACGTATCGATCTGCGATCGTGCGGCCTGTATAGGCTAAGAAATAGAAATAATAAAGCATTATTGAATCGACCATAAGCTCGAGAGGTTCGAGTTCTCTTTTAGTAACCGAAACCCACATAAACTCATATATACAACCACCAACATTTCAAAGCATCGTTTCCAAGGGTTCCCAGTAATTGTTTTAACTCATCTCGAGTATAAATATTTCAAGACAATTCACATAGTTTACGGTGGTCAATTCCCCGAAAATCTCATTATTATCAGCAAACATTGTTATATGAATAAATGATAAGCCGTTGTGTAATTACAACCAAACAGAGAGTGGTTATCTCATACTTTCAAGTAGTAATTAATACCATCTTGTATCGTAGCATGTGCTGCAAGGCAACTTTCACCAAGCTCAGGCTCAGCCTTTCAACAGATTCCCTACAACCGTTCCAACACACAACAGCAAAATCAAACATATTAAAATCAACGGCATCTGTCAGGGCCACGTTACTGCGAGGCGAAAGCATATCCTTCGCTTCACCGTCGAAGGAGCAACTGCCTAGCTAGACTCCCAGCTTCGGAGGAGAAGCAGAATTGCCTACGTAGGCTCGAACATCGGTCACACGCCAGCCTCTGCACGATGCACGCCGCCGTGGCTTGAAATGGCAACTGAATGATAGAGAATAAAATTCCGAGTACGTAAATCCTGTCGCCCAACCATCCATAATCCTTCTTCTGCTTCCAATGCATACGCTCTTTGATTGCTGGCTCTGGCCATGTCTTCATGCTGCTGGGTTCAAATCAACGAGCGAATAAAGAAGAAGGCAAAATGCCAGCTAGCAGAGTGCCGAAGGAATTATGATAGCAATATATTTCACATTATGAATGTCGCGTGTAATATTTTATTCTGATGTATTCAAATTTCCCTGACAGAGCTCGCGCGGAGGATTGCTTCGCAATAGAAGTAAAATATGAAACGTTGTAACGACTGCCGTTTGTCCCCTCGTGCGCCCCTGCCAGCCATTCCACTTTTTGGCGACAGGTTCTGCGAAACCGTGGGGTTGCTCTCTAGTCCTATCGTTAGTTGGAATGACCAATAGAGTACAGTTAGGATGGTATGTTATTCCAAAATCGAAATGTAAATAGCGTACACGAATTGATCTCGTACCGGTTTGAACGATTTTGTTTTATGATATTTCTCAGCAATGTTTTATTTTTACCAACCCTAATAGAGCTCGCTTATAAGTAATCAGAGAAACCAACCGAAGCAAGAAAAAAACTAGCACCGAAAGCAGAAATGTTAATAAATAAGAAATTGAGAAAAGCTGGTAAATATTCATTACATTTCCTTCCAGTTTTTTTCCCTCTTTTCCAACTTAGAGGGCAGGTCGTGCGCGAACTGGAACACACGCCGCCGGGCGGCTGAATTAAACAAGTGTTGTGATCTTTCCGCAACCTGTAGTCAATGTTGTTGTTGTTATATATTTGTGCTAAGGTAAGTCCAACGACGCGCATCGGTGTAATTCTCGTGAAGAGAGAGCTTTCAATATTGATGAGCGTATTTCTATGCGCTGAGAAGAATATGTTTCATTTCCGAGAAAAAAAAACAGATCCCGTTCCGGATGTAGAGGGAAGGGTATTCGTGTTTCGATGATGATCATAACCGGAAAATGAAAAGTAAAAAAAAACACAGAAAGGAAACAGAGATTGTTTTACAGAAAAAAAAAATGTAAACAGTAAGCGAACGGTAGATTTTCCTGTGCATGTGGGCGTCAGCATTATTTTCATTATGTTACTGCACTACGAGCGTCGGTTGTAAATGATTATTCGTTCTGTTCGTTTGTGCTATTACTGTTATGTGATTCAAGGCTTTTTATGGAATTGTATCTGGTAGTAATGCAAAAAAATAGTAGGTGTTTCAAATGAATTGTCTCTATGCAAAAGTAAGTAATGAGTGACAATTATAATTGATGATGAAAAATGATCCATCGTTCTTTGCGAAACTTGATTAATTGAATAGTGAAATTTTAAATATGATAACATATTTTCCCACGAAACAAAAAAAGATTATATTATTTCGGTTATGTATGGAAGACCAACTGCCTGAAATTACATTGCATAATTAATCTGAATTTGTTTGTCAGAATTCAGATTTCTGAGATTTTTTCGCATTGAAATATGTGTTGAAAAAAGTGCGAGCCGCGAAAAAAAACTTAAATTTTCCACAATTTTTTTATTTTTTTTTTTATTGAAAACTAAACAGACTCAGAAGTTATTTTAAAAATTTAAAAAATCTATTTCTTAACGAAAACTCAATTTCGAAATGTTTTTGAACACTGCCCAAAATTTCCGGCATAACCGCTTTGTACACGCACAAGTTCAAGCTCTAATCGACCAATGTGTTTTCTCAAAACGCACATTAAATGCTCTGACTTTGCACAACAAATAATTAATACATTGACAGAGATCGAAATCAGAATATGTATAATACACACAATATCGTGATGTTTCGGTAGACCTCGGATTCAGGAAAACGATCAGTTTTGGGGCGCTCAAAAAACCTGGTTACTGGTTACTTTCGCGAGTCGGTGCGTATCAAAAGCTCGTGCATCCATAATCATCATCAGCTACCGAAACAGCAAATAGCAAGCCTTGTGCAACAGGACTTTCTAACGCTGGTGTTAGTAACATGAAACCGAATGCTTATGAATAAAATTAGAGGCGTCGATATATGGGTCATTCCATACGAAGTGTACATGCCACTTGGACACGACCATCATAGATTTTGTTCAAAGTTGGGGGAATTATTCATCTACTGTCTCTTTGGAAAAATCCCAATTTTGGTGTCGATTGGAATACCCCCCGCTCTCTAGGACCCCCCTCTTTATTGCAAACCACCAATTTTTCTAAAAAATCTCTTTTTTCTTTTTCTTACAATTCATAGACGTAAGATGTCCGAAAAATACTGATAGATGATTTTTGAAGAAAATAAACCAAGGAATCCAGAAAAAATATTGTTTTGCCCGGAAGTGTTGCCAGATAGATTATTATTGTGTTTTAAAATCAAATTTGTATTTTTCGGCCAATGCATCTAATTTTACTTTAAATTTAATGGTTTCCTCATGTTTCGCGGACTTCGGTACCACATCGATATGCAGCCAGAATCCGAAGAAAATACAGTTGATGCAATTTGCGTCCCAAGAGATCCTTCTTAGTTCAGTTTCACACGCCGGATCAGGTTTTCAGGGGATCGCGGCAATCCAAGAGCGCGAATAGACGTAAATTTTTGACGTGGTTTTAATCATGTTCTTCTTGGTACATTTTCTCGTTGTACTAACACTCCACATGCCACAGTCTTCTTGCAAAATTTCAGTTAAGTCGGACTTCGAAAAGTGGTGCCTCAAACCGGTCAAAGTTTCAATTTTTCGGCCGACAAAAAATGCACAGGTAGTTCGTAAAATGTTCGATACTGAAAAAATGGTCTTAGAAATGCATGAAACGTCGAGATCTGGTATAATCTCTTAAACTTTCTTTGTAAAAATCAATTTTTGTAAAAATCAATCCGTTCCATGCAGCAACCATTCTCTCAATCTTGTTGTTAACGATGGTGCCAAGTAATGTTTTGATGCAGTACACTTTTTCAGTGTCGTGCAAGAAATTTTCAACTTCTTTTCTGCATCCACTCACCGTTGGAGTGTTCTCAAAAAACACATTACTTCTCTTACGGTAAAGCCTCTGAGTGGAACGCGTTGGGAAATTAGAATTGATGCTGCCACTCCCTTGAGATTTAATATGGGAGAGATTTATTATGCCTTATATGAAGCAAGCGAGGATCTGAAGCAAGATGCGTTTGCAAGAAATACTGCAAAAAGCCTAGCAAAAAAAATTCAGATTCTTATGCAGTTTAGTAGCTTGGCATTCAATTTTGTTCAAAATCAATTGAGTTAGCAAGTACCTACAAAAACTAAAAAGCTGTCTAGAAATCGCTTTAGACTTGAATGGTAGCGTTCAAAACTTTTTGAAAAATATGATAAATGAAGAAGGTTTGAATAGCATCATTACTTATGCTAAAGAACTTGCCGACATTTTAGAAGTAAATCCGGAATTTCAAACAGAAACACGAATACGGCCGAGAATGATGAAGAAACAGTTTGCATACGAATAGTCAGGTGAACCAATTACATCAGAAATACTCCCTTTCAAAGTGAATTTCTTCTATTCTGTATTGGATGTAGCTATTGCATCGTTCGAGGATAGATTCCAGCTAATGAAAAATCACAGTGACAGTTTAGTTTCTTGTATGATATTCACAGTTTAATGGGTTGTAGTACAGATCAGTTAAAGAAAAGTTGTCTACATTTACAGCAAATCCTCACACACAAGAAAGAGTGTAACATCGATGGACATGAAATGCACCAAGAACTTGTTATTCTGTCACCTATGTTGCCAGCTGAGACGACTCCAATGAATGCGTTAAACTACATTACAAAAAATCAACTGATTGATACTTTTTCAAATATTTTTGTATCTTTGAGAATTTGACTAATTTTGAGAAACTTCTCTCGCCACTTGCTACACTAATGGGTGAAGATTAGTGTAGCAAGTGGCGAGAGAAGTTTCTCAAAATTAGAACTTATGAAGACGTAGGTTTACGATCGACCATGTCGCAAGAACGTTTGTGTGGCCTGGCGATGATATCGATAGAAAGACAGGTGCTTCATGAAATTGATATGTCGGAAACTTTAAAAAAAAAATTGCAACATTGCACAATGGTCCAGAAACCTAATTTAGGGGGAAATTTTGGTCTAGAGCTCTATAGCAACATTTTAGAGAAAAACTTTCTCCTACAAAGTTGTTACATATGATAAAATGCTTATTGAAAAATTATCAAAAATTAGGGTGACCAACATTTTCGATGCAATCAAGTATTTAACTTTTTATCTTACGAGCTGAGCATTTTCTGTATGTGTGTGTGTGTGCGTGTGTATCTGTATGTGTATGTGTGTGTGTGTGTGTGTGTGTGTGTGTGTGTGTGTGTGTGTGTGTGTATGTGCAGATTATTATTCTCACTCACTTTTCTCAGAGATGGCTGAACCGATTTTCATGAAATTAATTGCAAATGAAAGGTCTGGTTGTCCCAATAGACCTTATGAATTTTATTGTAATCGGATGTTTAGTTTAGAGGTTATGTTTAAAAATGTAAAAATCATGAACCATCAATATCTCAGAAACTACACAACCGAATTGAACAAAATTGGTCTCGAAAGAACGGGCTACCTAGAAAACCCTTAAGTTTCAAATTTCATAAAGATTGAACTTGTAGTTCAAAAGTTATGAAAAGAAACGTGTTCTGAAGACTGTTTAATCTCACTCATGTTTCTCAGAGATGGCTGTACCGATTTTCATAAATTCAGTGTCAAATGGAAGGTCTAATTGCCCCATAGGACCCTATTGATTTGTTTTGCAATCGGATTATTACTTTGCCTGTTATGTTTAAAAATGTGAAATCCAGCTGTGCAAAGCAACATATTCCGAAGACTACCGTGCTGGATCGAAATCCGTACACCTAAGCACATGATAATCTTCGACGGTCAATATAAAATCGAGAAATCACATATTGCTTTAAACTGACATGTTTACTTATAGGTCTGCTTATATTTTATCATTATTTTCCAGCAAAATGATTGAAATCACTCCGAAACTCGAAAAAATCATGTTTAAATAGAACATGTTTTGAATCGAAATCCGTACACAGTTTTTTGTCTCAATCAAAACCCGTACACTTTTGAATCGAAATCCGCACACACGCGATATAGACTGGATCAAAGTCCATACAACAATAAATCAAACTCCGTATAGATGAAGAAGTACAAAAATGAACATCTTTTATTTATAATTTATCTTTAAATTACCGAATAAGTATATTTTGAGGATCAACTGGCTCCTAAAGTTTCACACGGTTTTCTAATTTTCGATATCAGCTGAAATAGTGCAATTTTCGTAGCGTTTCGTAGTAACCGGAACGCCGGAACCTCTCGAAGCTTCCCTGTACGACTTTCCCTTGCGCACCTCAGTCACAGCTCGTTTAAAATTGTTTGCCGTATATTTAAACTTGTTTTCTTCCATTATATGCTGAAAACAAGAAGAAAGTTCAACAATATATACATGATACACACGCTGTACGGATTTCGATTCAAGCAAATAACAAGAATCAAAATCCGTACGGCACAGTTTTTGTTGAATAACTACAACTTACACTATTTTTTAGACAATATACAGCTCGAAAATGACAAAGACTTACCTTTTCCATCAATTTTAAAAAGATTCATAGAGTAAAACACTTATATCCCACTTGAAAATGGTTTTGATCTGAAGAACGTTTCCTTAGTAAATTCTCTAACGATACAACGAAATGACAACTGACAACGACAACGGACGACAACGGATATGTACATGTAACTATCATATTAATTTTCACTTTTATAATGCTTAAAACTGAAGAAATCATCAAGGTGTACGGATTTCGATACTGTACGGGTTTCGATCCAGCACGGTACTTGGACTCACTCACTTTTCTCAGAGATGGCTGACCCGATTTCCACAAAATTAGTGTCAAATGAATGGTCTAGCTGCCTCAGAAGACCCTATTGAATTTGACTGTAATCGAACTGTAACTTCATTTGTAATGTGCCGACTTGTGAAAATCACGAAACTTCATTATCTCAGAAACTACACAACCGATTTGATTATTATTATCAGATGAGCGGGCTAGTTAAGGGTTAACTGATGAATTATGATTGAACAAGTGGTTTCAAAGTTTGGCGGCCCTATACGTTCCCATTTCATTTCATTATAATCGAACTTAAGCAACCGTTATGTATTAAAGAATTAATAAAACAACGAAAGTCTATTATCTCAAAGATTACATGACTTATTTGAGCATAACTAGTGTCATACGAACGAGTCATCTCTCAAACTTACAAATAACAAACTTCATAACAATTTGATATGTGGTTCAAAAGTTATGGAAAGAAGAGAATTTCAAAGACTATTTAAAACTATACCTGCTTTGATCGATATATGTGGCCTCAACATAATTTAAATGTGGTGTCGTACTATTTGACCGTTCCAAGTTTATGATTCCTTGCGGTTTTTTTGAAGTCTGCAAATGCACGACGAATCGGCCATAGGATATGATCAAAGTCAAATAACGAATCGTTTGAAATGGTTGGTTTTATCAAAGTGACAACATCCTCGCCTTTTGGCTCCTGTACATCGCCTTAATTCTGAATATATTCATATTGGGTGGTATTCGGTCATTTTCAGCAGATTTTCTGGCATCAATCTAACACCGGAAATACCCATATTGGGAGGTATTTAGTTATTTTGATTGTTTCCCAGAAACTAAAAGTGGTCGTCTTCAAATTCAAAATGTTGTCTGAAGTCAATTTGTGGCTCCAGTGCATCATTACGGTTCCGGAAATACCCATATTGGGTGGTATTTGGTCGTTTGCGCTGTTTTTCCGACACCGGAAGTCGCCATTTTGGATTTTATAATGGCATTTGGAGACAATTTCTGGATTTTGAACGGCATACTGGTTAAAGAAAAACTCATATTGGGTGGTATTTGGTCATTTTCTGCTGTTTTCAGAAACCGGAAGTCGCCATCTTAGAATTTAAAATGCTATCTGTGGTCGATTTTAGCTCCTGTATATTATTCTAGATCCGGATATTATTATATTGGGTGGAAATCGGCCATTTTCGGCTGTTTTCCAGAAACCGGAAGTTGCCATCTTACAATCCAAAATGTTGTCTGAGGTCGACTATGGAACATATTTGTTACCACCAAAAACATTCACCTGCCAATATGGTTCCATTTAGTTGATTAGTTCGCGAGATGTGCAGAAATTTGTGAAGAAACATGTACTTCCAGAAGAGGGAGGGGCGTCAAACCATTATGGACATATTTGTTACTTCTAAAAACATTCACATACCAAATTTGGTTGTATTTTCTTGATTGGTTTTTGAGCTGTGCGCAATTTGTGTTTCATTTTCATGGGATCCCTCCCTTATAGAAGAGGGAGTCGGGTTTCAAACCATTATGTACATATTTGTTACCACTAAAAACATTTACCTGCCAAATTTTGTTCCAGTTGGTTGATTAGTTCTCAAGATGTGCACAAATTTGTGTTTCATCCAACTATTATGGACATATTAGTTACCCCTTAAAACATCCACATGCCAAATTCGGTTTCATTTGCTTGGTTTGTTCTTGAGTTGTGCAGAAATTTATGTTTCATTTGTATGAGACCCCTCCCTTCCAGAAGAGGGAGGGGTCTCAAACTATCTTAAGAACCTTTATCGGCACCATAAACCCCTACATACAAATTTTCACGTCGATCGGTTCGGTAGTTTTCGGGCCTATATGGATCAGACAGACAGACAGACTTGACTGCATTTTTATATGTAAAGATTACAACATCAATATTTTAGAACCTAAAGAGTGAATATACATTTATTGGATTGAAGCGTTCATGTAAATCTATTTTTACAAATAAAAAATTGAATGAGAAAGGCTGGGTCTGAGCGCTAGGTGGATAAATTTAGGTTTTTTTAATAAAACACATCAAATATAGCCGTTTTTTATGGTCACCCTATTTCGGATAGTCCCCCCAACAACCCAACGAAAAAATACGGGTTAGATTTGATAGATCCATCCCTGCGATTTTGAGCACAATTGAAGCACTTTGCGTGACCAACTTCGAAATAGGGTGACCATAAATAACGCATGTGTTCGATGTATTTAATTTTAAAAAAATCATAACTTTTGAACCAGTTGATCGATTTTAAATCTTTTTGGATCAAATTAAACGTAATTATTCCTAGTTATAGGAAAAATTACCAAAGAAAAAATCTGGGTGCTATATGCATAATGTATAAAATTATGGAAATTTTCGTCTTTTGAATTGAATTTAGGCCGTTACAAATTTTATTTTCATTTTATGTCACCCCTCCTCCCTTCAAAAATCTTGAATATTGGAAGGGGAAGAAAAAAAAAGCTCAAACCGTTTTGTTCTTTTTATTGGCTTTCCGACAGCATAAATGCCTCATTTAGCACCAAACAAGTCCAGTGACAGCGAGAGTGTCGTCAAAAGGTAAGCGAAATAAATAATAATAATAATAAAGTGTTATTTTTCAACATTTATTTGAGTGCAAGTTACAAACGTCATAACTTGCACATAAACTTTGATCAAAGATATGTATTTCTTTTTTTTTCGTCTCGGTGTTATTTATTTTTTGCCACCCCCTCTGTTAACTTTGATAACCTTGGACATAAAAACAATCCGAAATTTGTATCAGCCTTACTCTTATTTAAAAAATAATATATTTTTAAAAATTTCTCCATTTATAGAGTCGAGTGTGCCCTTCAAAATGAGACCGAGAGATATTTTTTATGTTTACCCCAAAAAGAATGACATACAAATAAAAAACGCATATTTTTTGATGAAAAATATTAATAACTTTGAGTTAAATTGAGATATTCACGATGTCAGCATTGCAAATTGTTTCTCTCAAAAATCTCTAAAAGTTGTTCAAAGACAGTTTTGAGATGAAACTTAAAATAAAAAAGTTAGAGTGCAAAATGTGTTTTTTCAATATAAATCGGTTATTTTCAAAGATAGAGAAACATTTTTTTTACAAAGTTACTTAAAATTAATGGAGCTATAACATTACAGAGCAAGTTTTTCTTCTATCTACAAAGATAAAAAAGTTAGATACTTGATTGCATCGAAAATGTTGGTCACCATAATATTTGATAAATTTTCAATGAGCATTTTATCATATGTAATATCTTTGTAGAAGAAAGTTTTTCTCTAAAATGTTGCTATAGAGCTCTAGACCCAAATTTCCCCCTTAATATGGTTTCAGGACCATTGTGTATTGAAAGAAAAATGTATGAAACCATTTTTTTTAAATTGTGGATATCATTTTCCAGGATCCTTTCTAGTACTGGCTGTGTTAGTGTAGACTAGACTAGACTAGACATCGATATTCAGCCGCTCCCTCTCCTCCAAAGATCGCTTCGAGTAGTAGGCCAACGCCAAAGGGGCCGTTCAATAATTACGTAAGCATATTTTTCCACTTTTCAAACCCACCTTCCCCCCATTGTAAGACATCGTAAGCTTTTTTGATACCCCCCCTCCCCTCTAGTAAGATCTTACTGTATATACTATATATAGATTTTTATTATAGTTTTATCATCCTGAGCAGGCCCGGATTTGAGGGGGGGCAAAGGGGGCAGATGCCCCGGGCCTCCCGATTCAATGGGCCCCCCAAGTCCTGAGGCGACCTTTTTTTTTGCTCGTCACCTTCTAGAACGATACCTCGAAATATTTTAAGGAAAGAGGGCCTCACAAACAAATTTGCCCCGGGCCCCCCGCCGTCTAAATCCGGCCCTGATCCTGAGGCAAGCACAATACTTCGTTTCCTCTTCTGTCCTTAATTCGAGTTAATCGTCCTTCCATAATTTTCTTTTTATGAATTTCACCGTCCGCACTTTCATAAACATGGTTATTTAAGCTGCATCAACAATGTTTTTCTTACGTAAGATAATCAATTCACCCCATTCCCTCCCCTATAAGACAGCGTAAGAAAATTGCAGACCCCCCCTCCCCCCACTTTGCTTACGTAATTATTGAACGGCCCCAAATCTGGCCAGAACACCGTGTCTTCGCCCTCATGGTATTTCTTGATGAACGACGCAACTTCTGGCAGGCACTTCGTACTATAAATTTTCCCGTTCAAGGCCAGCCCGGAGCGAAAAAAGAGCAGCTTTGGCATTCCCTTCTCGCTGATTGTCAACCACAGCAGCACCTTCTTGGGGAACTTGGTGTGTGCCATAAATTTCACCTCAGGGCTCACTTCCTTCGTGGAAGAAGTGAAATACGAAGTACCCTGCCAGTCGTTGCCATCCAGGGTGAGATAGGTCCCGTCGTCCATCATCACTGCCACGTCGCGATTCTCCGGGAAAATAGACTTGAACATCTTATTCAACCACTGCCGCTGCGTCATTGCCTGCAACTCCCAGACCAATGGACAGGACTGCCGCTTCCTGACATGTATATCCATGTTCTCCAGATACTTTTTCACTGTTTTATCGCATGCACCAACCTCCCGGCCAAGTGCATGCAGCGATCTAGCCACTTTTCCCTCTGTCTCCCTCTTTAGCATTCTTTGAAGCTTTTTGTCGCTTAGGGCCGTTGGCCGTCCAGAACCGGGCTTTTTCTCGATGCTTTGATCGTTGTCTAATAGTGTCAAGATGTTGTAGATGCCGGACCGGGCATACCCAGCGTCTACAAAGTCCCGCACGATGTCCGTTTTTGACGCGGCGTTTTTGACCGTTCTTTAAACGCGCACACTTCTGTACAGAATTGCTCCATTTTTTCGCCATCACAGTTAGAGTTTGACTGATAGAACTGTCAAAATTTTTTGGACACCCTAATGAATTTACGTATAAGCAAGCTTGCAGGCAATGACGTAGTGGCAACGATTGAATAAGATGATCAAGTCGATTTTCCCGACGAAACGCGACGTGGCGGTGGCTAAGAACGACGATATCTATCTCACCTAAGGTGGCAACAACTGGCAGGGCGCTTCGTATATTACTTCCCCCACGAAGGAAGTGTGCTCCCAGTGACTGACAATTAGCGGAAAGAGGATGTCGAAGCCGCTCTTCTTTCGCTTCGGACTGGCCGTGAACGGGAAAATTTACAGTTCGATGTGCCTGTTGGAAGGTGTATCATCAAGAAATACCTTAAGGAAGAAGACCCTTAATCTTTTTTAAATTTATATTTTTGTATGATATATTCCTTTATTACAATTTAGACAACAGAAAAGGGGCCCCCACAGGGTGCTTGGTCCTGAGCCCCTACAATCCTAAATCCGACCTTGGAAATACCCGATACGAGGATCGCTTTTCCAGCTCAATACTCTTCAGCTTCACCGAGGAACAGAGCGATTGCCATTTCCCTAAAATTGAACTACCCTTCTAGGCAATACAGACTCAAATCTCAAGCATCCCAACTTTTTTAGGCATTCAAAAACTGAGCTTTGATTTTCCATGAGTATGACAAATCATATCTCCATACCCAAAAAAAAAGATCCAAAACAACCGAGACGATTTGTAAATTTAACCCATTTACACAACTCTTTGAATATTAAAAACTTATGAAAGCGACCGCAGCTGTCAGAATGGAGCTAGACGAAAATGACATTATCTTGTTATTCTTTTATTCAGGCGCTCGAAAGCGTATTCATAAACTGAACTGTTATTTGTGAAAAAAAACTCTAAAATCTGATTCAACCGGAGAGATTACTTCCTACCTGTTTTTACACATTTGCACTAGCCACTAATCAACATAGTTACGGGTATTCGCGATACGAGCCTGTACCATTAATTAAATTCAATCCCGACAAAAAACAGGATATCAAGCGCGAACGAACAGTTTCTACTTGGACGCTGAAGATTAAAGACGAACAAAAGAGTGCTCCCGAAGTGATAAAAGTAGGTGTCACACCTAGTGTGATCTTTTGTCTAACTTACAAAAGCGGAATCTATTCAAGGAATAGATAAAAAAATGGAAACCAGAAAAAATACATTGGGACTTGCGTTTGCCAGTGCAGCAAAAGTTCCGATGCATCTTGATGTACTGAAGTTTTTGATGAATACATTGAAAGTACCTGCAACCGATATCCACTCAGTATACAAGGACGAGAACGACCAGAAGTTCTTTGTAAAATTTATCGATGATATAAGTTTCAATCGATTTACCAGCTCTATGGCCGAACAGAATATGTTCCAATATGGCGACGGTGAGAAAGCACGTGTTAAATTGGAAATGGCTAGCAGACAGTTCGAATACATCCGTATTTTCAATGTTCCCCCTGAAACGGAAGACAAAGACATAGCTACTGTCCTTGGGCAGTTCGGGAGAATCAGGCAACACGTCCGAGAAAGATACCCTGCGGAGTACGGGTACCAGGTCTTTAGCGGAATTAGAGGGGTACATATGGAAATCGAGAGAGAGATTCCGGCGAATCTCTATATCAACCATTTCCGCGCGAGGCTATATTAAGAAGGGCTCAAAAACAGGTGCTTTTTTTGCAAAGCAGAGGGACACATTAAGGCTGAATGTCCAAAACTGGCCAGCTTGAAAGAAAATCCAACCGATAGTCATCTGTACAGCCGAATCGTAGCTAACCTCAATGTCGCTACAAGGATAGAAAGTTTTAAGGGCTCTTCCCACTGCTTCCGTTCCGGGACCGGGCCGGGACCGGGCCGTGGCTGTTCCGCGTGTCGTCCGGGCTCGTTTGAGATTGATTGCATGCGTTCTTATGAACGCATTCACACCGACGCGCCGTGCCCAGACCGGGGCAGCGTTGAGTTGCCGTCGTGCTGCTGCAGTGCGAGAGAAAAACTATCGTTGCCGACGATACTTTGTGTTGGCCGGAGAGTGCACGGAAGGCACTCGGGTGGATGCGTGTATGTTGTAGTGACATATTTCGCGCGGAGTGAGCTGCGGTATGAAAAAAAGAGGAAGACGTTCTTTCACATACACACATCAACATTTCTCAGCCAGAGCGCAGCGCAGGCACGGTTCAAGCACGGCGCAGTGTGAATGCATGAAAAGTCCCGGACGAGCCCGGTCCCGGCCCGGTCCCGGAACGGAAGCAGTGGGAATAGCCCTTTATGGATGCCCCATCAACATCGATGTCGGTTCTCCAGGTATCGAAGACGAGAACTAGCGGTAAGACAGACTTAAGGGCTATTCCCACTGCTTCCGTTCAGGGACCGGGCCGGGACCGGGCTCGTCCGGGACTTTTCATGCATTCACACTGCACCGTGCTTGAACCGTATCCGCGCTGCGCTCTGGCTGAGAAATGTTGGTGTGTATGTGTGAAAGAACGTCTTTCTCTTTTGTTCATACCGCAGCTCACTCCGCGCGAAATATGTCACTACACATACACGCATCCACCCGAGTGCCTTCCGTGCACTCTCCGGCCAACACAAAGTATCGTCGGCAACGATAGTTTTTCTCTCGCACTGCGGCAGCACGACGGCAACTCAACGCTGCCCCGGTCTGGGCACGGCGCGTCGGTGTGAATGCGTTCATAAGAACGCACGCAATCAATCTCAAACGAGCCCGGACGACACGCGGAACAGCCACAGCCCGGTCCCGGCCCGGTCCCGGAACGGAAGCAGTGGGAATAGCCCTTTAAACGAGACGGTCATCGAGAATAAAGATGAAGGGAGTAACGCTCACAATGTGGTGGAGAAGCACGCGGTTTCATCACTAGCGACCATGCAGCACAGTTCAACGACGCCAACGATCACCACCGAAGAACAAAGCGGCTCAACGGCGCCGCCGACCATCTCCGAAGTTAACAACGACGCTCAACAAACATCGATCGCTACCGACGCAAGTGCGAACACGCGGAAGAACGGAAATCAACAGCTGAAACGACCTCCAGGCACAACCTCAGAAGCAGAGAGTTCGGATGCAGAAGCAGGTAGGGGACGAGGAAGAAAAAAGAAAGCTCATGTCGAACCGACGCCAAGCGGCCAAAAGAGAAACGGAACGAGAAGTCGTTCAAACAAGTGAGTCGATGTACCATCATGCCATCTCCTTTGCTAGCCGATCGGTTTATCCGATTGGAAATGTTATCTTTTTTTTTTGTGATGTGTTGTTATCAGCACCACGTTTTAAGAAGAGTTAGTTTCGTTTCTAATGCCATTTATACGTAGAGTAGCAACTATTAACTTAAACGCGATTAGTTGTCGCGTAAAACAGCACTTGTTCAAAGAGTTTGTATGGAATAATGATCTCGACGTTGTCAAATGCGAGAAATAGCATTTGAAAATTTTTCGTTTATCCCAACGCACACAGCGTTGGTAAATATAAGCGATGATGGGAAGGGCACCGGTATTCTTATGCGTAACGATGTAGAATATTCCAATGTAGTAATGAACTCAAATGGTAGATTAACGTCCGCTGTCATAGATGACATCAATTTTGTCAATGTTTACACACATTCCGGTTCACAGTATAAACGGGAGAGAGACCTGCTTTTCACAAACGAAATCCTAGTGCATCTGGCTGAATTCAGAGAGAACGTGATATTGGGCGACTTTTGCATTTTGGAAATAAATGACTCTACTGGTTCAAATAAAAACATTTGTGGTGGGCTAAAGAGATTAGTAACTGAGTTAGACTTGAAGAATATCGAATTAGCAACGAATTTAAAAGGAAAATTTACATTTTGTTGAGGGGACGCCACATCGCGAATTGATCGAATTTATGGTTCAGCAAGGTTTGTAGGTTTCACTAGAAACGTAAAAACGGTTGCCGTACCTTTTTCAGTTCACCACAGTGTGACTTTTAAACTTGAAGTAAAAGACGCCAAAATGAATTTCTATGGTAAAGGGTACTGGAAGATGAATACTGCATTATTGAGAGACGAGGAAATACAGAATAAATTTAAGACTGCATATTTACAGCTGCAGCGAAGGCATTCCTACCAAAATTCAAATTTTTGGTGGAACAACGATGTCAAAAGATGTATCAAGACGTTTTTCAAAAATGAACATTTTGCAATTAATAATCGTGGAAAAAGTTTTCTCTATGGGTGTCTCAAGAAGATTGTAGAGAAACAAAATCAGGGCATTGATGTTTCATCGGAACTTGCGATAGTGAAATCAAAACTTATGCAGTTAGAGCAGCAACGTTTGAATAAATTCAAGTACAAATTGAAAGCGAACGCAATTTGTAATGACGAAAAATTGTCTTTCATTCAGGTAACATCATTCATAAATCGATCTGCCCAGTCAAAATTATTAAAATTGCGTATAAACGGTCAAGTTACATCAAATTACAATCTGCTAAAAAGCGAAATATTCGATCACTTTGCGACAAAGTTTGAAAAACAATATAGTTCATGCAGAAATTACGAAAACGTACTGGCAATCATAAAAAAACGACTAGACGACAATGACAGAACGAGTTTATCAGAACCAATTACTCTGGCAGAAATAGAGCATGCAATTGAAACATCTTCGAAGAAGACATGCCCAGGACCAGACGGTGTAAATTATGAGTTTTACTCAATTTTTTTCGACATCGTAAAGAATGATCTACTAACACTGTTTAATTTTTTTCTGATTAATGGCGAGCACCCCCCGGCTTCATTTTCTGCAGGTACCATAGCTTTGATTCCGAAAAAGGGTGATCAATATAACTTGAACGATAAACGACCGATCAGTATGCTAAACTTTAAATTCTTTAAACGTGTACAGCCTATGCTTGAGAAATTGTTAGGACCTGGTCAGTCTGCCTGTATTGCGGATAATTCATGTGTCGATAATTTGGGACTTCTACGGAATGTATTCGTTAAGTCTAACCGCAGCCGAAGACTAAAAGGAATTGTGCTAAGTGTAGATCTCGAGAAAGCATTTGACAGAGTCGATCATGACTTTTTGTGGGCTATTTTAGACAAATTTGGTTTTCCCTTGAGTTTTATCGAGTGTCTTTGTAAGCTGTATAAAAATGCTACCTCCAACGTAATATTTAACGGATTCCTAACATCTTCGTTTAAAATTTCAAGCTCGGTGAGACAGGGATGCCCAATGAGCATGGCCTTATTTGCGTTGTATCTGGAACCTGTAATCAGGCTGATACATCAAAATATCACAGGTGTTTTAATTGATAATGTTATCATTAAAGTAATAGCATATGCTGATGTCCTGAATATTTTTATTAGAAACGATAGCGAATTTGACATTATTCTACAGTTAATTAATTATTTCAGCATCTACTCAAAAATCAAATTAAATTTGATTAAATCGCAGTTTTTAAGATTGAATAACTGTGTTGTAGGGCCTCAAATGATTAGAGAATCGAATGAGATAAAAATATTGGGAAATAGATTTTCAGAAAACTTCAAACAAATGATTGATTCGAATTACGATAACCTAATTAAAAATATTAATTATGTTTTATCACTCCACTACAAAAGAAGATTGAACCTTTTTCAGGAAACTTGGTCATTGAACACCTTTGTACTGTCAAAATTGTTGTACATGGCACAACTTTTTCCACCTAACAATAAACATATAGCCTTATTAAGAAATATCTGCGGCAAATTTCTTTGGAAGGGTCAGTTTTATAAGGTTGAGCGCAAATATATAGCTCATTTGCCAGTATTCAAGGAGGTCTCTCTCTTGTCGATATAAAATCAAAATCAAAAGCACTTTTCATAAAAAATGTTCTTGTATCGAAAAATCAAGCCATTGTCGATGAATTCATGCTTCATCAAGAAAATAATGCGAGTCTCACAAAAAATACGCGTGACTGGATTCAAACGGCACAAAGCCTTCGGAATTTAAATTACACCGCATGCCAACAGTTTTACGACTATCTGATTGATTTGCAGAACATTACGATCAAGCAACAAGTTACTAGACCAAATATGCTCTGGGAAAATATTTTTGAGAATACCAGTCGTAGTTTTTGTCATCTGATGCTAAGACAACGTTGTTTTTAGCAACAAGAGATATTATTCCATCCAAAGTGAAGCTCTTCAATCATCGCGTAAGAGGATTTGATTCTTCTACGTGCAGTTCTTGCGGAAGAATTGATACAGTGGAACATAGAATTAAAATTTGCTTAGCTTCGAATCTAATTTGGGGATGGCTGAATGGAATAATTAAAAACAGATTCAAAGTTAATATAAATGACGCTCAAGAACTGCTGTTCTGCGGCATAAGCAAGAGAAATTTCAAGTATAAAGCTGTATTATGGCTAATGGTCGAAACTATGTCGTATTGTCTGGACAAGTATGATACGGGAAATATAAAAGAGTTGCAAAGTAGAATCCGTGAAACGCGGTGGAATAAACGAAAAGTATTTGCAATTGAATTTCAACACTTTTTGAACATATTTTAAAACAAAAACTGTTATTTGTAACGAAGTTGAATGGAAATTGTATACTATAGTTAAGTGTGCTTTGTAGAATATATGTTATATTGTTTAAATAAAAAAAAAAGCAAGATTACATTCGTTGTGCTTATCTGTTACTATGCCTATGCGACTAAATACGAAAAAACTACATGTCACCCAACAAAGAATCTGGAAGGATTCGCAATCATATTTGAATCAAACTGTATGTGCGTTTTGTTAGTTGAAAATTCCAGTGGCTATTTCAATGGAACCATTTCAACGAGTCGCGTGAATTCTCTATCGAATGACACCAAACACAAAACGATAATGCTATTGGTAGTAAAATTCAACTGTAGTATAGCCCACGATCCGATGTTTGCTGTCGAAATAATTTACTTATAAGCGCCAGCATAAGGATATAACGTTGATGAAAAAATAGCTCACGAAATCTTCGTTCAAGTCATTCCTTCAATACACAATAGTCACCCCACGTTTACGTTCACTCCCTTACCAAATATATAATTTTGCTAGAAAATAAAATAAAATTTCCCATCCAAAGCCCGCAAAGCTTACACATGAACCCCGAACACTGCTTTGTGGAAGTGAATTCGGTCTGTGCCGTTCATCTATTCACGATTTCGAACGAAAACCGCAAAAAAAAGTTGAAAAGGAAAAATCCTTCTCTCAGTCTGGGTCTCCTCCTTCGCTGCCGTCGCTGTCAATATGTGTGGAACTGGGCACAGGAAAAAAACTGATTTTGAAATGGTACACTCTGAAAAAAAATGCACGTAAAATTTACCGGGAAAAGTGGCTGATTCTCATCCACCTTCTTTTCACGTAACTTTTGCCGATTTCTCGAAAGCCGTTCATGTGTTAGTGTGATAGTGTCAACTTCAGTGTCAATCGTCTACGTGTTGGTCAGGTGATTATAACCTGATTTTCAGGTACCTTTTTACGTGATATTTAGGTGATACCATAAACAGATCGCATAAACCCCACATGATTTTCACGTACTTTTTACATGTTATTCAGATGGAATCTACGTGAATTTTAAGTAAATAAACTAGACAGCGCATATAAAAAGTATAATTTATTTTCAAATACTAAAATATAATTACTTGTTTAAAATCGTCAAATCTCCGACAGGAAAAAAAATCAGGAATGGCCGGAAAGATGTCGACCGTTCAACCGGCAGGAGGTGTTGCGCTCGAAAATGACCGTTGACGATTCCAATCGTCCGGAACTAATTCACCAACTGAAAATTTGAAAAATGTATATGTTTTTTCTGTTAATCTAAATATTATTCTGGCTACTTACATTGCGTGTTTTCCTATATAGAATTAGCTGAAGCAGCGTACGAGTTCTTTGTACGCCATATTGATTTTTTTTGCATACTAAAAATTCACGTAAATTCCGCTGTCGGAAACGTCACACCACAGTCGCACTAACACTAACAAAGTCAAAACACACAAATACCAACGCGCTCAAACTATTTACATTATAATTTGACCGATTTACGTGAATTGACAGTGAATCGTACGTGAAATTTAGGTGAAAGTTACTAATGTCACGTAAAATGGCAGATTTTCTGAAGGTTAGTCACTTACGTGATTTTTTAGGTGGATTTTACGTGCCAATTTTTTAGAGTGTATTGTCCTTCTCACTCGCTGGTGCGCGCCACCTACGACATGGAATAAAATAAAATTAAATCATCTTCGTGCAACGATGACGAAAAGAATTTATGATGCTTTTCAACGTTGGAACATTATTATTACTATAAATATTCAATGTGGATCGTAGCATTATCAGTGAAAAAATATGTATTTTTACCGGGTGATGTGATGAAAATTTTAGCACACGTTAGACCGTTTAGTTTTAATGCGTTACTGAACCATCAACACGAAATATTTCCAATTATGCCAGAACTTTTGTTTTCGATTTTTTGTGCCCGAATAGTATCACAGCATTTTGCTGATAAACAAAACACTTTTATTCTCACTTCTTTTGATTTCGAAAACTCGAATATTATTTCAACAAACTGATGATAAACATTGAAATTTAAATAAGCGGATTTTCAGGCCTGGGTTGTTACCCCTTACCAGTGCTCATTTACGTTAAACGGCGAAAAGTGTGAGAGAGCTCGCATTTTCGTTTTATTGTGTTAATTTTAGTGCTTGCGGCATTCGCGGTACAATTAAGTGGGAATTTAACCTTCAAATGCGCGCGCTCGCAAAGTATACTCACATAGGAACCGAAAGTTTTTCACCATTAATTAAAACAAAAGCTCTGGAGCTCGCGTGCATATACAATATCTGCTATCTGCAGCTGGTGAAATGATGTGCAATAGGTTCGCTGTTGACAGCTCGAAGGGCTTTGATTGTTTACTCGTGCGGTTGTTTGCATTTCTAAGAAAAATGTTTTATTGTGCTGGCAGTTTCATTCAATTCAGTTTGATTCAATTCTTTGCGGTTTTTGTGCATTCATCGTTGGTGAAGCATTAATTAATTTTACCCGGCAACCGAGGCGCGAATATTTTCGAAGCCACAGCATTTTCATTGTGCGTCCAAAACCAAACAAATCATTTCATTGCGATACTTTTCCTATTGATTATACAAATTAAAAATCTTGCGTGATTTGCCAAAATTGTCGATTTTTCATACAGATATGGTATTTAAATGATATTGTTACGCATAGACAATTTTGCGTTAGTATTTTTGTAGTCGCTCTAGCATCGTCATTGAGTCGCGCCTTGAGAAGGCTGTACCTGCTAAAAACCATTCTGCAATGCTAAGACTTTTTGGCCCAAACCGTTGGATAAAAAAACCGATTTCAAACGAAGCCGATTTTCTCTAATCGATAATCCGTTTAAACGGATTAACAAAGAAAGACGTTGAATAGATAGCCTTAAGTCTTTTATTTCCTTTTTCATTCTATTGCATTGGGATTTACTCTGTAGCAACCAAAAGTAGCTTCATAGTTTATCCATATTTTCGTCCATCACCCTGTCACTTAAGATTAAGACTATCCAACTTCCTTGCAAATCAGTACAACACTAGGGAAAGCATAACATCCGACCTCACGGGTAATGCAAAACTTTAACTTTAACAGCACCAAAAACCTGAAAAAAAAACTTCTCCCTAGCAAAAGGCACATTCTTCATAACACCAACAAACGGCTACAAATAACCACTGCGGGGTCTAAGTTCCTGCAGGGTAGGCAATGCTTCAAAGCCAAACAGAAGCGCAAGAAAACCGCAAAAAAAATTACCGCAACTAAAACAGGAAGCGCAGTTTTTCGTCCAAACACACAAAAGACGAAAAATTCCGTTGAATCTTGAGCGAAAGTATAGGCGTGCAAGTGCGGAAGCGGGAAGCGTGTGTTTCGAAGGTGACCTCCTTTGGCGATTATAGAGCCAGCGAGTGAGCAGCGAGGAAGGAACGCTTTAACCAGAGGCCAGGTCCGGCGCGCTATGCAGAAGAAACTGTTATAATGATGGTGCATATTACAGAATAATGTTTCGCATTTCTACATTTGGTGGTTCAGGGCACTTGTGATGCGGACCAATTTTACCCCAACGAGCGAACTTCTAATGGAAATACTATTATTTAACTGCTAAATTAATTTATCTACACGCCGCTTCTGGAAGTTTTCTATTATTAATAATCTACTAACAAAGTTTATTTTTTTTCGGTAGGCACCGTTCCAAGCACGCAAAATCTCGAACCCGCTCCGCACGGTGAATTCGGAACGTTGCGCACTCATTCGATCGTAAACTCGACGGACAAGTGAACACAAAAGAACTAGTGTTTGCGGGATACCGCGCAAGAAAAATCCCCAGTCTTTTATTATTGCTGAACTTTCCGGGGGCTTAGAACTTCTGAAAGCTTACTCACTCACTCACTGTGCCTTTTTCGACATTCTTTTGTTTCAATTTATTCTACCAAATGAGCTCCCGGAGGAGTGGAGCCGGTTCCGGTAGGAGAGCCGACGAAGAGCGCAAAAAAAAACTTTCCCCAAGTAGTTTTTCAGCTGATGTGCTTTCGAAACACTTGTACAATTTCTTTTCGCTTGCCCGAACTATTTAAGAATTCATAACCGTCTGTAATCTTCGTTTCATTCAGTACGGTTTCCTCTTTCGGCTGGCAGTCGCATTCATAAACTCTCTGACAAGAGATATCCAATGAACGTTAAAGACTCTCCAAAGTGTCATAATCACAGTTCTATGAATTTAAATGCTGCCAGAACAGAGTATTCCGTCATTCGTGGTGCGGTAACTGGGACCCCAGGCGTAAGGGACTGCCCAATTGCAGCCAATTTCGTTGTGAACAAGGCAATGCGAGGGGAAGGGTCAGATGATAGAGCCAGTGCGAGTTTTTGGATAGATTGTTCAAAAGTTTTCTAGGCGCGCCATAATGCGACTATTGAATGATGATGATAGGCGTACTTTTGCGGGCCTGTCAGCCGAACGGAAATTGAAATCATTTGGCGAGGAAAAGTTCTAAGCAGGTTGAAATATGACTGATAGATTAGCTATTGGTGGGAGTGAAGCCAATGGTTTTTGATACAAACTAAAGACCTCTCAGAAAGTAAAAGTACTTTATCAATTCTCGTCAACCTATGCGTTTTTTTTTTGCTTTATACTGACACCACTGGTGAGCAATTTTTTTCGAATTTTTTTTCTAAAATTCCAACCAATAGTTAACGTCATTTGGGGAGAGAATACATATATAGATATTTAAGGATTGTTGTTACGAAAGATATGGAGAATTAGTGACAATCTGATAAAAATGAAGAAAGTGGTCCAGCACACAAATTTTGAAAATATTGTTTTAAGGAAAGCGTACTTCTGCATGTTGAAATACATGGAGAGAGATCTTGAACAGAACCTACAGCTACATAAAATGTAAAAAACTGTTTCGTTAAAGCTTTTGAAGTGTCATTCGAGATATAAAAACCTAAATTAATCCACCTAGCGGTCAGACTCAGCCTTTCTCATTCAAACTTATTATTTGTAAAAATAGATTTACACGAATGCTTAAATCCAATAAAGGATATTCACTCTTTGGATTCTAAAATATTGATGTTGTAATTAAAAAATAGAATATGAAATTCGACGTATTGTTAGTGCTTAAGAAATAGCGAAATAAAAAAAATGACTCTTAATTTCGAACAATTTGATCACGAGCGATACCGGGAACGTTCAAATAGTACGATACCCCATTTAAATCATGTTGAGGCCATATATATCAAAGCAGGTATAGTGTTGAATAGTCTTTGAACTTCTTTTCTTTTCAAAACTTTTGAACAGCATATCAAATTGTTATGAAGTTTGTTATTTGTAAGTTTGTTGGATGACTCGTTTGTATGACACTAGTTATGTTCAAAAAAGTCGGGTAATACTTGAGATAATAGACTTTCGTTGATTTACAAATCAAAACATAACGGTTGCTTAAGTTTGATTACAATCAAATGAAAAGGAAACGTATAGGGCAGCCAAACTTTGAAACCACGTGTTCAATCATAATTCATCAGTTAACCCTTAACTAGCCCGTTCATCTGATATCAATATTGTTCAAATCGGTTGTGTAGTTTCTAAGATAATGAAGTTTCGTGATTTTCACATTTCGATACATTACAGACGAAGTTACAGTTCGATTACAACAAAATTTAATAGGGTGTTATGAGGCATCTAGACCTTTCATTTGATACTAATTTTGTGGAAATCGGCTCAACCATCTCTGAGAAAAGTAAGTGAGTCCAAGTAGTCTATGGAATATGTTTGTTTTCATAGCTGGATTTCACATTTTTAAACCTAACAGGCAAAGTAATAATCCGTTTGCAAAAAAAATCATTAGGGTCTTATGGGGCAATAAGACCATCCATATGACACTAATTCTATGAAAATCGATCCAGCCATCTCAGAGAAACACGAGTGAGATTAAATAGTTTCCAGAATACGTTTCTTTCCATAACTTCTGAACCACATGTTAAATCTTCATAAAAATCAAAAGTCAAGGGTTTTTTAGGTAGCCTGTTCATTTGAAACCAATTTTGTTCAAATCGGTTGAGTAGTTTCTGAGATAATGATGTTTCGTGATTTTTACATTTTGATACATAACCTCTTAAATAGAAATCAGATTACAATAAAAATCAATTGAGTCTTATAGGGCAAGTAGACCTTTCATCTGCAATTAATTTCATTGAAATCGGTTCAGCCATCTCTGAGCAAATCGAGTGAGATTGGGAGAGCGTTACACACACATACACACACACGTACAGAAAATGCTCATCTCGTCGAACTGAGTTGAATGATATACGACATTCGGCCCTTTTGAGCATTTTATACCTTTAGTTTTTGCAGTGATTGTTATACCTTTCTAGGAGAAAGGCAAAAAGTGAAATGATAGAAATGACTTTCAATTTCCACTTCAATCCCGAGCCAGGCCGCGAACATTGAGATAATACAATATCAAATTTAAATGATGTTGAGGCCACATATTTTGATCGTACCTATAGTTTTAAACAGTCGGCGGGTTACATTTGTTTCTATAACTTTCAAACTACATGTTTGAACATTATGAAATTCATTGTTTAAGGGTTTAAAAGCCTATTAATTTGAATTAAACTATGTATGCTTCTGAGATATAAGAGCGATTTTCACATTCTGACGCAGCGCCAAAACTAAAAGTTTGATTACAATGAAATTCAATAGCAACCTAAGCGGGAAATAGGCCCATCATTTGACACCAAGATAGAAAGAATCGGTCAGACCATCTCTGAGCAAAGTGAGTGCCAAAAAAAGAGCACATACATGCAGAAAATGCTCGACTCGTCGAACTGAGTCGAGTGGTATATGACATTCGGCCATTTGGATCACTTTTCTACCTTTAAATTAGCCAGTGATCCTTAGGAGAAAGTCAATATGTTTATTTTTATTATGTGATTTCACATTTTTATGAGCAACGGACAAAGTTACTATCCGATTACAATGAAATTCAATAGCAATCTATGGGGCAGCTAGACCTTTCATTTGACACTAATTTTGTGGAAATCGGTTCAACCATCTCTGAGAAAAATGAGTGAGTTTGAACAACCTCAGGATAACTTTTCTTCACATAACTTTTGAACCATATGTTAAATCATAACGAAATTTAAAAGTTAAGGGTTTTGGAGACAGCCCGATCATTTGAAACTAGTTTATTGAAATCGGTTATGTGGTTTCTGAGATATTGATGTTTCGTGATTTTTACCTTTTTATACATAACCTCTAAACTAAAAATCTGATTGCAATGAAATTCAATAGCAACCTATGGCGCAACTAGACTTTTCGTTTGCAATTAATTTTATGAAAATCGGTCCAGCCATCTCTGAGAAAAGTGAGTGAGAAAAAAAAGTTGCACATACACACACACATACACACATACACACATACATACATACATACAGAAAATGCTCAGTTCGTCGTTCGTGGTATATGACATTTGGCCATTGGGACCACTTTTATACCTTTGGTTTTTCCAGTGATTGCTATACCTTTCTAGGAGAAAGGCAAAAAACGATGTTTTATTGTGCTGGCGAGCTTCAAACTCCAAACAAAAACAGTTACCCGCTTCATACATTTCTAAGAAAAACTCTCTTCCTATTTTCGCTACTGACAGATTTTCTTCTTCAATTGGACAGAGTTTTAGAAACCATACTCGTGATCCCAGTAAACTCATACTCTTTCATTCATTCAAACCTTCTAAACGTAAACAACTTTAAAGGGTTTTACAACAGGAGCACTTCAAAAGTAGACTGATTGGGAGTGCAAACGACGCCGCCATATTTTCTCCCGCTACCTTAACATTTATTTTCAGTAAGGTTTGTTTTTGCCTTTCTCCTAGAAAGGTATAGCAATCACTGGAAAAACCAAAAGTATAAAAGTGCTCCAAAGGGTCGAATCTCGTATATCAATCGACTTAGTTTGACGAACTGAGCATTTTCTGTATGTGTCTGTGTGTGTATGTGTGTGTGTGTGTGTGTATGTGTGTGTGTATGTAACGCTCTCCCAATCTCACTCGATTTTCTCAGAGATGGCTAGACCGATCTTCATGAAATTAATTGCAAATGAGAGGTCTAGTTGCCCCATAAGACCCTATTGAATTTCATTGCAATCGGATTTTTAGTTTAGAGGTTATGTTCAAAAATGTGAAAATCACGAAACATCATTTTCTCAGAAACTGCTCAATCGATTTTAACAAAGTTGGTTTTAAATAAACAAGCTACTTAAAAAACCCTTAACTTTTGAGCTTCATGAAGATTGAATGTGTGGTTCAGAAGTTATTTAAAGAAACGTGTTCTGGAGAGTGTTTAATCTCAATCATGTTTCTCAGAGATGGCTGAACCGATTTCCACAACATCAGTGTCATTTTGAAGGTCTAATTACCCCATAAGACCCTATTGATTTTTTTGTAATCGGACTATTACTTTGCCTGTTATGTTTAAAAATGTGAAATCCAGCTATGAAAAGGAACATATTCCGAAGACTACGTAAACTCACTCACTTTTCTCAGAGATGGCTGAACCGATTTCCACGAAATTAGTGTCAAATGAAAGGTCTAGCTGCCTCATAACACCCTCTTGAATTTCAATGTAATCGGTCTGATACTTTGTCTGTAATGTATCAAAATATGAAAATCACGAAACTTCATTATCTCAGAAAGTACACAACCGATTTGATCAATAGTATTATCAGATGAACGGGCTAGTTAAGGGTTAGCTAATGAATTATGATTTAACACGTGGTTTCAAAGTTTGGCTGCCCTATACGTTCCCATTTCATTTGATTATAATCGAACTAAGCAACCGTTATGTATTAAATTGTTAATAAAACAACGGAAGTCTTTTATCTCAAAGATTATACGACTTTTTTGAACATAACTAGTGTCATACGAACGAGTCATCTCTCAAACTTACAAATAACAAACTTCATAACAATTTGATATGTGGTTCAAAAGTTATGGAAAGAAAAGAAAATCAAAGGCTATTCAGAACTATACCTGCTTTGATCAACATTTGTGGCCTCTATATAATTTAAATGTGGTATCGTACCATTTGAATGCTCCCGGTATCGCTCGTGATTGAATTGTTCGAAATTAGGAGTCATTTCTTCTATTTCGCTATTTCTTGAGCATTTACATTACGTCAAATTTCATATTTTATACTTCAATTACAACATCATTATTTTAGAACGCAAAAAGTGAATACACATTTATTGGATTGAAACGTTCATGTAAATCTATTTTTACAAATAATAAGTTTGAATGAGAAAGGCTGGGTCTGACCGCTAGGTGGATTAATTTTTTCATAATGGAAAAATAAGCGATCCAACAAGGATAATAATGTTGGGTTCAATTTATTTGTTTATTTGATTTTGTTTCGGCATAGCAGTCTCAATAAAAAACAGCGCTGATCTCTATGGGGTCATCGCCAACGTTTCGATCCGGTTGGTTGGGATCTTTATCAGGGCCTATTTTTAAATTTATTCCGTTACATAAAAAACATAGAAAATTGAAAAAACTCACTCGACACTAATCAACTTGCACAGTTACAGAAAATATCCTACGTGTGGAAGTCAGGTTCGAAGGGGGGTAATTGCACTGCGTATGAAACATCTATTCTAGGTCTAGCTCTATTCTCCCTTTTTTAAATTTACTCTAACACTTTAATCAAATGGTTTATTTTGCTAATTAGCGGCTGCTATTTGGGTTCAACTGTTTCACGCAAAAGATGGTGTACAATGAGGGGGTTGTGTTTGTGTTTGTGTTGGGGGGGTGTTATTTAAAGTTGTGTGTTCGGTTCTACTCTTTTTTGACGACGCATTCCTCATCTCTCTTCGATCTTTGATCGAGAGTAGGAGATTTGCGTACGCACAGCTTAGGTTGTCGGTGTCAGTCCGACGGTTGACCGTGTTGGTTGTAGTTGCGATGTGGCACATCTCCAACACTTGCAGAGCTTGCGATTTGTAGGCACTGTCGAGGATGGCTGGCGTGTTAAGGTCGAAGCGGTGGTTGTACTGGATGCAACGATCGATCATTGCTGTCTTTCCCCAGAGTTGTTGGATTTCGTGCTCTTCGTTTTGGTGGCCATTGGACAGCAGTTTGTCCAGTGTATTCACATGTGACTGGTGTCCGTACATACGACAACGAAGTTTGTTCGACGTCATACCAATGTACCTGCCGTGGGAGTCTCGGCAAGCAATCTGATATACAACGTTACTTTTGTTTTTGTACGGTGAAGATCCCAACCAACCGGATCGAAACATTGGCGATGACCCCATAGAGATCAGCGCTGTATTTATTGAGACTGCTAAGCCGAAACAAAATCAAATTTAGTATCACAGTCGAATCCCCGTATAAAATTTATTTGTTTATTTTTTTATTTATATACCTTATTTGACCATCTACCCATCTACTGAACGTCATGATGGTTTTTCTAGGGTGTAGAAAAGCCTACTTGAGATAGCCAAGAGCCAGTATCAAACGGGCTTAAAACCCCGCTAGAATTTCGTGCAATAACATTTAAAATTTAGCATTTAACAATTAGCATTTAACATACAACTTTTAACCTTCAACAATTAATATTAGCGTAGCATACAAACCTTTAAAATTTGTCAAACAGCTTGTTTCAGTCTATTATTACAACCATCATCAGAAAT
This sequence comes from Wyeomyia smithii, assembly GCF_029784165.1. Taxonomy (NCBI): domain Eukaryota; kingdom Metazoa; phylum Arthropoda; class Insecta; order Diptera; family Culicidae; genus Wyeomyia; species Wyeomyia smithii. Next base: position 22,348,218 of record NC_073695.1, read on the forward strand.
ACAAAAGTCAAAATGCACATACAAACTATTGAATAATCTACATATCGCTCTGATTGGTTCATTTTGTCCGTATACTGTACGCTGGAAATCAAGTTTAAGAATATTTGCTGATCTGAAGTTTCTAGCGGGGGCGTTGATGTTTATTTGCGACAGGATACAATGGGCATCTATGAGGCCAATCGACCATAACAACTCCAAATATTTTCCGTCTTTTAGCCAGGGTATCCATACCTAGTAGACGGCATCTCTCTTCGTGAGGAGGCAGATCCACCCTGTTACGACAAGGTAAGAACCGAAGGGCATAACGTATGAACCTCGATTGCATAGATTCAATTCTTCTGATCCATATTTCTGCGTAGGGGCTCCACACAATGACACATGATTCCAGTACAGAACGCATAAGTGAGGAGTATAAGGCTCTTGGGCAATATGGGTTTCTGAACTGTCTGGCGATTCGCATAACAAAACCCAAGTTTTTATTCGTTTTAGAAATGATAGGTGCGTGGCGATCATGGAATGACATTTGATAGTCTAACAGTACAGCAAGACCTTTAACTACAATTGTACGATTAAGTAATTCACCGTTGATTGTGTAGTTCTAGATAATTGGATTTTTCTTCACATTTTGTCACACTAATGGTTAGAAGATTTTTGCAACACCAGTCGCAGAAAACGTACCCCTGCAGCTTCCGGTAGTCAGCAACAGATCTGGTTGCCAAATATAGTTTAGGATCACCGACATAAATCGGACTGCATCCTAGTGGCATATCAACATCGTTAAAAAATAACAAGGAAAGCAGTGGACAAAGGTTGCTTCCTTGAGGCACACCTGATAAATCTACAAAACTGTAGGACTCAGCACTTCCCAATTCAACCGATAAAGATCGATCTGTAAGATAAGACATCATCCAGTTAACGAGAGGAGATGCAATTCCAAGCCTTAGAATTTTCGCTAATAAAATAGCATGATCAACGCGATCAAATGCTGCCTTAAAATCTGTGTATATTGTATCCACTTGCAATCCAAGCTCCGTGCCGGTAATACAGTGTGAGGTAAACTGCAGCAAATTTGTTGTTGTCGATCGTCCGGGATAGAAGCCACGCTGATCCTCAGAATATACGGTTAGTACGGTTTAGTAGCGCGTGATAGCTACTGCTGAACGACCACTTGTACAACGCCTTAAGTCCAACCCAAAAAACTTCCGGCATCATGTTAACGAGCAAAGCAAAGAAACCGGGTTGTCCTCGTGCATGACCAATGGTACAGACGAAGCGGATTCAATTCCTGGTGTCGCAAACCTCTTCCGTTCTCAGGTTAGCAGCGTATTTACTAGTGAGATCCTTAGCACCGAAGAAATCATGACCGCCGCTAGCAATGTACCTAGAACTTCTGCCCCCAACATACACATGTCAATCACTAGTAATATGGTGACTAAGGCTGGCAAACAGCTCAAATCCTCTACAGGATGCGGCCCAGCCGGAATTCCTTCATTAGTCTTGAAACGTTGCCTTGAACCGCTCGCAATACCGCTTACAACTGTATTCAATCTGTCTCTATCATCTGGTGTTTTTCTTACTTCTTGGAAAGATTCTTTTGTTACAAAACGGATGCAAGCATCCGTCTTCGGACTATCGCGGTATAGCTGCTTCAAGTGCTACATCTAAACTTTTTGAAATTATTGTTCTTGAAACATTATTCCAAAGGTTCTCGCATTGCATTTCGCCGAAACAGCATGGCTTTATGCCTAAGAGGTCAACTACGACAAATTTAGTCACCTTCACGTCGTTTATCATACGAGAGATAGAAAACGGACATTAGGTAGACGCTATCTATACTGATCTCTCCGCAGCATTTGATAAGATGAACCACGAATTGCACTGGCCGAAGTTTGACCGTATGGGCATCGACAATAACTTGCTGGCCTGGCTACGTTCTTACCTCATCGGCCGGAATTGTTGTCTCGTCTGGAGTCCCTCAAGGCAGCCATCTCGGTCCTTTCCTTTTTCTGCTATATATGAACGTTGTTCACAGCACCATCAAATGCTTCAAGCTGACGACCTTAAGCTATACTTTGTCATAAAGGACCACACTGACGCTTCCTTCCTACATCAGCAACTGGAACTATTTAGAACTTGGTGCTGCATCAACCGGATGTCCCTGAACGTGTCTAAATGCTCAGCAATCTCGTTTGACCGTAAGCGTGCTCTATACCATCACAACTACTCGCTTTTTGGCACTTAGTTGAAGCGTGAAACGACAGTGAAAGATCTAGGGTTCTAGGATCTAGGATCTAGGACTTTCAAGAACACGTTCCATTCATCGTTTCCAGGGCTTCTTCCCAGTTAGGGTTTATCTTGAGATTTTCCAAGAAATTCCGCGACATTTATTGCCTAAAGGCTCTATTCTGTGCTCTGGCACGTCCAATACCGGAATATGCTGCAATAATTGGGTGTCCTTTTTATCAAAATGACACACAGAGGATTGAAGCAGCTCAGCGGAAGTTTGTTCGCTTTGCCCTGCGTAGACTTCCATGGCGAGACCCCCTTAATTTACCTGGGTATTCCGATCGGTGTAAACTTATCAATTTAAAGTTGCTAGAAGCGAGGCGATATTCGACTAAAGCTGGCTTTGTAGGTGATCTGCTGCAAGGAAACATTGACTGCTATGCTCTACTGGGTCTTCTTGACATAAGCACACGACGTCGCAATACTCGCTCTCATACATTCCTTCACATCCAGCCTTTTAGAACCAATTACGGGTAAAATGAACCGATGCGTAGTATGTCTCGTGTGTTCAATCGTTGCTATTTTGTATTTAATGTCCCTCGTGCTAGGAATAAGAATAGCTTTATGTGTATTTTCTGTTAATTAATCTTTAGTAATCTTAATTTTAACCTGTCATTGGGGTAGTTATTCTATCTTTCGACATATAACTAAATAAATAATTGAATAAATAAATAAAAGACAACCGTCCAGATATAAGATTTCAAGAAACTTAGAACTTGCACATAACGAAGTTATACCACGATAATTTACAATGTTTGGCTTGTCGCCGTGCTTGAAAATAGGGAACAGAATGTGTTGTTCCAATCCTAAGAGGTACACCTAACAGTGATGCACATTCTTTTGAGTATAATGGCTGGAATTCCATCTGGTCCAGGGGATAAGGAGGACCTCGTTTTCCCTAGAGCTGTCAAAACATCGTTGTCAGAAAACTGCACATTGGACAGACTAAGCAGGTTAGTTGGAACGTTTTGGCTCTTTAAGTCATTTTCTGGCATTTAACGGATGACTACTAGAAATCTGTAATTTTTTCGGGCTCTTTTACTCCACGACAAACACGCTTAGAAAGAAATGAGAATATGTATATAAAAGCACTATCTTTCCTTTTTATGCCACTAACTTTTGTTTTATTTTGCATGCTCAGTTCGGTTCAAAATGGCTTCCAAACAAGGAGCATTGTACGGACAAGGTGCATTGTACGGATATGAACTGCACAATCCACCCCAGTGTCGTTCAATCGAAGATTTCTTTGGGATTTTGAGTTCCTTTGGTGTAAAAATATCTGGAGATCAACGAATTGCAAACGGTTGGTCGGTAAAATCAAGAAATGCATTCGAAAAGCGAACTTAAAGGCTGTGCAACGCTCTTGTTTCGGCATCAAAAAAAACTTCGTCGGGAGCCCGGTGACGGACCTTTCTCAAATGTTCAATATTTTTTGTTAGTTCACAATGAATGTATATTCATGCTTGAGAAATAAATTAGTTTTTCTTCAAGTTATTTTACCTTTTTTTGACAGGTGTAGAAAAAAATCCAATATTTTAGTTGTCACCCGTTAGATAGGATGTTCGAAAATTCTGCGCTGAATCTGGGATTATTTACTGCTTCTAGCATCTGAAAAGGTTCGACAGTGATTCCGTGTTCCATTTGAGATTTTCAGAAGCAATTTTGAGTGCTTCTAAACTGAATCCAGAATCACTTTCTTTTTGACAGTCAGTGGTTTTCTGGACTCTACAGACCTTAAAAAGTATTTTTGGATGATTCTAAATCCAACTTGGGATTAGTTCTTCCTAACCTTTAAAAGCAAAACCTTGGTTCTACATTCCGATTCAGAACTTGACCTTCTGTTTATTTATACACAGACTTCGCAGCCAGCCGACTGTTTAGTGTACAGGACAATTGCGCTACGATCTTACTGACACTAACAGTCTCCCTCGAGCCGAGACTCGAACCTACGACGACTGACTTGATAGGCCAGCATCGTACCTCGAGACCATCTGGTAGGTTTTGTTTTTTGTTAAGTGTTAAATAAAAATTTAAATATCCTAGTTAAGGAATCGATGCTCATCGATAGAAATAACAAAACTCGTCAAAATACAAAGAGGTTCCACAAAATGTCTATTAACGATGCTCAGTCGTTTGACTATTTGTTGCTCTAAAAAGATTAGCCGGCAATAGTTAGCAATAATCGTAAGCGGCTCAATTTGGTGGATATTCAACTGAAAAGATTCAAAATTATCCCTTTAACTATAGTTTTTATAAAAGAACAGTTAGCGCAAATTGATATGCGCTGCAGCATTGCCTAATAAACTTCAACTTTTGTCCCAAAACTGTCGTACAATCGAATGGTCCCCAGTAATAGTAAAGCTTTGAAAATCGCATTATCATTAAATATTCTATTCGACGCACAGTTATCGACAATCGCTGCGACGATGGTACCAGTAACTGCAATAATAGTTAACAGCCTGATGCTGTCGTCTATCAGCGTTCACGTTTTGGGCTCACTGCCGCACGAATAGATTAGATTTCGACTAATAAAATAAATCGCTCGATCTCAGCATGCAGCAGGTTAGAATAGTTTCATCTGGTTTTTACCATTGTTGTAGGTCATCACGATGCTTTTTCTCACTTGTCATCGGAGTCAAACTAAATTTCGTCCTTTTGATTAGAAAAAAGAATAGGAAAAACATTGAAGCCATGGATATGCTCAAGTTTTTCAGCGCTAGAATAAATTGAGACTATGCAACTTTAAATAGCTGTCCAAATAAGAAACCATGCGTCTCCATAAAAGTTAAGCAGCAACCTGAAACCGACTCCACCGGGGTACTAAGTGCGAACGCCAGATTGTCCACCACTAACCATTGAGCCCAAACGGTGTTCCGATATTCGAACCCAAAAACAGAAGCGCACATATGGCGCAAAATTCAAATAAATCTATGTGTTTTATGTCACCCAACAATAGGCTTTTTGTTTCGACCCAGCGCTCTGGTGGCATCTGTAGCCTCGGGGGTTTCATCAGTCGCCGGTTGTATCGCAACAGCATGCGCCTGCCGCTACAATAAGGCCAATAGTTCCCACGCTATTGTCGTATTTTCCTCGCCGGCAGCAGCAGCATCAATATTGTATAATAGCACGATAGGACAATTTTTACGTTGTTTATTCGGAGCCGAAATAATCATAAATAGTGATAAATATTTCGAACAAATGATCGTGATGAAAGTTTAATAATGCGCTAGTGCGTTTTTGTTTTCCCTTCATACCGCCCGTAGAAACCACCCACCGCGGCTGCACCGTACCGGAGCGATGTTGGCACTTCCCTGCTGTGGGTCACACTTGCCATTTTGCGTGCACTGTGCTGTTTGTTTGCCAGGGCACGGATGAAGATAACCCGCGAGCCTTTCTCCCCCGGGATATATCATATTTACCGCACGGCTGACCAACCCTGCCGTCGTGTGACGGTAGCGCTGGGCTGGGGCACTTTGTTTCTCGGGTGAGTTGTGTTTCTGTGTTGGCTCCGGTTTTGGTGTATAGCAGCGAGGTCAAACATTAACGAACCGATGCGAAAATAAACAGAACCGACGCGGTCGGGATAACGGACGCAGCAGCCAAATGTACTCTGCGTCGGGATACCCTTTTCTGACATTTCGATCACATGGTGATGACGATGATGATGATTACGGGTGTTTGGGCTTGAGTATGGGTACCGCCGAACTGAACAGCTGTTGCGTCCCTTTTATGTGCTGTCAGGTGACCTAGTGAGGCATCAATCTCGGTGCAAAAATGATGACACGATTTTACGTCTGTGAATGAAAAAAAAACAGACAGGTTGTTTCGCGGATGAAATATTATTTGCACACTGCGGGCAGCACTTGTTTTCAGTGTTGAGTTGTTGTTATGCTTTCCGAGTGGTGACGGAGATTGACGGAGGTGCATGTCACGTGTTACATTCGAGATTGGCTTGAAAATTCCGAGGGGAAAATCTAATTCGCTGAACTCAAGCTGATCCACTGTTTTGTTCTCCGGGGAAGTTTTATCTGATACGTGTAATATTTGGTATGCAGCAAATTAACACATTGCTAATACACGCCGTCAGGCTGCAGAACGTTGGCTTGTTTTAATGGATTCTAGGTTTTCCAGCATCAATCATACTGGAATGGATGTCACTTTCACTCTTTGCATCATTGTTTTGATAAATTAAGTTGCTTGAAGCTTTAACGAGTCCTTTCATCGGTTATCATATTTCGGCAGCGAATGAAAATTGATGCTACCAAAATCTGATTGATGGAGAGAAGTTTACGAGCAAATTTGATACAGTTAGCATAAAACTTAGAGCACAACGGGTGCGTATTATAGAGCACAATTCAGCACATAAAAAACGGAGACATCAAACATTGGAGTATTTCATGAATTAAAGGGTTCATATACCGTTTTGCTCGTGTAAATGAGGAAAGTTTGGATTTTTTAAGGCTACAATAGTACATTTTTCCCCCGGAATTCTTATTTTACGACGGCGATGGCGGCAAATTGTACTTTGAGATGGAGTAACAGAATTGTTTTAGATTTTTTGAAAAGTAAAAATATATTTAAATGGATAAGTCTCGTTGACATTTTAGACATTTTGGGCATTTAAGATATTTTAGAGGTTGTCAGTATTTTAGACATTTTGGACAACTTAGAAATTTTGAACATATCAAATATTTTAGAAAACTCTGACGTTTATTGTTTGTATTTATTTTTGTGGCTGGTTAGCTTATTCAAATCTCATTCAATCTCGAAACGAGATGATCGCAATTTCCGCTATTGGATCATTGCTTAGAGTTACTTCAATGCTGCTTTTTTTAATGGGGGGATTTGTTAGTAGCTTAAGTATTTATCATAAATATTAGTGAATAATGAGTATATGTGTCCAATCACAAATGGTAACTTCTCAACAATTTGTAATTTTAATTGTTAGGATTTGTTTGCTTTCGCAATTAGGACTAATCATTCGTAGGGATTTAAACCTACTTGTCAAAAAGGAGAAATAAACTTACAACTAACTTAATTGCTAACTTATTGGTTATAAAGAGAGCATCATTCCGCGTCGAACACTCGACAGAAACGGACGTGCGAAGTGGTCGTTCTATTACAATCCGGTCCGTGTGTACGAATAGCCAAACAAAAGAGTGTATTATTCGCGCTAAATGCCAACTAGATTGTGAGTTGTGGTGCTACGTTCTGTACCCGGCTCGCAACTTTGGCTGTATTGGTGCAAAATACCAGCTGCAGTTTTGATCTGTGCACAGTGAATAGATCTTTCCAATTCAAGGCCATCAGTTGACAGTCGAGTGTGCTGAGTGATCTCACACCCGGCTCACTGCTGCTGGCTGTATTGGTGCTGCTGTACTGGTGCTGCTGGCTGCTTTGGGTGCAGCTTCGAACGATCGGACAACCACTGCTGGAAGGAAGAAGTAAATAGGTACGTGTTCTTGTCGGCGCTAGTGCGCTAGTGCGCTACATTTAGCGCGATGGATATAGATCCCTCGCCTCCCGTGCCACCATCCCCGAACCCCCCGACCCTGACCCTTCTGTTACCCCCTCCCCTGTTCATTCTCCAGTCCCCCCTCGCCCCAGGCTCTACCCGGATGGATCTCAACAGGGCAGCTATACTGTTTATTTTCGTTCAAAGGCAGGAGTGAATTCAAAGCGATTAAACATACTGCAAATGTCTAAAGACCTGACGAAGGGGTACAAGGCCGTGACCGAAATTTCCAAGGTCCGACCTAACAAGCTCCGTGTCGTGGTCAGTGATCTGGCACAGGCCAATGCTATCGCTTGCTCTGAGCTCTTCACACGCGAGTATCGCGTTTACATACCCGCACGAGACGTGGAGATCGACGGTGTCATAACCGATTCGAGTCTGTCTGTCGAGTGTATCCTAAAAAGCGCAACCGGTTGCTTCAAAAATACCGAAACACAGGCGAAGATTTTGGATTGTAAGCAATTGCGGTCCATGTCTCTCGTCGGCGGTAAAAAAGTTTACACTCCGTCAGACTCGTTTCGCGTTACGTTTGCCGGATCTGCACTCCCTAGCCACGTCTCGATCGACCGGGTTCGTCTGCCTGTGCGATTGTATGTACCCCGTGTTATGAATTGCACCAATTGCAAGCAGTTAGGCCACACAGCCACCTACTGCTGCAATAAGGCACGATGTAGCAAGTCTGGGGAGACTCATGCGGAAGATTCTTGCAGTGTTAATGCTGAAAATGTATTCACTGTGGGGAAAACCAGCATGAGCTCTCCACATGCCCGGTGTACATGCAGCGCAGAGATAAAATCAAGCGGTCACTTAAGGAGCGTTCAAAGCGTTCTTATGCTGAGATGCTGAAAAAGACCGTGACCACTTCTACCATAACATCGAACCCCTTTGATCTGTTGTCCTCTGATGAAACCGATTCTGACGATTCATCAGCGGGAACATCTTATGCCAATCCTGGGGAGTCTAGGAAGAGGAAAAATGTTTCTTCTCCTAAACTTCCCCGTAAAGGTCCTAAGATTTCCCAAAGTGTAATGAAAAGTAAGAACAAACCAAACAGTGCTGCGGAAAAACCGAAGCAAACTCCTCCTGGGCTTGCAAATTTAAAGTCCCAGAAGGAGTTCCCAGCACTGCCAGGAACATCTAAAACCCCAGTTGTTCCTTTTGCACATCCAGTTGATGAAATAAACTCTGGATTAGTGAAATTTTCTGACATTGTGGACTGGATTTTCGAAAATTTCAATGTATCCGATCCAATTAAAATTTTTCTTACAGCATTGCTCCCAACAGTTAGATCATTTTTGAAGCAGTTGACTGCCCAATGGCCCCTCCTTGCAGCGATTGTATCCTTCGATGCCTAATTCAACCGCGTATATGAAGGATTCTATCTCTGTCTTACAGTAGAATTGTAGAAGTTTTTACCAAAAATTGATTCGTTTAAAGTTTTGATAAATAAAAACAAATGCGATGCATTTTCCCTTTGTGAAACTTGGCTTACTTCAAATATTGATCTCAACTTCCATGATTTTAATATTATTCGCCTTGATCGAGACACCCCATATGGAGGAGTACTTTTAGGGATTAAAAAGTGCTATTCTTTCTATCGTATTAACCTCCCCTCGATTCCAGGCATCGAAGTTGTCGCATGTCAAATGACAATACAAGGTAAAGTGCTTTGTATTGCCTCAATATATATTCCTCCCAGAGCACAGGTTGGGCAACGGCTGCTCTTTGATTTAATAGAACTTCTTCCCTCACCACGTTTGATTTTGGGAGACTTCAACTCTTATGGTGTGGCTTGGGGTTCCCCTTACAATGATAACCGCTCCTCTTTAATCTATAACCTTTGCGATGACTTCGACATGACTATTTTAAACAACGGTGAAATGACACGTATCCCGAAACCTCCAGCACGCCCAAGCGCTTTGGATCTATCCTTACGTTCGACGTCGCTACGGTTGGATTGCACATGGAAGGCAATCCTCGATCCTCACGGTAGCGACCATCTGCCTATTCTTATTTCAATTACAAACGGGTCAACTCGCATGCGACCAATTGACATTCCGTATGACCTCACACGGAATGTCGATTGGAAGTTATACGAGGAAATGATTTCAAAAGCGGTCGAGTCGATTCAACATCATCCACCACTTGAAGAATACAACCTCCTCGCGGGCTTGATTCTCGACGCCGCGTTGCAAGCCCAAACGTAGAAATATCCCGGCGTAACGATCAAAGAACGGCCTCCCACTCCGTGGTGGGACCAAGAGTGCTCCGATGTCTACACGCAAAGATCCGACGCGTTTTTGGCCTTCCAAAAGGGAGGTATACCCGACGACTATATACGGTATTCGGAGCTTAATACCAAGCTTAAAAGCCTGGCTAAAGCAAAGAAACGCGGATATTGGCGTCGGTTCGTGAACGAACGTCGAGGGAGACATCGATGAGCACTCTTTGGAGCGTAACGGTCAACGAAAGCGAGGAGTCTTCAAGTCGGTGGATATTTGATTTTGCCAGGAAAGTATGTCCGGACTCTGTTCCTGCGCAAAACTTTGTTCGCGATACGTCTCCGGGTCACGGGTCCGGGAATGATTGTCTTGCGTTGCTTTCAACAGATATTCAGCTGGCGTATGCTCGCAAAGAACAAATGGCGTCTGCGTTCTTGGACATTAAGGCGGCTTTTGATTCCGTTTCTATTGACATTCTTTCGGGTAAACTTCACCGACAAGGATTTTCTCCAATTTTGAACAATTTTTTGCACAATTTGTTGTCCGAAAAGCACATGCATTTTACGCACGTCGATTTGGCAACTTTTCGCATTAGCTATATGGGTCTTCCCCAGGGCTCATGTTTAAGCCCCCTTCTTTACAACTTTTATGTAAATGACATCGACGAATGTCTGGCAAATTCATGCACGACAAGACAACTTGCAGACGACAGTGTAATCTCTGTTACAGGAGCCAAAGCTGCCGATTTGCAAGGACCATTGCAAGATACCTTGGACAATTTGTCTGCTTGGGCTTTACAGCTAGGTATCGAATTCTCTCCGGAGAAGACTGAGATAGTAGTTTTTTCTAGGAAGCATGAACCTGCTCAGCTTCAAACACAATTAATGGGTAAAACGATTTCTCAGGTTTTGGTACACAAATATCTTGGTGTCTGGTTCGACTCTAAAGGCACCTGGGGTTGTCACGTGAGGTATCTGATGAAAAAATGTCAACAAAGAGTGAATTTTCTTCGTACAATAACCGGACAATGGTGGGGAGCCCATCCAGGAGACCTTATAAGGCTTTACCAAACAACGATATTGTCTGTTATTGAATACGGGTGTTTCTGCTTCCGCTCCGCAGCAAACACACATCTGATCAAACTGGAGCGAATACAATATCGTTGTTTGCGTACCGCCTTGGGTTGCATGCAATCGACCCATACGATGAGTTTGGAGATCTTAGCTGGAGTACTACCATTGAAAAACCGCTTCTGGAGCCTGTCTTCTCGTATTCTAATCAAATGTGAGGTCTTGAACCGTCCCGTGATTGAAAATTTTGAAAGGTTAATCGAACTTAATTCTCAAACCCGTTTTATGACATTGTATTTCAATCACATGTCCCAAAATATTAACCCTTCTTCGAATATTCCAAATCGTGTCGATTTATCAAATACTTCTGATTCTACTGTGTTTTTCGATACATCCATGATAGAAGAAACTCGTGGAATCCCGGATCATTTACGCGTGCAGCAGATCCCCAAAATTTTTTCCAATAAATATCGAAACATCAACTGCGACAATATGTACTACACTGACGGATCACTTCTTGATGGGTCCACTGGCTTCGGTATCTTCAATAATCATTTAGCCGTCTCCTATAAGCTCGATAATCCTGCTTCTGTTTACGTCGCAGAATTAGCTGCAATTCAGTACACCCTAGGGATTATCGAAAAAATGCCCACGGACCATTATTTCATCTTTACGGACAGTCTCAGTTCCATTGAGGCTCTCCGATCGATGAAAGATGTTAAGCACTCTCCGTATTTCCTGGGGAAAATACGGGAACATCTGAGTGCTTTATCCGAAAAATCTACTCAGATTACCTTAGCGTGGGTCCCTTCTCACTGCTCGATACCGGGTAATGAGAAAGCGGACTCTTTGGCTAAGGTGGGCGCAACAAACGGTGATATTTATGAAAGACCAATTGCCTTTAATGAATTTTTCGCATTTGTACGTCAGAATACGATCATCAGTTGGCAAAATTCTTGGACCAAGGGGGAACTGGGAAGGTGGTTACATTCCATAATCCCCAAGGTATCGACGAACCCGTGGTTCAAGGGGTTGGATGTAGGTCGGGATTTCATTTGCGTGATGTCCCGGCTTATGTCCAATCACTATAGATTTGACGCGCATCTCCGTCGTGTTGGGCTCGGGGAAAGTGGTATCTGTGCCTGTGGTGAAGGTTATCACGACATAGAGCACGTTGTTTGGTCATGCCCTGTACACCGTGACGCCAGGTCTAGATTAATAGCTTCCCTGCAGGTCGAAGGTAGGCAGCCGGCTGTTCCTGTTCGTGATGTCTTGGCGAGCCGTGACCTATCCTACATGTCCCTTATATACGTTTCCCGAAATCCATCCACGCCCCAGTTTAGTCCTATCCCCTCCCGCCTACATCCAACCAAACGACAAGAACACGTTAAGACCCCGGATCCGGAAACAGCAATCAAGGCCCGATGGAAACAACCCAATATGCCAGTCCGTAATATATTGGCCCAGCAGCGGAACAAATTAAATATGCTGCTTACCTATGGCAATGAAAATCATCAAACAGCAAACCTGTGCTTTTAATGCAAAATATTCTAGCTTTAAGTTAGATTTAGTTTCAGCTCGTAGTCGGCAGCGAGGATAAAAAATTTGCTTTTAGTTATTAAGATACTTTAGAAAGTAAGCTACCAGATATAATTGGCGCCGTTAAACATTGAATTGTATTTGTGCCGTGTCAAATAAACTATAGATGAAGAAAAAAAAAAAGAGAGCATATCGTAACAATTGAAGATTGCACCGATTTTCGTCGGAAATCATTCATAATTTTATTTGACTTATCTTCTAATGTTTCTACTCCAGTACAGTATGTAATTCGAGTGTACCAAACTAAGAAGGACGCTTCAAAATCATTCTCAGAATTTTATTCTGAATCCTTTGAAGCGTTTTCTTCCTTGTGCAACTTTACCAGATCGGTACAGCATAAAGCATTGCTGGTCTAAAAATTTGTTTGTAAATCAAAAGTTTGTTCTTTAAACAAAGTTTAGAATTCCTGTTAATGAGAGGATATAAACATCTCGTATATTTGATGTACTTGGCTTGTATACTCTCAATGTGCTCTTTGAAAATAAGTTTTTTTTAATGCTGCTGAAAATATGATTTGTTCGTTGTGATAAACTCTGGACAGACGCAGATATTTCCCTGTTTCGGTGACATTACATATGAGACAAGTTTTCCTAGAATCGCCAGTGTTTCTTATGTTGTGTGTGGATTCAATGTGTCTCGTTCGCAGTCTAGACAGACTTTCTGACTTTTCCGGCCGTTTCGAACGGCTGATCGAATGTTCCTCCTCCAGCCATCTTCAAGAATCGCTGCGCCAAGCTGCTCTTTCGTTGGTAATGCTGTTTCCAGCTGCTGCAACCTAGGGGTCCCGTATTGCCCGATGTTTGGTCGCGGTGGGCGACTTTGACGCGTGTTTCGCACCGTCGAAAGTTTCGAGCGCATGCATACTGCAACAAGATAATGGTCCGAATCCTCCCGTCCTATCTGAGCGTTCATATCACCGATGACGATCTTAACGTCCCGTTGCGGACAGCTATAATACACCTGCTCCAGCTGCGCATAGAACGCTTCTTTCTCATCGTCGGTTCTTCCTTCGTGTGGGCAGTGCACGTTGATGATGCTGTAGTTGAAGAACCGGCCCTTAATTCTAAACTTACACATTCTCGCACTGATCGGCTGCCACCCGATCACGCGTTGGCGCATCCTACCCAGCACTATAAAGCCCATCCCAAGCTAGTTGATAGTGCCACAGCTCTGATAAAAGGTAGCCTCTCGATATCCGCATTTTCATACCTTCTGTCCCGACCAGCAAAGTTCCTGCAGTGCTACGATTTCGGAGTTGCGTTGATCGAGTTCATCATGTATGATCCTGTCGCAGCCGTGAAAGCCTAACGATCTGCAGAGTACCGAGTTTATAATCGTAGTTCTTATTTCGTCGCCTAGGTCTGCGCCGATTGTTCCGATCCGTATTAACTTCTTCGATATTTGCAACGTTTGGTGTTTTGCGGGTCGGCTTGTTGAGTCTTCCCCAACCCCCTGTCTCGACGGAGGACCATCGTGTCAGCTATGTTTAGAGTCCCACGCTGACACCAGGACGTTGATCAGCCGCTCCTAACATGGAGATCAGATGCTGTTTTGAGCCGCACCATTTTGGTGAACAGACGCACAGGTTGGCGAACCATTTTCTCTACCGTCGAGATACGGTTACCGCGCCAACGATCGCGTCGCACCTTCTCACTTAGCTCGGATGACGAAATTACTGACAACATTGCCCAGGCAATGCCAACCAAATGTGTCCATGTTTCAACTGGTAGTCTATTGTATATACGACTCGCGGAGGCGTGAGATAGGAACTTGTGAGGACCGGGGCTAAAGAGCGTCAACCTTACAAGTTGTCAACTCACCATTTGAGGCCCATATTTGACAAAGTCGTGGGAGATTTGAGTTTGGCCCATTCGGCAAAGTCGTAGAAGATTTGAAAATATAATACTTTGTTGAACAAACAAAATTTCTATCCTAATTGGTAGAGACAGTGGTAAATCGCGATTTCGCGGGAGCCGCGAATTCCGCGAAATCCAGCATCGGCCACGAAATTATCAAAAATCCGCGAAATGCCGCGAAAACCAACAACACGGACAATTCTTAAGATTATTAGGCACCTCGATGACAACGGGAGGCCTTTTCCTACGCAACCAATAAGATGGAACAGTACTACTGCTCTCTTACAACGAGATTTTGTCAGCCTGGGTTGAATTGTTTTGGGACGGTTCAGTTACTAGATCCTCTTTGAGCAAAGATTTTGGCGATTGGGGACCTGCATTATAGAATTCCCGAGTGTGCAAAATCGAAGTTGCAAGATATACCTACTTAGTTCAAGTAGCAAGCATTTTTGCATTTTAATAATTTTGGTAAATATTCGAAACGCGGACGGATTTACCGGTTGGCAAATAAATATTTATCGATTCCTGGAAACTCGATAGATGCGGAATGCAGCGTGAGTCAGAATGACTGGAATAGTACGTGCCTGCCGACACCCAAATATGATTGAAGACAATTTGACTGTGTAGTCCGTACTGCAAAGAAATCATGAATTTTACTGTTAAATTACTGTATATTAAATTAAATAAAACAGCTTTATTCATTGTTTTTACCAAAATAAATGCACTTTATTTGGTGTTTTCTGAAGAACGGGTTGCCGCGAAATTACCGCGAATTTTGAAAAAAATTTCTTTTTTGCCACCCGCGAATTTTCAACTTTTTTGCCGCGAATTACCACTGTCTCTACTAATTGGGTACAATTTTATAAAGTGTCTTATATAGAAATTACTCAAAGTTTAGTATTTTGTTAGTTGCATTTTACACGAAAACCCTTCTCATGAACATTGTTGGGGTACATAAAGCATACATTTTCGTCAAAGATTATATATCCCCAGAACTATTCCTTACAAATTTATAGCACATTGTAGCCTATTAACTTAACTTAACTACTTAACTAAACTAAACTTAATAACTAAACTTAATAACTTCAAGAACGTATAAGGTAAAAAGGGGCAAGTGCAATCATGATGTCAATACTTTTTCTTAAAGTTTAGATCAAGTACTACAAACTACTGTAAGTTCCATTTGTCCCAATCCGGCGAGCATACATTACAATAGGTTTCCATATATAACCATTAGGGGTCATCCACAGACCACGTGGTATGTTATTAACGATTGAAATCTGACGCAACATTTGCCAGTTTCATTTCCAATTTTACAGAATGCATCCCAGTATAGTAAACAAAGACGTAGTCCCACGTCAAAACGTTGTTCTGTGGAAGCGTTGGGGCAAACAAAACACACGTTTTTGTCCAAAACTTCATATCTCCAGGACTTTGCCTTACAAAGTTATAGCATATTTTAGCTTATTAAATTCAAGATAATTTCAAGAAAGTATAGGGTGAAAAGGAGCAAGTAGATTCATGGTGTCAACACTTTTCCTTAAAGTTTTGCTCAAGTACTTCAAACTGTTACCTACAAGTTCCATTAGTTAAAATCCATCCACTTTTTATCCTAGGTACAAGTTCTTTCAACTTATTCAGAAATGTTTGCCGTTTTTAACATTTTTGTTAGTTTTTAAATAATTGACAATTTTGACTTTTTTTACATATTCAGTATTTTTAATATTATTGACTTTTTTGACATTTTTGACATTTTTGACATTTTTGACAGTTTTGACATTTTTGACATTTTTGACATTTTTGACATTTTTGACAATTTTGACATTTTTGAAATTTTTGACATTTTTAACATTTTTGACATGATTGACATTTTCGTCATTTTTGGCATTTTTGACAGTTTTGACATTTTTGACACTTTTTAGAAGTTGGCATTTTTGACAAAAAAATGTCAGTAATGACATTTTTGACAAAAAAAATGTCAGTAATGACATTTTTGACCTTTTTTGACAATTTTGAAATTTTTTGACATATTTAATATTCTTGACATCTCTGACACATTTATGACATTTTCAATAGTTTTGACATTTTTTTGATATTTTGTTTTATGAATTTAACGTTTTTGAAAGTACCGTCAGCAGAGGTGAGATTGTGCCAGTGGGTGCGAGATTGAGCCATCCAATCCGTGACTTGTCGGCCAACTTTTTCGGGTCAGAAGACAAGTTTTTCTGGGTTAAGTAGGGGAACTGTTCCATTATTCATCTCAGCCCATAAAATCATCTCATACAACATGAAAACACAAATGAAAATAAGAAAAAACGCATATTTGCTCACTAAACCAATCTGCTAATCCATGGAATGGATTCTTCTTAGTTCGCTTTAGATTTCTCATAAAGTAGAATCCTCGAAAACTCAGTTAAAAGCTCTAAATTTAATATTATAGTCAGGCATTTGCACTTGTAAACTGATTTGTTTCAATCATCTGCCTCAGAAAACAAAATCCGCGCGATCTTCTACACGGTTACAACGGGACTCGTTCAGCAACCAACCAAAGTTTTTTTCTTCACTAGCGGACCACTATTTATTTTAAACATTAAACAAAATCACTCACAACACTAAGAAAAGTTTAATCGTTGAAATGTTCACCTTAAATTTCCAAAAACAAGCTTGATTTAGCAGAAATATATGAGATGAATGTCTACAAATCTTAAATTTCAACTGTATGTTTTTTCATCTGTTTTCACTGCTTTAATGAAAATCAAAAGTTGCCAAATCAGTCTCTGCTAATACGAAAAAATCATACTGAAAATGTTAAATTATTCCTACATAATTGACAGAAATCGACAGCACTGCACTGATTACCTAGGTTACCAATTTTGGACGTAAACAACTACAGCGGATATCTAGGTAACCTACTGCGACGGTCTGCGGCTACGTTCATTCATGACGATGTGATCCATTCATGATTAACAGTGTGATGAATATGGGGGCGTCGTAAGATGAATAATTGAGCAGTGATTCAAGTTTTAAGATGAATATGGAAGCGTTGTGAAAAATGGTTTGATTTACAAAATTCAAGATAAATCTAGCTCAGTTTACTAAATATGTGATGCTGGGCGATTCCATAAGAGCACGTAAGCGGTTTTTGTTTATTTGTTCAATGATTTGGTGAAAATTTGGTATTTAATCCGTGCATTCTTCGTGGATATCGGCTTAATGAGATGAATAATGGAATAGATCTCCTATTAGAGAAAACTTGTTCAAGAAAGATTGGTCTTGTGATAGCCATGGGACGGCTGACAAACAATGGGTTTGAATGGCACAACCTCACCCCGGCTTACGATATTTCAAAAGCTGCATCTTTCATCGAGTATAATTTCACACGGATCCAAAATGGAACCCGTCGCGTGTTGTCAGCGAGATTTATTCCGTCGTCGTGGCATTCCACACAACTAATTGGTCCCAGGACTGATCATCACCAGCGCTCTCGGGAACGGAAATGACGGCGACGATATTGCGGTAATGATTTACTGTCTCGTAACCATCATGGAAAACTCATTTTCGAATGTAAACCCCGGCACAAAGGCTACCAATTGCTGTCGGAATCAGCCACCGCCAGTGGCAGCAATAAGGTGACTCCGGTTGCTGCCGCCGGCACACCATAAAAAACGCTATAGCGGGGGGAGATACAGCAGAGCAGATAAGGATCTATAGGCGTGAAACCCTGGCTATGAAGACGTTCTATTCAATTTCAAATAATTGCACACGCACACACGCACTTATGTTCGCGCAGCATGCCTGAACGAGCGATTCAAAGTGAGTTGCTCATAGCGAACGATTGTTTGGAAAGGATTCTGTGCTAAAAATTGTCATTATTTGCGTGGGTGGAGAACGATGAAAGGGCGAGTCACCAGCTGTATGGATAGAAGAAATGACACGCAGCTTCGGCAGTATGATTATTTTACGCTTTGTTAGCAGGAATTGTTCACATGCCAGATAACAAGACTCTTTAACGCAAAAAGTCAACCCCAAATAGACATTCACAAACATGACTATTAACAGTTAATACACCCAACGCAAACGGGGAACATTTTATTACTTTGGGGCAATTTTTTATTACTTATTGTGTCTTATGACTGCGCATTATACACAATTAGTAACAACTAAAAAGTAACAAAATATATGACGGCCACACGCTTGTATGTGTTTCTGCAGGAGAACATACAGCCAAGCACCGCAATGCATGTGTTAGCAAAACTTCACTCGCTGCATTTGAATTGATGCAACGATCAGATTAATTTTTGTCCTCTTCATCCACACATAATGAGAATCTCACCCGTCAACCTCAAATGTCTAATTAGAAACACTTTCGCTCCGTCCCCCAGTGTTTACTTGAAATGAAAATATGTTATACTGTCTGAACAGAGTTGCCGAAGTTGCGAATATTGTTCTAGATGGGCACGAATTTTGTATTTTCAAACAGGTGCAAATGAGTTTCCATGAACCAATGAGTATGTTTTTTGGATAGCTTGCAAGAAAGCGAATGTTTTTGTTTTTCTCTAACGCAGTTTACAGATCGTGATGTCATTTGGAGACGCATTTGAAGTCTTTGAAATCATCAACGTTTGCATACTCTATGACGGGGAAAATGCTGCTTGGCAGCTCTTGTCATATTCTTTCTTTACTCCGTATGCATACAACGCGCGAACTAATACACGCTCACCGGATGAATTGGAGATTGAAGAAACTTGTAATATGTGCAACATATGCGACGGTGTGTGATTTTTTTTTTCTTGCGATGGAAAGGGAGCAGTTTTAGACAGAAAAAATCGTGCATGTGGTTGAAACGACCATTATTAGATAGTCGAACTCCCGTAACACGTGCTAAATATATGACAGTATGTGTTGTTACTTGACCGGGGAAGAATTTTATTGCCTTTTAAGTAATAGGTTTGTTACCTTTAAGGCAATTTTGCGCTATTGCTTCTAAAGTAACAAGGAAAAGTTTTGCGTGTAGTCATTATCAAAATTATCACATCGCTCAGCTCGATGTGTGCTATTATTTATTGCAAATAAACCCAATGCAATAAACTGTTATCTGTGCCAGTCATCTATCAAACAATTTAATAACTTTTATTATGAAAGAATAAAAGTTAGCTGGGCTCGTTTTTGCCATTGTCTCCCGCCCGAATGTTCAATAATCTCTACATGCGTCGTCGTTGACGGGTCGATACGACACCTTGCGCGGCACTGTAGAAAGTTATCAACGCAAAAAAGCCGCCCCGAAGGGTGAGTCGAAATTGCCCTATTTTTCCTCTAGTTTCAGACCCCGTTTCTTTGGGGGAAGTTTTCCTTCAAAAGACACTTGTTTCCAATATTTCCTGATAGATGATAACCGGAGGGCATTTTCCACCAGGCTCTCTGGCTGCTTGTGTATACCAGCCCAAGCAAGCGCAAAACCCCGGCTGAAAAAAAAAACAATATTCATCAAAATCAATGGAATGAAGAAACTTCCAACGGAAAAGAAGCAAAACACATTTTATAACTCATCAGCGATGACGAGAAGAGTACGAGAAAACTTTGCTAGCAGCCAGCCGTGTCACCCAAAGATGGTGCGAAACTTTCATTAAATCCAAATTGACACCTGAATCGGTGCGAGTGAGCAACGGCTGTGTTGCACGACGTTGCTGCTGCTATGAAGGTAATGCAACTTTGAAGTTGTAGCGCAGTCGTCAAACTGCAGTTGTCATCCAGAAAGTGGCTGCGAATTTGCTACGTGATACGAATGTTCGATTTTTATAGTGGAAATTGCCGGTGGTATAGCGACTGGGTTACAAACCTGAATTATGTGTTGAATGCGCTCGACTCGAATTGATTTATGTTCAGATATAAATTCTGGAAATGAACAACGAGGGGCGTTGACGAAAATTAACGGACGGAAGAGATGGGGTGAAGAGAAGAAACCATTACGATCAACTATCAAAATGATTGATATTGATATGGCTTCAAAAGTGACTGTTATCAAACACGTTGCTCGAATAGATTTTTATATTATTTTTTCACTCATTTTATCAGCAAATTATCGGACATAACCATCGAGCTCCGATGGCACGGAAAGCGATTGGTCTGTAAATTGCAAAATAATTTAACTGCGTTATTAATTGGAGATTAACACTGTGGCAACTGTTTCGCCGTTTTTTTTTTTTGTGTTCACCGACTGATATATTTATTTGAGTCAATTTGTGTCGTGCTGGAACAGTTCATGTGGCGTGGGGCATCGAAATAAAAATAAATTATGCTGCTTGTTTTCATATTTTCGAGTCTAATTGGTACCACTACGGCACAGAAAAGCGACACTGTCTCAATTCAGCTGCTCATAAAAGGTTACAGTTTTTGTTTGCATTGCACAGGATTGTAATCTGAATAGCGAATGTATAGAATACAACTTCCAAACCATGGCTCGAAACTGACTCATGTTATTTGCCAGAAAAATATTATGTTCTTTTGTAAATCAAAATTAAAAATCATGTTATGGTTGAACAGATTTCGAAATAGCGTCATTTCATCCACGTCAATAATGAAACTACTTGGAAATTTGTTCAAAAGTTTTCGATTCCGCGGTGCGCAAACATATTAGTACTCAACGAAAATTACACTGAAATTTGTAACGCCCCTAAAAACATCCTCTGTGGTGTGATAGTTTTTATTGCACCATTCAAATCAGTTCTAGAAAGCTCATTTCCTCCCCCACTCAGTCTCACTTTTCAACCACCAAACAAACAAATTTCACAGGCGAACGAAAAGCACATAGTTAATTATTCATAGCAATTTTCATCCATGATGAAGCATCCGCATCATTCTTTTCCAAAGCCAAAAAAAAAATTTCTCTGGTTCTAATGATAGCACGCGGAACCACAGTTTTGCGCTCGCTATCGGTGGCCCCTTTTTGTTTGCTCGCTTGCTCGCGACCTGCATTATCCCTTTTTGCAGACATTGTTTCACCCATGGGTGGTAAACTTTCATCATGGGCAGAGTGGGGAACGTTAATGGAAATCTCCGGTAAATAATGCGAGCGTGCGAAACATCAAAAATTTTGATCGACAATCATGAGAGCGGAAATCCCATTAATTCCGTACAGGGCGTTTTTTTTTTTGTTCTCGACTCGGTTGGGCGAAACTTTCGCCTCTTTTTGTTACGGTTCGTGCGAGTTGCCAGCTGAACTTCTACCCCATTACAGTAAATGGTTTTGAATGATCACGTCTTATCTTCGGAAGAAAATGTATGCACAGTTACACGACCGAATCGGGTTCAATTTTTTTGATTAATCAATAAATACTACATTCTACACTAACTTACAACGTAAAGATGTCAGTTAACGCTTACGCACTCACAGCGGTAGAACCGCGGTAGTACTTTCCGTTGAGACTACAGTTGATCCGACAGCACACCCCGCCAGTTCCGGGTAATCACAATAGTTTTGATTTACGTTCCAGTGAAGTCCCGGTGGACACTTCAGCTCTAGAGAAACGCCACCCCAGCTACATATGTAGAACTTGTTGCAGTCAGTATGCGGTAAAAATATCGGCTGATCTGGATCATGTGTTTCAGGGCACTTGTTACCATTTGGGGCGTTTGTTGAAGTGGTTGCTGATGTGGATCCCGGCGCGACTGCAGTACCAGTAACAGCAGCTTTCGTAGTGGTTACCAATCCATCGCAGTTCACGTTAAAAGCATGATCACAATACTTCTTATCGTCATTCCACAGTAGAGGATCCGGACACCGCTGCTCAACTAAGCTTCCCCAATTGCAGGTTAGGAACTTACTGCAGTCAGTCGGATGTGGAAAATGAAGTACGTTTTCCGGATCGTTGACTTCTGGGCAGTGTGAATCACCCGCGTAGCAGCAACCGAGCAGAATAGTTAGAACTAGCGAAACGGTTTGCTCTAGAAAAAACCAATTGTTAGTTTCACAATTTAAATGTTAAACGTTCATATAAAAGCTTACTATTCATCGTTGAGGTTCTCATAGTTATTAATTAGAAGACACTAAACACACTGAATTAGCCATCGTTACAACACCAGTTTAAATACTGTGGAACTTTTGCGATAAGAAAAAAACTCTTACTACTTCAAACTAAGTGGATGACGCTAAAATCCGGTTAAGTACTTCAAGTATTAAACTGTTCAGCAAAGTATTGCTACTATGTCACGAGCTAAATAATCTGCCCTTGTACAGTGACTAATTCGATATCTTGGTTTCCAGTCCGAATGACCTGCGTCATACCACCTATTTTTTTTTTTTTTTTTTTTTTTTTTTTGTAAGATCTGGACCACTGCGACAATTGTTTTGATCTTTTGTGGTATGCCTCTTCTTTAGTCTAAGTACTCTTGGCTGATAGAAGTGATCGTCCGTGTCATATCAAAAATACCAAATATTTCAGCCTGTAACATTGTAGGCCAACGACCCATTGGTATCGAAATACTTATTCCTAGACCATCTATACCTGCTCCTGTTGAAATGTTCATTTGTGAGCCGTCTGTGTTAAAGACGACAGAGCCTTGTCGAATATTCGGGCCTCCTCCGAAGTTTCCCGTTCGATCTCTATAATTTTAAAAGGCGTTTTGAAGTTTGGTTTAGTTTGCATCGAATCTTCGTTCCCTAGTATAAGTTTGCTCAGCTGAAAATCTTTAAGAATTGCTGGCTGGCCTCTCTGATCTCCTTCAGATACTTCTTTGTGGCGTGTTTCAGCGCCCCACCTATGGTGCAGAACACCTATGGTGAGTTTTGAATCATTCTGTAATATAACATCCGACATTTGTTAGGATGTGGCCTAAAATGTGAACTTACGTGGCTTTATTTTAGATTAACTTCTCACTTAGTAAAGCTTGCTTTCTTTAGAATCCGGAGATACTTTCAGTTGTATAGACTGTCCCGATAATTATATATGCACTTTCATCCTTGAACAAAACAAAAAATATAGGAGTGTTTTGGTACAGTAACTGTTCGCTAACTGAGCGAAGAGAACTTCCCAGTTATCAAAATCGGTTCGATAACTGGAATGTCATTTCGAACGTGAAAAAAAAACATCGAGGGGGATTTCGATGAACAGTAGGCTAATACTGCTTCGCGACAATTTTCCAGCATTTCTACTGGTTTCATACATTCCCCCAGCTTCGCCTTCATCAGCCCGAAAATTTTCGATTGGGCGAGCTTCGGGCAGTTTGATGGATTCATCTCCTCTGGCACATATGAAACATTGTTGGATTCATACCACTCTAGTGCATCCTTAGAATAATGACGGGAAGCAACATCGGACCAAAGTGTACGATTGTTGTGCTTACAAGCAAGGGTAACAACCTTTTTTGCAAACACTCTTTCACCTGAATATTTGATAACATAAAAATAAGCGCTTTATATAACATAACATAATAACTTTACAGAAGAAAGTTATTCTTTAAAATAATGCTTTCGATCTCTTGATTCAAATTTTCCCTAAAATTCGATGGACTGGTATGTGCAGGGTTGGATTAAGAAAGGTGAGTGCCCGGGGACCAAGTACCTCGTGGAGGCCCTCTTTTCAGTTGTCAAATTTTCAATAAAGAGATATGTCATACAAAAATTTAGGTTGAAGAAAGGGTATATCATGATTGTGTTAGTTTTACTAAAATTTCAGTTATCCACACTACACCGCATATCACCTGATATCAGGCGATTCCTGCTATGGAGGCTTTATCACCAGATATTCCATACAATCGAGCTGTCCTCACATATCACCGCGGCTACATGATATTGCGGGTATCTTGTTCGAAAACCAATAAAAACCTGATTTGCAGCAGTTGGCAACACGGCCAACTTAAGACAATGACATGCGAAAAAAAAGTCATCCCGCACATTTTGACAATTACATTTGAGAGTTCGCGTAGGTGCCTTAAAAATCTCTATCAACGCCGTCAACCAATTCCAATCAGCTGTCATGATGTTGAGTTTTGTTTTTGCATTGACCTGTTTTTGGTTCTCTTCTTCTTTCAATTACCAAACCAAAAAAAGAAAATGTCAAACCATATCATCTCACTGTAGTGTAAACACCCAATCAGATGATATGCGGCGTAGTCTGAACAGAATATAAAAAAAAATTGATTTTTTTTTTTTTTTTTAAAATGAACTTTTGTAAAGGGTTTTTACAGTGCGGAGCCCCGGAGCCATGGCCCCCCTAAACTCGGCTATGGGTATGCGAAATATAAGAACTTTTTCACGAAGGACGACGAAGCCCTGGGGGACGCCACTCGAGGTTGCTTCTTCCGTAACCAGAAATTCGTGTTCCATTACCTTTACCGATACCTGCAGTACTCGAAGAGCGATGCGGATGAATTCATCTGTTGCCTTGCTAATCGAATACTGTGAACCTTTACCACTCTCCAAGCTTACACCAGCTTGGAGGTGTATGCCACCAGGGGTCGCCGCGTCCGCCGCGACCGCCGAGGTAATGCAATATGTGCGTGACAGTTCCCGACAATCCCGGACCAGCAGCGAGAGATCGCCTAGGGGTGGTGAGGGTCGAACACTGGGCAGTAGACTACTCGCAAAAGCCACTAGCACTAGCTCTCCGTGCCATACAACCTGGCAGGCCTTCCAGTACGTTCCGCGTCCATTGCCTGGTGGGAATCAGGCAAGTGAAGGATCAGATGGTGGGAATTGGTCTTAGGATCAGATTCCCTTCCCTGACTTACGCCGGTCGGGGGCGACATAGTTGCCCATGAGGCGCTATGGGCGGTCTACCCTAGCCATGACCTCACTGCTTCGGCATAGCCCACCATCTCGCACTGGCGAGATGATTCTTGAGCTCCGAGAGGATGTGAAGAACAAGGGCGCTTTCTACATGCGGTAGCCGAGCAGGTGCTTGGCAAAGAGGTGCAGGTTCGGGCACTCACCTCGGAGGTGACTCTCAAGCTTTGGAACCTGGATGAAATCACCGAGGGGTGCGACGTTGCACAAGCCCGGGGTGGAGGTGGCCACTGCGTCAATCCGCCTCCAAAAGGGTCCAGCAGGGACCCAGGTGGCCACCTTCCGGCTAGCGTCGGCAGACGCGAACTTGGCACCATGCTTGTCTTTTCTCCTCAGAAAACCTCTAGAGTGCAGGAGAACATCTCGCACTGCGAAAAAAACTGCCGTCACACTAAAGAGTAAATCAACGCTCATGCTAGAAGAGAGCGACAAACGATTTTTATCTGCTGAGCTACCTGAACGCACTGCGGTGAAATCTGAAATCTCTCTCTCGCGGGATCTGCGGTGCGTTTCACAGTTAGTTTCTTGAGCATGGCAGAAGAGGGAAAGAGATTGAGAGGAAAAAAATAGACTGCGTTGCTCGTGCCGCTCGTGCCGGTCGAATTTACTCTGGTGAAATTCGTTTTCGCAGTGTAGCTACACGAGGACTACATTTTTGCCCGGTAGTTTTTTTTTTCACCTTCCGGACTACTCGCCAGTGGACACTGTTGTGTACTTCTGCGATTTCTCTGTAGAGTGATGCACCCCTCTTGTTTCTATCAGATGTGGGGTGAGCTGAAAGTGTGTTTGTCTCTCTGTGAGCTGGTTGAGACACTTTGGAGTGGAGAAAGAAGCAATGTGTGAAAGCATTTGTTACACGCAGGCACATACTGGAAGGGAAGTGCGCGGTGAATTTTTTCTCCTCTCCTTTCACATACTGAAGAGAATGACAAGCATGCTTGGCACTTAAAGAAGGCTCTGGGTATACTCCAACAACCGGACGTTTGCTTCCGGTGCTCCGAGGAAGGACATAAGTCCCCTTGCAGGTGCCCGACAGGAGCCAGTTATGCAGACGTTGCGGTAGCATTGGCCAAAAACTGCAAAAGTATCGATGCTCGAGGATCGATAATTTTTTTCCTTTCGTATCGAAACCAGGATGATATCAAACGCGAAGCATCGATATCAGCTGTATCGATATTCTACCTGCTGCTTGAAACAGCGGCCGAATTCCGAGCACACATTTCTTCGAAGAGAAGAAAATTTCTTCATATAATACTTTCCATGAAGAAATTTTCTTCACGTTAAATAAACGTGTTCTCGGAACTCGGCGACAGGTCCATAAAAAGCGGCATTTTTTTATCTACATAACGGTCAGTCAGAGATGGCAAATGTTTTTTTAAAAAAGTTTGCAACTGCTCGAAAAACTGACAAAATCTGCTTGAAATTTGAAAAAAAAATCTGGCCGTGATTTGAAAAAAAAAAAGCGTTTGCGTAGGCAAAAGTCTGCAGAAATCTGCAAAGATTTTGAGAAAGTATGCGCAAGTATAAAGAGTCTCTGACAAAAATCTACAGAAACTATGGAAAAACTGCAATTATTTGCGAATCGAAAATCTGCGTTTTGCAGACCTATCTGCACATTTGGTATCCCTGCGGTCAATAGACCAAATGGGACCACGGCGGGAATTATATGTCACATACAAATCAGTGCAATAGCATAAGCGCGTCTGCGGCCTGATTTTAAATTTCGGGCAGCACAATAGTTCTGGCGTTTTATTCTTTATTGTCTGCCTTTCTACAAAAACAAATATAACGAGTCCCTGCAGTGTTAAGGAGATGACAAATTAAAGAAATAAGATACAGTTCAAGGATGTTGTGAATATTTTAAATAGGGAACAAGAAACATTCTGCAGTGCTCTAAAACGGTACAAGATATTGCCCTAATTTTAGTTGGGCTTCCGTTCTATGTTTAGAGTTATCTGTTTTACAAACAAATCACTGTTTCTGGTGAAAATGTTGCATTTTGGTCTTTAAACTGATCACCCTTATATCCAAATATAGCTTAACATTTAAGAACGGTTTTCTAAGTTATCTTTTTTACTCAATTTAGTCACTTTTTACGCCTTTTTTATAAAAATTTGAGACAAAACCCTCGCATAAAAAGACTGCTGTATAATTATTGGAATACTAAGCCATTCACCACAAAATGCTTGACAGGTGAGTGACGCGGCGATTACGATTTTGCTCTGCATAAACAGTATTGTCAATTGCGAAACATTTTTTCTCGCGAGAGACAGGAAAACCATCTTAGAAGTGCGCGGGTATATGCAATCTGTTGGTGTCTTTTACCAAAAGAGTCAAATTTCCGCGCTGTTTGTTTAGGACATTCAGGCACTTGGTCGTATCAGTAAATTCTCCGATTTAATAGTTTCCCTTCAGTATCAAAAAAATATCGGGGTGAATGTATCGATCCACTTTAATATCAACGTAAGTTGCATCGATAAAAAATACCGATATTCAGGCCCCGGGGTATCGATACCTTTGGTATCGATACGGTATCGGCCAAGGCTATGCGGTGGTGCAGGCCATAAAGCAAAGGATTGCAGGGAGTCTCCCAAGTACATGGTGTATTCCGGAGAAAGGGACGCCATACACTTTATGGGAAGCCCCAGGTGCCCAGCTGGTAAGCCGGCTGCGAAACCACGGGCATAAAGGTAACGCAACTGAACCTGAACCACTGCAGCCACTATATCAAGCAGTCACTTAGTCGCTGTCGGACATCGTTATCGTATCGGACCCCTACCGCATTCCTCCCGGAAACGGTAACTGAGTTGCGGATAAGTCCAGTATGACTGCCGCATGGATGGCGAGCAGGTTCTCGGTTCAGGAGGATGATTCCACTTCAAACGAAGGTACGCGGTTGCCAAGGTGAACGGAGTGTTCTACTGCAGTATCTATGCTCCGCCACGTTGGTCTACCGAAAGGTTCACTCAGATGGTCGACCAGCTATCCATGGAGCTAACGGGTCTAACGCCGTTGGTGGAGGCGGGTAATTTAAACGCTTGGGCTGTTGAGTGGGGAAGTCGCTCTACGAACCAGAGGGGTCAGATCCTGTTAGAGGCTTTTGCAAAGCTCAACTTAGATCTGGCCAGCGTTGGAATCAAATGTACATTTAGCAGAAATGGTGCGGAGTCGATCATCGAAGTGACGTTCTCCAGCTCAGGACTGATCACGAACTGGAGGGTAGACGAAGACTACACCAATAGCGATCACCAGTCGGTTTGCTATAGTGTAGAAAACAACGCGAGGCGGCAAGTGACGGGTAGAACCAACACTCACACCGTCCGCGGCTGAAAGACATCGCATATCGATGCCGAGGTATTCGAAGAAGCAATGAGAAGAGAGAGCAATATAGGCAGTTGGCTCCGCCCGACTGCTGACCAACTAGTTGCCGTACTATCACGGGCATGCGACGCCACCATGCCTAGGACCCGCCAACCTAGGAATGGGAAGCCACCGGCTAACTAGTGGACCGATGCGATAGCAGACCTCCGCAGTGCCTGGCTCCGTGCAAGACGGAGGATGCAGCGTGCGCGAACAGACGAACAGAGGATTGAGCGCCGCGCAGCATTCGGTTCTGCAAGATCGGCGCTAAATCACCACCGATACTGGAGTGTATCATCGGGGGACTCTTTCCACGCCACGAGCCTAGTTCTTGGCCTCCGGCAGTCGAGTCTCACGTCCGACGTTCCAGTATCTCAGACACAGACCAGGGATGATCGGCCAACCTGCCGAACATCCATTCCGTGAGCGACAACAGCCGTGTGGAGATTGAGGAAGAGGTTAGGGTTACGAATGAGGAACTCATGGTGATCGCCAACTCCCTGAAGGTGAGCAAGGCACCGGGACCGGATGGAATCCCCAACCTGGCAATCAGGCTGGCGATTAAAACAGAGGTGTCTGGATGACTGCCTCTAAGCGTCAGAGTTTGGTCTTACTTCCGAATGCCGGAAAACCGCCAGGACCTATTTACCTGCTGGACACTGCGGGCAAGGTGCTTGAAAGGATTATCCTCAACAGACTGGTGAGGTACACGGAGGGTGTAAACGGTCTGGCAAGTAACCAGTTCGGTTTCCGGAAGGGCAGGTCAACGCTGGACGCTATCCTCTCCGTCACCAAGACGGCGGTGGTAGCACTCCAGCGCAAGAGAAGGGGCATACGAATGCGTTCAATAGCGCCAGTTGGGACTCCACAGAGCTTGCGCTCAGGTGCATCCATGTACCGGTGTCGCTGTAAGTACTGAATTACTTCCAGAACCGAGTGCTTGTTTACAATACGGAGAAGGGTCAGAAGTGCGTCCCAATTACCGAAGGCGTTCCGCAAGGTTCTATCCTGGGATCGGTGTTGTGGAATGTCATGTATGACGGGATGTTGAAACTCAAGTTCCCTGTAGGAATTGTGATCGTCAGCTTTGAAGACGACATAACGCTAGAGGTCTACGGCGAGTCGATCGAGGAGGCCGAGTTGATGGCCGCAAGGGTAAAATTTTTGCCAGCGTGGTTTCGTTCATACTTAGGTATGGAGGCCCAGTGTGGTCCAAAGCGCTAGGTACTAACAGTTATCGTGGTAAACTAGAAAGTACCTACAGGCCTTAGGTTCCGAGTGCGTTCCATACAGTGTCATACGACGCAATTTGCGTCCTGTCCGGCATGATGTCTATCAGCATAGCCATCAGGGAGGACGTAGAACACTTCGACCAACGTGACACAAGGGGCATACGAGATACCAGAAGATCACTATCGATGATCAGATCAGATGGTAGCAGAAATGGTCGAATCACAGAAGCTGTTTTGCTTGCGAAGCGAATAGACGCATATTATTTCAGTCCGTATCGATTCGCACGTATTTTGCTCAACAATACATTTCGGTTACGGTTTTGTTTTCGGTTCAGTCAGTGCCGTGGTGATAATAGCCTGCGCACAGCAGCAGGAATTATATCCCGCACCGCCGGGTGCTGGCTACATCGCTAGCAGAGAAGTGATCCAGCCTTGGTGACAATAGCCGACAGTATAGCGGCAGAAGAACTATCCCCCGCATCACCGCATCCATCCCCGCTTGCAGCACGTGACGCAAACCCCTGTGACAATAGCTGACAGTCCAGCAAGCAGCAGAAGCACTTCCCCGCGCACTGCCGGAATCTGGCTACCCCGCTTGCGGCACGGAGAAGCGTACGGCAGTACGTTGGTCAGGATTATCTTGTTAAGTATTGTGTTTCATTTCTTAACTTTTTAACTACCACTGACTTTTTTTTTATTTTTGAACCATTATATTTGAACAAATTGGTTTTTCATTTAGTAAACTTTTTTTTGATTCCCCTCTTTATACGGTTTTTCACCGCGAGTTAGCGGTAGAGCGAAACGCTCCCGCAAAAAAATGGACAACATGCAGGTAGAATTATTCTTGGATGTAGAAACAAATGGGGAAGAAATCGTAATCTCCCCCACCACCTCCCCTCTACAGTCCCCTCTACCGTCCCCTGTACCGTCCCCTGTACCCTCCCCTGTACCTAGCCCAGTCTCCGGAGGTACGGGTAAAAGCTTACCCAGATGCCGCTATAGGTCCGTTTTTTGTCTTTTTCCGGCCCATAAAGAAGCCGTTGAACATTATACAAATTGGCAAGGACCTGGCAAAAAAGTTTTCGGCCGTAACCGAAATAACCAAGGTGAGACCGAATAAACTGCGAGTTGTTGTGGGATGCTTGAAGCAAGCAAACGCGATTGCTAGCTGCGAGCTCTTTACGCGAGAGTTTCGCGTGTACATCCCTGCCAAGGACGTGAAGATCGACGGTGTGATTACCGAAGGGAATCTCACAGTCGATGACATTTTTCGTTATGGAGCTGGCTGTTTCAAGAACCCCTTAATGAAAAATGTAAAAATACTGGATGTCAAACAACTGCATTCAGTATCCATCGTAGAAGGGAAGAAGAAATTCTCCCCTTCCGATTCCTTTCGGATAACCTTTGCCGGATCTGCTCTGCCGAACTACGTCCTTTTGGACAGGGTTCGTCTGCCTGTACGCCTGTTTGTACCGCGTGTCATGCATTGCCAGAACTGCAAGCAGTTAGGTCATACAGCCACCTACTGTTGCACCAAGGTACGCTGCAGCAAATGCGGAGGCAATCATGCTGAGACCGCTTGCAACGAGGACACTGAAAAGTGTCTTTACTGCGTAGGAACTCGGCATGACCTTTCGGCGTGTCCCGCGTACAAACAGCGCGAGGAAAAAATTAAGCGTTCCCTCAAGGAATGATCAAAGCGCTCTTTTGCAGAAATGCTGAAGAGAGCTGAGCCACCCTCGACAGGAAACATATTTTCCTTTTTGCCAACCGATGAGGGTACATCTGAAGATCCCGTCGAAGGGTGTTCTTATGCCATGCCAGAAGGATCTAGGAAGAGGAGAATAGTGAACTCTCCTAATCTTTCTCGCAAAGGTCGTAAGATAACCCCTAGCGGAATGACCAATAAGCCTACGCAAAAAGAAAGCGGTGAAGAAAAACCGAAGCAAGTACCTCCCGGTTTTAATTTCAAATCTAACCAGGAGTACCCACCGCTTCCTGGGGCACCAAAAACCCCTCGTGCACCTATTTCTCGATCAGAAGATAAAAAAGAATCAGGGTTCATAAAATTTTCTGACATCGTGGACTGCATATTTACAACGTTCAACATACCAGATCCCCTACAAAATATTCTTCTTGCCCTTCTCCCTACAGTAAAAACTTTTTTAAAGCAACTTACTCCCCTCATTTCAGCTATCATATCTTTCGATGACTAAGTCGGCGAAAGAGGTTAGAAATTTTATGACTGTATTACAGTGGAATTGCAGAAGTATCATCCCCAAACTCGATTTATTTTCTCATTTAATAAACACTTATAATTGTGACGCTTTTGCGCTTTGTGAAACTTTCCTAAATTCAAATAATCAACCCAATGTCCACGATTTTAACATTATCCGTCGAGACCGAGACTCTCATGGTGGAGGGGTACTTTTAGGGATCGAAAAGTGCTATTCCTTTTTCAGAATCAACCTCCCTCGGATCTCGAATATTGAAATCGTCGCCATTCAAACAAATATGAATGGAAAAGACCTTTGCATTGCTTCGATATATATTCCTCCATCTGTGCGGATTGAACAGAGGCAACTTTCTGATATAGCAGAATTGCTTCCCGCACCTTTTTTGATTTTGGGAGATTTTAACTCCCACTATTTGCAATGGGGGTCGCAATACGACGACGCCCGATCTTCTGTAATCTGTAACTTGATCGACGACTTCAATATGACACTTTTGAATACTGGAGAAGCGAAACGTGTACCTAATCCTCCAGCACGTGAAAGCGTGCTTGACCTATCCCTTTGCTCGACATCACTAGCGTTAGATTGCCAGTGGAAAGTAATCAATGATCCCTACGGTAGTGATCATCTTCCAATCGTTATTTCAATTGCTAATGGTTCAACTCCCGCGAATCCAATCAATGTGTCATACGACCTCACACGTAACATTGATTGGAAGCGTTATGAGACTATCGTAGCGGAATCCATCGAGTCTCACGAGGAACTTCCTCCGGAGGAAGAATACGCGTTCCTTTCTGGCTTGATCATCGACGCCGCGACTCAAGCTCAGACGAAACCGATACCCGGGATAACAATTAGACGGCGTCCTCCTACCAAGTGGTGGGACAAAGAGTGCTCTGAACTGTATGCGCGAAGGTCCTCGGCATATAAGGACTACCGAAAGTATGGCTAGGTTAAGCTGCTTCGAAGGTACGAGGTACTGGACAGGCAGATGAAGAGCTTAATGAAAGCGAAAAAACGCGGATACTGGCGGCGGTTTGTAAACGCGTTATCGAGGGAAACAGCGATGAGCACTCTTTGAGATACCGCCAGGCGCATGCGGAATCGTAACGTTTCGAATGAGAGCGAGGAGTATTCAGATCGCTGGATACTCGATTTTGCCAAAAAGGTCTGTACCGGAACAGAAAACCTTTCGCGACGCGTTTTTAGTAACTACGGAAGAGCCTCCATTTTCGATGTTGGAATTTTCAATGGCTCTCCTTTCGTGCAACAATAAAGCTCCAGGGTTGGATAGAATCAAATTCATCTTGTTGAAGAATCTACCCGATTCTGTAAAAAGACGCTTGTTGAACTTGTTCAACAAGTTTCTTGAGCTAAACATTGTTCCGCACGACTGGAGGAAGATAAAAGCCATTGCTATTCAAAAACCCGGAAAACCTGCCTCTGATCACAATTCTTATAGGCCGATTGCTATGCTCTCTTGCCTCCGGAAATTTATGGGGAAAATGATCCTCTTACGGTTAGACAAATGGGTCGAAACAAACGGTTTACTTTCTGATACTCAATTTGGCTTTCGCCGGGGCAAAGGAACGAATGATTGCCTAGCGTTGCTTTCTACTGAAATTCAACTCGCTTTTGCTCGAAAAGAGCAAATGGCTTCTGCATTCTTGGACATTAAGGGGGCTTTTGACTCTGTTTCTGTAGAAGTTTTAACCGAGAAACTTCATTCGCAGGGACTTTCACCAAATTTAAATAATTTTTTGCTCAATTTGTTGTCAGAAAAGCATATGTATTTCTCACATGGTGATTCGACAACTTCCCGAATTAGTTACATGGGTCTTCCCCAGGGCTCATGTTTAAGCCCTCTCTTATATAGTTTTTACGTTAATGACATCGATGAATGTCTTGCCAATACATGCACGCTAAGGCAACTTGCAGACGACAGCGTTGTATCCATGACCGGAAGCGAAGCTAACGACCTGCAAGGACCATTGGAAGATACCTAAGACAATTTGTCTGAATGGGCTCTCAAGCTGGGTATCGAATTCTCTCCGGAGAAAACTGAGCTGGTCGTTTTTTCTAGGAAGCATAACCCAGCTCAGCTGCAGCTCCTACTAACGGGTAAAACGATCACTCGGGTTTTAGTCGCTAAATATCTCGGGGTCTGGTTCGACTCTAAATGCACCTGAGCTTGTCATATTAGGTATCTGACACATAAATGCCAACAGAGGATTAATTTTCTTCGTACGATTACCGGAACCTGTCGGGGTGCCCACCCAGGAGACCTTCTAAGGTTATACCAAACAACGATACTGTCAGTTCTTGAATACGGTTGTTTCTGCTTTCGCTCCGCTGCGAAAACAAACATTATAAAACTAGAAAGAATACAATATCGTTGTTTGCGTATTGCCTTAGGTTGCATGCAGTCGACCCATACGAGGAGTCTTGAAGTGCTAGCGGGTATTCTTCCGTTGAAACATCGTTTTTGGAATCTCTCTTACCGGTTACTTATTCGATATACGATCATGAACCCATTAGTAATTGAAAATTTCGAGAGGTTGGTCGACCTTCAATCTCAATCCAGATTTATGACCTTATATTTTGACTATATGACTCAAGATATTAACCCTTCTTCATACGTTCCCTTCAATGTCGCACCTTTAGATACTTCTAACAATGCTATATTCTTCGACACCACCATGAAAGAAGACATTATTGGTATCCCGGATCAATTGCGCCCACAAGAGATCCCTAAGATTTTTTCAAATAAGTTTAAACATGTGAGCTGTGATAAAATGTTTTATACTGACGGATCTAATCTAGATGAGTCCACTGGCTTCGGTGTATTCCACTACTTCATCTTCACAGACAGTCTCAGTGCCATTGAGGCTCTGCGTTCGATGAAGCCTGTGAAGCACACCCCGTATTTCCTGGGGAAAATACGTCGGTTTTTAAGTGCTTTAACAGATAAAAATTACCGGGTTACCTTAGCGTGGGTACCTTCTCATTGTTCCATTCCGGGCAATGAAAAGGCTGACTCTTTAGCTAAGGTGAGTGCTATTGATGGCGATATTTATAGTAGACCAATTGCTTATGATGAATTTTATAGTATTTTGCGTCAGAGAATACTCAATAGTTGGCAATTATCATGGGATACAGATGAACTGGGACGGTGGCTACATTCCATTTCTGCTAAGGTATCGACGAAAGCATGGTTCAAGGGGTTGGATGTAAGTCGGGACTTCATTCGAGTGGTGTCAAGACTTATGTCCAATCACTACACGTTAAACACGCATCTCTTTCGTATAGGGCTTGTGGACAGTAATCACTGCGTTTGTGGCGATGGCTACCACGACATCGAGCACGTTGTTTGGTCGTGTGCCGAATACTCTGATGTTAGGTCCAAGCTAATAGATTCCCTTCGGGCCCGAGGAAGACAAGCGAATGTACCCGTTAGAGACATTCTGGGAAGTGGTGATCTCCAGTATATGTCAGAGCCATACTGTTTTTTGAAAAATGCGGATATTAAACTCTAAAATAAACTTTTTTTTTTTGTATCTTATCAGATTACTCATCCTTCTTTCACTGAATGACTGATGTACCTTGTGCTGGAGACACAAAAACTCGAAACTTGATTGGATACAGTGCTGCACCTGTTTCGAGATCACGATGATTCGGTGCAATGTGAAATGCAGTGTAATACATTTGCGAAAATTTAGCCACTAGATATTAGAAATTAGTTTAGATTTATCTTAAAATAGTTATAGTTAATAATTACTAAATAATACAAACATACTCAAGCTCCCAACCCAACAACCCCCAACCAGAAAACTGTAAACCATACTAACCCTAGTAAATCGGGTGTAGCGATGCCTCCCTCTAACAAGTTTGTTTTTACCCTGTAAAAATATAATGTATTGTAAACACTGCTCCGTCAAGCTAACGCAAATGAGCTAAAAAATAAACAACTTTAAAACTGAAATGGTCGAATTCCACGGAAGGTAGATGGACGCACCGACTAATTTCAGTGGTATCCGGGTGGTTCGGGAGACGCCATGGAGTAGTTAACTTCCACCTGACACCAAGGTATTGCCTTGGTTTTAGGAGAAGTGCGGCTCTAACCGACCAGGGTTGTAAAACCGGACGAAGGCCGTTTGCTACGAAAACGATGAATATTTTCATCAACTTCTATTTAATTTGCATTTTACTTAGTATACATCGATCATTTTGAACCAACGAAATCGGGTATCGAAAAAAACATATTGTTTGGTAACAATGTCGTTAATTTTCGATTCATAAAGTAGTGGTATGTAAAATTGTATTTTTTGCAACTGCTTAAAAAATATCTGAAAAAATTTTATCCAACGGCACATTGGAAAAATTTGCACATAGACTAGAAAAATCTGTGTTCTACTGACAAATTTGCATATTTGGTATTCTAACAGGATTCTATCCTGATCATCAGTTGTGCTAATTCCGTATAATATTGATGTGGTTTCGCACCATTCAACTTTTGCGTGAAAGAAATAAATGGCCACTTTTCCAAAAATTGCGGACCACCTCCGTTATACCGATTCCATTGATTTCTAAGCTATATATCAATATACACGTAAATTCCACGTGGTTAACTAGTTCTCAAAATGAAACTACCAGTGTGCAAATCGGCTTAGTCGTCTCTGAGAAACAACAATTTATACACTCAGAAAAAAAGAAACTTCCTATTTATAATGAAATTTCTAAGAAAAAAATAATCAGCTGAACCGGATGTACGACCCTCCTTTCAATTAGTTTCTGAGAATCAGGTGTTGTTTCAATATAATATAAAACAGCTCACTTCCGCGCGTATACTACGTTTGCTTTCATTCGAGTGCCCCGGTAATAACCGTCTGATTGTGTTGCATTTCGATTGCTACTATCGCAGTGAAACCTCCTCGTAATCACGACCCACCTATACTCGAAGTCGATCGCAATGGATGGATTAAAATCGAAGAGCCTATTGTCGACACTGCCCGTACCTGTTCGAAGCGAAATCACTTGAAGGTGCTTCAATTGTTCTGTACTCAGCTAAAAAAAATGTTGCGGCTTTTTTTAAATTGGAATGTGGAGCGCTACTGTAAGTGGCCTCCGAATATGCAGATTAGTCTAAATCTAAAAGTTCTATATCTCCCATTGAGGGATTCTTCGCTTTAATCTGCGTTTTACCACAGTTTTTCCACCACAACTGAGTAAAAAGCGAATGACATCGATTGACCGTTGAGAATTTGCATGTTTATAGCAGAATGTGGAAAACAATACGGTTGTACGTCCTAAGCGTCAACCCGGGGGACATCATCATCCTTGTAGCGCGTGTGATATACAGCGCAGTCCGCTTCCTCAATCGCAATGTACACAGGAAGAGATTCTCTATTCTTTACCCTGTTGAATAGAGTCAAAACGAAACGGAACATTGAATACACTCGTTCTCAGGCATACTGTCAGCAGCAGCCATGTTAGCATACGGAAAGAAAGTGCATGTTGCACAATGCACTCTGCTGGCTGGTTGCCGACCAGATAAAGCCTCGGTCATCGACGACAAATTTTGCTTACGGTCAACATAAATTCTCGCGAATATAATACGGAATAAATAACAGCGGCAGGCCATCGTGGGGGCAAAATACTGCACCATTGCAAAGTTGTCGTCGGTCAGCGTGGAGAAAGTACCCTCGAATTCAACGATACGCTTTGTTGGTAGAGATTTTCCACTCCATGACAATGATGTTGCACAGCGGTTGATGACGAGGAGAAATGAGAAAAAAAAACTCGTTGGAAAATTTTTCAATGACTTCAATCTGCACTAGGATCGCGATCGTTCGCACGCAATAAAGGCCTTTTCGTTTCGTCGTAAAAATGGTTCTGGCAGAGCGAGTCGTGCACAGACAGTGTCGGTCCTCCTGTCGGTTGCGATTTTCACTTTTCGGTAAGGGAATGGTCAGACAAAGATGGATCGAAATCAAAACTGTTGGTACCAGCTGCCATAGAAATCTCGCGACACAACGCGAGTTGAAATTTGGTTTTTGTCGTCGGCTAAACTCAATTGATTTTTGCTAAAATGTCCGCTAAGTCATAGTTACGTTTCGGAACTGTGAGCGATGCATTTGAGCTTTCAACGGTAATAAATCTTTCTTTGAGTGAGATTAATTTCCTTCATTTTTTATGTAGTACTAGCTGACCCGGCAAACTTCGTCCCGCCTATTTTTGTGTTTAATTTAATAATTTTCTACATTTCAAATTCATTGATTTCTTGCGATTTGTTTATATCGTTTGAAATAATTGATTTTATCGGAATGACAACATCCTCGTTTTCTGCTTTTAGTACATCACCTCTCCGGAAATACTCATATTGGGTGGTATTCAGTTATTTTCGTT
Organism: Wyeomyia smithii; assembly: GCF_029784165.1. Lineage (NCBI taxonomy): Eukaryota > Metazoa > Arthropoda > Insecta > Diptera > Culicidae > Wyeomyia > Wyeomyia smithii. The sequence goes on from NC_073695.1 coordinate 22,386,777, forward strand.
GTTTTTCAAAAACTGAAAGTGGTCATCTTCGAATTCGAGATGGTGTCCAGGGTCAGTGCTTGGCTTCTATACATCATTTCGATTACGGAAATATTCATATGTAGTAGTGTTGGGCTGTTTTCCAGAAGTTGCCATCTTACAATTCAAAATGGTGCATGAGGTCAATTTTTAGCTTTATGCATCATTCTGGTTAAAGAAATATTGGGTGGTAATTGGTCACTTTAGGCTATTTTTCAGAAACCGGAAGTCACCGTCCTGGATTTTAAAATGGCATTTGGAGACAATTTCTGGCCCCTGAGCGTCATTCTGGTTCAAGAAACACCCATAATAGGTATTATTCAGTGATATTTGGCTGTTTTCCAGAAACCGGAAGTCACCATCGTAGAATTCAAAATGGCGACTGTGGTCGATTCTAGCTCCTGTGTATCATTCTGGTATCGAAGCATCTCATATTGGATGGAAATCGGCCATTTTTGGCTGTTTTTCAGAGAGCGGAAATCGCCATCTTGGATTTCAAAATTGTATTTGGAGACAATTTCTGGCCCCTGAGCATCATTCTGGTTAAAGAATCATTTTCGGTCATTTTCGGCAGTTTTCCAGTCACCAAAAGTTGCCATATCACAACTCAAAATGTTGTCTGAGGTCGATTTGTGGTTTCAATGCATCATCACGATTTCGCAAATACCCATATTGGGTGGTATTTGGTCATATCCCGCTGTTTTTCAGAAACCGGAAGTCACCATCTTAGATTTGAAAACGATATTTGAAGACATTTTACGGATAGAAACCGGAAGTTTCCATCTTAAATTTAACAATGGCGTCTGGAGTCAAAATTTTTTCTTGCTCTCAGAAACCTCAACATATCAAATTTGGTACCATTTACTTGGTTAGTTTTCGAGATGTGCATGAATTTGTGTTTCATTTGTATGAAACCCCTCCCTTTTAGTAGAGGGAGGGGTGTCAAACTATTATGGATATATTTTTTACACCTAAAAACATCCACCTGCAAAATTTGGTTCCATTTGCTTGGTTAGTTTTCGAAATGTGCATGAATTTGTGTTTCATTTGTATGGGACCCCTCCTTTCCAGAAGAGGGAGGGGTGTCAAACCATTATGGGTATATTTGTTATCTCTAAAAACATCCACCTGCCAAATTTGGTTCCATTTGCTTGGTTTGTTTTCGAGATGTGCATGAATTTGTGTTTCATTTGTATTGGACCCCTCCCTTCCAGAAGAGAGAAGGGTGTCAAACCATTGTGGATATATTTTCTACCCCTAAAAGCATCCACATGCCAAATTTGGTTCTATTTGCTTGGTTAGTTTTCGAGATGTGCATGAATTTGTGTTTCATTTGTATAGGACCCCTCCCTTCTAGAAGAGGGAGGGGTGTCAAACTATTATGGATATATTTGTTACCTCTAAAAACATCCACCTGCCAAATTTGGTTCCATTTACTTGGTTAGTTTTCGTGATGTGCATGAATTTGTGTTTCATTTGTACGGAACCCCTCCCTTTTAGTAAAGGGAGGAGTGTCAAACCATTATGAGTATATTTTTCACACCTAAAAACATCCACCTGCCAAATTTGGTTCCATTTGCTTGGTTTGTTTTCGAGATGTGCATGAATTTGTGTTTCATTTGTATTGGACCCCTCCCTCTCAGAAGAGAGAGGGGTGTTAAACCATTGTGGATATATTTTCTACCCCTAAAATCATTCACAAGCCAAATTTGGTTCCATTTGCTTGGTTAGTTTTTGAGATGTGCATGAATTTGTGTTTCATTTGTATAGGACCCCTCCCTTATAGAAAAGGGAGGGGTGTCAAACCATTATGGATATATTTGTTACACCTAAAAACATCCACTTGCCAAATTTGGTTCCATTTGCTTGGTTTGTTTTCGAGATGTGCATGAATTTGTGTTTCATTTGTATGGGATCCCTCCCTTCCAGAAGAGGAAGGGGTCTCAAATCACTTTGGTCATTTTTCTCGGCCCCTAAAACCCCTATATACAAAATTTCACGCCGATCGGTTCAGTAGTTTCCAAGCCTATATGGAACAGACAGACAGACAGACAGAGCTGCATTTATATATGTATAGATAAAATTTCTGTTGATAACGGAAAGTAGAATGCAGAGTGAGGCAAACGGCTGCATCAAAGAGAGTGAATAGTAATCAACATTGTTCCCGCCGACCAGTAATGGCGTTGAATTTTCGAAAAATTCGCAACTGCATGCTACAACTATTTTATACAAAGGGGAACTGGGAAGGTGGTTACATTCCATAATCCCCAAGGTATCGACGAACCCGTGGTTCAAGGGGTTGGATGTAGGTCGGGATTTCATTTGCGTGATGTCCCGGCTTATGTCCAATCACTATAGATTTGACGCGCATCTCTGTCGTGTTGGGCTCGGGGAGAGTGGTATCTGTGCCTGTGGTGAAGGTTATCACGACATAGAGCACGTTGTTTGGTCATGCCCTGTACACCGTGACGCCAGGTCTAGATTAATAGCTTCCCTGCAGGCCGAAGGTAGGCAGCCGGCTGTTTCTGTTCGTGATGTCTTGGCGAGCCGTGACCTATCCTACATGTCCCTTATATACGTTTTCCTGAAATCCATCCACGCCCCAGTTTAGTCGTATCCCCTTCCGCCTACATCCAACCAAACGACAAGAACGCGTTAAGACCCCGGATCCGCAGCAGCGGAACAAATTTAATATGCTGCTTACCTGTGGCAATGAAAACCATCAAACAGCAAACCTGTGCTTTTAATGCAAAATATTCTAGCTTTAAGTCAGATTTAGTTTCAGCTCGTAGTCGGCAGCGAGGATAAAAAATTTGCTTTTAGTTATTAAGATACTTTAGAAAGTAAGCTACCAGATATAATTGGCGCCGTTAAACATTGAATTGTATTTGTGCCGCGTCAAATAAACTATAGATGAAGAAAAAAAACTATTTTATACAGCATGAGATATCCGCAAAATGCTATAAATAAAATTCATGAACCGGCTTATGTCATGTAACTAGTGCGATAAAATAACGCAACAATGCCAGTAGTTTATTGTGAGTTGAATTTCTTAAAAGCTCCAATTGTTCTAGTCACAAAAACGGATTAGAAAAGTTTTATGATTAAATTGGCAAACACACACACATAATTTATCATTTATCATTTATCTATCATCTATCATTTATCATCTATTTTGATGAAGAAAAAAATTTATCATCTATCAGCCATCATCCATCATCATTCATCATCCATCAACAATGATCATGATGATGGATAGATAATTTATTGAATTTCAACATCGCCACGCATGAAATCCACTCGAAATACCCAAAATACTTTTCGTAAATACACGTTGTCTACAAACTAGTTTCATTTTTCCTCCTGCAACGAAGATTGTCAGTCACTGTGATTTTACTTTTTTCTGATTTTCTTACTGTCAATGTTTCATGGAACGCTTCGCAATGTATCTATTAGATAGATTTTCATTTTACCTCCACAATGAAAAAGCCGTTCAAATTCAATTAATCCAATTACCAACACCACTTTGGTAATCAATACGAAATCGCTGTGTCGAAAGCGCAACATGTGCGCAGCTTTATTTTTTTACAGTTATTATTTTTTCACGCCTCCTCTGAACTCCATCTATTGTGCAGAACAGAACTGACGCTTCAAAGTGCCATTGTTAGAGCCCGCCGTGTAGTGTAATTATTCGAGCAGTAAAAATTCGACATTTATCGATCGATGATTGACAGCGAACCATTCGCGGCTAGTCGTTGCGGGCTGTGGTCAATTTTCTCCGATGGCGCCGCAACGTTTATGTGGTTTTGTTAGGATGAAACTTTTACGTTTTGTTAAGCCTCACTTTTTTTTTTGCTCTCTCACTGAAAACTGTGCCCATCCACGCTCTATACGCTGTGTGTTTCCGCAACAGTTGTGACGAGTTTCGCGTGATTGCTTGCTATTGGGGGGAAGGTGTGACCGACGCTGACCACATAAAATGCGACGATATATGAAATATAGTGTGGCTGAGTGCGAACCACAACTTCTTCGTTTGAAGGCGAAAAATGCCCGCCGCTGTGAACTGTAGATTTTGGAGCGCAGCAGAAGAGGTGTTACGCCGTTTGAGTTGAGTTGTTCTCATCCTCATCTCCGAGAATACAGTTGTTCGCTTCCGGCCTTGTAATTGCAAAAGTTGTCGAAGTGTTGCACTTCGTTCTCGCCGGCAGTGAGTTGGGAAACATAAAACTCGAACAAGCGAACCGCCAGCTAGCCGGAAACAACTGTATGGTGTTGAAGTAAAAACTGTGCTACGGGGAAAATGAGTTTGAAGGTTTTTCGCGATTGGAAATTGTGGAATACCAACTACAGATATACTGGCACCGGGGGAGGAGTTTTTCATATTATTTAGCTGCGAGAGTTTTGAATCGTTTGCGCGCCAGAGTGACTAAAGTTTTTTTTTCTTTCTCCCGGCTCCTTACCGGGACAAAAAAGCAGTGTGTTCGGAATTGATGTTTTTGCCGCTCGCTCGTGATGCTCGATCTAAACTTTTGATGTTATGCTCGCTCGCATTGTTTGCCGGAGATTTCCATTAGAATTTCCCTTTTCCTCGGCGAAAGTTTACCGATGGTGTTCAACTTTCGCACATTGTTTGCCGAAAGGATATAATGCACCGCGCTGAAAAAGGGCTCAACGATTGCGAGTGTAAATTGCGGTTCTTCCCATGGTATGGATGAAGCAGAGGGTAAGCGGTTTTTTTATTCTTGCGGGGGAAATGAACACGGAAATGATAACGAAAAAACGCTTGACGCATCTGGTACTTAGAATGATCAAATTTAAGCATTTCCATGTTGAATGACTGAGCGGCCAATTTCGAGTGGCTCAAAGTCATAACATATATTTTCGGTAGCATTAATGTGGACTATTGTACACTATTCATGCCTAATGGTACCCTCGGTGGAAACATTGGTCGTATGCTGACTGGGAAGAGGGAACGTACGCGGCTGTTTCCCCATGTTAGGGGCGGCGTACAACAGCGTCTGACCCGGAGCGGGCGGCTGAATCATGAAACGCGGTGTCTCGCCAGCTAAATTTAAGACGGCACCCCCGTCGCGAGACTAGCCATCGCCACCCTAGTAAGGTAGCATGGCAAAATCACTTTACTACGAATAATCAAGAAGAAGAAACGGACCGGAACAATCGGCAACGACCTAGGCGACGAAAAAAGGACACTGATTGGAAACTCGGAACATGGAACTGTAGATCGCTGAACATCCCGGGTGGCGACAGGATCCTACTGGATCAGTTGAAACCCCGTCACTTCGGCATCGTAGCGCTGCAGGAATTTTGTCGGAAAGGAGAAACTGTACGGAGGATAAGTGGCCGCAGGGCCCAGCACTACCAGAGCGGCGGCACAACAAATGAGCGGGGTACCGACTTTATTGTGTTGGGCAAGATGCAAAGTCGTGTGATCAAGTGGCAGGCGATAAGCGACAGGATGTGTGTATTGAGAATTAAAGGCCGGTTCTACAATTACTCCATCATCAATGTGCACTGCCCGCATGAAGGAAGACCCGATGGCGAAAAGGAAGCTTTCTACGCGCAGCTGGAGGACGTCTACGATGGCTGCTCGCAGCGGGACATCAAGATCGTCATCGGGGATATGAACGCTCAAATCGGAAGGGAAGACTTGTATAAACCGGTGATTGGACACGAAAGTCTGCACACCGAAACGAACAACAACGGCCAAAGATGTGTCGTCTTTGCAGCTTCCCGAGGAATGGTAGTCCGAAGTACATTTTTCCCCCGCAAGGACATCCACAAAGCCACTTGGAAATCACCTGACCAACAAACAACGAACCAAATTGACCATGTGCTCATCGAAAAACGATTTTTCTCGGACATCACCAACATACGCACCTACCGAGGAGCGGACATTGACTCGGACCACTACTTAGTGGCGGTTTGTATGCGCTCAAAAGTGTCGACTGTCTACCAGTCACGACAGAGCCGATCCCCGCGGCTCAACATCAAGCAGCTACGGGACCCGCAAGCTGCCGAAGTCCGCATCCATGATCCGCATGGCCATTAGGGAATCCGCGACAACAACACTAGGAACAGAGGCGCCGAGTGGCAGAAACGACTGGTATGATGGGGAATGCCAGGCAGCGGTGTCAGAGAAAAAACCGGACCTGGGTAAATTACCTGAGGGTAAGGACGAGAGAGAACCTGGTCAAATACAGACGGACAAGGAACGACATGACCACGATCCTGAGACGTAAAAAGCGCCAGCAAGAGGATCGTGACCATGAAGAGCTAGAAGAGCTGTTCACTGCTAATGAGACGCGAAAGTTCTACGAAAAGGTTAACCAATCCCGTAAAGGCTATGTGCCGCGAGCCGACTTTTGCAAGGATATGGAAGGTAACCTCATCACGAACGACAGCGAGGTGGTCGACAGGTGGAGGCAGCACTTCGATGAACATCTGAATGGCGATGCAACAAACGGAAGCGGAACTGGAACGGACCTGGGAGTGCCAGCAGTAGATGACCGGGTATTAGCCCCCGATCTCCACGAAATTCAGCGAGAGATTGGGAGGCTGAAGAACAACAAAGCCACCGGCAAAGACGGCCTGCCGGGCGAACTCTACAAACATGGTAAAGTAACGCTTGCTAGAGTACTACACTGGGTCATTTCCAAGATCTGGGAAGAGGAAAAACTGCCGGAAGAGTGGATGGAGGGAGTCGGGTGTCCCATCTATAAGAAGGGCGACAAGCTAGAGTGCTGCAAGTATCGTGGCATGACGCTTGTCAACGCTGCATATAAAATACTCTCCCAAGTTCTATTCCAACGTCTAACACCTTTAACAAGGAGGTTCGTGTGGCAGTACCAGGCGGGTTTCATGGGAGCCCGCGCAACCACGGACCAAATTTTTTCAATCCGACAGATTTTACAAAAGTGTCGTGAGTACAACGTGTCCACGCATCACATTTTTCTCGACTTCAAGGCAGCCTATGATACAGTTGATCGAGAACAGCTATGGTAGATCATGCACGAGAACGAGGATATCTTCCCGGATAAACTGACGCGGCTGATCAAGGCTACCATGAACCGTGTGATGTGTTACGTGCGTGTCTCGGGGATGCTCTCGAGTCCCTTCGAGTCATGCCGAGGATTGAGACAAGGTGATGGACTCTCTTGTTTGCTTTTTAACATCGCCCTCGAAGGTGTTATACGAAGAGCGGGCATCGACACGAGTGGTACGATTTTTACGAAACGGGTTCAGCTTAACGGCTTTGCTGATGACTTCGACATAATAGCACGAAACTTTGCGACGGTGGAGGAAACCTACACCAGACTAAAAGCGGAAGCTAAGCGCATTGGACTGCTGATCAATGCGTCGAAAACTAAGTATATGAAGGAAAGAGGCTCCAAGGAGAACAATGTCAGCCTCCCACCCCGGATCACCGTAGACGGCGATGAGCTTGAGGTGGTAGACGAGTTCGTGTACTTAGGATCGCTGGTGACCGCTGACAACAACACCAGCAAGGAGATCCGGAGACGCATTCAAGCGGGAAATCGTGCCTACTTTGCACTTCGTAAGACAATGAGATCCAATCGAGTGCGCCGCCGTACAACGCCCTTGGAGTTTTCGAACGGAAGGTGCTGCGAACCATCTACGGTGGAGTACAGACTGAAGACGGAGAATGGCGTAGACGCATGAACCATGAGCTGCACGCGCTGCTAGGAGAGCTCCCCATTGCACATCTGATCAAAGGTAACAGATTGCGATGGGCCGGACACGTCGCAAGGATGCCGGACGACAACCCGGTTAAAACGACCCTTTTCAGTAACCCCTCTGGCACCAGAAACAGAGGAGCACAGCGTACACGATGGCTTGATCAGATTGAAAGTGACCTACGAGTGATAAGACGCCTGGGAGCATGGCGCCATACAGCCCAGAACCGAGTTGAATGAAGACGACTTCTTGATACAGCACGAGCCACCCCGGCTCTAGCCTGCTAGGTAAGGTAAGGTAAGGTATACCGAAAATTTCCGTTCTTCACGTATTATTGTGATAATTTTATGTGTTCGCTCGAATTAATTTCTTACAAATTTTTTCTCGATAGAACTAGAATAAATACGTCGTTTTCTAACGAGTAAACAAGTTTTTTAAGTACTTAAGTGAAAATATGACGCAAATTTTTTGAAAAAATACACAATTTTGCGAAGTAGATATCTCATCAGTTCGCGATTTGGCTGTAGAGATGACGCAGCATTTGGCGCAGATTCAGCAAAAACTAGTATATTTCTGAAATTTGAAGAGACAGACATTTTGTGTCTTATACGGAGTTACATGAAATTTTATAATTTAAAGCTTTGTCGAAAAGTCCAAAGCCCTAACGTGTAACAATAAAAAGTTAGTATCGAAGCGTCATCTCTGCAGCCAAATCGCGAACTAAGTTAGCAAAGAATGCAAATCGATTGGATAGAGTATCAGAGCACTAGACTATGCATTCCATCCAATTCCAATTCCATACAATTGTATTTTTGCATTAAACCTAAGGCTATACTTAAATTGAAATATCACAAAAACACAAAAAAAAACACATCTTTCAAAATTTGAGAAAAGATAGATTTTTTGATGGATTTTTAGAAAAAATCATGGTTTGCTAATACTTGCTACCCAATGAGATATCTACTTCACAAAATTATGCATTTGTTTTTCTCAAATTTTGCGTCATATTTTAACTTAAGTAATTAAAAAAACTTCTGTACTCGGAAGAAAATGACGTGGTTATTCTATTTCCATCGAGAAAAAATTGTAAGAAATTATTTGGAGCGAACTCATAAAGTTATTGTGATAACGTGAAATTCAGACAAATTTTATAAAAACTCGTAGATCTCTAAAACGTGAAGAGTTGGAAATTTTGTATATTCTGTAAAGTATCATAAAATTACGAGATCTACAACTTTGTTAAAACTCGCAAAACTCTAGCGTGTAAGGGAAAGAAACGCCACCTTCACGGCTAAATCCCAAACTAATTCAAACATCCAAATTGAAGCCCCAACTATACCAAAAAAACTTTGTAGAAGATCGAAAACCCATTGATCAAACCCTGAGATCGCTAATAATTTCGTTCTGCTAGATTCCAATTCTGGCCCAGTGTGCATTGTAACAAAGTGTTGAGTTTGATATCGATAGTCATCCACATAATCCCAACCTGGAGCCTCAACCATGTACAAAAGGATACGGAATGAAGGAGATATCATCGGATGAAATATAAAACAATGTATAACTTTCGTAATGGACTTCTATTTTACGCGATATTTCAGAAAAAACTTATCCTTGTTTGAAATGAGTTATTTTTTAAAGTTTGGAAGACAAAAAACAGTAACTAATTTGGTCACAATATTTCTTTTCAAAATAATTTCATATATTTTTTTCTAAAACCTGTGCGTCGCTATTTTATATTTTCAAAATTGCGTCGGATAGCAATTTTTGGTTTCATCCCGGTTTCGGAAACACATACTAATTACTAATACATATTAGGAAGTATTTGAGTACTTTGTTCAGCTTTCCACAGCTTTTCAGATTCTGGGATTTTGGTTTCTGAGCCTAGTCCCGGTTGTAGATATATAAATATTTGGGAGTATGTATTTGAACATTTTTCCTGAAAGGCGTCAGATATCAAATTTCTATTCCTTGGCATCCAGCCAGTTTCGTTAATAGGTACCAAGATAAGGGAGCATGTAAGCATTTCCTTCTACTGCATTTAGCTCTTCAGCAATCGAACGATACAATCTTAGGTTCGAAAAAGGCACTGATTATCGATGTTCGATATTTGGACGCCATTCTGATAACGAAAATTTTCATGGAACAAAGTAGAGATACTCAGAGAGAGAGATAAGCGACGTAAAAACCCGTCAATTTGGTAACAACACACAAAGAAAATATTACCAGATGCACACGTAAAAACAACGTAAATTTACGTAAACCTGAATGTTTTCACTGGTTTAGGTAAATAATACGCAAAAAAATGGTGATAACAACGCAACAGCTTTATAAAATGCGAATACTTAATTTTGGGTAAAAATTTGTATGTAGTTTTTGATATTGATATTGTTGATTCAATGTATCCGATTTTACCTAAATGATGACTTCCGTGCAGGAACTCAAAAGTCGGTGAATCACTTTTACCTAAAAGTACCTTCCCGCACAGAAAGGCAGATTTGCGTCAAAAAAAAACCATATTTGGGTATTTTTAGTTTTCTGAGTAGGTTTCACGTGTCAGAGGTGTCAGATCTCTTCTCAAAATGCAATGTTGCCTAACTTTTTCATTCGACTCGTATAACTGATGGTGACGGTGGAAATCATGAGGAATAATAAAATGCATCACAAAAACCGTTAAGGTGTTAAATTTTATTTTTATGTTTAATTTTATATACTTTCAGCATAATAGGGTGTTCTAGGGGTATTTATATTATTATTTCTTTTGATAAGAAATGTCAAAAGAAATACATATTCTACTGACTTTTCCTAATTAAAATAGCAAAACTATTGAAAAAATCGATTTCGAATTTTAACAACTGTAAGTGATTTTAAGGCATACTCTACCGTCAAGAAATCATGACAAAAGGAGGCCAGGTCATTTTTCAAATATCTCCAAAAATAATGTCTTTATACATAGGAAATTTGTAAACACGGTCCCCGTTGAATGTTTACAAAACTTCCAGTGACACATTAAATCGAGTGAGATTGATCAACCGACTATAAGGCTTCCACTTATTCACACGCGCTGAAATGTTTTCAATATTAAGACATGTCTTCACATCTGGCTTCCCTGTCATGACACGTAAACCAGGGTTATATTTTCCACAAGCCAGCAGCAGAATTGTCACTTAGCTTACTTTCAGGTTTATATTCCCCAAAAAGCCAGCAACAGCAATGTCACTCTGTGCACTACTTGCCAGTTAGTGAAAATTTAAAACAAAAATAATTTTTCAATTTTAAAATCAAAAAAAAAACTCTTAGAGATCTAAGACAAATTACGTAATGCCTACTGAAAGGTCGGTTATCGATTGGTATGAGAAAAAGCAGTATTTTTTCAAATTAAAACCCCCTATTAATCATTATTTTGTTGATCATACAAAAGGTTTGTGAACCACCAGTTAAAAATCACTGTGATAAACCAATTTTGGAGCATTCTCAATTCATTGTTTAGCAATAAAACATGAAAAACGTGTGAAAATAAATACACTAAGGTCGCTTTTTACACGGTTTTTTACGCGGGTTTTTTTACGCGGCTTTTTTCACGCGGATTCCGTAATTTATGCGTTTTTTTTACGCGGATTCCGGAATTTACGCGGTTTTTTTACGCGGATTTCGGAGTTTACGCGGTTTTTTACGCGGCTTCCGGAATTTACGCGTTTTTTTTACGCGGCACGTATCCCCCGCGTAAAAAGCGACTTTAGTGTATATCCTCAATTTCACTTGATTGCAACACCCTTAAATTTGTTACCATTCTTGTTCGTTTGGTTCACAACATTCTCTTCCCATATCTCTCCCTCTGAGTATTGCTAGAACAAAGTATACAATCGATATTCCCGGTTTTTCAGACACCGGATGTCACCATCTCAAATTTTCAAATAGCGTTGATCGACCTTATGGCTTCTCGGCGCGATTCTAGTTTTAAAAATACCAATATTGGGGGGTTTTTGAATGTTTCCTTTTGTTTGACCCAGCTGTTCACAAATCGGAAGTCGCCATCATAGATTTATAAATGGCGTCGAACATCATGTTTTGAATTCGATTTCATTCTACAAATTGAAATATCCCACGAAAAATCATGACTTCTATTAATGCTAAAATGAAGCGCGGAGTACAGAAAACACCTCGGCAATATCAAGGCAAAGCCTTGGTGCTACATTCCGAGTCGGAACTCGATAGAGTTCTTCATGTATACATTAATTCCTGCTGTTCGTCTCAGTTTTCAAACACCTCCAGCGTTCCATAAGGTAGAAACTTAGGACCATTGCTGTTTACGCTGTTTTTCAATGACGTTTCTTTACTGCTGGATGTTGGCTGTAAACTAGTATACGCAGACGATCTCAAGCTGTATCTGATTATACGCTCTATCGACGATTGTCGGCGGCTTTAGGGACTTTGGATAAGTTAGTTTACTGGTGTCGCAAAACCGGTTGACGATTAGCATTAATAAGTGTCAAGTGATGACTTTTCATCGTAAAATGAATCATATTGTATTCAACTATTAAATCGATGATCAAGACCTAACAAGAGTTGACCGCGTTAGTGACCTCGGAGTTTTATTGGATACCAAACTTACATTCAATCTACATCGTACCAACATAATCGCTAGAGCGACGAGACAACTTGGTTTCGTATCGAAAATCGTTCGCGACTTCATGGATCCCCATTGCTTGAAAACGTTGTATTGTGCTATCGTTCGGCCACTCCTCGAAAATGCCAGCTTGGTTTGGGGCCCCTAACAACTCAGAGCCGTAGCTACGCGGTTTTGCGTGGTGGGGCACAGAAATTTCACTGAAGTATTTTTGTTAAGGAAGTAATTTAAAAGTAATACATTTAGCTTAAATATACAAAAGCTAATCTAGGATATGTGAATAGGTAAAGTATTTGCTTTATTTATACGAATTTGAAAAATTTCGCTAAGGGCAATGAAAACGGGTGGGGGGCCTGCAACTACTAGTCTGGAATTTGCGACTTGAGCGAGCGCAGAAAAGATTCGTGAGGATTGCGTTAAGAAATCTTCCGTGGTGTGACCCGATCAACCTGCCTCCACATCCTGATCGTGGCCGTCTGCTTGGGATTGACATTGCAACGACGCAGAGAAGTTCAACAAGCGGTGTTCGTAGCAAAAGTTTTGAACTCCGAAATCGACTCACCAGAAATCCTTTCAAAATTGAATTTCCCGGCCTCACAGCGTCTTCTTCTACTGGATTATTACAACCTAGCTTTCACCGAACTAATTTCGAATTCAACGACCCGTTAGCTTGCTGCATCCGATCATTCTCCAAAGTGGAAGATCTCTTTGATTTTGGCACACCATGATTCAAATTTGCAATAAGAGTTCGTCGTAGTTTTTAATTACATTGACTAGTCCATATTTATTAAGACTATTTTCGTCAGATGAATTTTTAACAAATAAAGAATAAAGAATAAAGAACTCGACCTTCTGTTTATTATACACAGACTTCGCAGCCAACTGTACGTTAGCTGACTAGGCGATTTGTTTTAAACGGGACAGTACCGTTTTTTCCACAATTCCCGTCTTTTTGTCATTTTGTACCGTTTTTCAATACTCCTCGAATAACAATAATGCTTCATGGAAGTTCGTGATAGTTGCAAAACATTTGGGTTTTAAATATTCTACCGTTATGATGAAGCGTAGTTTGCTTTCGTTGCATCAATTTGTACAATAGGAAACCGAAAAGAGTGCTTGAAGGACCTAACAGGTCATTTGAATGTATATCAAAAAATTTTCATATCAACTGACTGGATATATAAAAGATACAATTTCGAGAGATGATTTCGAATATTAAATAAAGGATATCTATCCCAAGGAACGAATTGGTATATAATAGTCATGCTTTTTATTACAATAGCTATAAAAAATCGATTGTTTTTTGAGGTGTTCAAAAATTGAGACTGTTCGAAGTTTGAATCAAAGCGGTATGAATATCCATGCATAATGTAGGTTTACTGTGCAAAATGAAGAAAAATATTAGATATGTCTTTAGCCAGTATTTCTGCAAAAAAAGTGTGTTGCCATCATTGATAAATAACATATTACAGATCTCGTAATATGTAACATGAAAATAACGTCAAAGCACTAAAACCTGATAACCTCAAGTTCCCGCACAAAGAACATACCTACCTAGTTCAAACTCCAAAAAGGTTTTATGTAATTGTAGGTTGTTTCAAGCCAAAACGTTCAGCCTACGCCGAGGTAGAGTCCGGTTACACAAAGCTTTAGCTCCAACAAAAAGCTTTTTTACCTGCACAGGCGCAGTAAGTACGCATTTTAAACAGTACCGCCAGATTTTTGATTCAATCTGTATGGCTACGATAATGGTTACTGTTAAATATTTTTCGCTCTGTATTTGTTTGTAACTTTTGAATTTCTGTTTTTGAATAAACGGTGCACAGTTGCTTGTAATTGATTTTTTTTTACGACTACATTTTCGTAATTTCGATGTTGATGACCTCTGAAAAAGTTATATAGAAACTATGGAATACTCATTACAAAGCACGTTTTTCAACTATCATTTCATGAAACAACTATCAAAATGTTTTCTATACATCCCAAGTATTATATTTCATTACATTTACAGTTGGCGATAGGAATTATTCGAAAATCTCAGAGGGATCGTTTAGATTTGACTGTGAAAATTGATTATAGTATTATAGTATCTTCAGCAAGCTTGTTTCTTACAGACCTAGGCAATGTTCGATTTATCGATGATGATATCCTGCTTGCAATAAAGAATCTTCTAAAGTTCTGGTCAAGTAGACCCTATTTACACGGTTTCTAAAGCAGCATTCGATGTGTGGATCACAACGGCGAAATTTGATCGCCTCGGTGCTCAAATTCATACTTAGTTGATCGTACGCTGTCTGTGAATTAGGAAACAGCGATTCATATAGTTTTGTAAATTTATCGGGCGTACCTCAAGGAAGGAACCTTGGACCGCTGCTATTTTCCTTATTCTTCATCGATGTTTGTTTTGATATTCCGCCAGGATGTTCATTAAGGAGTAATATCTACTAAAAAAAAAATTTCCTTGTCATTTTTTTATGGGCTTAAATCATGCTGAAACTATCCTAGAATCAAAATCTACATCGCCCAACTACTGATCTGAACTCAAAATTCGTTTAAATCAATTTTTACCGAACAACTTTTATGCTCCAAAAAAACATTTTTCGTTTATTTTGGCGAAGCTCGTTTTTGTTTTTAATTTCGAGGCTTTGTAAACTAGTAGAAGTTACCTATGATCGACATCGTGTTTCAAACTTGAAATATAGAGGTCGCTGCATCAAGTTTTGACCGTTACAGCGTCTCTACAGCACGTGTTTACTCACAAATCCCATTTGTTTAGTTGATCAGCCGTCCTCGTTGTGTACGTTATTTGTTTGAGTTTTTTGATACTCTTTAACTGTGAGTTATACTCAAAAGTACATAAATATGAGTGACAAGTTTGATTTTAGCGTGGGATCGGACGCCAACCGCGACAAAGTCACTGAGCGTCGCATGTCTGATACCGTGAAAGAGGGTTGGCACAGCCTTAGATCAGATAAAAAAAGGAAGAAGAGGAAGGTAAAGCCCAGAAGGGACAATTTCACGGCACAGGGGTTGAAAAATTATTAGGGGCTTAACTGTTGCGATTCTTAAGATTTATAGCAATTTGAAACTTTAAACGCGTTTTTCTCACAACCATGCGTTCATAATCGGCGAGCAGTAGAACAGAAAAAGTGTACATCCGATTGACTTGAAATTTTAACTGTAGCTTCTTCATTAGATTATCTAGTGAAGTACACACGATTTTAGCGATTGATTAACAACAACTAAATTAAAAACAATCGAACTCGTTTTTTTTTTTTGTCAAAACAGAACTTTTTTTTCAAACCGTTGCCATTTTGCGAAGAAAAATTATGAAAATATAATCATGTGCACTTCACTAGCGACACTTATGTAGATAATGAAAAAATTTGGTTTTGGTTATACGTGGAGTTGGGCACGACTTCTACTGCTCGCCGCGGAACAACTTTTAAAAAAAAGCGGTTCACGGCAATCGCTGCACAGCCATTTGGTAACAAAATTAGCAATAAAAATATTTTTTCTATTCTGCTAGAGTTGCTCAATCCAATGATATATTATTTATATACCCTACATCTCAAATGTCCTGTAAAAAAATTCATGAAAAAAGCCTTGTTTTTTTGAGCATTTGGTAGATATTACCCCTTAATTTACGTCGATGATTCGAAGATTTTCCTTATCGTAAGATCTACAGCTAACTGTGAAAAACTACAGCAGTACATTGATGCTTTCTATAACATATGCTCTGTGAATTCATTCACCCGTAAAAAAAAACGATCTTTGGTCAGCCACTTGAAAGTGTCACTGTAGTTAAGGATCCTGGCGCGCTCTTGGATTCTTCCGCACAAGCGAACAGAAATCCTGGATTTTCAATTCGAATCGCCCAAAAAATTTCGGACCCCATACTGCATGCGTTCATTCACTGGTGCGTTCGGTGCTAGAAACATATGTTGTTGTTCGGTGCCTTCATGCGGAGATTTGAAACCCGAGTGATCGTCCTCCATACATTAATCGCTGCCGAGATGCCTGAGATCATGGGATTTTCTATGAATTGACTACCAACGTACTAACTAAGGCCAGAATGAACCCATAAAGACAATGTGAGACGTATTAAATAGATTTTATAACTATTTTGATTTTAATGTTACCTTTGACTTTATTAAGAATAGGTTAAGACGTTAGATAAGTTATATTGCTAGAAAATTAGTTTGTTAATGTTGCATTTTTTTTTATTTGTTATTGTAAGTATACAAACAATTCCCTTAGACCACTGCTGATTAGATTGAAATATTAATATAAATATTAATAATAATAAAATGCATCTCGATCAGTCCAGATCGAATCGCGTCATGGGTAAATATTTAAAACATGCATATTGATCTTTATTATTCGCATTGCAATTTTAGTATTGCTGTAGCAATCATGAAATTGTTAGATTTGGACAGTCTTCGTACCAAACTAGAATATAAAAGAAATTACTATAAGGTTTTTCTGTGTGTTGTACTCAGGGATGCCATATACAGATTTTTCTATATTTTACAGATTTTTGAACTAAAAAAGCAATACAGAATTTGTATTACAGAATTACAGAATATTGTCAAAAATACAGATTTTTCAGAATTTTTTGCTATTCGAGCTGAAATCAATTTCTTGAAATGTTAATTTCGATTCAACAACTTCCAAACTTTTGTGAAAAAACCTGATGCTGATTATTTTGGTATTGTTGCAGAAGAAGAGGGATGAGGCTTGGACGAAGGCGAAAAATTACGTTTCGAAACATTTGACAAATTTCTATTTAAAATTCATGAAACAAATTGCAAAGCTGTTCGATTCCATCGATCATATTGTAAAAACGGTAGCTTTATTTAATTATAAGACATTCGCGAAATTGAAAAATTTAAATGATTTGATTCCCCAAATTCGTAACAGTAACTGATCGACAAGACTTGGACAACGAATTTTGCTCTCTAAGAGCAAACTTGATCTGAGTAGTTGGACGCCACAACGCCGAATGGTAAGTTCATGTATCCGTTACTGAGTTCATTTGTGCGAATTTTTTCAATAATTCCACATTCTACGGCTTGTGTAGAATGCATATTTTCAATTTATAATTGCAGCAAGTCTAAAGCCAGAAACCTCATGGCCCCTAAGCTTATGAGCTCAATTTTAAAAGCTAAAAGCTACGATGATAACCAAGCAGGAGTTACTAAATAAATTAACGAAAACATGCATGAACATCACGTAAAGAAAAATAAGCAATATCGTGTTCAGTTACTATAGGGTAATCGCTCCATTATTCATCTCAACAGCTAGGTGCACCTATATTCATCTTATTTCTCTCATTTGTCCAATTTATCGTCAAATTTTTATGAATTTTTGAGACTAAGTCTAATTGCTTCTCGATTTTGTCAAGTGGTTGAAAGTTTTCCGTGGAAATATGGTACAACTTGACGATAAATTGATCAAAAAGGCGTGATGGGATGAATATGAGTACTGAGATGAATATAGGAGCGATTACCCTATTTGATTATCGCCTGAAATAAGTTTGAAACCGATAAAAAATTAAGCTAAAACAAAAAATGGTGATTTGTTTCAATATATTCTTTAAGGAAGAGGTTTTCATCCAACATTCTTAGTTTGCTCGATACAGATTTTTTATACAGATTTTTTAGCCCGTGAAACAGATATACAGATATTTTCGAGCATAAATACAGAAATAAATATGGCAACCCTGGTTTTACTCTGCCTGTGTTTTGTTGTTATTCCGCACCTTTGTATTTATTACATTGACGTGTATTGACAATCAGCTGTCTCCATAAATATACATTTATATGTTAAGCGATTTTCCTTCTGCCCAGATGGCAGCTAGTTAATTTTATATAAAATAGTTATATTTATTATCAGGTGTAAATAGTCGTTCAAAATGTTAAAATTACTGTTATCGAATTACCGTAATTGTTCATTAATAAGGTAAGTCGTTGAAGCATTTCCAAGCATCAACCTATAGCAGAATGCGGAATAGCAACACAGGAAAAGCTCGTTGCATAACCTCAATTCTAAATTTGACCATCAAACTAGTTCAAGGCCAATTTTGTTTACAGCCCGAGTGCAGCGAATCAGAATCAGCTGCTGCGAAAATCTCTACAGACATATGTTTTTCGACGAAACGAACTCCTGGCTGGAGGAAAACGCCTGATCACAAACGAGTCACGACAGCAAGGTCGTAAACTACTTCTGACCGGCAGTCGTCAGCAACCCGTTCGAACCGGATCTAGCTCCAGTATATTAAGGTTACTGTTAGGGGGCACAGGGGTCGGTGTGACCGTCGGGTTCCAGTGTCGACGATGGTTTGTTCATTGTGATGCACCAACTGGAAGACTGCTAGGACAAAAGGCTGGCAGCGGAAGCGATGTTGTTAGGTTTGATTGGTTGAAATTTTGGTTTTATTTAAAACCCCACCTGGCCAAGCTGCTAGCAGCCGTTGCGGCAGCTCTGGCCGTAGCTTATTTCAACATTCAAATACCGAATTTGCTGGGTGTTGTCGTGAATACTTTATCGAAGTACGCTCGCGCGGGTTTGAAAGAGTGAGTTTATGATTTAATGTAAGAAGGCAAAAAGTTTAACATTATTTCATTGTATTTTTAGCATTAACACTTCAACCTTCTTCAACGAAATGAAAGTACCATCGCTGCGACTGTTTGGAATGTACATCGCCCAGGCTGGCTTTACGTTCGTATACATATTACTGCTTAGTCAGATAGGCGAACAGATGGCGGCCAAAATTCGACAAGATTTGTTCAAGCAGATCATAATTCAAGATCTGGAGTTCTTCGATGAAAATCGAACTGGCGAGCTGGTGAATCGACTAACGGCGGACGTGCAGGATTTTAAATCTAGCTTCAAGCAATGCATTTCGCAGGGCCTGCGATCCATCGCACAACTCATTGGAGGCAGTGTTTCACTCTTTCTTATCTCACCGCAGCTTGCCAGTATTGCGCTGGTCTCGGTTCCGGCGGCTGTGGCAATGTTCTCCTTTCTCGGGAGATCATTGAGGTTGCTGAGTAAGAAAAGTCAAGCGCAATCGGAACGAGCAACGTCAGTGAGTGAGGAAGCTCTTTCAAACATTCGAACGGTTCGCGCTAGTGCTAGCGAATATAGCGAGGTAGAATTATTCCGTCAAGAAACGGACAAAGCAGCTGTACTCTCCCAACAGCTGGGAGTAGGAATTGCAGTTTTCCAAGCGCTTACGAATTTGTTCCTTAATGGAATGGTTCTTACAACGCTGGTCCTGGGTGGGCACTTTATGTCCAACAGTTCCATTACAGCCGGTGATTTGATGGCATTCCTAGTGGCTTCCCAGGTGCGTTTAAGGTTAGAGTTAGAGTAAAACAATTTTCTAATTCTTTTCATCCCTAGGGCGTTCAACGATCACTCGCCCAAGGATCCATCCTCCTGGGCTCTGTAATTAGAGGAATGACTGCCGGTGCACGTGTGTTCGAATACCTATCAGTTCAACCAAAGATAGACCTGAAATTGGGTCAAATTATTCCCGAATCAAAAATACGAGGTGAAATTTGTTTCGAAAATGTCTCGTTTACGTACCCTTCACGACCGAATCAGGAGGTTTTGAGAGATTTTTCACTGGTGCTAAAACCGGGTCAAACGGTGGCTCTGGTGGGAGCTAGCGGCTCCGGCAAATCCACCATCGCTTCATTGTTAGAAAGATTTTACGAACCAACCGGTGGACGAATAACGATTGACGGCCACAACCTATCGGAATTGTCGCCCTATTGGTTACGGGGTCAGCTGATAGGTTTTATTGAACAGCAGCCAATCCTCTTCGGAACAACCATCTTGGAGAACATTCGCTACGGTCGACCGGATGCAACCGAAGCGGAGGTGCTCGAAGCCGCCAAGTTGTCCCAATCGCATCAATTTGTTAGCCAGCTGCCGGAGGGCTACCAAACCTCGGTTGGAGAACGTGGCATACAGTTAAGCGGTGGACAACGTCAACGGATAGCGATCGCACGCGCACTGCTGAAGCGTCCAGCGGTGCTAATTTTGGATGAAGCTACCAGCGCTCTGGATGCTTCAAGCGAGGCTATCGTTCAGAAGGCACTGGATGCAGCCGTTCTCGATCGGACTACACTAGTCATCGCGCATCGGCTATCTACGATACGGAACGCGGATGTAATTGTCGTACTACACAAGGGCAGGATAGTGGAAATGGGTACTCATGACGGGTTGCTCCGAAAGCAAGGACACTATTTTGAGCTGGTTAAACAACAGGAGCGACAGCAACAGGAAGAACAACAGCACCCGTCAAGATCATATGGCTAGTGGGAACAGTGTAAGATTAGGGATACCGTTAACATAGTTTTAGTAGTTGATTAGGAAATGAAATGTGAGTTGGTGGATGTAATCGTTCGGTGACGAGGTATGTATTATTTGAAAAACCGAAGTATTTGCAATAAACTTACATGACAACAAGGTTATGCTGTCTATGCTTAACAGAACGAGTAGTATAATGTCTAACGTCCAATGTAATCCATGATTTGATAATTTTAGGTTTCAATTTAATTTCTGTGAAGCATCTATAAGACAATTATCTTTATATTCCTCCTTTGAAGTCAATACGAAGACGAATCAATCTAATCGGCCTTAGGCTGGCTGCCATCGAGCTAGGCACCAAGAACCAAATATTCATCAGAAAATTAGAAACCGTTCCACCGTCATGCCAACTAAAAAAATTCACCCACCTTATAGCGAATTTCTTTATTCCACTGTGTGCGGGCAAAACTGCCGAGGAATAATAAAACGTCATCGCCATTTAAGACGCAAGTAAGAAAGAGATGCCAGATAATTGTTTACGAACTTAGCACGTGCGGTGGTGGGTTGAAGCTGACAAATTTTGCAGTGCGCTTCGGGCAGCACGGCAGGTCAAAACTGGGTCAATATCGAGTGAATAAAGAAGGGTTTTGACAGCAGTTAGTGCACTTCCAGGTCAAAACGAGGTGAGCTGGTGGAATAAAGGAATTCGCTATTAGATGGAACCTGACCGGCGACATCTGTCCGCAAATAGAAAAATAGCAAATGCAAAAACCCAGGCTCATGAAAAGACGCCATCTTTTCGTGACCGATAAGTAACAAGCAACATTATGGAACCACGGTGGGCTCGAAATGGAAATGGAGCCAAAAAACCACAGGAGGGTTGTGTGCAAAGCCACGACCGCGAGGTTGAAGTAGAATACTTAAACACAGCTCTACTTACGGCTGCACAATAACCTACGGCCGGGCGAAACGGTTCACGCCGCTTTTCGCGTTTAGCCTGGCAGAGGCCAGGCCAACTGCCAACACAATAGAAAGGTGTTTTGAAAATTAGACACGGCTTTACTGGAGTAAGTGTTGGCAAATGCATCTACCGCTAATACCGCCGCTATCGTACGAAAGCGCTTCGTTTCATGTGGGGAATAATATCAACAACGAAAAATGACGCGCGTCTAAGCACACCCGAACTGTTTCGCCATGCCGCTTCCATTTACTTCCTTATAACATCCGCCTCATGGAAGTACCGACTGCACCTACCGCTGAGGCTGTTACCATACTGCTACTGGTACCCAAAACTATTAACTCTTCAAATTAAGTGTTTTATTTGTCCTCAAAAGAACAATTGTTCCATTCCATATCGGATTTAATGCAATCGCAGCTCTGTAATATTACCGACAGTAATATTCTTCTGAACAAAATGATCCAACTTTTCCATTAGAGAAAGTGCCGGCTGATGTACGGCAAAAATCTCGCCCGATCGCTCGCGTTGGCGTTCGTTCTCAGGCAGAGGCCTGAGATGTGGTGACCAACCACAGGGCAAGTGATTTGTTTGATTTGAAGGCAGCCACAGGCGCAACCCGCTGATATATTCTGTTACCGCTGAGTGCTGATATCTGCTGCTGCTGCTGTCAACGTTGTGGACGGTCCATCCAGTTCACCTTCCGACTAATGAATGTAGCTAGTTTTCCCAGAAACACTCTTTTATAGCCGAAGGGTGCTACGAAATAGGCCACGCCCTATCAGTTCAGTTGTTCCATTCCCTAATGTTCTTCAGACAAATTATTCCACAATTCGCATTTGATTTTTGTATCCAGCGAATAAACACCGATGGTGCTCTCACACACGCAACGGTTTTAACCCGTATCTTATAGTGGTTTGTAACATCGAGCTATTTCGTTTGTCGCTGTTGCGTGTTGCATCATGTTGCAACTTGGCAGCTGGGAGACGACGAAATTCTGTTTATACTGATTGATTGAATCGACTTCATATTAGCTCTGCATAGTTGAACTAACTGCTTTTGTGAATGCGTACTAACAGGGCAGTTTATTATTCAATGTCGGTTATGTTGATCGCAGCCTTTGCGCTGCCCCTACAGTGGGGGGTTTACTAAATAAAGTAAAAGTAAAAATTAGACAACTACAACAGATTTTGATTGCATCCCGCACAGAATGTCTGCTTGTGTTGATGCGAGAAAATTATTAACCTTCAATTATTTTTTTATTTGCCTTGAAAAAAGCATGTTGCGGTTCAAAATCGGTTGCTCATTACAACCTTTGAGCTGCCCTAACATTGGGGGAATTAAGATACACGGACAACATGCACTGTGGAAGCTATTTCACATTCAGTAAATTCGACGGGTGCTTGTTTGCGTTGACAAAAATTATTAACTTTCAATGACTTGTTTATTTGCCTTGAAAAAAGCATTTTGATGTTCAAAATTGGATTTCCTGATGGCATACTTCATGCTGCCTCAACACGGGTGAAATAATGGCAGTCTGGCGACACACGCTAAGAAGAATCGCGCTGCTCCTGAGACGTGATGACCAACCCAGGGCAAGTGATTTGGGCTCCGGCTGAAACAGGCTCTTATATAGGCCAAATAGCATGTTTTCAATTGCAAGGTATATGATCCTGTCGACCGTGCTTGGGAAGCAATCAGAGGTCGAATTTTTCGTTTTGACAAGGCTTGACTATTTTCAATAGTACAGTAGTGTGTATAATAAAATTACAATTATCTTCTTTTGGGAAGAATCTTAGAAGATTTTCCAATCTATTGCTGCAAGAACGAAGAAAATCCATCGAATACTAACCAATTTATCAGCATTTGAAATTGGACATATTTTTCACTTTTTTCGGTCTTAGATTTTCATTTCACATCCCTATGTAGCCGAACTTCCTGAGAGAAGTATGCTACTTCAAAAAATGACACATCCATCTTTGTGCAAAAGCATAGGCGCGCATAAAGCGTGCAAAAACCATTTCAGAATTAAAAAGGCAATAGTTGTTTAATAAAAATTAAGTAAAAGTAGAAAAATACAATAATGGCACTGTACCTAAGTTGTAAGGGATGCCTACCTCTTTCATCTTGTGCAATCTCAAGTCAAAGTTTTTAAGCTTTTATTAGGACGTTAATAAGTTTTCATTATAACGGACGAAAGCATAATTAATTTATTCATATTCACTCTCCATTCTCCGAGGCCGATTCTGCAACAGTCGCGTCTCATCCTCATGCAGCTGGCGACGGGTGACGGGTGCAGCAAGCTTGGCAGCTCCCATAGCATGCAGCTGCCCTCGGAATCTTTTGCATGGTCCATATGAAGTGCTGGAGCCTCCACCAGTTATGTCGTTCTACTCTACTGGATCACGTTGTAAACGATTTGCCTTTTTTTTTCAAATTTAATCCTACATGAGGCGCAATGTTGAGAGCAAATTTTTAATTACATTTTTTATGGACATATGCTACCTAATTCTGGAGCCGCAGATTCTGCAAAATTTTGGTGGTGATCATTTTATTTTAGTTTTAACAAAGAAATTCATGTTTACTATTCTACATCTCCAGGAACTCAAAAATAGCTTCCATTATAGGTACGAATTCAAATGTTCTTGTTTTTCGAACATTGTATATTGGATGAATAATTTCAAAAAAAAAGGCAAGAAGGTAAACAAAAATTACACGCAATCAACAAAGTTTTAAAAGACATTCAATACAGGTCTACTAGTTCAGTGAACTAGTTTGAAAACCTCCATTGTGTGGAAAATCCATTTGCCATTATCGCTCATGGATGGGTAGATAAATGGATTTTTGATGAACAAAATGCGCAAATTATTATCATTTTTACTCAATGCTAGCTGTCGGTCGTATTGATGTTCTGTTTGAAAAGCAGAATTTCAAAGTTTGTACTAAATGATGGTGTTACGAAAGCGCAAGTGTCATGGACTGTGTTCACCCATGATTTGTGCCGTAGTAGCTTCGATGCAAAACTCTTCAGCAAAATGTCCACTCTTTGTGAGATTACCTCCGAAAAAAAAATTTATTTGGATTGGCACTATGTTTTAAACGTCAGCTATTTGATGTATCGAGTAACAATTTACCGAGTTGGTAATTGAATTTGATAAAACATTAAAGAAGCTAACAAAGCTTTTTCGACAACAGTAAACAGTCTGCATGAATAGGTTCAGCGTTCCTAAAGGTAACCCGAGCTGAGACATATTAGACGCATTAAAAACTTGCAGTAAGCTAAATTCTGCTCTGTCAACGTTGGTTATCCAAATTTCAATGAACGAGCTTCACGCCAATTTCAAGATGGTTAAGGATCTGTCGGGAAAATTCCGGGGCGTCTCATCAATGAGCATAAAAGAGAGGTGAGGAGGAGGGTGCATTTTTCTAGTATTAGTAAATGCTTCAAATGTAAACAGCTAGACGAACTCAATGGTAAACCCAAATAGCTACGTCACTATTTCGCATCAAATCTGGAC
The DNA here is from genome assembly GCF_029784165.1 of Wyeomyia smithii. Taxonomy (NCBI): domain Eukaryota; kingdom Metazoa; phylum Arthropoda; class Insecta; order Diptera; family Culicidae; genus Wyeomyia; species Wyeomyia smithii. Next base: position 22,411,933 of record NC_073695.1, read on the forward strand.
AGAGGAGGGCGAGCAGAGGGGCGCGTGCAAGTGTTAGTGAGTTTCCTCCTCACCTCTATTTAATACTCATTGGCGTCTCATACGATATGTTGAACATATGCAGTTGCGGGATAAAAGAAACTGGGTAGAACATTGACGATTCCCTTGAATCGCTATATTATTTGTTGCATAATATTCCATTGCACTACAGTTACCAGATCGTCCAAATTTTCAGTTAAAACCACCGGGTGGCTGGAAGAGCTTATCATATGATCCCCAAGCTGAAAATCTGCATCAACGCTTTACAAAAGCTAAACGATAAAAGTTAGAGTAAACTCATCCCGTTTACAGAAGAACTTTTAATCGAAAAGGGTTTTATGAGCAATGAGTTTTATTTCTGAAAACTCGATTGGAACTGAAAATATGGATAAATGAGCAGGGAAATAAAAGAATGGACTAGGTTCTGATTATAAGTTCCCTTTTTTCTAGTGGGCTCAGAAAGTTTCGATCCAACTTGTTTCAACAGTGAAGACTTCAAAAATTCAATCTTAAGAGTTACAGATTTTTATTTTTATATCCGGTGTGTTTAACATTAGTATAAACATTCGCATGACTACTTGATATAGTTTAAGGCGAGTTATTGTAGAAGTTTAGAAAGATTATGGACATTATTAGCACACGGAGCTCGTTGCGATGAAGCTGCGCTTTTTATAATATGGCATTGTACACCATTTGCTGTGATATTCCCTCTGCAAATATGAAAAACAAAATGACAGAGTTATTGTATGTTTGCCTCTATGAACTTAGACTAATTTGAAGTCTCGAAGGAGAAAGAACCGACCATGAACATTTTGTTTATTTGCTTAAAATAATAACCTATGCAAAATTTCACCTTAATCAGCCATGATTTAGGGGTGCCTCAAAGCGTGTAAAGTTTCAGTGTTTTGACCCTCGATAGTTAACATTCTCAATAGAAAATTATGTTTAAGATGCCTAATAAATATTAAAATGATTTACATGTGGTTTGGTGAATCGTTTTAATGTTTATTAGGCATTTGAACTAGACTTTTTATTAGGGATGTCGATTTTCGAGGGTCAGAACATTAAAACTTTGAACACTGAGGAACCCCTAAATCATATCCGATTGAGCTGAAATTTCACACAGATCATTTTTTGAGGTCGATAAACACAATGCACTCGGTCGGTGACATGACCATTTTCGTCGTCACCCTAATATCTAACTAATGGTACCAGTGGCCATGAGCTCCTATCATAGGCGCCAACTTCGGAGGGGGCATGACACTTTTTGACCCCCCCCCCCCCCCAATATTTTTCCCGAGGGGCAACGTATCATTTTGTCCCCTCAATAATTCTAGGAAATTGGCGTCTCTTTTTTCGTTTTCCTAATAGTTTTATTTGTTATTTTGAAACTTCACAACCTTCATGACATTTTGCAAAATTGTGGTCTATGATAGATAATATCAAAACTGCCATTCCAATCGATAGACGTATCGCACGCAAAACTTATTTAGAGTCAGATAAATCAGATTTTTTCGAAGCTCTTTTGCTCTTTATGGTTCATGAAAAACACGGTATTTTTACTGTATAAGCTTGTAAACGATTGTTGTCATTACTATGTTTTAACAACGTTTTTTGTTGTTGAATCTACCACCGACAATAATTTTACCATGAAAAACATTGTCAGTGACTTCTAAATGTATTAGAAAAATGCCTAAAAAAATGCTGTTAAGATACATAACGACCCCCTTTTTCAAAAAAATTGGCAAAAACGATGTTTTTTGTTGTTCTGGACAATGACATTTAATGTAAAATTGATGTATCTACAATAAAAAACATAGTTAAATTATGGTATAGCTATGTACAATTACAGCAATTTTTAAGGTTTTTTAACTGTTATTTTAACGTTATTTTTTTCGGGTTGTGAACTTTTTGTTCATTTACTAAGATTGATTCGGATTTTTTTAAATTGCATTGTATATATTTTCATTTTTAATTTAATAAGTAATCTACGTAATAGCTGTTCAATATCTAATAGCTGTCCAATAGCTAATAGCTGTCTTCGTTATACAGTAAATGTAATTGTTTTTTTTTTTTTATTCTAATTAAATGTAATAAGATAAAGGCCCAATCGCAGAGAGCATAACGGGGCCGAAATAATTATTGGAGTAGGGAAAAGCCTGCTTGAGTAAAATTAATAAATATTTCTCCTCAAACAGGCATACAAACCCTCTCATCTTTTCATATACAATAATACAATTATAAATAAGTTCATATCATAAAACACAATCTTGATAAGTATGGTTCCTGCAGCTTCAAGAGCCAAATATATTTTCGGGAACGTCTTATTCCTGGTTAAGCGCGTAAATAGAATCTGAAATGAAAACAAAAGTGTACTAAATAGGAACATCAATTGATTTAAGGAAGGAATATAGAAGACGCATATATGGGAAATCTAAAATTGCTAAGACATCACGAACAGGGACATTTGGTTGTTTATTCCGAGCTTTAAGAGAATTTTCTAAATTGGATCTAGCTTCACGATATAACGGACATGACCAAACAACATGTTCAATATCGTGGTAACCCTCGTCACAGGTGCAAAGGTGATCCTCTGTGAAATGTAATTGTTAGCAAATGAAAAAAACTTGTCAAGCAAAAAATGAATTATTTGTAACTGTTTACTTTTACGATTTTTCTGGATCTTGTTGATAATTTTGTTTAACATATCTCCTTATGTTTTCTTATTAGTGAACCTATGTAGCAGCTTCAAAGTTTTTCTTTTCAGAGTAAGGATTCATATACAAATTTGATTGAATCAGGGTTAAATAAGACAAACAATTCAATTAAATCGGTTTTTAAGTTCATCTAGTATTTTACAGAGGTCGCTTTCCTGTATTTATGGTTGAAAACCCATTAACCCTCTAGTGCCCAAATTAATTTCTAAACGGACTTCGATAAAAGCATGGGCGCAACTACGGGGGGGGCTAGGGGGGGCTTCAGCAGCGCTTGTAGCTAATGGTTCATGCGCTGTCGTCGTTATCCGTCGTCCGTTTGTACTCCATCGTAGATAGTCCACAGCACCTTCCGTTCGAAAACACCAAGAGGACTTCTGTAGAGGACTACCGGTTGTATCAGGGTTTTGTAGTTTTTTGTATCGAAGTGGTCATGTCCGATCAGCACTGTGATTGGTGCGTACGTATGTAATGTCTGAGAAGAACGGGCCGTCGATGAGAACGTGGTGAATTGTTTTGCTGTACGTTGGTCGGAAAAGAAGGGACTTTGGACTGCCAGCCCGCGGGAAGCTGCGAAGTTGGTGCATAGCTGGCCGTTGTTGTTCGTCACGGTGTGCAGGCTGTGCGGGCCGATCACTGGCTTATATAAGTCTTTCCTTCCGTTCATGTCCCCAATGACGATCTTGATGTCTCTACGCGAGCAGCTATCGTAAAGTTTCTCCAGCTGTGCGTAGAACGTTTCTTTCTCTGCATCAGGTCTCTCTTCGTGAGGACAGTGCAGATTGGGAATAGTGTAGTTGTAGAACCAACCTTTTATTCTAAACAAACACAACCTGCCACTTCATCACACGACTCTGCATCCTGACCAGCACTATAAAACCGCTAACAAGCTCATTGGTTGTGCCACCGCTTTGGTGGTACTCTGCCTTGCGGTCACAAATCCACCAAACCTTCTCTCCTATCAGGCAAAGCTCCTGGAGCGCAACGATGTCGAAGTGGCGGGATTCTAGCTGATCCAGCAGAATCCAGTCGACATCCGGGGCGTTGAGCGATCTACTGTTACATGTCCCGAGCTTTTAATCGTCGTCCTTATTTCGTCGGTTGGGTCATTCCCTTTTGTTCCGGTTCGTTTTGAATTCTCGATTCTTCGTAGTATGTTTATTTTAGTATGTTGCCTTACTAGGGCTGCGATGCCTAGTCTCGTGACGGGGCTGCCGCCTTAAGTGTAGCTGGCGAGACACCGCATTTCATAGTTCAGCCGTTCGGTCCAGATCAGTCGCTGTTTGAGCCGCCCCTAGCCTGTGGGGTCTCTAAGGAGAACAACTACCCCTTTCCTGTCAGCATACGTCCAAGTTCCCACCGGTCAGGCATGTCTAAACCCACCACACCACCCGCGTGTGTGTTTCAAGCGATGCCACGGAGGGTATTCAGATTGCTCTTCAGTGCGTATACAAAACGAAAAACTCGCAGTGTTCTAGATAAAACAGCCCTTCAAAAGATTCGGCAAACACAAACCCGAGTGTTCTCAACTTCGTGAGCCCTCGAGAGCCCGCATGCCTACACGTGCTTTCTCAAACGCTTCATTTTTTCAAAAGTACATATGAAAAAAATATTACAGGTGGTTGTAAGCGATGGCTAACATCCAACTATCCATTATTGTTCCATTGTCAATCTCTTCGTGGCGACTAATGCTTGTGTGTTCCCCGAAACTGCAAGCCCTCGGTTGCCTCATGTGCCGAAGTTAAAAATCCTCGGTTGGCGTGTTTACGAATTGCTCTCCAGTGTTTTGTCTTGAGCTCGCGACGAAGGGTAATACGAAATGCCCTGCGTGGTGTGTTTATTAGCAGATGGGCCACATGCGCATAGGAGTGCTGTGGTTTCCCCATGCCTGCCACCGGTTCACCGGTTTTCCCTTGGTTGCTCGTATCCCAGTCGGTAACACGTGGAGGTAGGAATAGGGCAACCACACTGGGGTCTATTTTATTCCAGCTAGTACGGATATGCTGTTGAAAAGCACTGCCCAGCCGTTTACCAAACCTGGCTCTCCTCCATATCAAATCAGTGTTGCTGAAAGAGATTGCGCTGACGCTTAAGTTTTCGGAACTTCGACTGAAGCTACTGAAGCGAAAGAGGGTTAATGGGTAATTTTTTATTTTTGCTAAAAACAATTTAGGGATGGGCGATACTGACAAAAGTATCGATACTTTGGTATCGCGATACTTCAATGAACTTCGATACCAGGTATCGGAGTATTGGTTGAAGTAGTATCGATTATCGTCGCTTCGATAGTAAGCCGTATGAATAAAAGCGACTGCTTTACTCATCCCGTGCAAATCTTACGGGAGAAGCAGAGTAACTTCTTTTATTCATACGGCCTAGTATCGGGATCAGACCTGCAATTTTTTTTTAAAAAGCGTCGTTTAGGGCATCCTTGACAGTGCGCTACTATTCAAGTTGTTGTGGCGATTGTGTACAGCGCGGCTATTTCGCTTACTCACCCTTTTTGCACACCGGTCGTTGCTATCGTCTCTGTTTGACGTTTCTCCAGCATAAACCTTTAGCAGCGCGATGCTTGCCGGAGGCTCGGCTGCTATTTCTCTAGCGCGTTTAGCAGCGACCGGTACGGTATGAAGTGATGATAGAGCGCTGCCAAACGGGGTATAGAAGCGCACCGTTAAGGATGCCCTTAGAAAGTATCGATACCGGTACTCATTTCTCGCGGTGAGTATCGATGCCAAAATACTCGATGCCGCGACCCCTAGAATCGATACCGCAGGTATCGATGCTGGTATCGCCCATCCTTAAAAACTTGATAAAGCAATCCACGAGACAGTTGCGATCAGCTGATTTCAGTTTGTTTTCATCTTTTGACATCTTCAGGTTTGTACGAACGGTCGCAACTTGGATGCAATGCAAATCGAAAAGCGTGAAAAACAACAGTTTTCCGATTGGTTGCTCTACTATTGCGTGGGGCAATCCTTTACCCAACAATAGAACACCACTTTAGATTTACTTTCCAACACTCAAAGGTCTAGTGTTCGGTTGTGTTTTGGTTTTGCAACTTGAAAAACAACAACAATAACAAACGTACAAGCAATGGAACGTCACCCGTGGATTGCCTTATAAAACTGAAGAGTCTAAAGTGGTCCCGCATGTCAAAAGAAGCCCCGCACGACGGTTACTAAATTAATTCAGTTTGACGTTACCGCAGTAAGATTTGGTGCTTATTCGAAATATACACGCACTAAGTTACCTTAATTGCAAATGCTTTAGTACTGCACAGTACAACCAAAAACATCATATCAATTCGGGTTATTCGCGTTGAAAAAGATTTTGAAGGCTGTTCGCACCTACGTGAACTCTCATATGCAATTGTCAAAATGTGCGTGATGACAAAAGCAAAAATATTTCCTTCCTTCTTTTTCGCATGCAAAAACCAAACAAATATCAGCAACACCGTCAACGCGAATGATATGATATGATGTTTTTGGTACAACCCTGAGTTGACAGAGCAAGCAATGCGTTTGTGTGTGTGAATGCAGTCGCGTTAATATTTTGATTGATTTCTGTCAGTCGAGAGGTGCATTCGTGGAAAAGAAAGCCCGCTATTCAACCGTCCTGCTCTTGCTAAGGTTAGCGAACGAAAATCTTTAGCTGCCTACCAGCAAGCAGTCCACAAAAACTAGAGAGCCGAATCAGAAAGGCCAGCAGAGCAGAGTGGAGGCGTTCGCGTTTTTTTATCATTAGTGGTTATTTCCTTGGCAGACAGTGGGAAAAAGGAAAACCGTACCCGTTTGGGCTCAATTTATCGTGTTTGCAATGTGAAGCAAAAGTGCAGCCTCGAAAGTGGCTTTCTGTAACTGTGCCCTCAGCAAGAATAGTTGCCCTTTGTGTGAATTTCCCACGGGAAAAAGTGTTTTCAGCGTTCCACGGTGGACAGTTCTGGTGATTTTTTTTTCTAGTTTTCTACTGATGAAAGCAGTGTTGCTCTCGTTGCTCTGGCTCAAAGGAGGAATCTGTGCTGCTGGTATAATGTTTCGATTTAGGTGATTGTAGCTGCCGGTTGTTGCGATGGAAATTCATTTAAGATCTTCAATTGTGAGAGAATAAGATTTAAAAATTCCAGTACTTGCAATGCAGCATGCATTTGTTTTGAAATTAAGTTGAATGTTTGAAGAAGTACTCACTTTTTTTAATACCATGAATTGATTTTAAACATACTGGCAGCACTGTTTCCCAGTGACAGTAGTTATGCAAGTGTGGTTGTAGAGACCTCACAAATACCTAAAACACAGAAGGTAGTAGCAGTAGCAACACCTTCATTCAGTAATCGGAGGAGGATGTATCAGCAGCAGTAGCAACATCAGTGCTTTGCGAAATATTGGATATGCTAATAAAATCGTGATTGTTTTCCATGTAAAGAGCTCGAAATCCGGACGACAGTTGTTATCAATATTATAAAACAGTGCGCTAATGAAATGTTCTCTTATTTACGAACCCAACAGCAAGGCTTATTAGTCGGTGAGTGTTTTGATCTCGAAGCAGTTATGTGATGTTTGTTAAGTTTGGCTCAGCTGCAATGGAAGAATAATTCGGTGCTCGAATAATGGCCATTATAAAGTTTTGACATGGAATTTCGTGTTTAGAATAGAAATATTTCAAGTGTTCCGTAAGAAGTTCGACGTACAACACAGCAAATAGTGCACACTAGAAGTGATTAGTTAAATAGGAATAAAAACAAGTGCCAAGGGTACGAGAAGAAACCCGCGGAGAGAAAGCAAATATCGTAGCATTAAAAATTCCTAGTGCGTGCTCCACCCCGAATGTAGCAGCAGAAGATTTATTGTTTGAGTGGAGAAAAAGCAACAAACGAAGATCTCTCAACCCCTCATCTCGGAAGATAACAGAAATTGACAAGCAAAAATGGGCAACTGTTTCAGCAGTAGTGCCAAACCGGACACCAAGGACCACCACCAGATCGGGGCTGGTGTCATCGACAGTGATCCGGTGCCCAACAATCAGGTGGCTACGCCACCCCAGGAGCAGGCTATCCGGCAGCCACCGCCGGCCATTCCCGATCCGGGCGGTGATTCCATTTCGACGGCAAAGATTTTTGTCGCCCTGTACGACTACGATGCCCGTACCGATGAGGATCTCAGCTTCCGCAAGGGGGAACATTTGGAAATAATGAACGATACTCAGGTTTGTTTGTTTTACATTATATGTTTTGTTAATATATGGCCGAGACAGTTAGGTAACATCAAATGTAATTCACTTCGCAATCGCTCCGTGGTTTTTGAATATCAAAAAGCGTTTCATGCGAAATTTGAAGAGATCTCTACTTTTAAGCAACAGCAGCTTTATCTCTCTTGTATCAACAAAAGCTTTTTGAATCGTTCCATCGGTCGAGTCTTGAAGAAGTGCCCTTTCCGCCTGTGATCTCCATTACATTATCGATCAACAGGTTTCCGTCGTCCCTATCGATGCACATGACTGACTGACTGGTTTAGCCCTGGCGCTGGTTGGGTTGGGATGCCTTTTAGTAATAATAGCATTAACCGCTTTGTACAAAAACCTTCGCGCGTCATTTCGAGCAAAACTGCTTTCTGCTCCGGCAAGCAGCATCTCGTGCTGGGTACTCTCATCTTTTCGGTTTTCCACGTTATGCAGTGCTGAAAACCAATTTACTGGTACTTTTTGGGTGTATTTTCAACTTTCGCTGAAACATAATTTTATGCTTAATAAATAACAATTTCATTTTGTGATCTGAAACTTAAAAAGTTGAAAGGCGGATCTGGGGGTTATTTTTTTGTAGTGTTTTTTAGGGAATTTATCTTTCGATTTTTCGATTAGACAAAACAAAAAATAAACGAGGAACTATTTCAGCTGTGACGCTGAGGTCAATTTTCAAAACGTTGCCGTCAAGAATGGCTATCAGAATTGAATCAGTAGTGAATAGTAGAGATACCAGCTGTAAACTATGTATAGCAAGGTAAACGGAGGAAAAAAAAATAGGATTTTTTTTGAAAATAATGCTAAAAAATATTAGCAATTTATTAAAACAAAAATTTAAATAATTAAAGAAAATCAGGAATTTTAATTTTTAATACTTCGCCACCAGGATTTTTTCACGAAAATTTAAATTAGTCCGAAATAACAACAGATGACAAAAAAGTAAAATAATCCATAAATGAACAAAAATGATGAAGATGACAGATAATAACGTCAAAGTTGTCAAAAATTTCTAAACTATCAAAAACGTTCTAAATATCGAACATGAATTAATAAAAAATGTCAGAAAACCCGAAAAATTACACAACTGTCAATACTTACGAAAGATCGTAACAACCATGTTCAAAAATTTTTTTACGATCATAAAGGACCAAAACAATTATAAATAAATTTAAAATTGAAAAAAAAAGTTACAAGGAAATAATCGCTTTCCCCTCTGCATAAAGATTGTAGGATGCCTTTAGAGTTCTAAATGTTTTCATATTCAGCTAAACCGCTTTAGAATGCCATAGAAATGTTGAAAACTATGATCTCGAATAAAATGATTGAGTGTTTTTGAAAAGGCAGAATACGCTCGAAAACCAACTGCCAACATTTCGCCCTTTCTACTCTAACAGCCTCGTGAATAAACTCTACATGAGAGCTAACATACAGCTTAAGGTCACACAATGCAGCGAAGCTGTCGGACTGTGTACCGAACGTTTAAGGAGCAGGGAGAGCTATGTAATACAATGAGATCCGAATTAGTTTTAAATTTGCTGTCACAGAAAGACAGTCATTTTCAGAAGCCTGCAATTGCATGTAAGCCCTATGAAACAGAAAATGGTTATAAATTTTCAACCCAACCGCTGTTAAACACGAATGGTAAGAAAGCTAAGAAATCCAAAGAATAGGGGGATCTGGCAGCCTCAAGGTAACAGAATTCGCGAAAGGTCATGAGTTCAAATCTTAGTAGAATCAAACCGTTCGATGGCAAAAGGACTTTTACTCATGAATTCATTCTAAGGTTTTCTCCGATCTTTCTAGTTAACCCTTCCCTCACGTTAAATTCAAGAAAAAAAAAAGTCACACAGTTGAATGAACATCTCTTCAGGCAGTTATTATTGCTGATACTTGGCAGAGCAACTAACGTGACTCATTAAAGAAGAGCAGTAGAGTCTATATTTTGGTGTGCAGCAGAAGGAAGGGCAAAAGTACAAAAATCTGATGTCCCTTAAGCTGGAAGTACAAAGTCAGCAGAACAAAGATTTAATAGCGTGAAAATTTAGTGCTTATTCGATGCTCATTTAATGCCATACCGCCGAATTTAATGCTCCATCATTTCTTTGAAAAATGTATTTGTTTGCTAGCTTACGAAAATAGCTAGCAGACACTATACGAAAATAGCATTTTTAGTCACAAAACGGTTCTATAACGGTCAAAAACATTTAATGCTTATTCAATGCTCTTATAAAAACCTGATTTTCATGATAATTTTATAGATTTTGTATAAAATTTTCAAAAATATGACATTATATGAATAGCTTCAATTTTTTCGAACATTTTCTTCTGAAAACAATCAGAATCCTTTTGATACGATTAGATACCAATTAAATGCTCCCATATGCGAGCAGTTTCAATAACTTAGGTGCATTTTTCATTAAATATATTTTTTTTAAATATTGTTCTGCTAGCTTAAGAAAAAAGTTAGCAGAACATTGGCCAGAAACAGCATTTTCAAGCAATAAACTGTTTTAGAATGGTCAAAATAGTTTAATGCTCATTAAATGCTCTTGAAATTACCTGATATGATATGATAATGATAATTTTATTGATTTTGTATAAATTTTTCAAAAATATGATATTATATGAATAGCTTCAATTTTTTCGAACATTTTCCTCTGAAAACAATCAGAATCCTTTTGATACGGTTAGATAACAATTAAATGCTCTCATATGCGAGCAGTTTCAATAACTTAGGTGCATTTTTCATCAAATATATTTTTTTCAAAAATATTGTTCTGCAAGCTTAAGAAAAAAGTTAGCAGAACATTGGCCAGATACAGCATTTTCAAGCAATAAACTGTTGTAGAATGCTCAAAATAATTTAATGCTCATTAAATGCTCTTGAAAAAAACTGATTTTTATGATAATTTCATTGATGTTGCATAAATTTTTCAATAATATTATAATAATATGATAATACATGAATAGCTTCAATTTTTTCGAACATTTTCCTCTGAAAACAATCAGAATCCTTTTGATACGATTAGATACCAATTAAATGCTCCCATATGCGAGCAGTTTCAATAACTTAGGTGCATTTTTCATCAAATATATTTTTTTCAAAAATATTGTTCTGCTAGCTTAAGAAAAAAGTTAGCAGAACATTGGCCAGAAACAGCATTTTTAAGCAATAAACTGTTGTAGAATGGTCATAATAATTTAATGCTCATTTAATGCTCTTGAAAAAACATGATTTTCATGATAATTTTATTGATTTTGTATAAATTTTTCAAAAATATGATAGGGTGATTGATCGTGGTTCGCACTATGCAAAACCTGATCCTGGTTCGTGCTATTAACTAAATCATCGATAAACCATTGAACAGTCAAAGATTTTTAATTAAAAAATTTTTTAAAGCTGCTGCTATTTGTTAACAATACATACCTTTGATTTTTTCCTAAAGGAAACTACTTCAACTAACCCTGACAGCCGAGCTAATGAAAGATGTAAATTAGGCTGCCAATGTCTTCACCGAAGCAGTCTGTTTAAAGTTCTCTACAGTATTTTAGCTCGTGATGTAAAACTTCAAATCAAGTTTAAAAAGTCGATCCATCTATATTTTACCAGTACTGAAACTTTTATTATAGAAAAAAGTCTCCGATTGTGTTTTTTCTTTAATAATACAATATTAGTTTTTTGATCCTGATTCGCGCTGCAAATGTTCGTGGTTCGTCCTAATAGTTTCACCAAATCACCGCTAGGGGCAATGCGTATTATTTATTTTTAACCTGAGAGTTTCAGTCAACCGCTCTGGAAAAACATCGCGAAAAATCTAAACAAACAGACGGACTTTTCTATAAAACACAGGAATTGGATAAAAAAAAATAATTTAACTAACAAGGCAAGTTAACATTGATTTTCTGGCCATTAAAATAAATAAGTCCTTCTAATAATGAAACTGGCCAGAAAGTCGTCCTACGAAACTTCTCCAGAAAATTATTGGTGGGGATATTTGGCAGGGGGAACAAAACTAAATGTGAAAAAGGAAGAATAAAATCATATTAAACACCACCATGAATAAAATAATTAAAAGCATCCCACTTCTTAATAGCGGTATTGCTAATAATAGAAACGCGGGTAAAGCAGACACCCGGGCATATCTCACGATAGATCAAGGATTCGGCGCAGTGAGGAAGTCCGTATAGAAAAAAGTGTGAAACTCTCAAAGTAAATTTCCGTTTGAAAAAAATTTCTGAATTCATATTGTTCGAAATAATCTGAATACTAATTATGTTCAAGTTTCTTCCACACTGATAAGTAGATATATTGAGAATATAACTGTATTTGACACAAAAGTACGTTTATATTACGTGTATTCCGTCAATTTCCAATGCAGAACTTCTATTTTTTATAAGAACGAACCAAGATCATAAATGACGCGAACCACGATCAACATGGCACGAACCAGGATCAAAATTTCGCTTGCATTAAAACTCATACCAATGATATTTACTAGACATCAGGTGTTTTTAAAGGCAACTAATTTAATCGTCTATAGTTGCTCTTTCTATTCAATCAAAATTTTAGTTGAAAAGTATTGCAATTTTAGGAAAATTTTTCATTCATTCCTAGGGTGCCATAAAAAACAATGAGACAAACGCGAACCACGATCAATCTTCCTAATATATGAATAGCTTCAATTTTTTCGAACATTTTCCTCTGAAAACAATCAGAATCCTTTTGATACGATTAGATACCAATTAAATGCTCCCATATGCGAGCAGTTTCAATAACTTAGGTGCATTTTTCATCAAATATATTTTTTTCAAAAATATTGTTCTGCTAGCTTAAGAAAAAAGTTAGCAGAACATTGGCCAGAAACAGCATTTTTAAGCAATAAACTGTTGTAGAATGGTCATAATAATTTAATGCTCATTAAATGCTTTTGAAAAAACCTGATTTTTATGATAATTTTATTGATTTTGTATAAATTTTTCAACAATATTATAATAATATGATTATACATGAATAGCTTCAATTTTTTCGAACATTTTCCTCTGAAAACAATCAGAATCCTTTTGATACGATTAGATACCAATTAAATGCTCCCATTTACAAGCAGTTTCAATAACTTAAAAAATCAAATTAAAATAAAATTAAAATTAAATTTAAAAAATGTAATTTAATTTATTGAGATTTGTTTCAATTAGGACTTATCATTCGTAGGGAGTTAAACCTACTTATCAAAAAAAAAAAATAATATAAACTGACAACTAACTCAATTCAAAACTTATTGACTAAAAAGAGAGCTCATCGTAGCAATTGAGGATTGCAACGAACACCAGTAAGTCTATGTTATTCGAGTGTACCAAACCAAGACGCTTCAAAATCATTTTCAGAATTTTATTCCGAACCTGTTATCTGTGCAAAAGAGTAAAAAAATGGGCGGTACAGCGGTACAGCTTGGAGAATTTTGTTTTGATTGTGAAATTGAACTTTGTTTACCTTGCCGTGCCTTAACAATTGCTAGACGGACTGGGCATTAATAAAAATTTGACATATGGTTGCCGTTACAATTCGCACAGCGAAAAGTTTTACTCTCTTTCACAGGACATATAGCCTTTTTGTGAGAAGAGTCTCCACAAATGAGGCATTTTTGGTCCAAGTTACAGATTTTTGAACCATGGCCATAACGTTGGAAAATTCGCAATTGGGCTTTTCTCCTCCCCCAAACTTTCTATATAACTCCCACTTTACCTGAACATTATTGATGGCATGTGGTTTGTCAAAAAAATTCAAATTTTTAACCTCAGTGCGGTTAGTAAAGCAAAGCCTGGGTGCTACATTCCGATTCGGAAACTGACATTCTGTTTACTATACAAAGACTTCGCAGCCGAGTGTTTTAGTGGTGCGGGGCTAGCGCTACGATCCTACAGACACTAACAGTCTCTCCCAAACCGAGACTCAAACTTACGACGACTGGCTTGTTAGGCTTTCATCGTACGACGAGACCATCTGGGAGATAAATCCGGTTAAAATGAATTAAATAATTAACAAGGGAAATTCCAGCTCTCTGACTTTTATCGCCTCATGATTTTCGTTTCATTAGATATGCCAATTAATTCTGTTGGGGTAAGTTTGATGATCGGTGGTTGAGCGGTGATGATGATCTCATCAACGGTTTGATCGCTGGTGAGACCTTTTAAGACAACCTCGACCGGCTTGGCGTTCTTGATGTCATAGGTTAAAAATATTTATATCTTATCAGTTTAATACTGAACAAGACGATTATGGCCTTTAATTGACTCAGCTAATAAGCATTCGCCGCTAATAAGTATAAGCAGTTGATCAAACAAGTGATCAAATAGTACCCAACAAATCGAAAAAAGGGACCAACAGTTGTTAGAAAATAGCCAGAGAAGTTATGGCTATTGAAAAGGATACGGAATAAGGGATTGGGCGATCTACAGGGAAAGATCAATCTTCAGGATCGATTCAGCTGAGCGGTCCCAGATCGATCCATCTAAAACATCGGAGCTGCAGGATCGATCTCTGTTGAAACGATCTTTCAAAGCATTTTTTTTTTGGCACCCCTTGGGGGTAACACCGGCACCTAAGTTTGTTCATGAATTAACTCGAATTAACTGAACCAATTTTAATTCGGAAACCACCGAATGAGAGATCTTACATTTCTGTATGTTACTGTTGAATTTGGTTGTTGTCGGTTAACTGGTTCTGGGCAGATTACCGGAACAAGTTCCGGTGAACGTTATGTATAAACAATGAAAGGATTTTGATACTCGGCAAGCCTATCATGTGGCACTCTAAATCATATTATTAACTAGTTTTATTGAAACCAGGATCACATTGACCACACCGGAGCATATTTCAAATACCACCGGAAAAGCCGTCAGTTTTGTGACTTGATTCAGTACATTTGGCACCTCTAATAACCCTTGGAATCATTCATAAATCACAGAAGAGCTTGAGTGCATGGTTCTAAGTCGATTAATTAATTTATTTATCAGCGAGATATCGGTAATAGATGAGAAATATGTGTCAGTAACATCCAACTAGCCTCAGACCATGTCGGGCTTACCCCACTCACTGGGTGACGGTGTTACCCCGACAGCACACATTTTTTTAAAAAAGAGTATTTCTACAAATTTATCGCTTCAATTTACCTCAGATCGAATTCCTGTGATTGCTAACAATACAGACAATAAATTGCAGAGCAACAAAAAACTATTTTAGTCTTTTCAAATGAATAAAAGCTTAAGTTCCACTTACAAAAAATTACATCCGTTTACGCATCAGCTGCAGTAGCGTATGTTTTGTCTATTATTTTGACGTTTGACGTTTCACGGTGGCTTCGATGGGTCTTAAAATATCTAAAATATTAAATACCAACACTTCACATATTCCAAAACACAGTTAATTAGCGTTTTCTAGTAGAATCCTAGGGGTGACGGTCTTACCCTCAGTGCCGGGCTTACCCCCAGTACTCCTACGTGAGAATGAATAATCTATCATACATGAAGAACAGAAATCATTTAAATAGTTCATAATGATATGGCCTCACCTCCAGTCACTGACGGACGAGCAAAATGTTGTATTAGAGAATACGAGTGAAACATGTTTGGTGACAGCTGAGTCGAACAGTTTCGCAGACCAGCTTGTCCAAATCCAGCCATCTGCAATATCAAAATTGGTCAGGCGAGTAACTCGCCGCTCGCCTCGTTTTCTGTAATAAGCCCCAATTACAAAAAATCCCCAGAACATTGAACACCGATGACTCGAAATCATGTTTTTGGAGATTGGTTCGATCTGGTTGTACTCCGATCATTTCATTATTGCTAGTCCATCACCAGTTGCATTACGGGCAGGAATGAAATGAACTATATGGAGGCATGATGATGTCATAATCGCACGTAACCATTCAAAAGCCGCTAAGACAATATTAGAAATGGTACACGATACCTGACAATCACTCAAAATTGCATAAAAAAAAGTTCTGCACGTTGAAAAATAATTTTTTTAAAAGATCGAAAAAAAAAACCAAAAAAAACGATCTTTCTCACTTTTTCAAGTCAACAGAATTGATCTGAAAATCAAAAAACAGGATGGAAATCATATTTTTATCTTATTATCGAAAATTTAGAAAAAATCAATAAAATTATCATTTAATGAAAAATGCAGCTAAGTTATTGAAACTGCTCGCATATGGAAGCATTCAATTGGTATCTAATCGTATCAAAAGGTTTCTGATTGTTTTCAGAGGGAAATGTTTGGAAAAATTGAAGCTATTCATGTATTATCATATTATTATAATATTGTTGAAAAGTTTATGCAACATCAATGAAATTATCATAAATAGTTTTTTCAAGAGCATTTAATGAGCATTAAATTATTATGACCATTCTACAACAGTTTATTGCTTGAAAATGCTGTTTCTGGCCAATGTTCTGCTAACTTTTTTCTTAAGCTAGCAGAACAATATTTTTGAAAAAAATATATTTAATGAAAAATGCACCTAAGTTATTGAAACTGCACGCATATGGGAGCATTTAATTGGTATCTAATCGTATCAAAAGGATTCTGATTGTTTTCAGAGGAAAATGTTCGAAAAAATTGAAGCTATTCATGTATTATCATATTATTGTAATATTATTGAAAAATTTATGCAACATCAATGAGATTATCATAAAAATCAGGTTTTTTCAAGAGCATTTAATGAGCAATAAACTATTTTGACCATTCTACAACAGTTTATTGCTTGAAAATGCTGTTTCTGGCCAATGTTCTGCTAACTTTTTTCTTAAGCTAGCAGAACAATATTTAAAAAAAAATATATTTAATGAAAAATGCACCTAAGTTATTGAAACTGCTCGCATATGGGAGCATTTAATTGGTATCTAATCGTATCAAAAGGATTCTGATTGTTTTCAGAGGAAAATGTTCGAAAAAATTGAAGCTATTCATGTATTATCATATTATTATAATATTATTGAAAAATTTATGCAACATCAATAAAATTATCATGAAAATCAGGTTTTTTCAAGAGCATTTAATGAGCATTAAACTATTTTGACCATTCTACAACAGTTTATTGCTTGAAAATGCTGTTTCTGGCCAATGTTCTGCTAACTTTTTTCTTAAGCTAGCAGAACAATATTTAAAAAAAATATATTTAATGAAAAATGCACATAAGTTATTGAAACTGCTCGCGTATGGGAGCATTTAATTGGTATCTAATCGTATCAAAAGGACTCTGATTGTTTTCAGAGGGAAATGTTCGAAAAAATTTAAGCTATTCATATATTATCATATTTTTAAAAAATTTATACAAAATCAATAAAATTATCATGAAAATCATGTTTTTTCAAGAGCATTAAATGAGCATTAAATTATTTTGACCATTCTACAACAGTTTATTGCTTAAAAATGCTGTTTCTGGCCAATGTTCTGCTAACTTTTTTCTTAAGCTAGCAGAACAATATTTTTGAAAAAAAAATATTTAATGAAAAATGCACCTAAGTTATTGAAACTGCTCGCATATGGGAGCATTTAATTGGTATCTAATCGTATCAAAAGGATTCTGATTGTTTTCAGAGGAAAATGTTTGAAAAAATTGAAGCTATTTATGTATTATCATATTATAATATTATTGAAAAATTTATACAAAATCAATAGAATTAACATGAAAATCAGGTTTTTTCAAGAGCATTAAATGAGCATTAAATGTTTTTGACCGTTATAGAACCGTTTTGTGACCAAAAATGCTATTTTCGTATATTGTCTGCTAGCTATTTCCTTAAGCTAGCAAACAAATGCAATTTTCAAAGAAACGATGGAGCATTAAATTCGGCGATATGGCATTAAATGAGCATCGAATGAGCACTTAATTTTCATGCTATTACCTCTTTGTTCTGCTGACTTTGTACTTCCAGCTTAAGGGACATAAAAATCTGTCAAAGACCACGGTGACAAAGTAACATTCTTTTTCTTTATAGTCGTTAGAGATACAGGGATGAACTTGGTCTCTGGCAACAACAATTGTAACACTTCCTTTTTCCCTTCCCTAACCGACCATAAGAACGCACAGTGGTTCGAATTGTATGGCAAGGGCGGTCATAAATCATTTTTGTGCAATATTGCTTTTGAAAACTTCTGAAATCGACAGAATCAGGTGTGTTTTAACTATAACAACTTTTTTTGGGACTGTTATCATCCAACTTATTTCAATTTTTTGGTACTTTCATTATCATGCATACATAATAGGGTGCCAATAGAATATAGGGAAAAGTTTGACCATTAAATTTTAAAATGTGGCAGTTTTCAAAAGTTTTGCCTTCTCGAAAAAAGTCCCTATGCAAAATTTAATCTCAATCGGGTTGTGTTAAGTGAACCCTCGAAGCGATCAAAGTTTGACTTTTCTATCATTGAAAAAACCTCAAACAAATTTGATATTGTCTCAGAAACCTTCCGTATTTCAACACCAAATATAAAAATTCGAATATAGACAAATGTTTGAGAACAAATTAGTAAATTTGAGCTGAATGTACCACAACCGTTCTAAGAAACTATGCAGAAAACATAAAATTCAAGCGAAAAAGAAATCATCCTTAACCGCTCGTCATCGACTTGCCTGCAAATATATGCAAATGGAACCTTTACCAAATCTTTCCTGAGTCCTGAGCCTTTCGTTTGGTGGTAATTTGATGATAGTATCTCGCGCGGAACACATTTAAAAGTTTACATGAACTTTAGTATGAGTGGTGCTCTTTGACTTTATTACTACGTTCCCTCTCACGACTAATTTTGATAACAGTTTAGCACATACCTATCCAAACAATATCGCAAGAGCAATACATACCTATTTTCTGCAGGTTCATAATAAAAATAACCAGATGAAGCGACTGAATTTGTTCCTAAGCGGATATATACACAACATATAAAACACGTACTGTTTAGGCTGATTTTGCAAGTGTCAAACACCTTCCCTTATCTCGTGCTCAAAAGTTAACTGTTCATAAAATATGCAAACAAAAACAGTTTTTCTGCATTCCCAGGTACATAACCGATCCATTAAATCGGTAATACGACTGGGTGCATAAAAATTTAGTTGCGATAATAATTTAGAAGATTGCACGCGTTGAGAAATAATGTCATTAATAAAGTAAAGCATTGAAAGTTCGCGGCGTTCTTTAAGTGCTTGTATAACTATAAGCATGCAGCGTGCTTCATATGATGGTAAGGGAAATGCTGTCCAATTTAGTTTACGAAGCGCGTACAGAAGAAATTTTTTTTGGACAGATTCAATGCGTTCTTCATGTGTTACAATATAGGGATTCCATACAATGTTACAGTATTCCAGAATTGGTCGGACGTAGGTAATATATAATAGTTTGATTGTATATGGGTCTTGAAAATTGTGGCCGAAGCGTTTTATAAAGCCCAGCATACTATTTACTTTGTTGATTATTGTGTTATAATGTTCTATGAATGTAAGTTTGGATCTAAGACTACGCCTAGGTCCCTTACGATTTTGCATTTTTCTACTGATTTGTTTCCTAAGAAAATGTCTGTTGGTGGTGTTACTATTTTTCTGCTGAAGGCTATTGAATTACATTTTTTAATGTTGAGTTGCAATAGACTTTTGTTGCACTAAGTGTAGAATACATTAATTTTATTCTGGAATATTTCGAAGTCTTCTGCATTGAATATTTCTATAAAGAGCTTCATGTCGTCAGCATATACAAGAAGATTCAAGAAGAAAAGAAATGTCATTCACGTATAATATGAAAAGAAAAGGGGCCCAGGTGAGAACCTTGAGGAACCCCGGAAGTTACTTCTATTGGGTTTGAAAAGGAATTTTGAAAGCGGACTATTTGTGTTCGTTTTGTTAAGTATGACTGCAGCCATTCCGAAAATTTTGTTTCAATTCCGTATTTTTCGAGCTTTAAGAGCAATAAAGGTATGTCGGTTCTGTCAAATTCCTTGTTAAAGTCCGTATAAATAGCGTTTACGTAGTTGCCGTTGTACGTAGTTGAGTTGTAATTTGGTTTTTTACTTGCTGTAAGATTTTTTCATTAATTACTCCACCGAGCGGCTCTGGTCCTATCAATTGGACACTCTAGCCTTGTCTAGCAAGTGTACCAGCTTTTCCGTTTCTATCGATACCACAGCACAGTTGGGAATCGCTGGGCATCAGCCAAAAAAAAACATTCAAGTGTCTAAATCCAAAATTTGGGCGTAATATCATGAAATCTGAATTTTTTATGACTTTTCAAAGCTTGGCGAACTGACGTTTTTTGTCTTTTTTTTTTGAAAAAAAGTACATTACTTTGAAACGCTCTGTAGCTTCAATGATAGCTTGGATTTTTTTGACGTCAAAGGAAAAGTTGTTGTAAATATTGTGCAAAACAAACCCTTTTCATTAGATATTGTAAAATTTGGTCATAGTAGACCTGACACTAGAAAAAATTAAAAAAAAACGTGATTTATTGTAGAAAAGTAGCTTAAAGTTTAGTTGCCGCAGTTTGCCACGGTTGTGACTACATTCTTAATTTAGGTAAAAACGTAAGCTTTCAAATGCATACTGTCCGCTGTAGCTCGAAACTATGCAAATTGTCACTTTAGTGAAAAAAACGATAGCAGATTTTTTTAGTTTTTATTTTTGAAGCTGAAATTTCATCCAGGATTTATTTTAATCATAATCATGATACCCCATTAATGAAGATTTATGATATCGTACTCAATCCGTAAGGATAAAATATAAATTTGGGCAAAATCACAAAATTTATTAATGAAAAGTTATAAAATAAGTGTTAAACATGAAAACAGTAGACAAATCTTTATGAAATATTAATTATGTCAAACTTTTTCACTATCTGCAAATTTAAAACAATATTGAAAACATTCAGCCCTTTTCAATTTATGAACATGAAATTCGCTAAACTAATTGAAGTGTCAAATACTAGCAGCAAATTCATACCATAAAACTCCGGCTAACAATAGTTTGCAGATTGCTTTTGCTTCGCACTCGTTTGCATACAAAAGTAAAGCACACATTTTGCTTTATGAGAAAAAAACAAAGAACAGTCGTCGCTCTCCGCATCTTTTCGTATTCATTTAGAACGTTGTGTCATTCCAGTGTTTTGGTTTTCAAATTCATAAATTCGTTCAATTTTATTTATGGAGCCTTCAACTTTAGCGGCATCACCTAATTCAATGTCTAATAAGTTGTCAATTCATGGTGTTATACAAGTATTTAAATGTCCTCTTTCAACCATCGAAACCGGATTAGGAAGATAACATATATATGAAACAATGAAACATCGAAAATTACTAGAAGAAATAAAAATTGCAGCGAAAGACATTTTTCCTACTGATAAGTATAATGAACTTCAAATTTTCTGGAAACAATTTGTAATTAGTTTGTATTTCTTATGTTGTTTTAGTTTATTAAAGAAAGTATATATATATATATATATATATATATATATATATATTATTATTAAAAATTAAATTTCGTGCTTTATGGACGGTCCCAAACAAAAAAAATGGATGCCAAATTCGTGTTTAGCGCCCCAAAATTATATCGAAAATAAAAGCTAAAAAAATCTGCTATCGCAAGTTATTGTCGCATTTATCGACACTTATTTTGCTTGGCCAGCCTTTGTATGGAGTCGCCCCACTGTGCACAGTGTCCTGGAGGCCAGTACAGTTTAACCTGGTTTTTGTTGGCCAACTGCTTCAGTAGTTCAATGTATTTCCACACTAGTTTAGGCTGGCATGTGAATGAATTTAATGCTTTTGAAGACCTTCTGAAAAGATACATATTTTTGTATTCTACCGCCTTTTTTGTTCTGAATGCTGAAAAATATCAGGGAAATCAATGTTATATTTCCGCTTATATCAGAGAAAATCAGGGAATTCGTTTTTGAAATCTTTTTCGTCACCCTGTAAATCGTTTGCGCCGAATATCGCATTGCAGTACAAATTATATATTGCATTCAATATAAAGCCATTGTGAGGCACAAGCTCCTCTAGCCATAATAAACTTAAAACCCAACAACAACAACAACAATATAAAGCCACGTGGTAATCCCAACAAACAATTTTGTTGAATAACAGCCTATTCAGCAATAGTTCGCCCAAAATTCACTCAACAATAGTTTAATAAGCTGTGAATCAACAAAATTGTTTGCTGGGATGTCTTTCTGAGTTAATCGTTTTCATCGCAGTAGCTAGGATTTGTTTATTTCAACCATTCGGATGACGTCACTGAAAAATTACAGTTCCGGAGTAGCTAGCCTTGCTTCTGTGAACCGTGGGTATGATAGAGCATTTGCTTCTGTCAGATAAGTCGTGTTATTTTTTCCGTAAATTGTACAACCGCTCTCTAAAGCGGGCCTCGTTACGCAAGGTAACAATTACATTCATAGTCCTGGTTTGAGCCTAGGCTAATTGTTTTTAGTACCTTCTAACTGAGTTTCCAACTTTTTATTTACATATTTAGCTTGCCAAAACAAACTATTGTTAAAATATTCAATATACGACCATTAGGATCGTTGCTATAAAAATTATTATCAGTGTGATTTTTGCATAAAATTTATATAATGTAAACCAACTTTTCGATTTAATTAGAAAACCCACTTAAAGTCGGTTGAATTTAGCAAATCATGCGTTTGACTGTTGTAAGGCTGCCTTAACAATCTACGAGCTTGCTTTTGAATCACTAACAAAATTATAGATCCAGTAAATTCGAAATTAATTTCTAACAGTCCAAACACTCTATGCACATCACGTACCCACGGTACGATCCGGTTGAAAAACCACCAGCCCAAAATATCCGGTTGCGGGAAGTTCAATCAGACGCAATCGATGATCCATCCGAAAATAAATCGATTGACGAATCTGGGAAGAGCAATCGGTCAGCACGCACTTGCGGATTTACGAGTATCCGTAGTGTGGATTCAATTGAACCGAAGCTTCGCTTCACGGAATTAGTAGACCGTTTCAAAAGAAAACATGAATCAAAAGTCGGGAGAAGAACTAGGGAAAAGATAAACCGACGCGACCGGGTAAATCTTATACACCCATATCGATTCGTGTTAGTCGATTACGATAATATTGTCCATTCGGGTTATTCGCGTTGAAAGAGATTTTGAAGGCTGTTCGCACCTACGTGAACACTCATATGTAATTGTCAAAATGTGCGTGATGACAAAAGCAAAAGTATTTCCTTCCTTCTTTTTCGCATGCAAAAACCAAACAAATATCAGCAACACCGTCAACGCGAATTGCTGCTACATATTCGTTCGCGTGAGTGTGTATGGGAGTGAGTTTCTCGATTTCACGCTGGTTGTTTGCGTGGATTATTCTACGCTCGTTTGATATGTGTAGCATAGTAAGGCATTTCCAACATGTCTCTACCGTTGGATGGTGGAATTTTGAGTTGGATTTACTCTGGTGTGAGCAAATAAAAATGCGAATGTCAAACATAATTATTCTGAGAGTCCAATTGTTTAGATCGTTACAACACCTTAGCAGAAAGATAAAGCTGGGAAAGGCTTAATCGTTTAAATGCACGTCCGGCAACGGTTCCGCCGTGGCTGTCGAGTTGGTGGTCTTCGTTCGGCTAAACGAATGAAGATAACCTTTGCTTCATCTGGCGAGCGACCAACGAATACCGGCTTGATCCCCCGTGGTGGAGGAAGAAGAGGTAAGGCTTTCGCTTTTCAACCTGCCTGATTTGGCCGAAAGTGGGCAGAGATTGGTGAAAAAAAAAACACGAATCAAATCATCAAGCAGTGTAATATAGCTTTCCTCTCTTGGCTGTAAAATAAAAATTTCAAAACATTTTTATCCTTGTGACAACTGTTTTTTAAAAGTATTGAAAACATTCAATCTTCTGGAAAAACCTGGAAAAATTTTAATTTTGAACTTGACTGACAACCCTGAATTAGTCAAAACTGTTATAGAATCTAAATTGTTAAAGAACTTTTTATTTCTACGAATTTTGATTCTAGTAGAAATAAATGTTCATTTGACATTAAGATGGTTTGAAATGGAAATGTGTTTCCTATGGGTCTATTTTTTAGTCTTCAATTTTGACATGTATTTCTATACCTCTCTAGGAGAAAGTTAATAAAGATGAAAAAGGTACCCATTTTGCTTTTTGAAGGTAGAATCTGCGCTGTTATGCAGCCCAGCTTGCCGGGCGGTGGTTTCGATCAAACGATTGCAGCGAGGGTGCATGCGTGGGAAAGTGAGTTACGAAATGTTTTCACCCAATTTTAATGAACTGAAAAGTGTAATACACATTTGTTGCGTTTGTTAAATATCGCTTCTTTTTTTCGTTTGACTCATCGCCTTCGACCGTAAAACATTCTATGGCATAATTAATAATTGATCGAATTTAAAATACAATTAACAATCAGGAAATATTAACATTTACCTGTATGGGCAGTTGCCGGTCACTTCTAAATAAACGTCGAATTTAGTAGACACGCTAACCCTGTGTATATCGATACCGGTTTAGAGACTCAGTTTAGTAGCACCTTTTACCACCGTGGACGGTTCATTGTTGTTGTTGTGCTACACATATTGCGTCCTCAATTCATCGCTCGAACAATTGCGTATTTCCGTCCGTTCGAGCGTCGAGTGCACGAAGGTATCAGCAGCAAACACGTAGCCATCCACATCCTGATGAATTACTGTTTCGTTTGCTCGTGTTAAGCCCGGCCAGGTGTGCCTGCTGCCTCTCACCGCTACCTAGCAGGGCCCGGGTAGTTTTTCCAAACACACAAAAAACTATACTCAAGTACCAATCCAATCTAATAGCTGACTTCAACGAGTAAAAAGTTTTGCGCTAGCTGCTACTATGTAAAGTGTGATCGGCTTGTGCAGCAGAAACAGCATCTTGAGATGCCAGGTGCTGTCCGAACCAGCTGAAAATAAATGCTTAATTATTTTAACCGGCTATTTTACTGTCGGTACCTACGTGGAGCCAACAGGCGGCGGATGGGGAAAATTTTTAACATAGCTCCTAGCGTGATCTGTTTTATTTTAAACACGTTTTAACTTTTGCTGGCGATGCAATCCAGCCTTTCTCAGCGAATATTCAACTTTTTTTTTATTCAATGCAGCATGGTGCATTTAGTTTAGGCTTCAAATTTCAAGTGTTCATGACATGTTAATTGATAACCTCATTCGGGATTTATCCCATTGCCGGTTGTGGAAACTCTTGAAAAAGGCGATAGCACCATGCGAATTTCGCAATGTTAAAACACTACACAGTGCTGAACGCTCGTACAGATCTTGTTTCCATGGAGGGATTCGAGTGTTAACCTATTTGCATACCTCGATTCACAAAACAGTGTAACATGCACATGGCAAACTACTATCTATAAATAATTCAATTGGAATAATGCCTCAATTGACACATTCTCAGCGAAGGTACACCAGCAAACCAATTTGTGAAATTCAGATCTTCATCAGATTTTTTATTTAAACATTCCAAAAACGTAACAGTTAAATTTCTAGTGTTCATGAAACAATAAAAAACTTTTGGCCAAGTTTGAGTTAAACCAAGAGTTAAGTGGGTAGTAGAATCCCTAAAGCCCTTTAAATCGTCAGGGCCACATGGGATTTATCCAGTGCTTTTACAAAAAAGCAAGGATATTATAGTCCCCTGTCTGGTGGAGATGTTAAGGGCTAGCAGGACACTAAGCTACATTCCGAGTAAATGGCGAGAAGTCCGCGTCATATTCATTCCTAAGGCTGGAAAACGTGACAGGACAAGTCCAGAAGCATATATACCAATCAGTCCAACTTCTGCCATTTTGTAAATGAGAGGAAAAATCATTGATCTACATATCAAATTATCAAATTTAAAAAGTAGACCATTAAACAAATTGTTTGCCTATCAAACTGGTAAATCAACTGAAACAGCACTCCACACGCTGGTTTCAAAACTAAAGAAGTCGCTTGAGGCTAAAGAAATCTCACTGACAGCTTTACTTGATATTGAGGGAGCATTTGACAATGCTTCTCACGAATCTATAAAAAATGCTATGAAAAAACGCGGTTTTGACATGTGCATTTTCAATTTGACTGTTGCTATGTTAGCAAACCGGTTAATAACAGCCAATTAAGAAAGATCAACTTTAACGACAAAACCAACAAGGAGTTGCCCACAAGGAGGGTTTTATCCCCCCAATTGTGGTCTCTTGTAGTCGATGATCTTCTTAACAACTTAACGAACCTAGGATACGAAGTCATCGGATTCGTTGATGACATTACTATTTTAGTTATGGGTAAATGCGGATATACTATTTCCAATAGAATGCAATACGCCCTAAACTACACACTTAAATGGTGTAACCTGGAAGGACTAAACGTCAATCCTTCTAAAACAGTCAAAATCCCATTTACAAGAAATAGAAAGTATAATATTGCAACTCTTAAGTTGGGAGATACACAGTTGGTGCTATCCAAGCGAACAAAGTACCTAGGTGTTATGCTTGACCATGAGCTCAACTGGAACGACCATCTTGAGTATGCAATTTCAAAAGCAAACAACGCTCATTGGCCTTGCAGCAATACATTTGGCAAAAAATGGGGACTCAAGCCGAGGATGATTAACTGGATATATTCGGCAATAGTGAGACCCAGAGTAACTTATGCTTCGTTAGTGTGGTGGCCTAAAACCACACAATTATCAGCTCAGAAGAAGATTAAAAACTACAACGTCTGGCATGCTTATAAACAAAAGGAGCAATGGCCAGTGCACCACCCAAAGCCTTAGAAGCTCTTTTATATTTTCTACCCTTACATCAATATGTACAACTTGAAGCCGAAAAAGGTGCTCTCAGGCTAAAACGTGTTGAAACTTTTCAGGAAAGGGATCTTAAGGGACATCTACGAATCCTCAAAGATTTCCAACTGAACACGGTAATAAGGCGTCGTACACAAATAACGTAACGCATGAAGGGGGGGGGGGGGGGAGGCGAGTTGAGTTTGCGTTACTTATTGTTACATAGTGGGGTGGGGGGCAGGGCTGTCATTCGTACACTAATTGCGCTCAGTGTGTTAATTTTACGTCAAGGCACATCGAGAACGGTACCTACACATTTTGACAACCAATAGGCACAAAGAGAGAGAGCGAAAACGAAATGACTATGAAAGATATCACCAAGTGAGAAATATTTCAAGAGAGGGAGGACGGAGCAACACTTTGTGCTGCTTTTTGTGACACATTGTGTGAGAGCAAAGTGCTTCAGTTTGAGCAGTTTGCGTTGTGTTTGCGGGTAGAAAAAAAAAGCAGAGAAAAGGAACCAAGAAAGAACATTTTTGAGAATTCATTTAAACACAATTCTCAATGGCGTGGACGTATTTTTTAAGACATATTACGCACGTTCAGACATGTTTCTGTCCCGGTATTTATGTATAATCGCTACATGCATTAACTATTGATACTGTTCATTAGGTTGGTAATGACTTGTATGGAAAAAAAAATGTCCTTCGTCGCATTTAGAAGTTCATTCAGTCGAAAAGTGAAACTTTAACCGATCGATTTTTTCATTTTTTGTTTTTGGATAACACCAGATCTCGATGTTTCATACATTTCTAAGACATTCGGCATCAGAAGTTTTTGATATTCAGAAATTTCTGAACTACCTGTGCATTTTTTTCATTGGTCACAAAATAATGCTTTCGTGTTTTCGAAGTCAGATTAAGCTGAAGTTTAGTATGGGAACTTTTTTCGAAGACGAAACTATTGAGCCCTACTTCTAAGAGAAATTCGAAAAGTCGATTTTTATCGCCACCCTACTGTTCATGTTCATGTATCTCCGGGAAGAAACCATTTTCAGTTTTGAAACAAAACCCATTGAGCAGCACTGATAATTAGCTCCTAAATTATTTCAGTAGGAGTCAAATGAAGTGCAAAAACCAAAAAAAAATATTATAATCGTTCGTTTGTCGAATCCGATAATCATTGCCCTAAGCAACACACAAAGTAAGACACAATGTGTGGTTGTCGCACATTTCGGCAAATGAACAAAGTGTACTCAGTCGCATTTTTTCGGTGCGAAAGAAATACAAAAGAGCGAATGGGGAGAAGAGAACACAAACGGTTTGATGGCAAATGTGTTGTGTAAAAAATTTGTGTGGTTCTGTCTGCACTGAGGTGAATTCCAGCCCTGGTGGGGGGTAGTAGGGACAGTTACGTAACTACGATGTTGGCTCGAAATTGAAAATTTTGAGGGGGGTCAGGTTGTTCAGCGTTACGTAATTTGAGGGGGGGTCATATCGAACGTTACTTATCGTTACATAGGGGAGGGGGAGATTCTGAAATCTAGATTTTTAGTGTTACGTAATTTGTGTACGACGCCTAACCATGAATGAGGACTGGATGGACGCTAGAACTAACTTCAATGTTCCTTTCAAAGTGATTGAATCCAATCGCAGCGAATGGGAAGAAGGAGGTCTCAGAGTTCGTCCTGGATCAGTCATATTTTATACAGATGGCTCTAAAATGGGCGAGTCTACAGGCGCTGGGGTCACTGGACCAGAAATCAATATATCAGTTCCAATGGGGCAGTGGCCCACAGTTATTCAAGCTGAAATAAATGCTATTCTAACATGCACGAGTATTTGCTTGGCTAGGAAATATAGGTATGCAATATCTGCATTTGCTCAGATAGTCAAGCAGCTCTCAATGCATTAAAAGCATACACATGTCAGCCGAAGTTGGTATGGGATTGTATTCAATCTCTACCGACAACTAACTGTAACTAATGAAGGTAAGGAACTTCATCGTTGGATAGTTCGTGA
This sequence comes from Wyeomyia smithii, assembly GCF_029784165.1. Lineage (NCBI taxonomy): Eukaryota > Metazoa > Arthropoda > Insecta > Diptera > Culicidae > Wyeomyia > Wyeomyia smithii. Next base: position 22,440,730 of record NC_073695.1, read on the forward strand.
TTATTTCTACAATCTACTGATTTATTCATGCAATATTTCAAGTAGTTTGCTTCGAAAGATAGAATTGCTAATTACTAACAATTGTTACGAGAAATGTCTGCAGTGTGTTGAAACATCGAAATCGAATAGCGAAAATAATCACATATCCTTGACAGTTGAAATATTTATTCAAAGGGGGAATGCCACCTTCAAAGACTAAAGTTTACCGTAAAGCTACATAGAACTGTTTTTATATATCGAACGCATTGTTGCATTCGAGAGTGATCTCAAAACATTAGTTTGAAACAAATTTTTCGTTGTCAATATTTTTTTGAATTATGGTTCTTATTATTATGATAGACTATTTTATATCAATATGTCAATAACTTTCATCTAACACTAATAGAATAGCTCTCCAAAAATATGATGATGGCCCTCAAAAGATCCAAAATAGCACATGGGGTTGGTTTTTTATTTCTGTGCATTATCCCGATTACGAAAATACCCATATTTTTCTTGAACCGGAAATCGTCATTCTGAATTTCAAAATGGCATGTGGAGTCAATTCCTGGTCTCTGGGCATCATTCTGGTTCCAGAATTTATCATATTGGTTGTTGGTATTCGGCTATTTTGTGATGTTTCCCAAACAGCGGATGTCGCTGTCTTAAAATTCAAAATGGAGCGTGGAGTCAATTGGCCTCTAGGCATCATTCTGGTTCCGAAAATACATGCACTGGATGGTATTCGGCCATTTTAGGCTATTTTCCGGAGAAATTGGTTGAAATATGTGTTACATTTGTGTGGGACTACCTCTCCCCTACTGAGTCGAAAGGGGTGTCAATCATCATAGAAACGTTTATTTTTGTAATTTATAATCCTTACTTTTGGTTCCATTTTCTTGATAAATTTTTTAGTCATACAAAAATATGTGTTTCACTTGTATGGAAGTTCTCCATTCCAGAGGAGGAAGGGGTGATGGACCACCCTAAAAACATTTCTTGCCCCCAAAAATCTCCATATATCAAATATGATTCCAATTGCTTGATTAGTTCTCGAGTTATGTATAAATTTGTATGCCCCCCCCCCCCTCTTCTTGCAGAGAAGGGAGGGATGTCATATAATCATAGAAGCATTTTTTGCCCTCTAAAACCTCCACATGCCAAACTTAGTTTCATTTGTTTGATAAGTTCTTTAGTTATGCAGAAATTTGTGTTTCATTTGTGTGGAAGCCCTCGGTTCACTCATTTTTCAGTGTATATGGATCAGAAAGAACGGAACTCCACTTTTATATGTATAGATTTTTATGAATTCGTATGGAATTTAATCTGTGAAGCGATAGAGCGTCCAAATAATTAAAATTAAGGCTTTAAGGAAAACACCAAATTGAATTTGTTTCGTAGTTAATCAAAGACCCATTAACTAGATGCAGAAGGATACGAATTCATGAAAGTTATAACAAAAAAATTGTCATGTCAAACTTTTTTAATAAATATTGAACACTTCACGAGTTTCACTCGAGAACCAATTTTCCAATTTTTATCGTACTTGAGTTAGTTTTCATGTTGCCTTTGACATTTGAAACTTAGGTAATTAATTTTAATGAAATCTCCACAGTTGGTGTATCTTAAGATGCTGTTTATGAATTTTGTTTTTAAGGATAGTTTTTTTTTCAACAGTAACTATTCAAAACTAAAATAAAAATAAAAATAAAATAAAATTATGTTCTGAGATACTGAAAAATTTGAAAAAAAAATCGTGGCGAACCCGAGGGAATGCCTTTTCCTATCCCTCGGTGTACATTTGACAGAGTATAACATCGAAGATACGAAAACGTCAAACCTGATACGAAAACTTCAAAACTGATACAAAAACGTCAATGTCGATCGGATTATTTTCATTATTTTGATGTTTCGGTTGGAGCTTAGCCCTTGCGCTTCTTAAGTAGACACAGTGGATCTGGTTATTATCCGAAAAAGTGATGTAATCTAAGTAAAAAACTCTTGCAAACACAAGCAAGAAAACAGAAAAGAGCAAAAACATCAAATTTGACGTTTCTATGTTGAACTCGATGTTATAACTCATAGCACATTCCCTCGGGCGAACCAGCCTGTGGCTGAAAGCCGCCTCAATAAAGTAAAAAAAAAAGAAAAAAAAAATATCGCAAATATTATTGTGAAAATTTTCAAACTATCCTTAAAGTTTAGAGTTGTTGTTACTTTTTGTTCAGAAGATATGGGATATGGATAAAACTCTAGAAGTTTCTAATATTTATTTGAAAAATTTAGACATCGCGATTTTTAGTGATTCGTTTTACGGATTCTGACCATATCCTGTATGGACCATATCCTGTATGGAGAGTATAGACTGTTCCGAAAATTATAAATAAATCTTCTTTCTTGAATAAAACAAAAAATACAGGATTTTTCGGGTCATTTTATTCTGAAATATAGATAATAAGTGTTTTCTTTCCAGTTTAAATTCAAGTTGGGATAATTTTTCGTAGGATACGTGCGTTCTCTAACTTTTCTCTTAACACTACTCATAAGCTTTTGCACAGTATGTTCTCCGACCATTTTTATCACTTTAAGCCAATCTTTTTTAAATTTTTCAACATTGTTCGCTGGTTTGACATATTTTCTCAGCTTTGCCTTGGTCAAAGTCCAAAAAGTTTCAATTGGGCGAATTTCAGGGCAGTTTGGAGGATTCATCTCCTTTGGGGCACATGTGACATTATTTGTTTTATACCTCACCCTAGTGCATCCTTAGAGTAATGGCAGGAAGCAAGATCGGGCCAAAAGATTGGAGGATTGTTATGCTGCACAACCATGGGTAACAACCTTTTCTGCAAACACTCTTTCACGTAAATTTTACCATTCATTGTGTCATTCGTAATGAATGGACGAGATATTTTCCCACATTCACAAATGGCCTGCCAAACCATTACCTTCTTGCCGAATTTTTCGGTGTAAATGGCTTTCACTGGTTTAGGGACATCCTTTCCCTTCGGTGATGTATAAAATTGCGGTCCTGGCAGAGTCTTATAGTCCAGTTTTATGTAGGTTTCGTCATCCATGATAACACAGCCCATTTTTTGGTCAGAAGTTTGTCATAAAGCTTCCGAGCTCTCGGTTTCACAGATTCAGCTTGTTTTGGATTTCGTTTTGGCTGCTTCTGCTTCCGACGGGTCTGCAGATCCATTCTTCCGTTGGCACGCATAACGTTACTCGCCGAGGTTCCAAGCTTTCTCGTCACATCTCGTACTGATACTGAAGGATGCCGCTTGTAGTATTCCTCAACCTTTTTGTCCATTGTGGGACCATCAGGCCCGGGTTTTCTACCACGTCTTGGGGCATCAGTAAATGTGCACTCTTCACAATACTTCCGCAATGCGGTTTGAACTGCTCCGACACTTATACCTTCTTCTCTGACTAATTTTCTTATAGAAAGACCACTCGCGGTGCCCCATTTGTGCACAATTCGCTTTCTTTGCTCGGGAGAAAGGCCACGCATTTTCAAAATTTCGCACTAAATGTTAGAAAAAATGACAGCATCTGTTTCTTTTGGATGTAAACAACAGGACGCAGCCAACGTTTGGTTGAATACTGCACGTTATTTGAAATGACGGTTGATCGTGAGTGTATTTATAATTATCGGAACGGTCTATATGTAACCAGTTTTGTAATTGTTTCCTATGGAAATATAAAAGAACTTCGCGATAAATTATGGATATCGACTGCTTCAAATTTTCTTGACGTCACAACGGAGTAGGGCAGAGTGGTGGAAACCTGGAAAATCGGGGAATGTCAGGGAATTCGATCAGGGAAATCAGAAAATATCAGGGAAAACTAAAAAAATGAGGGAACATTTTTTAACCGATGCGCGATTCTTTTTAAAACGGTTTTTTGAGCATAAAAGGCTGATTCGGGACCACAACTGTTCGATTTCATCAGGGGCGACTCGTGGCTTTTGAATATGCCTGTTCAACTACAAATTCTGAAAATCGCAATTTGAGGAAGTAATCACAATCATGTCCGCGTAATCACGCAAGTCATTCTAGTCGTCACTATTTGAAAGTAAAACTGAAACCAATAAAATGTTGATATAAATTTGCGTCTGAAATATATTTTTTGCTTGGCGTCCCGTGTGCAATGCACAGGTTGCACCTATGGACGAGTCGCCCCTGGATTTCTTATTCTTGTGAATACTTTTTCCACTAAGATTTCAGAGTTGCGTTAGTCAATGTTGCATTTTTCTATACTGAATGCTGAAAAATATCAGGAAAATCAATATTATATTTCAAGGAATACACTAAAGTCGCTTTTTACGCGGGGGATACGTGCCGCGTAAAAAAACCGCGTAAATTCCGGAATCCGCGTAAAAAAAACCATCGTTAATTTTGCATTCCGAGTGAAGGGGAACCGAAATCCGGGCAAAAAAAAAATACCGCGTAAATTCCGGAATCCGCGTTAAAAAACCGCGTAACTCATTAGGGATAAATTATTATTAATTTTATATTATACGTTTCTCGGCTGGTAAACAAGAACCTTTTCCTCTTATTGAGACATGTTTGGGGCATGTTGTAGAGGTAGAACAAGAACTATGCCCCCTGCTCGAATAACAATTTGCGTGCTCTTTCGATGTTTTTTTATGATCTAAACTCTGGGTCGATTTATCGACGGGAAACCATTTTCGAAAAACGCATAATCGTCGTAGCGATAAAATCGGCCCCATTCTACCCTCCAACCTGCGCAGATCACAGCGGAGCAATAAACTAGGTTGAAATGAGTCACCCCCAATGACGTCAACAACCCCACAATCGATGATATCCCGAGCGCATATTTTCGGTCGAGCAGCATTCAACGCAACGAAAATAGTTGTTCGATATCAGCATTGAGTACGCAGTACATTCGTGCAACAAGCAACGCAACAATTATCAAAACATAAAAAATCAACCCTCAAAAATTACTTTAAGATACTGCGGACTGTAACCTTTCCTTTATTCTTGGCTAATGGCTCGACCGGTTTGCCAAAGCATGATTTCTGCCCGTGGACGAACATAAACATACACATTTGCATAGTGCAAACGCCCGGAAGTACGTCACCATATCCAGCCAGCCGAGCCGTCCGACCACCGGAGAGCGCATTCATACGTGCCATAATGTGCATACCGTCTAGTGGTTATACAAGTACAGTTGCAATCATTCTTTTTACGACTGTCCTCCCTCCTGACCCAGACCATACTTTGCACCAAACCCAACCCACAGCCCAGCCATCATAACCTCCGGCAGTGGCGGCGATGTCGTTGCCATCATCATCATTCTTCTGTGTATGAAGCCATCATACCTCTCTCTGGATTGGGACACATTTACCAACATCAGGAAACCGGCATCACCGTATGAGCTGTCATTATACTGTTATTACCAGTGTCTCGACTCTCGGGGAAAAGGGGGCTTCTTCTTCCATCACATTGATTGAAGTGTCCGTCCGATGATGAAGGGTAACCGCGACGATGCGGTTTAATAATAAGATGTTGCGATATCTGCCGCATCCAGAACTGGTGAAAGAGAGAAATCTGCCGCGCTTTCGAGTGATATTTTTTTGTTGTTGCCGATTAGACGCTTCGTTCGCTCTACATTCTTTCCGGCAATAAACTGAGTCGAGTGATGTCTCGGCTGTTGAAAACTAAATTTAGCGTTTTGTGGGATTGACTTTAAAAACTTGCTGATAGCACGCAGCTACTATAAATTGACACATAAACAAAACACTCTTTGTGTTGTCTCGAAAATACATCCGATGTTGGTTTTGGGTGTACGCATGCGAAAGGGTTCTGCTCTGCAGCTGGGAAGTGATTATGTTTCACGAAACCAGATATTATTACATTTCGATGAAATTGTAGTGCAGGTGCTGCGTGCAGCTGCTCTCCGAAGATCGTTCATAAATTGCATTCTTGCTCCGAAGAGTTCATACTTGGTGAACTTTACTGTGTGGTGGTATCAGCAATCAGTTAACCAGGAAAGGCAAGTAAACCGCTCGGAAAACCGCTACTTTGAGACACACAGGAAACTAGCAGGGTGGACAAAGATCGCCAGACTAGCTCAGAGTGATGAGCTGGTGGAAATATGAGTGATATGTAGGAAGTAGGTTGTACTTCAACAGACTCAAATTCCATGTGGAGTATTCTAGTTTTACCGGAGTCGCAAACTGAATTCTACAAACAGCGATCACACCCTTTAATCTTAAAGACTCTATCAAACTTAGAATGAAAGTTGTAATAATATTGAGAAGACCGGACGGTGCTTTCTCACTTGATGACTTCCATGACAGACATGCGAATACTATATATAAGAATCGTTAGAATTAGTGGGATTGTAGTGTGATTATATTCATGAACAGTGTAAGCAATCTCTTCTTAATGCAGTCATTCAAAAAAATGTGAAAATTTATTGCCCCTTCTGTAAAGTAAGAAAATCAAAAAAGTAAGATCACAAGCTACATGTACAAATGGCTTGCCAAGTTACTTTTGACCACATTTTTCCATCGCCACAACCGTCTTCGTTATGAGTTTCACTCTCCCTAACTATTTTAGTAGAAAACTGAAACGCTGACAGTGATCGCGACTTTTCCTTCACATATGTCATATGTCGTCCATTAAGATGCAATAACTCTGGTTTTAGCGCGCTGTTGCTGCTTTAGAGCTTGTTTCAGTACTTTCTGCTTTTTATATGTTTTCAAGTCATATCCGCGCTTAATCCGCTGGATCATTCCGTTGATAATCTTAAATCCCTTGACCAAATGAGAATAGAGACAGGCCTCTTTTTTCAGTTTTCCGGAATGTAATCCACGACAACCCGGTCCAATTCAGGGTTAATCGGACCAGGTTTTCGACCTTTTCGTGGTAAATTCTGCGTCACACCAAACTTTTCGATGATCCGCTGAACATTCCCCGCAGATCTTTTTTTTTTGCAACTTCAGTTTAAAATTCCTTCTCACGTATCAATTTTTTTATCAGCGCGTTTTTATCCAAGTCTATAAATCAATTTTCTTTATCTCGTCCACAGACAGCACTGCAGTAAAGATCAAAGTTTTTGAGATACAGTTTTTCAAAGATTTCTCCTACTAAAACTGAAACTTTCTTAAAATAATAACATTTGAGTCCAAATGGTTCAAATACTTACTACTTACTTTCTGCTCAATTTACTTTTATGGTGACAGATCGTAGAGATCCTATGCCAAATCCAGAATACGCCTCCACAAATCTCGGTCTTGGACTGTTCCTAGACAGCACCTTACACTTGTTGCTCGGGCTTCCTCGTTGACAGCACACATCCAACGCGTGCGGGATCTTCCTGCAGGTCGTCCGCCTCTATCCAGGTGTCTGCTGAATATTATTCTTGTCAGTCGCTCCTCCGCTATGCGTGCTATGTGGCTATCCGACTGCAACCTGACAGATATCAGCATATATTTTCCGAAAGGTCTCCTTCCACGTCCACGATTTCTGTCTTTAGAGCGCCACTGGGAAGATCAGCGTCCTGTGAAGCGCAAATTTCGTGCGGATCTGTAGGCTGCGAGACCTGAGCGGGTTACGTAATCCGTAATGAGCCCGGTTCGATGCAGTAATTCGTCTTCTCACCTTTTCATCACACATTATGAGTGCACCAAGATTGACAAACTCGTTAACCACTTCGAAGGTATCGCCAACCATCACCTACGCAACACGAACGACCGTAGGACTATCACGTTCTCTGCCAGCTACCATCTACTATGTTTTGGTAGTGTTTATAGTGAGTTTAATTTTCGCAACTTACCTTCTGAGCACCGTTTTTTTCCTGTATGGACTTCCTCACTGCGATCAGAATCGTTGATCTATTGTGACATATGTCCGGGTGTCTGCTGTATCCCGCACTTTTATTATTAGCAATACCGTTACAGCTATACCTCGATTATACGTACCCTCGATTTTACGTACTTCGATTTTACGCACATTTTACCTCGATTTTACGAACACTTTTTTCAAACACATTTTTAATTCGTATGTTTTTTCATCAAATTGTGCGTAATGAAGGGTTATATATATTAGACATCGTCCACAAATAAGGGGCCGTCCATACTTTCCAGCCCCCCTTTCGAACGTTACATACTAATTAGACGATTCCTTACATGTTTTCTTGCACATTTCCAATCACGGAGGTTAATTTTGGTCTACAAAAAAAAAATTAAAAATCTTGATTCAATTTTATGCACAATTTGATTTTACGCACATTCAGAAACGAGAATGTGCGTAAAATTGAGGTATTGAGAAGTGGCATGCTTATTATTATTATTTTTTTATCAGTGCTTGTGTGTAATGTGCTACACTTCCTTTAACACGCTTACTGTTCTCCCATACCGAGCCTCCTTCCTCCTGCCAAATATCGCCAACTATAATTCCTGGAGAAGTTTCGTCGTGCGTCCTTCTGGCCTGTTTTATTGATAAGAGGGGCTTATTTTTATTAAGAGGAAGTCACACAAAGGTATTGTAGATTTCAGCGTAAAGGAAGGGTAACTGGTGGGGACCCTGAGAATAAAACCATGCTTAAAAGTCCTTTTTGACATCGAAAGGCCTGATTCTACTAAGATTCGAACCTACACGCGAAAGTTGGATTGTGCGGAACCAGTACAAAATTGTGCGCTTTTAGCGCAATTGTTGATGTAATTTGGAACCAGTACAATCATTGCGTGTTGGGCATAAGGCAATTAATACTCTAGCGTTTCTCCAATGTATTTGGCAGCTCCAAACTACTACACTTAAACTGTTTCCACTGGTATCAAGCAGCATTGCAAAGCGAGCGAGAAGCAAAACCTTTCTCGTGCTTTCTGCTTGAGGACGAGACATATGCTACACTTTTCAAGTCTTTTGCACACACGCTTTCAAGATACATTTTCTTCTTCATGCATTCCTCTGAGTAGTAGCAAGCACGCACCGACAGTATGAGTGAGAATAACAACACTGGTATCAAGTATGTAGGTACAGCTCGGGTGTCTCGCTCATTTCGTGAATCAACGAGACATCGCCTTGCGCGTCGCAATCCGAACCGAAAGAGAAGCGAAAGAGCAACCTACAAATTGTGTGTGACGTGTCTAGTAGGTCTAGTCTAGTCGCACGTACATGGAAATTCAACGAGCGAGAGAGAAATTTCTCTCGTCGCTTGAAAAAAAAGCGCGTGCACAGAATGACAAATAATAATTATTCACAATTTACAAGTGTAGCCAAAAAAATCGGCAAAGCTTATGTGGATTTGTGGAATGGAGGGTTTCCGGTGAAGCTAGCGTTGATTACAAAATGTTGTGAACATAATTTTGTTTCGTTATTTTTGCAAATCATTCAATAATACTTTTTAATGACCAAATCCATCGAGATAAATCGATCGAGTATTATAGCTATTTAAATCTAGTGAGTTCACAAGTTGTTGTTTGCTGCTGCCATGAGTAGCAGTCACTAATATACTCGACGTGAGAAATAAAGTGTCGGTACATGATACATATTCTGATTTCATTCTATGTCAATGTATTCGCAGTACAAGTGTTGCGTTATGCGTTTCACACATTTATTGTGCGATTTCTGTGCAACATTTGAGCGAATCGGGAAGACACAATGATTGTACAAGACTTCAACTTTTGCTTGTACGACCATCCGCTTGACAAAGCGGACTCTGTAATCTTGTGGCTATGCAGCTGCCCTTTCTGAGCACCGTTACATCGATCAACACCGATATCGTCCACGAAGCTTAGTAGCATGTGAGACTACGTGATGATGGTACTGCTCATGACTTCTCTGCACACCTGCCCTTCGTATAGCACCTGTCCAGGCTATGTTAAACAGCAAGTTTGAGAGTCCGTTTCTTTGCTTCAGACCATCCAACGTTACAAACTCGTCCAAAAATTCGTCCGCTATCCAGAGACATGATAAGAAACCGTCAAGAAACGCACATATCAAACTCATTAGTTTTGTTGGTAATTTGCCGTAGCTCATTGCGTTTCACTGAATCGTACGCCGCCTTGAAGCGTACAAACTGATGATGTGTCTGCAAGTTGTATTTTCGAAACTGGTTGAGGATCTGCCTCAAGTTGATCATCTGGTTCATTGTAGATTGTCTCACCGCACTGTATTCACTAACAAAGGCTTCCTGTGGCTTTCTCAGTCTATTGAACAGGATACGGAAAAGACTTTTATATGCGGAATCGATAAGGTTTTATGCCTCGATAGTCTAGTCCATGTGCCTTCTTATAAATAGGTTATATGACTCCTTCCAAAATTTTTGCTTGTTACTTTAAAGTAATAACGAAAAATTCTTCCTTTTGTAACAAAATTGTTACTTAAAAGCAATAGTATTAATCTCGAGTTAAGTAACAACACACATGTAGCACATGCTGCTAGATCGCGACTATTTAATAATGGCCATTACAACAACTTGCAAAATCTTTACGCGTTACTTTGAAAACAGCAACGAAAATTTGCCAGAAGGCAAAGAAATTTGTTACTTAAAAAGCAATAAGATTAATCTTCAGGCCAGTCAAGTTGATGGTTCAGAAGACTTCATGTGCTATTTGAAATCACAGCACGATCTATGTATCGCTTTAAAATGAAACACAAACATTTGCTTTCTTGTAAGTGGATGCAATCCATGTTGGAAACACACACTTCATAGCAACAGAAAGATTTCCCTGGAGCTGGCAGTGTAATGTCAGCAAAACATATAGTTAATAGTATGGAAATTTAGTGCTCATTCAATGCTCATTAAATGTCATAAGGCTAATTTCAATGCTAACTCATTCCTTTGAAAAACGCTCTGTTCTGTTAGCTTAAGAAAATAGACAGTAGAACAATACACGAAAATAGCATTTTAAAACAAAAAAACAATTTTTATGCGGTCAAAATAATGTAAAATTTCCACTTTGTATAATCGAATCACAAAAAAAATTATGCAAATTTGCAATCTATGAACCTGAAACAATTGTTTTCTTTTGTTATCTAACTTGTATGATGCAGTGGCGTAACCAGAAATTATTTCCATGCGAAAAAGAGATGAAATCCTGAAAAGTGAAAAAATTAAATAAGGCATTAATTCATTCACTTGTCCCAAACATGTCGGATAAGACAGATAAGATAACAAATATCCCGCAAGACATAGAGAAGGTAAAACTTCAAAATAAAAACCCAAAATTAATCATCCTAGCGGTGAAACCCAGCCTTTCTCATTCGAACTTATAATTTGCTGAAATAGATTTTCACGGATACAATGAAATTCAATAGCAACCTATGGGGCAACTAGACCTTTCATTTGACACTAATTTTGTAAAAATCGGTCCAGCCATCTCTGAGAAAAATGAGTGAGTTTTAACAACCTCTGAATTACTTTTCTTTACATAACTTTTGGTCTCGAGGTACGATGCTGGCCTAACAAGCCGGTCGTCGAAGGTTCGAGTCTCGACTCGGGAGAGACTGTTAGTGTCAGTAGGATCGTAGCGCTAGCCCCACAATTGTCCTGTACACTTAACGGTTGGCTACGAAGTCTGTGTATAGTAAACAGAAGGTCAAGTTCCGAATCGGAATGTAGCACCAAGGCTTTGCTTTGGGTTTTGAAGGCAGCCCGATCATTTAACACCAATTTTATTGAAATCAGTTGCGGGGTTTCTAAGATATTGATGTTTCGTGATTTTTAAATTTTGATACATAACCTCTAAACTGAAAATCCGATTACAATGAAATTCAATAGCAACCTATGGGGCAGCTAGGCTTTCATTTGCAATTAATCTCATGGAAATTGGTCCAGCCATCGCTGAGAAAAGTTAGTGAGAAAAAAAAAATAAACACATACATACCTACATACAAAAATGCTCAATTCGATATATGACATTCGGCCATTGAAACCACTTTTATACCTTTGGTTTTTTTTATTCTCGTTTATTTTCCGTCGGTCTAGTTCCGCCACTGTTTCTTGTGCCAATCACCGACGCACACGCGGAGTACGTAGAACAAAAACCTGGCCAAAATTATCTAAGAAGTTTTCAAATAGCAAATGTCTCTAAAAGTGGTTTTATCTCTATTAATATTTATGTTTAGACACAAAAAATTATCATCAACAAGATTTCATCAAGTTAGATCACCTCGCAGGGATATATGGACTCTGCTATTACTCTAAAATTCGAAAAATTCCACAAATATAGTAAGAGCTTGGTCTAGTGAATCTTTTTTGTCCAATAATAGTTTCTGATACTTTCAAAGCGTCTTTTATATCACTCGCTCTACAAGGATCTAACAAAGTTGGAAACCACAGTGCTCCCAGTAGATCATTGAGTCATGGGAACTGCGTAACTCAATTCATCCAATGGTACATTTTCTCTTAGCTTTCGCGTTTTGCGTCTCGCTTCGATCACTGCAATTAATCCTTTGCTTGGACGACACGACTGCGAAGCTTCTGACCAACTTTACAATTTTATGGTTAAGCTCCACCAATTTTGTCATATTTCGAAGCTGTCAATTTTATTTGAACTAACTTTTGAAGTGACTCAGTTGACATTTTAAAGATCGAGTGCTTCTTGGAGGACAATAGAGTGTTTTTTTGTTTGCTTCTTGGCGGATATTTGAGGGTTTTTTGTAAGACTTGAACCACTGCGATCATTGTTTTGATCTTTTGTGGTAACATTTGAGGGTCCCTTCAAGTTTTTCCTGAAGAAACAAAAACTTTTTATAAATCGAATATTCATAACATTGCGCAGTCAACCCGAATAGAGTAATTTTCAGCAAGCTATCACACAATCTTAAAAAAAAACTAATCAAATATTTACAATCGATATATAACAAAGGCATAATAAGTGCACATTCAATAAAAAAATATTCAGTAAATCTGAACGTTCCAACTTCACATTGATCGCAATTACAAATGGGTGAGGATGGGGCAGTTTTTTTTCCTGATACTTATTCAGAAACACATAACCTTTCCAATGGTGGGAGAATTTTTGCTAAGACTTGCTAGGAACCCAAACAAAAATGACTTAATGCATGAACGACTTAATGCATCTTAGTCATTTATATAACAATTTTTTGATATTATGTTCAACATTGTTGCTTTACTGCTTAATGGTGGAAAAAGGTGAAAAGTTCCAAGGTCAAGCTTTCCCATACATTTCCCTCGTTATTGGCTTGCTTCCCAAGCACAGATAACAATAACATGGACGAAATAAATTCCACTGCCTACATATTTTGACTCAACAAAGTGTTTTGGTTTGTTTGTTTTTATCTAAGCTGCGTGGCCACGCCTTAATGGTAAAAATCTACGCTGAACTCGATACAAAAGACTGCGTGTGGAAAATTCCGCTTCAGTTTAGTTTGTTCCACAATAGCGAGTGCGGTGCAGCTGTTAAAGGTTCGCGACATTGAGAAACGAGAGCTGCATACGAGTCAACTTCCAGGCACCGCGGAGCATGTTACCTTTATTCTGCACACGGCAGCAACAATAACCATTGTACGCTGCAGGTACAGCTACTGGAGGGCACAGCGGAGAGCAAATTTTATACGCGGCCAACAAAATAATCGATGCTACCGGTGATGGTGCGATCATCAGCATTCTGTAGCTACATTTCGAGCTAAAGATTATGAAATCGGTTCTTTTCAGAACTATAAGATGATGAAGATAAGAGTTATGAGAATTTTCACAACTACTATTAGTGTGAAATGTTCATCTATTTCTAAATAATCATTTTTACAATAACGACCAGGGCGCACCAGAGATAAACGGTAGTGTTGCCTATGAATAGTTTATCACAACAAGATATAACCCTCATTTCAAGAATTTTCACTGCTAAATTGAGTGATTTTCCGGTTTAATTGTATGTTTGTGCCCACTCGAACACCGTTATCAGTCAAACATAAGAAACGAAAATTAGTTAATCTAAGAACCAGAGTGATTTTCGCAGCGGAAAAGCAAAAACTTTCTTTGATGCTTATGAAAATCACTCAGTAGTATCGAAAGTGTTTTGGTTTGTTCCTCTTTCTCGAAGCTACTAAGCCACACCTTAATTGCAAAAATCTGCTCTGAACTCGATACAAAAGACTGCGTGTAGAAAATTTAGCTTCAGTTTAGTTTGTTACACAAAAGCGAGAGCAGTGCAGCTGTTAAAGGTACGCGACATTGAGAAACGAGAGCTGCATACGAGTCAACTTCCAGGCACTGCGGAACATGTTACACCTTTATTTTGCATACGGCAGCAACACTTACCATCGTTCGCTGCAGGATATTTTGCTGGCATAGCTACTCTGCCGTGGGCTGGGATTGTGACGTAAGCGCCAAATTTTCAAATTTCGTTTTTTACGTATTACTATAGTAAAGGTAGCCCATTTTAAGATGCTTGTTACCGTATTTAAAAATATTGAAAAATAACTGAGAAATATCAAAAATAAAAAGTGACGTTAGCGCCATTTCATATAGACATGACGATGAGGTAGGAGTGCTGCGATGCTTCTGGAGCGATTTTGTGTTTCTGGTGCTTACGTCAAAACGCCAGCCCACGGCAGTACTGGAGGGCACAGCGGAGAGCAAATTTTATGCACGGCCAACAAAATATTCATGGTGCGATTATCAGCGTTCTGTAGCACGAATTTCTAACTGAATGTTATGGAATCGGTTCTTTTCAGAACTATAGATGCTTGAAGATAAGAGTTATGAGAATTTTCGCAACTACTACTAGTGTAAAATTTTCATGTATTCATGCATCGTTAGTTTTAAAAAAGGACTATCAAAAATAAACGGTAGTGTTACCTATGAACAGTTTAGCGCAGCATATAATAATATTTAGTTTAGCATATATTATATATTTAGTCCTACGTCACCATTTCATACAACCCCTCGGGCTGTATACCTTGTAGTATTTTTGTAAAAAATAAGTTAATCAAAAGAAACTGAAAAACACCTGTATGGCAAGGCCCTGTTTTCAAGAAGTTTTTCTCTACCTATACAACACATTACCGACATAAATTTACTTAAAATACCTTTATTCTCACCGCCCAAATAAAACTTACGATCAAGAATCACATTAAAGTTATAATAACATCAGTTGAAGTTCATATTTTTCGTAGAACGATTTAAGACTTATTTTCTAGGCTCAAAATAATACCCAGGTTATGTTAGTTACTGTCGTTTGTAAACAACTCAGAAAATTTCAAGATTGCCTGCATACAATGTAGTGAGTATTAGAGAGTGCAAAAAAGATCAATAGCACGAGGAACACTTAAATTTTGTTTTTCGTATTTTGGCCAGGTTTTTTATTGAAAAACTCCTATGTGCGACGCCCGGGGAGGCGACTCCAGAGGGCCCCAACTCACGACCCAAAAGGCAAAAATAGAAACGAACAGAAAAAAATGTTCCGGATAATCGAAACCACTCTGTATTCTGGTAATATTATTGATTTAAAAAAATTGAAAATATCCAAGCATAGATTTATTTTTTAATTTTTTTTTCTTAAAACGAGTAAGCCTTTCTACCTTAAGATAGAATAAGATTTCAATAAAATGCTTCCGTACGTAAGACATTTCTGATACATTAGGTGCATTTTCATGAATTTGTTTATTAAAAATATTGTTCAGCTAGCTCAAGTTAGCTGAACAATATTTTTGAAGTTAGCTAGTTAGTAAAACAATGGTCAGAAGCACAAGATACGGAGACAATAAAGTATTGGTTATCGCAATGGATACGTTGTGGAGTGCCGTTGCCGAAAGAAACCGTTTGCGATTCTTCAAAAGCTCTTTCAGTAATAAGAACGTTTTGCGGTTTCACTACCATAGAGAAATATTGCGACGACTTCTCTAATATTTTACCACCATGTTATGTACGCATTGACTTTATTTTTTTTTTTTTCTAAATTTACGAAAAGGTTTTGAAAAATTCAACCCGCTTCGTAAAAAGTTCTTCCTGAGGGTTATCGATAAAGACATTTTAGCACCTAAACTAAATATCGTAGAAACATTGATTCAAAAAGTTTAAATTGTGTCTCAGAGTGAAGACATGGAAATTGTATGCAATACTGCCAAAACCGAACTACTAACAATAATAACCGGGCAAGCAGGAATAAACGAAATTCTTACCCAGCTTGAAGATTCTTCTAATGTGCATGAACTTTGCAATGGAGAGCTCGAGGAAGAACCCGGTAATTGGAGCAAATGGGTCACTCAAATTCAAAATGTGGTATTCGACAAAATCGCGTGAGCGTGACCTTCCAAATGCCTTTTACTGCCCAGTGTTTGCCAAACAATTTTTAAAAGATTTTCTGCATCTTCCTATGTGGTTATGCATATTTCGTGATAAATTCGAACATGGACGTGTTCCTGCGTCGAGCGCACCGATTGAAAGTGAATTCAACATGATAAAAAACGTATTTTTTTCATTAACGAGCTTAGACGAATGAACATCGACGAGTTTTACAATCAATCCAATAGCAAGCAATAGGATTGAATATGACTTGAATAGACGCCAACCATTTACTGTGATATTCTCTATATCAGTTTAAAAAAAAAAAGGGGAGCCCCGTCCCAACAACCCAGTTAGAATAGCTTGATGTCCCGAAGGTAAAGGTTTTTCGAAAACTTTGAAACAATAATTTTTTGAACCCAACAAAAACTGATATCCAAAAAAAATTGCTAAGGAAAAGTCAGGTGTTCTCTAGCCGAAAGCAAAATGAAATCAAAATTACTCTTGTTTTATTTTTTATCTATTTCGCGGATAGTCATATTATTCATTTTAATTTTTCTGAGCTGTCAAAAAGCATTAAAAATGCTGTTACTCGACTGACACTTGCAGAAGCTGATAGTACCATAGGGAATATAACTCCGGTTCGCTTGATGAGCATTTAATTGGCCGTAGTCAAGCATGCTTTATAGTTTTTATGACGACTATAATTTTTATTGACGCAAAACTGCTTGCAAAAGGAAGTGACTTAAGTGCTACTAACATGCTCTATTTACTGGAGTACAATCAATGAGTCATTTATCAACTAACTTCAAAATTCGAAAGTCAATGTTACTGAACAGACTGCATCCACTAGGTATTATTCTCGTCGTCAAAACGTGAGAGAATGGTTTCGTGCTGCTTTGTAATTCTACTGCCACCGCAACGCAAGCCACACCGACGGAACATCGAATCGTCGAGACGTAGATTAAAGATTGCTTCCGTTCGTAACCGGCTGGAGAAGGCTGCCTGCGATGGAGAATCTCGTGATTACCGATGGTGGGAATCAATTGAAGTGTGTAGCGTATGGTACTCGTTGTTGTTGATTGTTTGCGTCCCAAGATGAACGAATTTTAAACGATGCATTCAGTCGAATAGGATATGTGATGGCTGTTTGCGGCGGGAGCTGAACCAAACCGGTAGAACAGGTTTATCGAAACAACCCCGGGGTATAAAATTAGCAGGCAGGTTTCTCTACCTGGCTGGCACACAATTGCTAGCACAAAGTTATCTGCATCTGGGAGTGGATGCAGTTGTTGTACCGTAAAAATTGCTGCTCAAGGTCGGTTGTTATTCCGTTGACCTGCTGCTAGTGAGGTGTATGTATATTTTTCGGGTCGATGCGTTTGGTTGTGCCAGTTTCTGTTTTTTTTTCTATGTATATTCGTACAACTCAGTGGTAAGACGATTATTTCATGTTGAGCTGAACAAATAGGTTAATTCAGACTATTTTACCGTTAAACACGATCTTCGTTTGGTTGCGAGAGGCACTCACCTATGAAGCGATCCGCTCAACACCTTCAAAATACTTTCTGTTCGATTCGGTGCTCGATCCAAATGCATGCGCCCTCCACGCAGCGCGCAATCCAAATACGAGCACTTTAAACGGCGAAAAGAAAAACGCATCAACATAACCGATTACAGCACACACACGCGTCATCTTCTTTTGGATACCACCCTGCCCATCCCCTTTTCTGTGGGTGCGAACAGCCTTCCCACAGTTGATAATAATTCGTTTCGGTCAGTTTGCGCCGTACCGGTGTTTGGTCAAAGGAAACCCGAAACCCTTGGGTCTACCCGGCTCGAATCGACAAACGCCACCCGCTTGTTGTTTTGTTGGCGTTCCGTTCAGAGGAAACGGTCGGCGGTAATGGGCGCGCCGACGGTGGTCTGGCAGACTGTGGCGCGATATTTTTTTTTAATGGACTTGTACAAACCGCCGTTTCTTTGCCGCAGCAGTGCCGCGTAAATTAGACGAAAAATAATATAGCTACATGACACATAAACCAACAAAACCATTCGACCGACAGCACGATCCCCACTTCTTCGTTCCCATTGATAGCTGTGCTCTAGACACGTTTGGAGATTGATTTTAATCGGTTCAAGTTGTGAATTTATTTTTGAAATTCAATGGATAAATCCTCCTCATAGATTTGGAGAGATGGAGGAGAACAATCGGCTTACTAGCGTCACAGAATATTTATTCTACATAGTTGTGAAATCATATCCACAGCAGATTTTTTTTTATTTTGATAAAGTCTCAGTTACACGTTGGTCAAACAATACCTCCCATGGGGGGGACACTGGAGGTGCAATGTATTCAATTTAAATGTCACTGTATGGATTCATATTTTTACACAGGAACCTGTTCTTTTGCTAACCGATCCGTTTGCATGAAGTGGCTATCATCTGATTTGTCTTTTTTTTTTTGTTTTGTTGAAAAAATTACAGACAACTCGGCAAAATTCATCTTTCCAGGTAATAGTTTTCAACTTACTCACTATTGAACCCTTTACGGTGAAACGTTATCTCTATCACTGTTTCATGTGTATTTTTTGTGATCAAAATTCATCTACTTCTGCTTTTTTAGTAGTTTTAGTACAATATTATTCAATGGTGTTAGAATGGAATATAAAAAGTTGTTTAAAGTTAAATAGAATCATCAACTTCCCCGAATAAAGAAAAAAATCCTACACAGACCCCGACTCAGTTCTGTAGAGCTGTCAGACTTGTGGCAACAGTGTTCAGAACTTCCCAACCGTTTGCTTGCGTCTCATACCGGCAGAAAGTCTATCCATTCACTCATTCACTCGGAAACCCACCCCTATGTAGACTGTGCACCACCTGTGGGATCCGTCTGCCTGTCTGGTCTGGTCTGGTCTGTCTGTCTGGCTATACACAGCTTTTACAACTCTACAAAACACTTTCATTGCACACACAGGTTCTTACGAGCGCTATCCTTCTGTTTCGATTCTCTAATTCTAGGGAGACTGGTGGTTAGCCCGCAGCAAAAAGACACGACAGGAAGGATACATTCCATCAAACTACGTTGCCAAATTGAAATCGATCGAAGCGGAACCGTAAGTACCCTTTAGTATTTTGAGTGTAGCAGCGGACGCGCGGTAAAATGTCGCCGCCGCCGTCACTGTCAGAGGTCGGAGCAGCACACCACAGCCCTGACATAAGCTGAATTTATATTTGTATCAGCTAACCCCGACATACCAAAGGTAGCTGTGTGTCAATACGGAGTCGAAATCAATGTCATATTTTTTTTTTGTTGTGCTGGCTTCCACCAAATGCTTGTCGATTTGTTCTTCGGTCGCTTGAGGCCGTTTCGTGTCCTACTAGGAAATTCCATAAAATCGGCATCCTTCTGGTGGTTGGTTTCGTGCAGAGCCAAATCAGTGTTCTCGCGATTACCGTTCCGTGTCAATTATGACAATTTTCCAAAGTTCCAATTTACATCTAATGATCAGGAAACTAAACAATGTTAAATTTAGTTCAATAATTCATTCGTCTGCTTATAATTCTGACAGTTCAACTAATAACATCATAAGGTCCTTTGCCATGTGAAAAAGTGAAGCCGTCAATTTTTGCTACTTTGACTCAATTTTTGTAGTATATTTCATGGTTGAATTTTGAATTATTTATTTGGTAGCTCTGAGTCGCGTTTCGAATGATAAAAGAATAAATTTCAGAAAATGGTCAAAGGTCAAATGGTGCATAAGAAATTGTTTTTTGGTGCGTAAGAGAGATGACTGTCGTTTATGTATAACAATGTTATAGTTATTAATTTATCTGCTCTACCCACGAAATAGGAGACGTTGTCGGCCATTGTTGAAAAGCTACGTCGACCCGGTTCTGTAAAAATTTTTATTGGGTGTTTTTTCGCCACTCAGGCAGTTTTCTAGGAACCGTAAGGCTCAATCATGTACATCAAAAAACCATTTGGAGGTGTGACCGGAAGCAAAGATGACTAGTACAAGATACCTGACTCTTGCAGTATGCAGCGGACACGTATGTCGCTGCGCGTGAACAAAAGTCGAACTAATTAGTATACTGGTAATTTGATGATGACGGCAAGGTAGTGAAGCATTTTTTTTTAATATCCTTGTATGGTCCTGCCATCTAATTTTCAATACCCTTGCGGCCATCTAATTCTCAATATCCTTTAGGGTGCCAATCATCGTATGAAAAAAAAAGTGACCAGAAAATTTCAAAAAGAAACCCTATACAAAATGTTCACCTGCCCGAAAAAACACCCTTTGCGAAATTTCAGCCCAATCGGACTTAAAATGGGATGGCGCAAAGCGATTGAAGTTTGGCATTTTTGAAATCCGAAAAACTACCCAAGGGGGGGGGGGGGTTCGCAGTGGTTATGCGTATTTAAGTCAACAGATGGCAGCACTAACCGTTGTAAAGGTGTCGTGGCCAAAATGTATGAAAAAACTGGAAGTCAGGTATCTTATTCTAGTCATCTTTCTCGGTGTCGTCATCTTGGATTTGAAAACTGCATCTTGAGTTGATTTTTGGACCTTCACACATCATCTCGTTGCCGGAAATACTCATATTGCGCGGTTTCTAACAATTTCACACCAAAAAGCCATATTTAAGTTCAAAATAGGGTGTGGTATCTTGGTATTGTATATTTAGAGATATTTACCGATGTAAGGTTATTCATCAGAAACCGGAAGACGTCATCATGAAATTCCAAATAGTATCTTAATTGATTTTTGAATCTCGATTCCGGAAATACCCATTTTAGGCTGTATTTGAAAAACCGGAAGTCGTCCATTTGGAGTTTAGAATGTGCAATGGTCCTGAAACCGAATTAAGGAGGAAATCGGATTTGAATTACTCAGTAGCAATGTTTTAGAGAAAGCTTTTTTCTTCGAAATTGTTACACATAGTGAAGCGTTGATCCTAATGTTATAAAAAATTGGGGTTATCAAAATATTTGATGAAATCAGAAATCGAACTTTTTTATCTTCGTAGATGCATATAAAGGATCAAAACTGTTCTCGGACGGCTTTTAGAGCTTCCTAATTCTATTCGAAGTTATTGATATTTTTCATCAAAAAAAGCCATTTATATTTTGTTATCGACCTCTAGATTCAATTTTCTCTTCATACTCGGTGTTTGGGTCATTATGGAATGGTGTGTGAAGTCGTATTCTGGCCACCGGACATCATCCCGTTTCTGAAAATGTCCCTATTTTATGGTATTTGGTCATTTTGGGCTGTTTATCTGAAGTCGCAATTTTTTATTCAAATTTGGCGCCTGAGACGATTTTCTACCCCGGGACATCATCCCGGTTGCACATTGGAGCATTCGACCATTCTTCTTTCATCTCAGAAACGAAGAACACAATATTCAATATCAACAGCTGCTTTACGGAATTTGGAACAAGACAAGAAGAAAATTACACTGGTTTTGCCCTAGAGCTCAAACCGGTGAAGAATTAGAGATTATAGCCTTTTTAACCATTCCTGTGAGCCGAAATAACTTTTTCAGAGATTAAAATGGGTTTTCCCGTAAGCCAACGTAGTAGCGACGAACCCGGCGAGCACTTACTCTGCGGCCTTATGACGCACTTCTGCATTCACCAGGGTCACCAAAAATCACAGGAATGATTAAAAAGCTATAATCTTTCTAGAGTAACTGTGTTTAGAGCCAAAACAGTTCGATTAATCGGTATAGTGTCTTCGGCAAACTTGTAGATGGTAGTTTTGTCCTTCGAAAAAATAACAGAAGAGTTATACGCAAAGCCACGATTGACATTGAACTTTAGAAAGTTTATTTATTTTATTTATTTGGCATTCCGTTAAAATGACAAAGTTTCTCCAATTCACTCGGTTATTAGTTGTCGCTCTCCAATCCCCGTGTATTCTCTGCCAGATCTAGCTCCACCTGGTCTAACCATATTGCCCACTGCGCCCCTGGTCGTCTTCTTCCTACCGGATTCGAGACAAACACCATCTTTGCAGGGTAGTTGTCCGGCATTCTTGCAACATGCCCTGTCCAGAGCACTCGAGTGCTTCCTTGGAAATTGAGAGATCGGTAAATCCACGTCCCGAGTTTCCAATCGTTAGTCCGTTTTCGTCGCATGGGTCTGTACCGATTGTTCCAGTCCGAATTTCTTTGTTCCTCGTTCATTACTTGTGAGTGTTTTCGGTGGAAACTTGTAAGGCCTGCGCACCAACCCTCTGTCTCGCCGGAGGACCATCGTGCACAACACTGTTTAGAGTCCCACGATGACACGAGGACGGTAATTGGCCGCCTCTAACCTGAAATGGCACCGCGTGGAGGTTGGGATGGGAGTGGCTGGATAAGAAGCTAAGGACCACGTACCCGTTATCGAGCCCTTTATCAGAAAGTTGTTTGTTACATTACTTGTAATAACAATAACAATAAATTTTATCCAACACTAAAAAAAATAACTCTAAAAATATTGTGATGACACTGAAAAGATTTGAAACGGTATCTGGGGTCGATTTGCGGTCACTTTGAAATTCAATTTGTTCACTTCCGGTTCCTGGAAAATACCTAAAAATGGCGAAATACAAGCTTATATGAGTATTGCTGGATCATCCCGGAGATATTCGTAGGCCGTAAATGGATCTCAGTTGCCATTTTGAATCTTTTCAGAGGCATCACATTCTTTTCGAACAGCTATTTTATTAGTGTTGAATTGTTGGAAGTTATTTACATTGATATGAGTCTATTGTAATCTGAGCGTATATCAAACAACAATGAAAGTATTGTAACGAACAGCTGTATGTAGTTCTATATCAACCGCAAGGGTCGTGGTTTTGCACACAACATTTCTGTTATTTTTAACTAGAGGAAGTAGTGCCGCTGCACCTACCGCTGACGCTACTGGTACTCGAAAATTGTACCTCTCCAATTAAGTATTTAATTTGTCTTCAATAAGACGCATCTCTGTGTTATCACTGATAGTGGGAATAAGGCACTCTCGTGATAACACAGAGGAAATTGTATACTACTGCTGTTTTCACACTAAAAATTCGACATTTGAATGCCAACATTCCGTTGTTGTGCTACCAAAATACGGCAGAGTTTTTCACTGGAGGAAGTGCTGGCCAACGCAGCTACTGCTGATGCTACCACTACCCTACCGCACAAAGGCAGTTTTTTACTAGAGGAAGAAGCACCTATCACTGACGTTGCTATCGCCACTACAGCCGCTGCTGTCGCTATACTGGTACCCGGTGCCCCTATTCTATTCGCTGCTACTACACGCTGCTATTTAATTAGAAACGTCTTAATGGCCACCTTTTTTGTGGATGATTGTGACGCTATGTTAATGTGAGCTGAAATATAACGTTCTAAAATCATTAAGTCACTTTCAACTAAACCAACGGCGAAGATTGCAAAGGAAGTCAACTTTGCATGTTCATATGTTTTGAAAATAGATAGATAGATGCGATCAGGTGTTGCAATGCTACTTTTTTTTATCTCATCTAGAAATTTCTCAAGTTTCTCTTGAATTATCTTGGCACATTACTCTCAAGCGCAAAAAAAACAGGTCATTGTTCTTCCAGATAAGCTGCAAAGGTATTCAGATAAGCTGGTAAGGTATTCGTTGAAAATATTTGAGGAGCCTGAACGGTTTATTTGATTCATGTGATGTCTAAAATATACACTGCATACATACACATCAGGAAATACTTCGACTTTAACAACTTCTCGACGTAAATTATTTACGAGATTCGAAAAACAGTGTAGTATACCATTCCTGCATATAGGAAAACTAAAGATAACTAATCAAGCAGAGAATGTGTCCTCCCGAAAAAAACAAAACTATGTCCTATAAATTGAAACAACAGCGGGTACTTCGTCAATTACCCTGCAGAAACTGACTACAACTGGTAGCTAGGAACAATAAACCTATCTTTCGAATGACAACAAGGTAGAGCGTAACGTTTGATGATTATACCCATGAAGTTGTTTCTAGAAAGATTACAACGCGCATTTTATGCTCTCCAATGAACATCAAGTTATTGTCACCTGTGCTGTTTATGGGGAACAATTTGTTGTATGTATTTCAAACATGCAGTTTGCCCTCCCTGCAGTACTTTCACGCTCTCTCAGAAGGGGGCAATAAAATGTTCATTACGGACCCTATTGTTAATGCTGTGTTTTACCATCACTATCCAGACGAGAGTGGAGGATTTCTACTTCATCTCCAGTTGTCTAGTGTTCTGCATTGAGCGCTGACATAAATAATGCATTCCTTTTGATGTTACAGACCCTCTTCGAAGGAGTTGATCGGAGGCTGCAGAGTAACCCTAACCAGTTGCAACTTCTATCGTGCCCACCTGAATGAAACATTTCAATAGCAACCATTAGCATATCTGATAGGGTGACCAAATGAAAATAGGAACTTAAGTCAAAGTAGTTTTGTTTTCTCACATTTTCTATTGAGTCACACTTTACATATTTAACATTCAAATAGCATTTGGCATCCAGGAACGCTGCCATATTTATCTCCTTACTCACCAAGACACCCAACTGGACAAAAGAGTTTGTCTTATCGCAAATGAAAACATCTCAGTTTATCATGGACTCATATCTCTATGATATGACTTATAAATCCGAGCTTAGATTGCACCGGAAACAACTGTTGGCTTTGTATAGCGCAATACTTTGCAATTACATTTCGAGCATTTACTTATGCACCTTCACCGTTTTAGTTGTTTATTTTGAAAGGGGAAAATTACTGTTTGGTTACTGTTTTCCAATTGGGCACTGATGGAATGCCTTTCAAAATAGCTAATGACAACACTTAGGCTTCAATTTCTGTCGGTTGTGGTGTGATAATTCCTGGAGCAATCAGGTGAACTTTGTGCACTTTAGGTAATTATGTTGCTCGAAAACAAAACCCTTATGTTTATGTGCTATTACTGTATCTTCTATTGCCCTCAGTGCAAGTAATTCATAACACTTAGGTTTACTAGCTTTATTTTTAAGTACTGCTAATAATTTTGAAAAGCAGATGCTTGATCATAACCTTATAATGGTGGTCTATCATAAAAATATCTTCTGTATGGTAATAGTAAGGTATGTTGCCGAAGAAACATAGGATAAGACTGTTGTAACGTAAATCAATCAGTTGTCATATACATATTACAGTTACATACGTTGCGTTGTGTAACAAAATAAAGAAAATACTGCTCTGATTGGTGCTTGTATTTTCTTATTCCGTGCTTCGGAACCAAAACCGCACGAAGTGTCATTTATATTTGAACAACATTTATCATTTATGTTTAAACTGGCTCTTCTGTATTCAGTTGAAAAGTGACAGACTTGTTGACTGGTGAAGTGACCATGCTTCGATGGTGATGAATAAATCGTTATCGAGTGAAAATATCGAACAACAATCAAACGATTGATCTACTGAATATTTCGCCGTTCCGAGAAATGATGCGTGAATACGGGGAAAAACATTTATTAGGTACATTTATTTGCTTCCATAGTATGTTGTCACATAGTAGCGACATTTGCCAGTTTTATCTTCCACATTTAGAACGGTTATAGAAGCGAAGAAAAATGTTTTATTACCAAGAGCTACTAGCTGAGTAATGCGCTCGTTATATCATTTTTTTGAATTGAAACGAAAAATTGTTTGAACTAGGACAACGTCTTACTTTAGTACTTTAGTACAAAACGCATATTATGTTACTACCACTGAAAGGAATTCATTTTTTCATTCGATCATTGATTCATTCATTCATCATTCATTCATTCATTCGAAATCATTTTTGGATTATTTTCACAGCATTCAACCAATCACCAACTCGGTTACATCTTACGTGCCATGTGCCGTTTCGAATACAAGTAATGTTATTTTCACTAAATACTAAACACGCAAAGAATATGAAAAATTTCAATTCGTGTTGGCAACCAGTGACGCTGGACCTATGGAGCTCTCAGTTTCGCAAAATTGACTGTAAAAAAACTTTCCACCAAAACCCTATTTGGTATTTCGACGCTGAACTGGGTCATGATAAGATTGCTGCATTTGCAATAGACTATTTGAAATCCCCAACACACACACACACACACAACACGACACCATCTGAAATATACATATTTGCCTGTGAAATGTATCAAAATTTTGTTCAAAATCGCTGTTTTTTTTCAATAAGAATGCAACTTTATTTGGAAAAAGCATGCAATCGATTGGTGGGTAACTCCTAATACTGAATCAAGCTGCTTTGGCATGAAGATCCTCATCGAGCAATTGCTCCAATTGAACGCTGTCGAAGGTTTCTGGCCTTCTTTCACGTGGACAAGCCGTCAACATCGAAAGAACTATCTTCAAAGCGATGGAACCAATCACGACACGTTGGTTCAGTTAGAGCAGCATTTCCGTAAACTTTTTTCTAAATCTAGGTGCGCTTCAGCTAAACGGCGGCTAAATAAAATAAAAATAGTAACACTTCCCTCAAATGATGATTATTCGCACATATTTAGACACTTTAACCCACCTTAAAGTAGTTGACGCCGCAATAAAATCACTAACGTGTTGAATCGGTTTGTTTTACCATATTCCTCAGCTTAGTTCATCACGTTTTAGGTATGTCAATATTGGGCAGCACTTACTGCTGGTGCCGTCTTTTGACAAAAACTCAGTTGCGTACTTAATGTAATACATAAAACAATTAATTACCAATTATTATTTTTTTTTTTTGTATTAAAATCATCTGACTCATGGTCTCAATGATCTAATGTAAAATACATAGAATATCACATGCTACTACGAATACGCTGACGGGAGGTTTTTGTTGACAAGTTAAAACCGAACAAGTGGTACACATCTTGGAATCGTTGCCTTACACTTATCATAGGGTCATTGTCGCCATACACAGTGTTTCTGGAAAGTTGTCGTAGCCATTATCTGGACCTTAGAGTGCATTGCAGTGGGTAGATTAACTATCACTATCAATTTCGGATTGTAAAATTTTTGCTCCGAAAACTGCTTGGTTGGCATTCAGACAATCAGCTAACGTTTCGATGCCAATGCACATCGGTTTCGATAGGAAGGCAAATCATGCGGGTGCATCCAAGGTAGATTACGTAACGCATATCGGACAAAATTATGCTGCACTGATTCAATTCTGGAAATCCACACCTCTTCATAGGGCCACCATACACTAGAAGCAAGTTCAAAATAGTGCTCACTGAAGAACAGTACAATGCGCGTAGGTCAAGTGGATTGGAGAAGTCGGCAGCAACTTTTGAAATGAAGCCAAGTTGGCAGTAGGCAGTGATTCAACTGAAACCATTTGGTGAAGTTGTCGAGCATGTCTTGTAAATGGTAACAGTCGTCTAACTCAATCGTCCAACAATCGTCTCCGCATAGATTAGCACACACCCGTTTGTTACTTTAGAAGATACATCGTCGAAGAAAAGAGCTAAAATAATTGGTCCTAAATGACTACCTTGAGGAACACCCCACTGTGGTCTTCAGGAATGTTGTCGATTTAGCCGACCCTATACGTATAACTTTCTGTTCGTCAAGTAACATTTCAGCCAATCACAAAGTCGACTCGAGAAATCGACGAAATTTGGCATCCAATATTACATGGTTCACCGTGTCAAGAGTAGCTTTAATGTCCGTATATATCGTATCAATTTGCTTACTACAGTCCATAATAAATAAATAAATAAATATTGCTGATGCAAAAGAAGGTAAACTCACACAGGTTTGACTCAACAGAAGGCTTGGGGAAGAATCCATGTTGGAATAGCGTAATGTAACACTTGCATGCTACAAGAATCGCCTGGTTAGGAATGATATCAAAGCATTTCGATCCAGCAGACAGTGAAGTTATTTCACGATAGTAGGTGATTTCCGTTTTGTCTCTGTTCTTGTACACTCGCGTCATACACGAACTTTTCCAGAATGTAGGGAACGTCCGAATTACCAATTACCAAAAATGTTTGATTAGTTTTTCGGGTATTACTCTACAAGTTTTAAAATTTTCAAGAACTTCGGCAAGCGAAATTAAATACCTGCCCGTTTATGTTAGATCGATATATTGTTGAATATTTGTTAAAAAATCGCTGACATTTGTTAGAAATTCGCCGAGCTCCATCAGCTGTTGAGAAGCTTGCCGAGATAAATTAAGTGTGCATCACCTCGATTCTGGAAATATCCATATTAAATAGTGTTCGGTCATTTTCGGCTGTTTTTCATAAATCGAAAGTCGCCATTTTATAGCGCAAAATGGTGCCTGAGGTTGATTTTTGACGTGGGACTACGTCTTTGTTCACTTGCGTCAGCGTCAGAGTTGCGTTGCGTCAGATTTCAAACGTTAATAACAGCATAACCCCCTGATGGATAACAATAACCAATATGTTGTTGGATAGATAAAATGTAGATAAATTTTGTAATATGCTAGTTAGTAATCACTCTAATTTCATTGCTCAGTGGCAAAATTGATAAAAAGTTTCAATGACAAATTTACGCGAACAATAAACCAATTACATGCTAGCATTCCTAGCACCATCCGTTCCTTGTGACACGATCCGTTCCCTGTGATATTTTCTGTATCAATATCGAAATAAAAATTGACAGAGTCTCCCCGTCCCAATAGGTCAATTTATATTTGCTTCCATGAGCTTAGACTAATATGATGTCTCGAAGGTGAAAGTTTTCCGAAAAGTTTGAAACAATCGCCATTCTTGAACAATTTCTAAACCTGCTTTCAGAACCTAATAAAAACTGATGTCTTGAAAGAAAATATGCCGGTAAAAGCAACAGTACCAGTGGAGTAATGAACCGCAGGTCTCTCGTCGTCTATGATTGCAGCGGTACCCTTCTATTCGTACTTCGTATTCCAGTGGTACACTTTTGTTCGTACATTTCTATACGTGTGCAATCGAGGAAAAACTGCAATGCTGCTGTTGATGGTGATTGAAAGTTTATCTCATAAATATGATTATCAACAAGAATTGTAAATTTTTGCAACGGATATTTATTTAATTTTACCTTCGATATTCACTAAATAGTCGTGACCGGATAGTATCGAAAGAGTGAAATCTTAAATATAAACATTCATAGAAGAGTAAGAGCCTGCGAATGCTTGTGAATTTTTGGTTTATTTACTAAGATTCATTCAGATTTTTTTTTACATTTCAAAATTGTTATATGATATATTATTATTCTAAGCTTTACCATAATAAACGTATATTAGCTGTCTTCGCAATACAGCGAATGTAGGTGCAGGCAAATGAAAAAAATTGTCAAGCAAAAAACAAAAATGGAATTGTTGATTGCTACGATTTTTTGCTGGAACTTGTTAATAATTTTGTTTAACATATCTTCCTATATTTGTCAATTAATGAACCTTTGTAAGGGCTTCCATATTATTTTGAAAGTAAGATCCATATTTTAGATTTGAATTAATCAGAGTTAAATAAGACAAAACAATTCATTATGATAACGTTAGTATTATTGGATTTGGTTTTGAAGGATATATAGTTAATTCTGACTTTGACGCATTACGAGAAATTCGTGGTGCTTCTTCAACAAGAATGATATGCTTGTGCATTGTCAAATACATGTTGTTTGCACAAAAAAATACTACAGGCATAACACTGCCAAATATAAACAATATTCTTTCGAGTGTTGTTGAATATATTTCAAAAGTTAATTTTCTGGGGAGGCTGAAAATA
Organism: Wyeomyia smithii; assembly: GCF_029784165.1. Classification (NCBI taxonomy): domain Eukaryota; kingdom Metazoa; phylum Arthropoda; class Insecta; order Diptera; family Culicidae; genus Wyeomyia; species Wyeomyia smithii. The sequence goes on from NC_073695.1 coordinate 22,470,673, forward strand.
AAAATACGTACAGTCGCTGAGCAAACACAATGATTCTGCCTGCAGACTCTGTATATTTTGTAACAAAAAATCCCCTAATTACAGTGTTGAGTCCCACGCCATCATTTCATACAGCCTTAGGGCTGTACCCAAGTAACAGTCCTAATGCAATTTAGTTTTATTTATATTTTATTGTAGGTTCATCAAAACATTACTGAATACATCGAGTTTTATCAGAAGGTTTTTTTAAGAACTTGTGGTTTTTATTTATCAGCAGTTTCCAAGAGTAATTAACAAATACTTGAAGAGTCCTCCATAAAACTTCTTCATCAATAAGTCTAATGAACCTGAGAAGCGGTTTTAAATCGAGCTCATAATCGGTTCGAGCTCATAATCAGCTCGATGCTTGACTGTTAACAAACAGCTGTTAAATGGGAGAGGGAGCTATTCTTGATAAAATTTGTTTGTCTTGAAAAGTTCAAACAAGTTTTACTCAAGTGCCAGTATTTTTTTCCAATAAGTAAATGCCAACTTATCGAGATACTAAAAAAATCTTATTAGTCTTGCACAAGAAGTTTTAGTTAGAAGCCGTCTTATGAGAGATTAATATAAAACCATCGACAAATATGGCGAACAGACTGTGATTGACTCCGTAAAAATAATTGCCATTTGTAATCAAACGGTAATAAAAGACCGTGATTCTCAATGCTACTTATAATTCTGGCAGTTTAGTAGTGAATGTTGACCATGATGAACACAAAGTTTAGTAAAAATTTCCATTGTCCAGCAAACCTGAACTTAACGAAAATTCAGATATTTTTCTTATTTTCTAAATAAATTATTTATTTGGCAGTAATATCATGGTGCGTTGAAAATTACAAACTTTTTTGCTACATAACACGTATAAACTGAACTCGGAAATTGAAAATTCTCATATATGAACTTGAAAATACGTGAAGATTTACCTACCTATTTTATTTAACGACTACGATGACATTTATTTTGGAGAAGGAGCAGATCGATGGGGTTTTTTCATAAATTGCTCTATGTAAATAATAAATTAATTCTGTTCCAGGCGAAATAGGCTTAAATAAAGGATCACGAACCTAATTTATAAAACTCTCGAAATTTGTTATAGTTTTTTCATGGCTGTGAGTAACTCCTAAATGCTATTATGAGTACATATCGATAAAAATATAGAGTTTTAAGCGAACTTTAGGAACTATTCTCGAGCACCTTCTCTAGTATGGGCCTCCTCGATCTTATGAGGACTTTACGACTGTTTTGCAGCAGTTTGTGAGAATTTAAAGATTTATACACTGTTTTAAAGGACAAGCAATCAAAACTTCTTCAAGTGCATCGTAAAACTGATATTTTTACTTGGGTATACCTTGTAGTATTTGCTTCAGTGCTTCATTACGATTCCGGAAATTCCGATGTTGGGTGGTTTTTGGCTACTTTCGGCTGTTTTTCAGAAACCAGAAATCGCCATCTTGGATTTCAGAATGGCATGGCATTTGGAGACTATTTTTGGCTTCTGAACATCATTTGGATTCCGGAAACACCCATGTTGGGGTGTACACGGTCATGTTTAGCTTTTTTCCCAGAAACCGGAAGTTTCCATCTTAAATTAAAAAAGGCGTCTGGCGTCGATTTTTAACTCCTGTGCATCTGGGAGACCTCCCACCCTTCCAGAGTACGGGAAATTGCCAAACCACCATAGAAATTTATGTTCGATTTGTATAAGAGCCCTTTCTTTGAAAAGAAGGAGGGGTGTCGAACATGCAAAATTTAGTTCCATTTACCTGATTAGTTCTTGAGCCGATAATATTTGTATTTTATTTGTAGCCCTCTCTTTCAGAAGAGGGAGGGGTGTCGATTCACCATGAAAATTTTCGTTGCTTCCAAAAACCTTAACATGCCGAATTTGGTTGTATTTGTTTGATTGGTTTTCTAGCTGTGCAGAAATTTGTGTTTCATTTGTATGGAAACCGGGAGAGGTGTTGAACCACCATGGTTATATTTGTTACCCCTAAAAACATTCACATGCCAGATTTGGTTGTATTTGCTAAATTGGTTCTCGTGTTGTGATAAATTTGTGTTCCATTTGTAGGGGAACCCCCTCTTCCAGAAGGGGGAGGGGGTTGAACAACCATGGAAATATTTTTTTGTTTTAAAAACTTTTCCATGCCAAATGTGGTTCCATTTTCTTGATTAGTTCACGATATGTAAAGAGTTTTGTGTTTCATTTGTATGGGACCCCTCCCACCCAGAATAGCGAGGGGTCTCGAACTATCTTAATAACCTTTCCCGGCCCCTAAGACCCATATATTCAAAATTTCATTTTTTTAACTCAAAAATGTGTGGTTGTATAAAAAACTGTCTAGAAACGAGTTGTAGGAAACTAAACTTTAGACACACAAAAATTTGAAAGAATGTTTGAAAAAAAAAATAAAATAAAAATAAAGTTTAGGCTTTTTTGACGTAGAATTACGTTTAACAGCAACATTTTGGGGTATGGGTGCAAATTGAAAATTGTGTAATTTTAAATGCTTCTTCATTTTTGCTTCCATTGGAAAATAAGCTTCGTGCCCACTTAAATGCGGAAACATGCGATTTCATGATGATTATGCCGGTCACTTTCTGTTCTCCTTCATATGTCGTATTCTTGTAAAATTATATACATTAGCCGCTTTACTAAGCTTGAAATGTAGGCGTAAGACGAACAAGCTCGTAAAGTTAATTCAGCATAACGAAGCTTTTTCGTCAAACGCATTCAGTGAGGGAACATCTCGACCACACACGGGCCATAAATATAGTAAGATGCTATTCTCTGCGTGTTAATCGACACTCTCTCTCAATTACAAAAATTACTCTAACAAGGCAGTGTGTGTGGTTGATTGGGGCGTGCTTGGAACGGGACACAATAACTAGTAGTGGGTGAGAGGCCATCCATATTCCACGTGAAAAGCTTTGGTGGGGGGAGGGGTTCTGTGTAATGTTCACGGTCCATACAAATTTTTAGAATTTATATGGGCAGTTGTCCGCGGAGGGAGAGAGGCGGGGGTCTCAAAATCGGTATAAATCTGCCCACGTGTAATGTGGATGGCCCTGATACGATATTGGTCTTGGGAAGTTACCTTCTCAGTAGTTAATTTGGCTGAAACACCTTGTTGGAGGCATCGGAGATTGTAGATTCGAGTCCCGTCTAGATGAGAATAATCTTTTCTTGTATGAGAAAATGTATTGAAAATAATACGTAGAATCTATATTATAATTTCAAATTAGACAAATGTAGGTTCAAAGAGAAGAAAATTATTATTTTTCTCATTTCTGTTTTGAACGCAGTTTCGATCTAAATTGTAGCATCAAAAAAAATTTTTTTTCAAACGAAAAGTTATCAACTTTTTAATATGTTCTCGACATTTCTGCAGATTTTTAATTTTAGAAAGCTTTTCCAACGACAAAAATGGATTTTTCAGAGCTTTGAATTGTAAATAACCCGTAATTCAATAATAGGACAATTTGCTCCAGAAAAAAAATTCTCAAATCGGTTAAGAAAATCAAGTTTTTCTAAGTAAGCTTGTCCTATATAAAAGATTGTCGCTCGTCGATCTCTGTTGTTCGTCTTTGAATCACACAAAGTATGGACCTTGGAATGCACATGTGTGTCATGCATAAATCAGTTCTTGACCTATGTTATCGTGTAATTCATAACTGAGGTTTATTTTTTTAAGTTGCTTCCTAACCAACTCGAACTCGATTTTAATTTTATAAACAAAGCTCATGTGCAGAATTATCGTCATTCCGGAGGCATTTTTATTTCGGTTAAATATTTTCAAACCTTTCAAATGTTGGAGGGCAGTTCAGCTCTTCACAATTCTAATCAATGTCCGAGGTCAGCTTCACCGCAAATTGGCATGCCATCCGAAATAGCAAAGCAATTATTAATTATCACTACACAAACACTCACACGCCAAACTGTGCAGAATGGTTTCATTCTGTACTCTACAATGCTAACTCCTGACGTACAAACAGTACGAACATCAATTCCTCGGCGCAAAATTGTGGCATTCTTGCGGACGCTTAACGGAAACGAATACCAACGCAAAGCCGGGCGGAAAATGAATTAAAAATCAATTAATTTTTTGCGCATGTACAGACGATGTGCTGGCCATTATGTACATACGAACACCACACGGTCTGATCGAAGTGCAGCACTACTTGTTATCGGTAGATTACACCATCGGTGTCGATTGCATGCATTGTTTTGTTTTAGTAAAAGTAGATACCGACCTACGAATGGCAAGGTGATTGGGGAATCCCCTCCCATCGAGTTATACTGGGTTTTCGTAAGGGAACACCGACAAAACATTTTTATTATCGAGTATTGGAACACCGACTCGGCGGATGTCAATCGCTCGTAGAACCCATCAGGGCAGTTTTTTTTTCTTAAAAATACTACCGTCTGGGTCTTAAGAATAATAGTTAAATCAACCGATTAGAAACTATCTTGCATTTCGGCTGTGCTAATTGCGTCCACGCAGTCAGACTGCAGTTTTCCCCGCCTGTCAGCCGGTTTGTGTCAGTCGGTCGGTGAGACATACATATTGCGAGTTACGATCAACAGCAAATTAGCCACGGTTCAGCGATTCCGGAGTAGATGGTTTCGTTTTACCATTAGCACCGGTCTGTTGCCATCATCGTCAATAGCCAGCCAGCCCCCCATCGCCGTCATGCAATATGGGGAGCTACTGTGAGCATTGCTTGATATAGTCTGTAGGGGAGGCAGGTATATTTTTGGTCAAAACAAAACGAAAATATCTAACGTTTCAATGAAAATCTCTAGGAATTATTTGGTTCAGTAGCTATTTACTACTTTATTTATATTGATTTATGTTGATTGAAGTTTCAGTCGTGGCCAATGTTTTCCGTTTAGGGGAGGGAGTAGATAATGGATTACTTTCCAAAACCCCCTTTTTCGAATTCGTGCTCATCTTCATGGTACAGTTACAATAATTTTATTGTCGTGATCTTTACTAGTCTGTGTTTATTGCACTTCTCGTACTTTTTTCAATATGATTTTGCAAACTAAAAATTTTAATAAGCACATTCTAATAAACTTAGATTTATAGGCTTTATTAAATGGAACTTCATGCTTCTCAGCGTTTTGATAGGATATACAGACGTCAGACAGAACTGTCAAATTATCAAATGATTTCTTTCTATTGGGACTATTATATATGCTAAATATAATTGAACTACCTTTTGCTGCCTTTTTCACCACTGAAAAGAGCTTTGAACCCCAAAAACCAGTCCCGTATGCATGGCCACGAATTTAGCAGATTTTCCCAAATAGGCAATGTAACAGCAACGTGCTCGGAAAGTGTTTACTCGGCAGCACAATCAACCAATCGATATGTGTCTCTACCGTAATTCAAAGTTTGCCATATGTTTCCCATCGATTCGTTTTTTTTTTTTGCGAAGATCTCCACGGTACGATACAATTAAACCACTCCGAGGTAGGTAAATAAAACGAACTGTGATGCATTTTTGCTGCCATTATTCCTCGCTCTCGCGGTGTGTTGTTATGTGCGGTGCTGCGCTGCGTGTGGCGGCTTATGCAGGCTAGGCGTTTCGAAATGATCTGTGCAATAATTGCTGGAAAGTTTTCAATGTCCAATGTTTGGCTCGAAATGAGCAAACCTGCAAACCGATCCAGTCCGCAAGCGAAAAGGTTCCAAATTGAACAATTTGTCTGCGTTGGGTAACAGTGATAGTTCGATAACAGAATTATGTTTCGATTTACCGCAGCCATTATGGAACCCTTGAACTCGTTCGCAAACGGAATAATTGTTTTCACTCATTTTCTGCTATTGATTTTAAATGGAAAGTTTGATCGTGCTCAGGGCTTCGCTGCTGGTCGGAGGGTGTGTCGCTAAAATCATAATAATTTTGGATTTGCTTTTATTACACTTCATACTCCATTAAAAACGTTAAAATCCATGTTTATTTATTGTTTGTTTCAAAGCTACTAATGACGGTTGCTCATCTTCCAGCATGAATTTGCTCGACATTCGATCAAACACAGCATTAGATCATTACGTCAGCGCCAAGAAGTCCAAATCTACGCCCAAATTTGTTCTGTTTATAAATGCTAACTTCCGTCACCACTACAAGAGTTACTCATCTGTGCACGACGACGCAAGCTTGTGACGAAACCAGTTTTTTGTGATACCATAAACACACGCCCAACGCGCTAGAATCGGTTCTATTTTTTAATGTACCATAAACACCTCGAAATAACACGAAATATGCAGCGCGCTTTGATGTAGCATTTTCCAGACAGTTTGGGTTGAATCGCTCGCAGCACTGACAGTCGCATACTGACATATGACCACTGCAGCAGCAACGGCAGCCATTTAGTGGGCAATAGTGCACGCCTTCAAAAGTCACACCGCTTTATTTTTACTCCGCTAGCAGTATGGTTTATCGTTCCTGTTGTGGTGTATAAACACATTCTGATTGTTTTTAAATTTCAGCATTTACCAAAAATGGATCATCATTTTTACGTATTATTTTTAAGTCAATTTCCTTAATTTTCGTTAATCAGTGTAAAACTTAATTTTTTTTCTCCACCATAAGGTGCACAAAACAATGCATCGATTACGGTACCATACTGCTTTTCACACCACACTGTTTCAGTTTTTATGACTTTCTGCTCTCCCATTTGTTTGCTCGGATTTCCCTGTTTCGTAAGCGACCGACATCGTTTATAGTGATAGCATTAGGAGGACCAGCGACACGCGCATCGATCGCGTCGTTGTTGCTAGCGAAAAGGGAATCGCGCGTATCGCAGCTTAATGATGCTGTCAATTTTCGTTACTTACGCCTGACGGTAGGCTAATGCGTGCAGACGTGTGTGGTGCGTGTTTGCTGTGTGATTTGGGTGAATCGGAAATTGTACACCCAGGTCTGTGTTAATGCGGTTTTGATATAGAATCCATTTCTATTTCTTAATTTCATAAAAAATCAATTTTGTGAAGACCTGCTTAGATTTGAATCTTTATTTTTGACTACTAAACATTGACAAACTTGAAACATGAATCCTAATCTAAAAATTACATTGATTTGATGCCGAAGCTAAAGTTAAAAAGGGTTATTGATAATTTTGAGGAGAAATACACCGTTAACGAAAACTTAGTATGATTCGATTCTATTACAAAAGTTCACATCAATGGACAACGTAATTCTAATTCCCTAACAAAAAAAAATGATTCGATCAAACAACGAAAATCAATACGTATTTTAGAATTTATAACACAGTTCGCAATTTCCTATTCTATTAGAACGGTAGTCCTAATGATCTAATATACAATATTAAAAACTTTTTTTTTATTCTCGCTTATTTTCCGTCGGTCTAGTTCCGCCACTGTTGTGGCCAATCACCGACGCCCAGGGAGGCGAATCCACACCCAGGACCCTAACTCACGACCCGTTTATTAACGGACCGGCGCCAACGGCTTTACTTCCTCATGGATGGCGTGATCCCAGAGTTTTTTCGCCTCAGAAAATCTCCCGGTGTCGGCTAGGATTGAATCTTGACCAGTTGGGTTGGTTGTGAGTGGATCACGCCACCTCACAACCATCGACACCTATGTCGGCGGTGGGATTCGAACCCAGGCGTCGAGCGTGGTTGGCGGAGACGTTACCAACCACACTAGGCCCCCACTGCAATATTAAAAACTTATCTTATGTAGCTTTTTTTTAAATTTATGTGAAGGTTCATCAAAATATTTTTCAATACGACTAAACATATTATGAAGTGTTGTTGCAAATAATCCAAAACAGCTACGTTTGGTATTTGTTTGCTGAAATAAGACTTTTTCAGTTATGTTATAGAATTATCGAAATTTATTTATTTTTCGACATTTATAATTGCATATCAGTCCTATCTGAAAAATCATCGATTTGAGAAAATAAATCTAGAAGGTTTTTTTTGTGTTTTGGATTTTTCACTTGTTTGGGGTGGTTTATTTACTTATTTTTCGACATATAATGAAATAGACCTTCACAACAACTTCTTTAATAAAAAATAGCATTTTTCGTGAAAGTTGAAATAAAACATAAGGTAGAGACTGATACGCGAGTAGCAAAATAATCGCATGTCAGTGTCACTCGCAACCGCTTTGTCTAGAAGTAGTAGTATTCTACTGAAGTATTTTTGGGCACATATTAATGTTCGCAGACAGCTTCTTTGTTGCAGTACGAGGAAGAAGGCGGAAACGTCCACCCATTATTTACCCCGACTTTAGGGCCGTCGTTGAAAAAGCTAAATCTAAGGTTGATTCCTTGGATATGCTGTCGGACAACTTATGAAAGTTATTTATGGCTAAGCATCTAGAAAGGATTTTTTCTGAATTCTGACAATTTCAATTTGAATGATCATTTGAAGCAAGCAGATCATCCGCAGGAATTCAACACCTCACAGAAAGAAGCATTGCTCAAGGCTATTATTCCCCTGATATGGAGAGTCAAGAAACCTTTCTTGAACGAGCTACTACAAAATGCTGCAGTTTCAGGGTCTGCTTAGAAATAACCTTCGTGTGGAATTAACAACACCAAAAACATTAGTTCTATGGATTGAAGAAAAAAAAATGGCCATACTCAGGAAAAACATTTGGTGGGACTGGTATGCGATTATTATTATTGGGACAATTTGATCTCACATTTTTTCTAACTATTTGGGATAAAACGAACATTTATTTATTATATCTGGCGAGAGAGCGAAGAGATTAGTGTTGCGCTGTGCTTGTCGGCGTTTGTTTCGCTGGCATAGGCATAACCAAAATAAAACAGATGAGTATAAGTTTTTGTATCAAACATTTTAAGAATGCATAGGCTCTGTGTGTAGTGGTTTTTAGCGGGTTTAGGACTTTGCCAGAAGTGTAAGGCTACTGACATGCTGAGGCGTCAAATGAGGCGAAGCGTTGAGCGTTTGAGAAGCGGAATAAACAGAAGCGTTGGGTGAAGCTTCCTATGACATACTGGAGCGAGCGTCGCAAATGCGTTGTGTTGTCATATTCCTAGATTCCAATAGCGGTTTTGTTTAAAGGAAATATTAATTCGTCCAATGAAGATTTTTTTGCTTCTTCAAGCACGGTAAATTACGTTTTTAGTAAACAGAGATTTTTTTATGAAATAAAATAATATTATTGAAGTGAGTTGCGCTACAGACGTAGTAAAAAAAATAAGAAATTATTCTAAATTTTAAACTCGTTGACCCCGAGCAACGTTCAACTAGTTTATAATATCTGTTAGGATTTGAATAACCAATGAGAGCACAGCTAGTTACTCAGCGGCTTGCATTTTCGCGACCAAAGAAGTTCAACATGCTAGATTTCTGGCCATTCAAATCAAAACTCAACAATATCAATCAATAATATCAGTGCTATTTTCCCGACGACCTGAAAAATTTTCCCGATAGTATTTTCTATCCTACTTTTTTTCTTTTTTAAGATTTAAGACCAAAGCAAATATTAAGTACCTGGCGATATCAGGTTTAGTCTGAACATGGATTTACTGCACAACCCTCTTCTAAACATTTTAACATTTTCTAAACGGAAATGTATTTATTTGCTTTTTTCAATTACCAAACCAAAACAAAGCAAATATAAAGCACCTGGCGATAAAAGATTTAGTCTGGATATGGTATTACCGCGTACATATACGCGCGTCAAAACACTACTCGTTCTGTTTCGCCGCCTCTATCGACGCGTCTTTGCCGCTCCAGTATGACCGGTTCGAGCGTTTCATATAGACGTTCGAAGAAGTAGCTCTGACGCTTTTGCGACGCTTTTTGCTTCGCTTCATTTGACGCCTCAGTATGTCATTAGCCTAAATGTGTCATCTGTTGGTGCACAAAGTGTGGTAGCTTTTCGGTTGCGGGTGGAGTTTTTTTTATATTTACAAACCAGATTGTACGGTGCACTCTCACAGGTCAAAATTGGCAGTTTTATAATATAGTTTCAAAATTTATCATTCGAGCATGACAATGCGGCATGCGATTGATGCATCGTCTACAATTGTGAGTCCTGGCAGGGCGGTGACATTTTATTCAGTTCTATGTTCTTGTTTTATGATTTTCCTAGCTTTTGGACAAATGTTGATATACATAAGTAACTTTTATTTAATTATGTTGAAATCGTTTTGGGCGTGAAAATAGTTCACGACAACTGAACTTTGATTGCAATTATTTTGGCATTTTAATAATAAACTTGGAACTCTGTTTTGTTTAATATGCTTATTTGCATTTTTTTAAGTTTTTGGGCTATGAATGCATGGAACTTTGTCAGTTTTTATATTCAGTAGGTGTCTTTTGTGCGAAACGTCGTGTCGCGTATGCGTCGGTAGTAGAAAACGGAGCGGTCGTTCATAATGCCCCGGTGAAACGCATCATCGGCCCGGGTGAGTTTTGTTTATCTAGGGGTTTCCGGAGTGCAGTGGGCACGCTATTGTTTACTTCGGGGAGGTCAGCTCAGTTTCGCGCACGTTTTTTTGACAGCGCTCAGTGTAACTATCTTAATACAGCGGTTTCGGAGCTCAATGACCATTACATCGTATAATGCTCGGGTGTGCCTTGTGGGTTTTTTTTACTCGCTCTAACGGTTCTTTGAGCTGGTACCAGTAGTTTGCGTTCGGCGTGCGGTGCGTTTTACGAAATTCATTCGTTTCGAGGTAAGTTTTAATAGTTCACGGGATGAAACGCGAAGTTTGGTGTGATACAGACTGTTAACGATTGGTTGCCGATGATACCTAGAAACTTCGATTCTCTATATGCCGATACAGCGATCGTGATGCGGTTCTATTTATATCGTCCTCTGATGGCCGGTTGCGCAGAGACCGAGAAATATCCATATCGGGCGCGAATTTGTGTAGAAAAGATCGCACCATCAACCTCGATGGATCCAGATCAATTCCTTTCCACTAACACTAATTCCTTCCTTTGATACTTGTGGATGATGCAGAGGATTCCTCGGTCTCTAGTAGCAACAAGTATTAAACTAACACTCCCGATATCCCTTCCTCTATTGATCTGCATTGGGCGTGGCCAGCTACGTTATTGACCAGTGGAAAGAAAAATCACCAGGAATTGTACACTGAAAATGGCTTGCTACTCCTAGGCACCATTTTGACGGTTCTTTGTGCAATTTCAGCTGGTTCTGGTCAATCGCGGGCAACACACGGGCGATCAAATATGCTATGCTATGCTATGCTATGCTAAAACGAACATTTATTTATTCTCAACCGATAATTAAGCAAGAAATAGATGGAATATGATATTTGACTCAAAAATGATAAAAATCCATATGGTACTGATATGCAATTATAGGCAGTATAGTAGAGTAGTAAGCTTGAAACGGAGGTGCAAAGCTCACACATAAGCACGGATATAAATGATAAGCGTATTGCTAAAACAATACACGCAAAAACAATTATTAGGGCTTCAGCACCTCCTGTAACAACTTTGGCATGCTCTCACGAGATTCTATGGATCGAGATCTTCCCAGGCACGTTTTAGAGCATCAAATTAATGATGTTTGTTGGCAACACCAGTTTTGTCCTCCTTGGCGTCGAGAATTGCCCATAAATTCTCAGTGGAGTTAAGGTCGGGGCTTTGTGAGGGTCATTCCATCGGTTTGATGTGGCACTACCGAAAGAATGCCTTGGTTAGTTTGGCTGTGTGCTTTGGATCATTGTCTTGCTGAAACACAAAGCGATCATTTGGTGTGGGAAGCTCTGCCTGGTCGATACATTCACTAACGACCCGAATGTTTTCACCTCCAGCGTAATTTTTCCACCGAACATTGGCTGTTGTTGTACTTCCGGCGATTCACTCTTGCCGATGTCTCGAACCACTAATTTTCGGATACAGACAGGAATCGTTCTTGTAATAACGGCGTTCTCCATTTTTTTCTATCACTAGATTCAATGAGAATGAGAAATTTTGATTTTTCAAACCCGTTCTTCTCGAAAAAAATAAAATGTGATTTGTGCAAGTTTTGAACGAAAACGATGATGTTTCATGCATGTAAGCCGACGGTGCTTCCCTCACAGAAGGGAGATCCATATCCTAGCGTTGTGGAACATGCTGTTGGTCCGTCTTCTATTGGAAGCAGCGAGATAATCGGAATCGCCGCCGATTCAGTTCCTAGTAAATCATCCTCTTGCATCAGTAATAGAATATACCGCTGCTACTATCCACTTTTGCTATCCATTGCCCCTACACTGAACCAAGTAATCATTGAAAAGTTATTGGAAAACATACATAGTATTATTCCATGTACGTTTTCTAATAGCATTTATGTACATATCACATAGAAACTCGCATTACGGTTTCAGTTATATTCATTAGAATAATGTGTTAAAACTCCGATGTGATTTTTTTTAATGTACTTCATGTGCTTGTGCATGTAATGTTCGATCTGGTAATTTGAAGTGTTGCATTTTTCCGAAAATAAAAGATTAAATATAAGAGATTGAATTTGTCCCTTTATTTTGATTATGTTTGAGGTATATTACAAATAATACAAATAATAAATAAACATAACTGTAAATAAAGCTTACATTGCGCTTTCTCCAATCATCGATGTGCTTGAAAACTTTTCTTAATTTCGTCCAACGAAAACGTTACAGCTGAATTCCACACTCTAAAAAAAGATTTAATTTATTTTTTTGCTTACATAATTTTAATAAACTTACACATAACTTTTATCTGCCTACGCACATAAAGCTATTAACATAAAACCCATCAAGTTGACAGATAAAAAGTGTCCCTGCGTTCTAACAAATTTAATCTAGTTTCCACTTTCCACGTGAAGTTTAGCGTGTACACATAACATGAATTAGATTATCAAATAAGTAAACTTATGGACGTTTCGTTTACTGCTGCTACTTAAGACCGCCCTAATGACCATCCACTAGTAAACTGATTATTGTGAGCAGAAATAGGCTCATATATAGCCCAAAGAGTGCATTTGTTATTAACTTGATATAATATTCTGTCGACCGTGTCAGGCAGAGCAAGCATTAAGCTCGAAACCGGTGTTTCAACAAAGCTTTCAATAGTGAAATAGATCTCATTATCAAACTACAATTTTCTGCATTCATGCGGGTACATATATAATTTTCCGTTCGATTGCTGTAAGAATAAAGAAAATTGGTTGTTAGCTGACTGAGTTTTGAACATTTGAAAGCGGCCAATTTTGTGACGCTCTCGATGTTTTCGGTTTTTCAGTTTGTACTCATATAGACTAACGTCTTTTTCTACGCGGTTTTTTACGTGTCGTTTTTACGCGGATTTCGGAGTTTTCAAGCAGCATGTTAAAAACAATTGATTTTTGGTGTTCAAATCGCCTGTTTAGAGTTTAGATTTTTTAAAATCCTTACTACATTTTTAAAAATCCTTACACAGATTTCGGAATTCTATGCGATTTTTTTACGCGGATTGCGATTAACACGTTTTTTACGCGTCGTGTAAAAAAAAGACTTAATGGTATATGTTACCGTAAGACGTAATTCTACATCTAAAGTTGGTGAGGTTGTGTATAAGACACGACCGCGAAATTAATATAGAATTATGATAACATGTTGTTTGTCCAAATATTTTTATGCCATAGATTAGAGAATGTACTTGGTCGGAATTAATCAGTTTGATGGTCTGGTCGATTTCATTTATAATTCTCTATCAAATTACGATAATTACGATAAACTATCTTATATCAATATGTCTATTTCATTACCTTTAACCCTTAATTCAACTGAAAAATAACTCTCGGAAAAGATTGTGGCCCTTGAGAGTTTCAAAATGGTAGCTGGGGTTGATAAACGGCCTTTGAATACCTTCCTGGTTCCGAAAACACTCATATTAGGTGGTATTCGATTTTGTAAAACTATTTTTCATAAACTGGGAGTCACCATCTTGAACTTCAAAATGGCAACTGGAGTTGACTTCCGGCCCTTAGGTATCATCCCGGTTCCGAAAATACCCATATTAAATGGTTTTTGGCCTTGTTTTAAGCTCTGATTGGACGTAATCTGCATTTAAAACATAGCTCTACATTTTTCAACAGTTCAATAGTAAGCTACATAAAATCACAATACTCCGCATTTTGGTGTACGTTTAGTTTCTTTTTTTATCGAATTTCGCGTGAATGGAGCAAATTTGTTGAACACTAACTGAGTTAACGTTTGCGGTAAAAATGGGCTTTTTTCGGATGGTGGTAAAAATGGGGACGGGACACGAGGCATATGGACGCTAGGCATATGGATGTTAGGCATAGTATGCTAGGCATACAGACGCGAGGCATAATGGATGTGAGGCATAATGGATACGAGGCATACTGCCACAAGGCATAACGGACGCGAGGCCGAATGGACGCGAGGCCGAATGGACGCGGGGCCGAATAGACGCGAGGCCGAATGGACGCGAGGCCGATTGGACGCGAGGCCGAATGGACGCGAGGCCGAATGGACGCGAGGCCGATTGGACGCGAGGCCGAATGGACGCGAGGCCGAATGCGATGTTGTACGATCGCATGAGATCCAATTATGTAGTTCAGGTGTTATTATATTCCTAAAGAGTTTAAGTTGGGTATAATACCTTTCTTGAAATCATGCGGCGAAGACGCATAATCGAGGGCAAGGAAACGAGGCGGCACTAAGCCGCCGTGGTTTCCGCAGTCCGAGCCGGCCGCCGACCCGCCGTCGGAAGCGGCGGCCTCTCGCACCCAAACGACTGATCTACTGGTTTGCTAGGTCTACTCAAACAGAGTTTTGTTCCCTTAGTTAAGTCCGAACGAGCGGTAGCGAGTAAGGACAGCATTCGCTCGGACAGCGAGTCGGCCGAAGGCCGCGAGTGTATTGCTTTTCAAATGACACTTTGAAGCGAAATACATGTTATCGAATGCTGTGTTGATGATGACGATAATAACACATTCCATATCACTTCCCCTTGGCCTTGTGTCCTTTCGGCCTAGCGTTTATTCGGCCTCGCGTCCGTTCGGCCTCGCGTCCGTTTGGCCTCGCGTCCATTCGGCCTCGCGTCCATTCGGCCTCGCGTCCATTCGGCTTCGCGTCCATTCGGCCTCGCATCCGTTCGGCCTCGCGTCCATTCGGCCTCGCGTCCATTCGGCCTCGCGTCCATATGCCTCGTGTCCGTATGCCTGCCGTCCATTATGCCTCGCGTCTGTATGCTTAACGGGGTGTCATCGGTAAAAATAACTAAGACAGATAATTAAGTTTGATAAATTTCCCATTGAAGGAAACATTGAAGGAACATTCCCCATGGCGGATGAAAACATGCGTGTAGGCATGTTTTTTAGTTTTTCCTTCGTTTTATTTATTGATTCCTCCTTACTTTCCGCGACAAAAATGTTAGAAAAAATCTTACGCTTCAGGTTTACCCACAAATTCTCAATGGGACGCAGCTGGTGGACGTTGGTTGGGTTCGTCGACTTGGGTACCACATCGATATTAAGCCGCCAGTAATGGGTTGACGTCAGATCCGATCAAAACATCGCGTCTTCGGCCTTGATGAGCGACGCAACTTCCGGCAGGCATTTCGTACTATAAATTTCACCGTTCATGGAGCGAAAAAAGACCGGTTTCGACATCTCCTTCTCACTGATTGACAGCCACAGCAGCATCTTCCTGGGGAACTCGGTGTGTGAAATGAACTTCATCTCGGAGCTAATTTCCTTCGCGGGGGAAGTAAAATACGAAATGCCCTGCCAGTCGTTGGCATCACCAGCGCCACGTCACGCTTAGCCGGGAAAATCGACTTGACCATCTTATTTATGCGCCGCCGCTGCATCATTGCCTGCAGCTTCGAGACCAATGAACGGGACTGCCGCTTCCTGACATGTATGTCCATGATCGTTAGATACTTTTCCACTGTTTGGCCGGTTGCATCGATCTTCCGGCCAAGCGTACGTGGCGATGTGGCCACTTTTCCCTCGGTCTTTCTCTTCAGCATATTTCATTCATGTTGTAGATGCCGGATGTTGTAGATGCCGGAACGGACGCACTGTGGGGCAGAACCCAGAAAAGTCGCGACAAAACTAAAAAAATGAAATTCAGTTTTCATGCCTAATTTTATTTTCTACTTGCAGTAGACATGTTATCGACAGGAAATCATGATAATTCACTTTAAAAAATAGTTAGAAAATGTGCTATAATATTATGAAAGTGAGAATTTACAAGGCTTGAAAAATGGAAGAAAAAAATTTCACAGATATTTTCCAGTAGGGCATGCAAATACTTAGAAATTAATTAGCTAACTCATATGATCCTCATAAAACAGAGTTTAAACTAATAGGTAATGTGATATTAAGACAGTTTTGTTGAAAATAGGTTCGTAGGAGGCATAGTGTGTAAAACAAGTTTTTTTTGTATTTTTTCCTAATTTTCGGCAATATGAAAAACATAAAGTTCTACGTTGTTCTGCTACGACACTATTATTGTACTAAAATACAAGGTATTGGCTAGTACTAAACCAAAAATCAGCTGCTACTAATTGCGACTTACCGAGTAATTCGAGTTTTCGCAACGATTGTTTTCATGTCAATTCTTGCAAAAAATCGTCAATCAGCAGTGTCCGTATCAATGTTTTTCCTACAACACGCTTTGCTGAATGCCGATGTATGCAACACGACCATGATTGTGTTCGGGGGCCTTTCGAAACTGACGTCCAGTAGTATTAAGACCCCTCGGAAATAATTATTAGTATTAGGAAACAATTTGTTATTGGGTGAACAGTGTTTTAAACAAAAGTAAGCGTTTAGTATTCATGTTAAATGGTATAAATTTAAACAAAAGGAGCTCTTAGAAAGGGTACATGACCAACTAATCTTTAATTGAACAATGCTCCTATTTGAAACATTTTATCACAAACAATAACATTAAAACTAAATTTTAGATTCTACCTCAAATATGATGACTCATCATAGGTTGACAAAAAACTATACAAAGGCAACTACAAACCTTTATTAATTCATTTCATGATGACTCGAAATTTCGAATATATCTGAAATTGAAACATATGTACTTAAGTCTCAGTTATAATTCATTACTGAAATTTTGGATTTATTATTAATGAAAATAATTTAATCTCATTAACGGTCAGTCCTACAGTTGTAATATGTTCGACAACTTTATGTCAATTGATGATATAAACAACTTTCCCGAAGAAACAAAATGGCTAACACCATTTATTCAGAAGATAGATGTCAGCGCCATCTGTAGAAGAAAAATAAAGCTACCTGAATACATTTTTCAATAAGATGTTTTTATGGTGAACAATATTGCCGAAGATATGAACACTGTGGAAACAACTGTTAAGGAGTTGTGAGGTTTTGTCGCGCCAACGGACCAATTTGCCCCACTGTGGGACGTATTCAGTGTCCACTAGCTGCCGCGCGATGTCCGTTTTGGACGCGACGCGCCATCACGGTTAAGGTTCGACTGATAGAGCTGTTTTTTCTACTGATTCATGGGTTATTATGATTGATGCTGCATGAGTAGTTTCGTCAGTTCGTGTGAAAGTAAACCCATGAAAAATCGGCAATGAAGTGTTCGGTTTCAACACATCAAAAAGCAAAGCAAAGCCTTGGTGCTACGTTCCGATTCGAAACTTGACCTTCTGTTTACTATACACAGACTTCGCAGCCAACCGTTAAGTGTACATGACAGTTGCGGGGCTAGCGCTACGATCCTACTGACACTAACAGTCTCTCCCGAGTCAAGACTCGAACCTACGACGACTGGCTTGTTAGGCCAGCATCGTACCTCGAGACCAGCTGAGGAGGACAACACATCAATTTTGTCCAAAATTCAATAAATGTTGTATAGATATAGTTTACATCAAGAAACAGTTGGCAAATGAACAGACCTTGTTAATCTTCTGTGTTATTTAGCAATAGAGTTCCAGAAATTCTGAAACATTATATGGATCTAAACAACAGTCAAATATTTAAGAAATATTCGAATGAGTCATTTTGACGAATTCATGTTACTTTGAAATCAGCAAAAACTTTAATTTTCACTAACACTACTGAGTTCGTTGTAATTATACAGGTTGTCCAACATTTGAAAATGACCGACTTACGAAACTGTTTTTGATGCAGTTAAAGGTTATTTAAAATCAGCAAATATATTTACCCAAATATATTTAACTCAGCATAGCAATTAAAAATTTTTAATCTAAGAAAGGTTGTACCTAGCTATCAAATATTTTTTGTGAACATTCCCAATTTTTCATATTATTGAATGCATTGGATGTGAATATTATTGCATCCACTGTTGGCACTTTACCCTACTAACTCTCCGTATAGTCGCCATGTAGTGCAAACGCCTACAGTTAGGCTTCTGCGAAGGCAACGATAACACTGCACTCTGCTTGAAAAGCGAAGATGATTTTTTATTTTTAGGTTGAAATATGAATTAACTGCTAACTAAACTGCACTGTGTTTATTGTAAATTACCTTTAGATTTCACATTTTACATCACATTTTATCTCATCTGCATCCGGTATTTCATATTTAATGTTTGTATAATAAACATATAAAAATTGGATAGCAAGTTAAAAAAAAACTTAGAGTAATTACAGATGTATCAAAATATTAGTTTGTTTTTCTAATTATTTAATTCACTAACCGTTCTGTTCAAAGTAACCAACGGAACACGTTGTTTAAAACATGAAAATAAATTGAACCTTTCGACGAAGGGTTTGTTTGGCACATAAATCATACACATAATCGGTTGTGCATACAGCGGATAAGACAAATCGACCTTGCGTTATTTATGTCAAACACAGAACTAGCCATTGATTCTTGTTACAGTATTTGAACAAGTGCGTGCAGTCATTTTTTCTACATTATAAATTCACAATGCGTCGAATAAGTTTCGTTTGACTGTATCTTCGGTGTTTTATTGAAGCGTTCGATTGTCAATCGAAGCTTCTTCAGCCTTAAAACTGTTCTTCCTTATGTGCATTATTTACCATTGAAGCTATTTATTATTGGCCATGTGGGAAAAATACTAATTACTTTTACACGGATAGTCGTAAGCGCATGACACTCGCGTAATAGCGCGTCCGGTAGTATCTGGAGGTCGCGCAGCTACCGATATTAGCGGTACTACGGGTCAACTTTGGGGCAATTATCCGCTGCGCGATCCAGTGGGTGCGTCATTAGTGAAACGGCTTTTTTGCTGCCTGTCACTCCAAACGTATAGACAGGTTTTTTTTTTCGTTTCGAAGCCGAGAGTATCAGAATAATTTCCCATGCATACTTGGGATTCCCATCTATTTGCTACAATTTATTGATTGAAACCGGTTTCAAGGCTGTTTCCGACTGATTCTGATGACACTTTTACGAAGAAATTATGTCAGTTGACAGCAGGAAGATGCGAAGCGGAAGGTGTGAAATCTTGCGCCTTGTAGTCGTACGGTTGACAAACAAAATCATCGGCAGTGTGAATGACACCACGCAAGTTGATGTTTGAGATAAACAAGAATTCTTGTTTTGAGTTTTTTTTCTTGTATGATACAAGATACAACACGTGATTCCAGCGCGGTTTGAGCTGGAAATTTAAGTCAAAAATAAAAACATATTTATGATACGAGCCACTTCTTGTTATTACGGGCAAAAATCATTTCGAGGCGACAATGAAACACCTCACACACAAGTACCCTCGCTATCACGGTTAACAACCTCAAGTTGCAAACTGGAGCACAAAACCATCGCGAATGCAAAACCGCCCAAATTGAAAATGCACTTGCTCCTCTCAACATTATTAGTATCATCATGCTGATGAATGCAAACAAAAGTAAACCGCCCCAGGAAGTTTTTCTTTTTTTGCCTCTATCTCTGACGTTGACCAACCTATAGCGAAGGCAGGCCCACAGGATGTAATTTATCAACCCACTTGCAAGGGAAAAAAGGCATACTTTCGCTCTCTGAAAGGTTTTTCATGCTACTTGTTCGAAATAGAACGAACGCGAAGGAAGGAGTCTCGTTCGCAATGGAACTTTGCAATGTTTGTTTTATGGGGATGATGGTTGCTGTTTTGTGGAGGGGACGGGAATAAGAATTTACCAACCTAGCTCATCTTCAAGCTGCTCTCTTTTACGGATTCCCGAATGAATTGAAATCAGTGGGGAAAAAAGTTCAACATATTATTGTGAGAGTAAGCTTCGAATGGCTTTCACTAGACGTTGAGCGCACAGTATTCAATTGAAAGACTCAGGTTAAGTTTTCTTCTCTTCGAAGAATTCAAACACGTGATGTCTTTATTCTGAACAAAACGACTCTTCCGCGAAGTGCGATTTAAAATTCACAGCTGTGTTTGTTTATGTTTGGATTTTTGGACAACCGTTGATTGTTTTTTCTCACTGGAAGGCTTTTTAGAAACTACAAATACAACATTTTTTCCCTCGAAAGCAGTTTTCATCGCTTCTTTTGAACGGACATTATCTCTCAGTCTAAGATTAAACATTATTTGATTGCGGAACTTTATCGTAGAGGCATATGTTATTGAAACAGTTTTGTACAATCAGTTGCTACTCCAAATCGTTTTCCGTCAGGGGTAAATGAAAAATCTGTCACCGTCCTGAACAGCTGAATAAATAATGAGGATAAAACCCAATATGGGCAAAGACGTAGAAAATTCTACGATACTGCGCAAATCACTTTGGGGACTAACCACAGTGGTCCCAGAATTCTGGAAACGAGGGCTGGCTTCCTTTTGAAAACATGTATGTACTGTAGAACTCGGATTGAGACTTTCGTTATATTAAATTTTTGAATAAAATAGATAGAGTTTTGGGTTAATATTTTTCCTTAGTTGTCTCCCTATTCACCGGTGTTTCAAACCAGGAAACAAAATAAACAAAAAAATCGTTTCGATTTTATTCTTAACAAAGAACTTTGTCGTTTGTCTCCTCCCTATCGGGTAGACATCCTTTATCATGCTGCATCGTTGTGGAGTGCGCTAGTACAACATGCCCCAGCATAATATGTTTACCTGTCTGGCACAAGCTAATCTCTAGGTGTTGTTTCAACCGGTCCCACCGTATAGCGTTTTTTTCCGTAGGTGCTACTGGTACCTTGACAAATGAAACGGGATTGTTTTTTTTTCTTGCCTCATTTTTGCATCAACTCAACAATTTAAAGAACCACATCGTTGTGCCTCACCCAGCAGCAGAGAATATTGCTACCGCGTAGCAGCAAAAGCATCACACACCGTACCGATAACGAGGCATTTTTAATTAATTTCATTAGCTTTTCAGACACGGGGCTCATGAGGAAAAAAAGCTCCCCGTGTGAAATGTTGTGACAATAGAGGAGACCCCATGCTGGTAGGCTGATGCACCTCAGGAGGGTGTGCTGCTGATCGCGGTTGGGTCGATTCCATTCAGTGCGATTATATTTAGACGCAGCTCGTTAGTGGTAGACTATTTGCTCGGCAATCAATTTAGAATAATTGATGGCACAAGCATACTCAGGTTGTTACATATGTAAATCATTGCTCCGAAAGAAACAATTTCGATTGTAGTTTTTTGCTGACTGTCTGTTAATTAGACATTCCTGGTGCTGTATCCGTAATTGTACAGATAATACCAGATGTTGATTAAAAGAACACGTATCTTGCGCCGATCGTTGAAATTTGAGGAATTCCGAAGCACTATCGAGCATTTTTTTTATACATAAATCACCTTTCCAACAATTGACACTCCGTTGAAAAGGAGATTCCCACTGTACGATCAGACGTAGACTGAGTTAAGTCAATAAACAAATCTAAGCTGCTACCAGCCGCTTGTCGGTACCCGATCAGAAAGAAAAAACGAAAATGTAACAGAAGCTGTTAGCTTGTTACGGGAAAAACCTTACAGGCTGTGTTTCCAATTTGATCCCGTTAGGTGTTAAAATAACAGAAATTATGACAAAAAATATTCTACTAGTATCAAACACATATCAAAATTTGTTACTAATGTATCAGCTTTCTAACAAATAAGATAGTATATAAAACAATATAATAACAAACATTGTTAAAAACTACAGGTTTTGATAAAAACGAAAAATTAGTTAGAGTTGTTTCAGAACTACTTCATTTCAGGTTTTGTTATTATAACACACTCAGATTTAATTTTACTTTCAAAATTATATGGAAAAATACAAAATTGTATCAAAATATGTTATTTGTATCTCGCGTTGATAGAATTCTGTAAATTTAAAGTTAGGGGCCGTTCAATAATTTCGTAAGCAAATAGGGGGGGGGGGGGAGGGGGGCTTTTCAATTTTCTTACGCTATCTTACAAGGGAGGGGGGGGGGGTGAATTGATTATCTTACGTGAAAAAAACATTGTTAATGCTGCTGTTTATATAACCATGTTCATGAAAGTGTGAACGGTAAAATTCATAAAAAGAAAATTATGAAAGAACAAATTAACTTGAATTAAGAACAGACGAGTAAACGAATTATTGTGCTTGCTTCGGGATGATAAATCTAAAAAAAAATCTATATATGCTGGCAGTAAGATCTTACTAGGGGGAGGGGGGGTATCGAAAAATCTTACGAAGTCTTACACGGGAGGGAGGGGGGTATGAAAAAGTGGAAAAATGTGCTTACGTAATTATTGAACGTCCCCTTATGCTCTTCTGATCGGGTATGAATGAATGATTTGATGAGTAATAACCCTTTCGGTGGTTGACACATAAGTACCGGGTGCTAATATTATGAATGAACGTAAATTTCGGCATGCTAAACCTCATAGCAGAGATTTCATTTGCATCACCATTCATTGAAAAACGTCACTTCGAAGATCGTGAGGAACTTCAGCATCCGTGAAAGTTTATCTGACGTGAGGTGACACATACTTATTTATTGTAATCGAATATAAGGTTGATTCGAGTGATAAATTCACTTATTCTAGAGTTTATTTATATTAACTCATGGTTTTCATCATGTTGAATTCCAAAACAAATCCCGCAGATTTGTTGATTGAAGATTTTACGCAATTTTAGTTTACTGATAACGTCCACGTTTTGTTATTTTTTTTTTTGTCTATGGTATAATATTGTACAAATATATACCCTAGAGTGGGGAATCGTTATATGGAAAAAACGAAACTTGATAGCAGAAAGCCAGAACCAAGTTTTTTTGTTCTATTTGGGGCCCGAAACAATCCTAAATTTATCGGAAGTTGATTGGTTTTGTCTTCGCCTGGCGCATTGCATTTCAAATTTATATGGAGATTTGTATGGAAAAATCAACTTTTATGCATTTTCCATTCTAAAGATCTCAAAATGGCTCAAACCATAGGTTTCAAAACTTCAAATGGAAGGTTTTTTGATGCCTAACAACTTGGCCGAAGACACTAAAGAGCTAGGGTGTCCCAAAAAAAAATACTAGAGCTGTTCAAAGTTGAGTATGTCGAAATTTATGTTGCAAATCATTTTTTCTGCCAACACTGCCAGTGTACCGGCGTCAGTCAGATTTCCATCAGAAGTAACCTCTGAAACACGTTGTAAATTCTTTCTACGCCTAGAATATTGGCCTAAATTTGTTTGCTTGATGCAGCTGAGTGTACAAACTCGTAACGACAGGTAACTTCTGATGGGAATCCTACTGACGCCGGTACATTGGTGATGTTGGCAGAAAACAAGATTTCCTGCATTTAAATCGACATACTCAACTTTGAACAGCTATAGCTCTTCTTAGGGACATTCTAGCTCTTCAGTGTCCTTTGCAAAGTTTTTAGGCATCTAAAATACTATACTTTAACATAATGTAGTGAGCGGGGGCCTAGTGTGGTTGGTAACGTCTCCGTCAACCACGCTCGACGCCTGGGTTCGAATCCCACCGCCGACATAGGTGTCGATGGTTGTGAGGTGGCGTGATCCACTCACAACCAACCCAACTGGTCTAGATTCAATCCTAGCCGACACCGGGAGATTTTCTGAGGCGAAAAATCTCTGGGATCACGCCTTCCATCGCATGAGGAAGTAAAGCCGTTGGCGCCGGTCCGTTAATAAACGGGTCGTGAGTTAGGGTCCTGGGTGTGGAGTCGCCTCCCTGGGCGTCGGTGATTGGCCACAACAGTGGCGGAACTAGACCGACGGAAAATAAACGAGAATAAAAAAAAAAAAAAACATAATGTAGTGCATTATTAGAGCATTATTGAGCTCTCTAGAAAGGTAAATGCAAAAAAGCAGGTTTTCCCATACAAATTTTCATACAAATTTGAAATGCAACGCGCCAAGCGGAGACAAAACCAATCGACTTCAGGTAAGTTTATGGTTGTTTGGGGCCCAAAAAGGAACCAAAAAAACTTGGTTCTGGAAAATCGATCACTTTTTCCCACCCTAATATACCCAAAAATATACCTCTTCAATGAATTTATTCCCCAATTTTCCCCCACTTTTTATTGTCCAGATTAAAGTCCCAGAAGAAAATCAGAATGTTATCGAGAACTTGTGATAATTTTTGAATGCTTATTTGGCTGCGTGTTGTTTACATTGTTCGCTCTAACTCAGTAGCGACAGTTGAATTAATTTTCCGCAGCTTCTCATGATTTTTTGAAAAGCTTTTGAATTATATTTGACCTACTGTGATGGTTTAGAGAACATTTATATTGAGTTTTGATGTTTTGCAAAAAAATTTGTTCATTCTTTGACAATTTCCAATATCACTCTGACTGTTTAGTATTTGATTAGCGTTTCGGATCTATTAGCACAACGTAGATGAACGCAACTCTGAATCCCTGTGAAAAAAGTGTTCGATTGGATATGACGGCGCTAAAGAGCCGTTTAACAAAGAATCGCGTCTCGGTTAAATTTTTTCCCTAATTGTTTTTTAGTTTTCACTGATCGAAAAATGAATTTCCTGACAGTCCCCGATTTTCCAGATTTTTCCAGGTTCTCGCCACCTAATTATTCTAATTTTTTTAGGCCCGGTACTATATTAAGCTATTTACCTTTTTTACCCAATTAAACCCTTTGCCCTCTTCAGCATATTTGCTCCATTTTAGCTCTCCACTAGGCCATTCACACTAGTATTGGCATATTCACCCTACTTGTAATCTCTAATAATGCCATTAATTAAACTGGTTTTGGCTTTACCTTTACCACAAAAAATGTCTCAGTTCTATTATTTTTTTAAATTGTCTTTTTTGATTTGGCTGAAACTTTGCATAGACGTTGCTATAGGCAAAAGATGCCATTTTGTGCTATTTGTTTAATTTTTCGGAACACGACTGATTTTCAGAAGCTATTGAAAAATGCTATTTCGGGTAAGTATTGATGATTACAAATATTTTTAGGGCCAAAACAGTTTGTTTGATCAGTATGACGTCTTCAACAAAGTAAAAAAAATGTACACCCTAAAAAAAATTTTTTTTTGTGAGAAAAAAGTTGAAATAAAAATTAAAAATAATTATTTGAAAAAGCTAATTTTTTTAAAATCTAATTTTTTATATAAAAACCACAAAAAAATACCTTAACAATGGAACCGGTCCAATCATGGAAAAATGAAGATAAAAAAAATATTTTTTTTATTTTTTTTTATTTTTTTTTAGCTTTATGGGAAATTAAAAATTTTTCTACAGCCAAAACGGTTTGTTCGATTGACATAGTGTTTCCGGCAGAATTGTGGATAGCAGCTTTGTGCTTCCGAAAAAAAATATGCCCCTCGAATTTGAAAATTGAAAAACAATTTTTTTTTTTCAAAAAACCATAACTTTTTTTCTTGATTTCTTCATTTTGGATCGGTTTCATTGATTAGGTAATTTTTTGTAGTTTTCTATAAAAAAATAGTTAAATAGCTAAAATGAGCTTTTTTAGATAATTAATTTTCAATTTTTTTCACAAAAAATATATTTTTTTTAGAGTGTATGTTTTTTTCGGAGAGACAAAATTGTTATCTACAACTTTGCTGAAGGGACACACCGATCAAACGAAGCATTTTGACCCTAAAAATATTTGTAATCATCAATACGTTCCCAAAATAGCATTTTTCAATAGCTTCTCAAAAATGAGTCTTGTTCCAAAAAATTAAACAAATAGCACAAAATGGAATCTTTTGCCATCTATGCAAAGTTTCAGCCAAAACATCTATGCAAAGTTTCAGCCAAAACAAAAATGGTCGATTAAATTGGTTGCCCATTTTTGTGGAATTGCTCATTATTTATGGCTCCCAATAAATCAATTTTCTCTATATTTTTTGCACTTTTACCCTATTTTCGACCCTCTATTGGGTCATTCATCCTAGTTTTGACACATTTATCGTAGCTTTGGGCCATCATAAAATCATTTGCTCTAATTTTGTCCCTCAATTAAGTAATTTATTCTAGTTTCAATAAACCTCCCGGTTTTCGATCCTCAATTAACCTATTCATCCTAGTGTTGGCATATTTTTCGTATTTTCGCAATCATGCCAAGCACAGACACCATGAAAAGACACCAACCGTCTATCGTGACGTCCTATAACATTATCAAAAAAAAATTAACAGAATGTCCCAAATTAAAAAATGTTCAAAAAAATTAAACAAATATCACAAAATAGAATCTTTTGCCCATAGAATCATCTATTCAATGTTTCAGCCAAATAAAAAATGATCGATTAAATTGGTTGCCCATTTTTTGTGGAATTGCCCCTTATTTATGGCTCCCAATTAATCAATTTTCTCTATATTTTTGGCACTTTTACCCTACTTTTGGCCTTCTATTGGGTCATTCACCCTAGTTTTGACACATTTTCCGTAGCTTTGGGCCATCATAAAATCATTTGCTCTAGTTTTGGCCCTCAATTAAATAATTTATTCTAAGTTCAATAAACCTCCCGGTTTTCAATCCTCAATTAACCTATTCATCCTAGTGTTAGCATATTTTTCGTATTTTCGCAATCATGTCAAGCACAGACACCATGAAAAGACACCAACCATATATATATATACCAACATATACCATTATCAAAAAAAAAAACGAACAGAATGTCCCAGTCTCGACAGATCAACCTACTTTTGTTTCTATGACCCTAGACTATTTTGATGTCTCGAAAGTAAAGCTTTCCTAAAAAGTGTGTAACGACCTCATTTAACAGACATCAGACAATCATCAGCTGAAAAACTTATTTTCAAAGAGCACATTAAGACTATACAAGCAAAGTGCATCAAATATACGAGATGTTTACATCCTCTCATTAATCGAAATTCCAAACTTTGTTTGAAATGTTTATTTGATTTACAAACATATTTTTAGACCAGCAGTGCTTTATGCTGTACCGATCTGGTCGGGTTATTGTTTAACAAGGAAGAAAACGTTCAAAGGGTTCAGAATAAAATTCTGAAAATGATTTTGAAACGTCCTGCTTGGTTTAGTACACTCCAATTACGTAGATTTACTGGTGTTGAAACACTAGAAGCTATGTCGAATAAAATTTTTACCAATTTTCGACAAAAATCGTTGCAATCCTCAATTGCTACGATAAGTTCTCTTTATAGCCAATAAGTTAGCAATTACATTACTTGAAATGATAAATATTATTTTATGATAAGTATTATTTTATTAATTCCCTACGAATGATAAGTCCTAACTGCGAAAGCAAACAAATCTTAACAATTAAAATTACAATTTTTCTAACAGTTTCGAGAAGTCACCATTTGGGATTGGGCACACATACTCATTATTTACTAATATTTATTATCAATACTCAAGGTACTAAAAACCCCCCGTTAAAAAAAAATGATCAGTGGTGTGAATGTATTAAAAATTGATGTCTTGATGGAAAACGTAGTGTCATCGGCAAAAAAAAACTAACGCACACTTTTGAAAGATGTATGCAAAATATCACGCACACTACTGAAGGATGAGCTCAAAATGTGCTCGGTGCTTGATGCCCTCGTTTCGAATCGGCACGCAACGAATGAAAAACAGTACCGCACAGCGAATATCCCGTTTTTGTGCCGCTTTCTTGTATCCGGATTTTCGTTTGCACGTTGTAAATAGACGATGTATATCACCCGTTGATTTCAAGGCTGGTGCAACTCAAAATTGATAGTTTTAAAAAAAACTAACATTCTGATCAAACGATTATAACAAACGGGTAACACAAATATAGGGTAGGAAACATATTCTAAGTAGCTTCAGGAGCCGTCTGTGTATTGATACGAAATACTTGTACACTAAAGTCGCTTTTTACGTGGGGGATACGTTCCGCGTAAATACAGGAATCCGAGTAAAAAAAAAAAAACACGTAAATTCCGGAATCCGCGTAAAAAAACATGTAAATTCTGCAATCCGAGTGAAGGATAACCGAAATCCGCGTATGAAAAAATACCGCGTGAATTCCGGAATCCGCGTAAATTCCGGAATCCGCGTAAAAGACCCGCGTAAAAAACCGCGTAAAAAGCGACTTTAGTGTAATCTGTAAGCTGAAATACAAACATAAGCATATCCATTTGTTCTCTATCTTTTTCTCTGTCAGCACTTGTTTTCAGATTCTAAAACCGATGTAGCATACTTCAACAATAATCAATGAAAGTTTCCTATCGAGGGACACTATCCCAATCACCCTGAAACTTTTAAGCAGTTTGCATCTGTTTTGCAGGGGATTTTCTTCGGCACCCAAATAGGTATTCAATAGCTGCAACTTTTTTCGTTTGATGTTTTTTCAAAAATTTTTCTGTGTTGAACGGTATTTTATGTATTCGGAAGACAGCTAGTTAATCAGAATTTTCGTTCTCATTGAAATAATCGATATTGATCAAAATTCAGGAGATTGAGGCCTATTTATTTCGACTAATTAAAATGGGTGCCACTGCTTAAGCCGTTCCTTACAAAACTTGCTATAATTTGTAATTATTAGTAAGTAATTTTGATATTTTAACTATTAACAAGACCAAGTTTAGAACACAGGTTGATACAAAAAGTTCATAACAAAATATCAAGATTTGTTATAATCCTGATGGTTTTTAATTCCAAAAAAACTTCGAATATTAAAACTTCCTATTCTCAATAAATCTTGCTGAGTCTATATTTTTTTTTGTATTTTGAAATAGGTATTTGTAGGTTTAAATTCATCGGTGTTTAGCATCGCTTGCCATCAATAACTTAAAACTGTGATATTTTGAGTTGTTACTTTGTTACTTTGTAACTAAAAAGCACTCTAATTACACTGTTTAGTCCTACGCAGGCTTGTTATTTTTCTCAATATGTAGAAAGAGAAGAGTGAATATTCACCGCTCGCTTCTTGCCCAGCAAGAGCGCTGCGTGCAGCAATTTTTTGCACCAATTTTTTTTTCTTCTGTTTTGTACTATGTTTCTGCTGCTTACAGAAAAATTAATACACTTACTCCTTACACTACAGCTGAGCGAAACAAGAGTGGTGAATCAATCTAATGAGAATACAGAAGTACACTGCGGTGCTCACTGCTGAGATGAATTTGATAGCATTCGAAAAGCAACCGTGCGTGACAGACGGCTGGACTTTTTTTTCAGTTTCGGGATGCAAAACAAACAACGCAGTCTACTTTCTCACCTAGATGCTCCCCTCATCTATCAAATTTATGCTCAAAGGACACACTGTAAAAGCACTGCAGTGAGCTCTATTGTCAGGCCCGAATTTAAGGGGGAGGGGGTAGGGGGTGACAAAAGTAGCAAATGACCCAGGCCTTGCGACACGAGGGGCCCCCTAGTCATGGGCCAGACGCGAAGAGAAGTGGAGACCTTTTTTTTGCTCGTAACCTCATTTCAAATCATTTCAAAGTTCAAAATTTTCTTATTTCTTAACTTTTTAAGAATAGAGGACCACACAAAACAATTCTGCCCCCCCCCCAGCACCTAAATGCGGCCCTGTCTGTTGTGTAATGTCTTTGTCAGAGTAGTTGTTTTCGTAGTGAATGATACACGCTAGTGATTCTCTGAGGATAAACGACAAGCAAGATCCTACGGAATCGTTTCATACGAGCTCTAGGGCTATAAATACAGGACTTCCTACCGTTGGAAAACAACCATCCAGACAAATATGACATAACTAAACTTCTCTTGAAAAGGCCCTTAAAAACGGCCCAAACGTCGGGCAACTTACACAGATTGTCGTATAAACTCGTTCGAAAATACTGAAAAAGCCAAATTAATTCCTCATATTTTGTTATTGCGCAATCCTCAATCAAATATAAAGGAAATATGATAAGCTTTTTTCCCATATCCATGCATTCCTTTCGTGGCATATCAGCATGCAAAAACTAAACGAAAAAAATTAAGAACGACAACCAAAAGAATGTATGTTCCACAGTGAATTTAAAACTTGTACGCAATCGATTCATTGTGCTGTCTCTAACAGCAGAATCAAATAAATAACCGTTGAAAAAGTTGGCATGCGTCGCATCAATCGCAAACACAGCTGTCAGATGCGGCACCGGGGAACAACCGCTCTGTAGTCACAATTCTCACAAACTACGTAAATAGATGGCTCGCTTATACGATTGGGACGCGTTTGCAGATGTAGGTTATTCCAGAAATGCCTTCGCAAAAAATACGAAAGTTACTACGCATCGGCATCCCCGTGTGAACACCTAGAGTGCATTTTTATCTTCTCCTGTCAGGTTCCCAAGCCTCCTATTTCTCATCCCATCTTTTACTATGTGATCCGTTTGATGGTTTCAGCGGAAAACTGCCAGACAGAGAATTGTACTCATTATCGAGAAAGCATTAATTTCATCTCACCGTCGTCGCGTCGTCATCATTACGAAACAGAACGACCTTCGCCCGTTCGTTCTGCGCTGCTGGCGTGAAAAGAGAAAGAATTTCCCATAAATCAATTAGTGTACTCTTCCACAGTCAGCCTTTCAAACTAATGAGCCGTCCGTCAGCACAGCTAACTAGCGCGCGCGGTGCTTTGCGCGTGATTAGGATCATCAATTAATTATCCGCCTGGTGTTTCGGTGCCTGTTTTGCCATTTACTGTGCGATACTTAGAATCAGCTGCTGACTGGGGCGAAGAACCTCGCCATCATTCGTTAGCTGTTCTAGGAAGCAAAGTTTTATCTGCAACTCATGAACTGAACCAATGGATCAAATCTCGTCCGATGGACAGCAGTTGCGTAATGTGGCTGGAAAGTGCATTTGCTTTGTTATGCAACTTGAGTTTATTCTAGGATAAAGCTTGAGGTTATTTAATTAAACACAATTTATCACCATAAAATATCGGATATTGTTTCAATATTAATTGGTATTCACGAATAATGGCAGTTTTCTTTGATGACGCCTGACCCTGTTTAAGAGTCAACAACGATTGTGTGCTGCAGGTACTTGCAGCTGTGCAAACAACATGCGCTTATTTTTTTATCTGATACTTTTTGCGTTCGAAACAACAAAATATCTAAACCAAAATGTCATTACCCACACAACAACCAAATCGCTTAGGTTGTATTTATCATCATCTACGGCAGCGCACTTACATCGTGAACGAATGTATTTCCTGTGCACTGTCCAAACGAGCTCAGATATCAACACACTATGGGCGGATGGATGTTGAAATCTGCCCAGTGGACGTTGGGTTTCTCCTTTTTGCTTCTAATTCACCGCGTGGCACTTGTGAACAGGTCCATCGAACAAGAAAATAATTAGTACCCTCGGTCAAGTCGTGCTTTCGTTGTACGCTGCGGTTACATTTACATTCACAGGCGGTCAACGATTTCTCGCCCAGTACTCCCGAGGCTTTGGAAACCCATAATAATACCAGCTCTGCAGTACTACTGTTGGACCTGCAGATGAACCAACAACAAAGTTTAATCCAAGCCGATGATTCTTCCGGACAGCTGATTTTTTCAGCTTAATTAGAATGTGAAACCTCTAACTGTTACTCTTGCAGGGAATTTCTAGCGGACAGTGTTTTTACCACCGAGACTTATTTTCGGTACATTCGGTCTTCCCAACAGTCTGAATGCTCTACAGGTCAGCTGATTGTTTCGAAGCCACCAAATTTTTTATCGCTTTCATAGGACATGAGTCGCTGGCATTGGAAAAGTTCTAGTAGGTTTGAGTGTTGAGTGTCGAATTTCTCTATCTATTTTGCTCTCCAAATTTAAAATGTATATTAGGAGCGAGTTTGTATGCACGAGAAAACTTTGCCAAAAGCTCGCTTGTCTCTCACATTGTTACTAATATTTTGTTTTTGTTTTTCTCTTCTCTTTCAGGTAAGTTTTAGTTGAACGATAAAGCTTCTTTCTTCAGGTTACAGATCAGTACCACTTCTGTTGGTATGTTTTAAACTCTTAGGATTAATTGCTTCGGTTTTTCTGATGCCACGGAAGGCTGGCAGCAAAATAAGACTGAATTTATCTAAATTCAATTACCTAGTATAACTATAGACTAATTCAGTTGAAATGAAAAAAAAACTAAATTCGTAACTGTTTTAAAAAGTAAAAAGAAACATTAAGTGAGCGCAACCTGCGGTCAACTACCGTTCTAAGCTCATTTTTCATGTCCATTGAAAAAAAGCGGACCTTTTTCACATGAATCTTCTTTCAATCTAAAATAAAATTTGTTTATTATTCGTTCACTGAAATAATGTTGGCTGTTGGTACTGTTGGTACTGCCTAGCCACAGGACGAAAACAAAAAAATAGCATAATAATCAGGCTGATTTTACTGCAGTAGCCACTGCCTTAGAAAGATTTACATGTTGTTCCATGCTTCAGAAGATTGACTGTTTTTAAAATGTCTGTGATTATGATTAATTTGTTACACATTTTGACAAAGTTCCGCTGATGCTTTGTTCGCATGCATTCTCATGCTAATTATAATATTTCTGCACCAGTGGTTTGTTATTCGACAATTATAATAAATAGGATTTACTCGGAAACGAAGAAACTATACCGAAGTTACAAGCCCGTCTTGATTTTTGAGAACATGAGGGGAATAACACATTGAACTCTGATGTCTATTTAGGCCCAACCGCAAAGCATAACGGGGCCCGCTTGAGTGGAGCCTGCATCCCGAATGCTCCTTCATTGTACGCTCCTCTTTTCGTTATACACTAAGGTCGCTTTTTACGCGTTTTTACGCCGTTTTTTTTACGCGGGTTTTTTACGCGGCTTTTTTCACACGGATTCCGGAATTTATGCGGTTTTTTACGCGGATTCCGGAATTAACGCGGTTTTTTTACGCGGGTTCCGGAATTTACGCGGTATTTTTTTTTGGGGTGAATTTCGGTTTCCCTTCACTCGGAATGCAGAATTTACGCTGGTTTTTTTACGCGGATTCCGGAATTCACGCGGTATTTTGTCTGTGTGGATTTCGGTTTCCCTTCACTCGGAATGCAGAATTAACGCTGGTTTTTTTACGTGGATTCCGGAATTGACGCGGTTTTTTTTACGCGGCATGCATCCCCCGCGTAAAAAGCGACTTTAGTGTACACAAATTACAAGATCTTTTCAAATATCGTGGAATATTTTTTATACTCCAGAATTTAAATTCAATTTATTTAATTTTTTTTTCTACAAATATTCCGAAAAATGATCTGATAATGCAGAAAATTATTAAGCAATTTTTGATTCGGGTGAAACTTTATAGACGCCTTTGATTTAGCAAACTGAGTATTTTGAGGGGATGGAGAATTTTTCAGGGTCACGAAAAATTTTCTGATAGGACGCAGGTATTTTAGCAAACACTTGCTTAGAACATTGTAGCTCAGATACCCTTACCTGTGTAGCAAAACTGTCTAAGAATAAGTTGTAGGGAACTGATAATGCTTTGCAAAAATATTCAAAATATGCATTGAGAAATTTTTTTTTTTCAACATATTAAATTAAAAATGTGCGTCAAGTTTTGAATTTAAAAACTACAGTTGAAATTTTCCTTTTTTTGTGTTGAAACTTGAGTTATTGTAGGTACTTTAGTAAAGATTCTAGCAAGGAAAAATATGATATTTTTTCCTCAAAGGGTGAGTTTTAATTACATTTTATTTCAAATATTTATTTCTCGATGATGTCAAATAATTTTGTTTGTTTTAAATCCAAATCTCATAGTGACAAACTTGGTAAATTAAAGCTTTGAGTAAAGTTTTAACCCATACAAAAATAACGAAAGTACCAGGAGAACCGATTCAAATTCTGCAAAAATCGAAGCTCAGATGGCACCAAATATGAAACAGTTCTTCAAAAATGATCAAAAATTGGTTTCTATATACTAAGCATTTTATCGCTTTTCAACGCTGCGATACTTGCAACTTGGAGTTGCAATGTTAAAAAAGGCTATTAACTGAAAACTTCAATCAAAACTGCTGACTTTTCGACAGATATATCGCCACCATGATTCAAAAACATTGGAGTATCACCAGACAACGCAGTAATCAGTAAGTCTTGAGAAGAAACACTGTCTTAAGCACGACCTTCCACGTTTAGGTTGATGTCTTGGTAGTAGAGACTATCATGCAATTCATAAGTTATGATGTCATTGCAAGAAAATGGATTCGGCGTAAATTCTTGAATCTGCTAAAAAAGTTCCACTTGTAAGTAGAGTATTTTCACGACAGGGGAGGAGGGGGTCAAAAAAAAAACCTAAAAATACACGTAATTTATGGATTTTCCCTCATGTAAAACCGGTATTCATGATTAAAAATATTTTTAGAGTCAGAACGTTTTGCTTGATCAATGTGACCTTCAGCGAAGTTGTAAATAGTATTTTTGTCTTTCCGAAAAAACATCGCGAAAAAAAGTTTTAAGAAGAAAAAAACTGATAACCTCAAAAAGATTATACCGAATATATTTTATATTTTTAATGAAAACTATAAAAGGTTAACTTAACATTGATGGTCGACTGACAATGGAAAAATAAGAAGAAAAAAAATAATACAAAAATTTTAAACCACACCGGTTTGTTTGATATGTATAATATCTTCGGCAAAGTTGTGAAGACAGTGATTTTGTTCTTTCAGGAAGAATATATACCGTAAAACAATAAAAGGAAAACGAACGAGAATGTCAATACAAATTAAATCATGATAATTAAACATCGATAGTTGTTTGTACTTGGAGATATAGAAAATTTAAAAAAAATCAAATTCTTATAAAATAAAAAAAAAGAACATTTCCGATTTTTTTCTAACTCTAATTTCTCTAAATTTTACAAACTATCAATATTAACCTAACATTGTGAGAGAAAACTTTTCCTGGAAGTACAAAATTACTGTCTATAACTTTGCCGAAGACATCATACCAATCAAAATATTTTTCTGTTTTGAAGCGAATTTCAACTTTTTTTTTGATTTCTCTATAACACTGGTCGACAAAAGCGAAGAAAATACTGCCCTGAAGCTCGAAATAACTGCCCCAGAAAGATTATAGCTTTTTAACCATTCCAGTAAAATTTGGTGCCTCTAGCCAGTGTAGAAATGCGTCAACTCACGTAAGAGTGTCGTAAGAAGTAATTCTTAAGAAGTTCATCTTAAGTAATCGCTTGCCGGGT
The DNA here is from genome assembly GCF_029784165.1 of Wyeomyia smithii. Taxonomy (NCBI): domain Eukaryota; kingdom Metazoa; phylum Arthropoda; class Insecta; order Diptera; family Culicidae; genus Wyeomyia; species Wyeomyia smithii. The sequence goes on from NC_073695.1 coordinate 22,506,176, forward strand.
TCGTCGCTTCAACGTTATGTTTGCGAGAAAACTTATTAAGTCTCTGAATGGGGGCACCAAAATTCTCAGGAATGGCTAAAAACCTATAATCTTTCTTTTTTTCTAGTTTGAGGCTTAGGGCCACACTTGTGTAATCAATGTAATCAGACAACCAACAACGTTTAATTAAATTTTCGTAGTTTATATAAAAAAATATGATTTAAAAAAAATTGTTTGAGATAAATAATTTTAATTTTAATACTGTTTTTTCTAGTGTTTATGCTCGCAAAAAAAATTGAACGGTGTATATTTTTTGACGTAGAACTACGTCTCTCTAAGAAGTTCCGCAACAGGAGTGTAAAATTAAAATCTAAATGAGCATGAGCATGAGCATGAGAGCATGATTGACCGCCCGCGGTTGCTACTCCGTTATTGCCAGATCAGCAGTAATTACACAGAGAACCAATAGATGATGCTTGGGACTAACATGCATCCTCAATGTGTAAAAACTGGTGACCTTAATCTGTTTATTAGGGAATACCAGCGCCGGCCGCATCCGAATGCAGGTCAAAGAAGGAGTTTGTATAGGAAAATGTTGACGTGATACTCGCTTTATGGAAGCCGAGAACACCTCTGCACTTCCACGAGAAATCACTGGGATGTTGGAGAAAGGGCAAGGTATACAGCAGGGTTCGTTTTGGTAAACGATGCGCTGATTTCGAGCGTCGGGTTCTTTAGAACAAGTGTCGCGCCATAACATCCGCTACGATATTCATAATACGATTCGAACTTAATCAGTTTGACAATATTACACCGCAACAATAAATCGTACGCAAGGATACTGGATCTTTGACCGAATTGGGACAACTTCAAATGATTTGATATTTCCTTGTAAGGTGATCCTCTTTATACCGAAAGCTATTGCGCGTTGGTGATCTATCTGAATATAATACGGCCTCATGAAAGGTATAAACGCGGAGTCTCTAGGGGTTCGGTCAACCGGATATTTTCTATCTAACAGATCGACTAACGACGTCCCTCGTATTCACTTCGTCTGCTCTAAAAAGAAAACTATACCGCGAAAAACACACTTGAAAAACGGAATATAAAAATGTTGCGCGCTGATTACGGAAACGAACCATGAGTATCTTTCTTGTCAAACACCGCGGTCCTCTGCGTACGATGCGCGCGAAGTAGCCTTTATCACTCGTAGCAACCAGCTATTTGTCAATCCCGACTACACGTCGGCTGACGTGATTCTTTGGAAGGTATACATCGCGTTTTCGTTAGTCACGATATTTATCGACCGAACGAAATTTTCGGCTAAATGGTCACTGTGAGACATGAACAAGTATCTGGGTATACTTCGCGAAATCATTTCATTTCGAAAACGTTCATATGAGCAAAACTCTCCCGAGCCGGAAACGCGGTTTACACCGAAGCATTACGCACCACCGCTAATTTTTCCTTCTACCGACGCAGACGCTCGGGGACACGACATTTCGATGCGAATGTTACCTATTAAATAGAAAAATTGGCAATGTTTCATGCATACAAAGCCTTAATTATTTAAAAACGCAGATATCCAAATTGACCAGTATACAGTATTGAGTTTATTCACAAAATGCCGAACTAGTCATAATTGGAGCATAGTATATAAACCATCTGTCCAGAAGCTAGAAAAAACGAAAAAGTAAAACATAAACTTAGTTATACAGTCGTGCTTTCATGTAATCCTGATTTACAAAACTTGGAAATAGTCACTTGAAATCAATAATTGTTCAAAAGCTAAAAAAATCTTGAAATAAAGCTTAACGAAATATCCACAAAATTGTGTGAAAGTTCAAGTTATTTAAATCTTGAAAATATTAGAAAAGATTCTATAAAACTAGATTATATTTAATATTTCACGGAAGATATAAAAAATCTACTCAAGTTTCGAAAAAGAACCACTCAACCACTGAGCGAAATTATAAAATAAATGTTTTTGTAAATATAAACACAATGCACTTATCTTATACATCGAGTCAGCATTCAGCGCACAAAGCATTCCGTTACTTTTTTTTTCACCACTCGCACATAAACAATCACACCGTTTCCTTGGTGATTGTGAGCACTTTCGAGGAAGCGCTCCGCCACCGGATAAAATGGCTGCTTCCAGGAATCATCATATAATTTTACTGGATCATGTCTGGCACAATGTACACTAATCTTCACACAACGTCTTTCGTCACGTCTTTCCTCACTTGGCTCCAGTTTGCAGCTTTTATTTCAAACTGCATAACAATATTCATAACTACACTTTTTCTCTGCAGATGGACGGTCCGAAAACAGTGATAAACGAAAAAGATCCATGCACAACAGCGAATAAAATCGGGATTGTAATTCTCTTCAAGTTCTTAGCCACTTAAGCACGAGAAACTGCACAAAAATTCCAGGAGTGTAAAATTAAAATCTAAAAACGTTGAAGGGGAAAAATGTGCCCAAATTCGAATGCTTGTAAGTCGGTCAATAATTAACGGATTTCCTTCGTTATTGCTGCAATCAATTGGAAAATTATCCACGCATCCGCCTAAATGCAGGAAGTTATGATTCGATTATGTGAACTGTTGTACTATTGAAAATTGTCATGCCTTGTTGGAACGTAGATCTCGACCTCTTATTGCCCGGACGAACACATACGATTCGCATAGATTCTCTAGGATTCCTCACATTGGATTCGTGAGCGTCCTTGAAAAGGATTCCTGAAAAAAGGAATGCCCTGTATATGACTCTAGGATTCTTGAATAAGAATCGTGAGTGGGAATCCTCCGGATCGTGTTTGCGATTCCTTTCACAATTCCATCACCGTGTTAATCGGTATCCTGGGGATTCTTACTCAGGATTCTCTGCGTGTTAGTAAGGGTGGTTAGGTCGAGAGAATATTGTACCTAGTTAAATAAGAATGAACTCTTTGAACTATACAGTCATTCCTCCACATAAGGCAACCTCGATATAACGTAACTTTTACCTCGATATAACGTAACTTTTTAAGATTGTATTGATAATAAATGATACAGCAACTGTTTTTAGGGTATAAATTGCTTCAAAAAAAATGTTTGTAGTAAGTTTTGAAACCAATGCGAAAATTGTCCTAAATGGGCATAAGAAAGGTTTAAAAATACTGATAGGTGATGGGAAAGAGAATTCACGTATCTTTGAGTACTCTTGTATTAATTGAAAAAAATGTTTGTTGTACTTCTGAAAATATTTCTAAATGGGCATAAAAAAGGTTTAAAAATACTGATAGCTTATGGAAAATAGGTTTTCGCGCATCTTTGAGTAACCATTAACATTCTTGCATAAATTTATAAAAAAATTTTTGCTTCGATATAACGTGACTCGATATAACGTAACGAAAATAAAAATAAAGTTACCTCATATCGAGGTGTGACTGTATAAGTGCTTGTTCCTTCTCAAAGCAGTCATTTTACTACCCAATGTTGCGACGGTCGGTTATAATGCTGGCAACCAGTGTTGTTAGTCTCGCTCGTAAGCAGCATGCGACACCTCATCATTCTCCATTCAAGCTATTTCTTTTTCTTTCTCGCTTTTTTTATTGCTCATATATGCTCCCGAGATCATATGCACACACTCCCGTCTACGCACATCGTGTGTACTCGTGACTAGGTACTCCCCTACTCGCGAGAACGACCAGCCGAAAACAATTGTCTTAAGATGCTTTGCGATGGTTGCAGAGGGGCAAAAAATGATAGTATATCGGATTACTTCGACAGCGGTTTGCTTCGACTGGTTTTGCATTAGACTGCTGTAAAAAACTTACCTAAGCAGTCCGATACCCTAAACGTTGCCCCACTGTCGGCTGTCGGTGCATGAAGCAAAACCGGGAAAAAAGCATTTTCGTTTTCGAGCACAGTTTTTCAAGCACTCCTCCTAGTCGAGCAATTTTAGTCGAGTACTTCTACTCGCAAGCAGGAACTCGCGTACTCTTTTACAGTCGCTGAGTAGCAATGCAAAAGAGTTTTTGTGTGTCGGTGCGCGTTTGTTGCTACTTAGGAAAATGCATGAAGAATTAAGAGTATCTCGAAAACGTGTGTCCAAAATATTTGAGAAGCGTAGCAGATGTCTCCGGCCATGAATCATGGACGCTGAAAGAGGCTGATCGGCGAGCTCTTGGTGTTTTTGAGCGTAGGATTTTGCGTTCAATCCTTGGCGGCAAACTAGAAAATGGTGTTTGGCGCAGACGCATGAACCATGAATTGTACCAGGCATACAAATCGGCGGATATAGTCAAGCGGATAAAACACGGCAGGCTTCAGTGGGCTGGGCATGTAGCGAGAATGCCGGATGAGCGTCAAGCGAAGGCTATATTTAGCGATAGAGGTCGACCCCGCACTCGTTGGATGTGTGCTGTCGACGAGGATGCACGCGGAATAGGTGTTAGGGGCGATTGGAGGATAGCAGCCCAAGACCGAGGGACATGGCGACCTATTCTGGATTCGGCATTGGATCGATAATCGGTCTGTCGCCTTTAAAGTAAAGTAAGTAAGCAGATGTCTCGTTCTCAAGCAGGAAGGAGGAGAAATGTTTTGTTTCTCGCTCGCTTTGCAACGCTGCTGGCAACATTAGCGGCCAACTTTTCGAGTTTGCTTTCAGCTCGAACAAATAATTTTACTAACGAATAGTGGGACTGACGATTTTCAGTGTGATCACAGCTTCTTACTGTGTTGTCAGAGTGCTTTATTCCAACTGTTCGGGGTATCACAGAGGTCCGATCATATCCGATTAAACTTGAAATTGAATATTTTGTGAAGAGGTTTTGCGCTATTCTATTCCTGTACCGTGATGCCGTATTTTTATGTGCAAATTAAAATTCAGTCGTACAAAATTTTAAACTAATATTCATTACAAACACCTTAGCAAAGACGGTTGATTCAACTTCACAGCATCAATTCAAACTCCATCCAACTGTCTATCGCCAGTCAGCACGAACAGAATTTTGTTTTAGCCATACAGCGTGATCCTCCAGTGAAGCTCTGGCTTTTTTTTGACAACATAATCTCTGCCGGCCGTCCAATTTTTAGTGTCCAAACAACTTTCCACTGTGTTGTCAGAGTGCCTTATTCTCATTGTCGGGGTATCACAGAGGTGCGATCATATCCGATTGAAATTGAACAACAAACTGTACTTTTCAGGACTCTTACTATTTTCCCGAGAGGTTTTGTGTTAAAATTTAAAGTGAATGTTAATTTATTTTGCATGCACGCAGACTATTGAAATGTTTTGCGCCTCATATCGTTTTCTGTTGAGTGATGCCGTACTTTCATGTACAACATAAAATCCGGTATCCTTACGTTCGTGGCTTTGCACACAATTCTCTTGTTTTTTTTTTGCAGAAAGACAAAATTATTATCTACAACTTGAAACATCACACCGATAACAAACAAACCGGTTTGGCTCTAACATGAAACCTTTAAAAAAAAAAAAAAAAAAGAATAAAATGCTCATAGCAAAAAATTACATCTTCAATCCACATCCGTGCAAAGTTTCAGTCAAACTGTCAGTCAACTGTCAATATGAAAAAAGGCATATTGCAAAGGCATTGTAGCTCATAGATATAGTTTCAGTTGCATAGAAAAACTTTTTTCCAGGTACTTGGAAGCGTTTTTGAGACAATTCGAATTTCAAATTGGGCTTTTGAATAATTTTAGGAGCATTTTGTTTCAAAACTTTTTATAAGAGATTTTGGTAACTTGAAATTTAATTAGCAAGCACTTTTTGGGGAAAAACTTTTTTTTTTGAAAAAAAAAAATAAAACGAATAAAGGTTTTTTTTTAAATAAACTTGTAAATTATTTTAGTATTAAGGAGTTGTGGAGAATTTTGTTCATAAAAGTTTAAATTTTTCGGTAATCTTTATCACGGCAGTATTTTTTTGAAAAACATCGTTTCGGGGAAATCGCGTTTGAAGTGTTATTTATGGTGTAACTTTTCATCTATTGATCAAAGCTATAAGAAAATTTAGACAAATGTTTCAAGATGTAACACTTTAAAATAGAGAAATAAATTTGAACTTGCGTACAAATTGTATCAAGTAAATTTGCATTAATTGTTGTGTAGCACTGGGAGCAACAAATAGAAGCATTCGTGTTCGGCCCAGGTATTCCCTAAATACCACTGAAAGTTCACTGCATTACCTTCGCTCCCCAGCAGCCTTACAAAAGCTGCAACTGCAGCTTTCTTCCCGAAACTCACGCTGTGTGCACTGCAAAGCTCAAACGCACGAGCTTTCAATCGCACTCCCAACCTAACTCCCCCACAAGAAGCTCTCTTCGCATGCTTCGCCTCTCACTCTCTTGCATTTTCTTTCTCACCTGCGCCCACACGCACACACAGACATGCACGCACGTCAGAAATATGCAACCGGAGAGCGAACTTTTGCGGTGATCCGAGCCGAGCAACAGGTCTACTGGGGCAACCGTTTCACCTTTGGGCTCCAGTTGTCTTCGATATCGCGCTTAGAACGGACGTGTAAAGGTTTAAAGCGACGAACGTGGCGTGCAAGTGTACCAACCGTTTTGCATTTGGCCACTGAGTGTTTTTCGTGCTCTCTACCGCGCGCACGGCGTTGTATTGTGTGGCTGCTGGGGGCCACTTTTCTTCCTTGAAGTGTTTGCTGAAGCTTTCGAGGTGCCCCGGCCAAATGCGCTTTGCAGCGTCTTAACGTCGAAGCTGGTGTGTTTTTTTTCTCTTCTGTTTCGTTTGCAACATCAACATTTAGTGTATAAAGCCTAGCCCACAGAAAATTTACCGGCGAATAAATTGACATCGTTCGGTTTGCCAAGTCGGATTGCGCTTAGTGTCAGTCAATTCAAGCATCGCAAGCGGTGGACTGTGTGTTGTAGAAGTGATTGCCGGAAGGCGACAAGAGACGAACCCCGATCATCACCGCTCGAAGGAACCCTTCTGGGGCGTGAATCAGTTTTGGGTCGAGACCCCGTTGTGCAACCACCGTGTCGCGATGATGATGAGACTCTTGAACTTGAAGATCAGCAAGTGGGGCAGGAAAACGATGCGATAAAAAGTATCAACCCAAGGACGGAAAGGAAGTAGTTACTGCATGTACTTTCTTTTCGTCATGGAAGAAACCTGTCCGCCATCCACTGACCAACGCACACACGTGCAAACCGAATATCAAAACAAGCGACTTGAATCAAGCGCGTATTCGAACTGTTTCGTACTTTTTTGTGGGGAAATCAAAAAGGTACGAGGACAGCATAGCGCGGCGGCCCGCCTTTGTACTAGAGTCAGCTGCGATTTAGTTATAAATTTTCGAGTTCGCGGACTCGAAAAAGTGCTTTAGCGCGCGTACAGAACCGATAGAGTGCTCCTCATCGTTGGAGTTGTTGGTATGAAACGAAAAATGTAAAACAGTCTTTGACCAAATCATCGCCGAGCTGAAATAATGTTATATAAGCGACAGAAACTGTGGACACAAATAGAGCGTTTAGTTTTAGTTGGAAAAATCTGATTGTTGCGGAAAGAAACTGGGAGGCAACAACAGACGAAAAACTGCCCATGTAAATAAACAATTCACGTGCACTGTTTTATTCGTTGGTAGTGGTTTCAGATGAACATTCGGCTTTGTGTAACCCGACGAACAGAGCGCAAAAAATGCAACCACGACGGATGGACTGAAGGAAGCTACATTAAATGAACAATTCGTATCGTGCTCGGTTTTTTTCTTGTTCGGGCAATGTGGTGTTGAAATAATGAAAAATGCTCTTTTTTGTTGTGGTTGTACGGTGCACCGAACGCCAACCGAAACCCGCCAAGAAAATCGAGAAGAAAAATTGCCATTTTTATTGTAATCGTGCATCGTACCGCTCATTTGCAGTTTCTGTGGTGTCCGATATGTGACATGATTAAATTTTTAGTTTTTTTTTCTTATGCACTCCGTGATTTGATATGGTCACTTGAGACCGTGTTCCGATTCCACCATTTTTTTTTTTTTTTTTTGTTGAACCGTTTGCCGCCGCATATAACTGAGCCAGTTGAAAGCGATAGTTTTAAGTGTAAAATGCACGGCGATTGCCGCTGGAGGGAAACGTAAATGCTTTTCTCTTACGGCGATAGCGAATGATACCGATGTAAGAAGTGATTACTGCAAGTATGAAGTCAAGATACTTTCAGAAAGAGACCGATTGGACTGCTAAAGTTATCGCTGAAGAGAAGTGTATTGATAAAACGGTGCTCGTGAATTGTAACCAACCGCACATCGGGAACTGCATTCGATAGCGATCCGAGCTAGAGCAGGTTGGAGGTATTTGAGTCTTTTTTTTTGTAACAGAACTTAACGAGGCTTGCTACTGTGATCCATGAACCGTGCATTTTTGAATGGCTTGCCAACACACACGTGGAACGTGTGTTACTTTGGTGATTCTCTTTCTCTCTGGTGCTCCATTTGCCAACACCATTAATGTGTGCGCGTGATATGCGTCAAATTTCGGCCTATAGAGAGCCGACTGCTGGAGTGTAGTATTTTCTTTTTCAATCACGTAATGTTGATAAATAAACGGTTATATCATTGACAGAACCTTATACTTCCCTATTCCAGAGTGGTTTGGATTCGACGGGGGGTTTTGACATGACATGGAAGAGACTTGAATTTCATCATTTCACAACACAAAAGGGAACACAGATTCTGTCAGCGGTCTGGGCTTAATTGGTCTTGAAGTTGCGGTCGGTGTTTTCCTTCGTGGGAATTCCGATTGAGACAAGAATATTCCCGTTTGCGTAGCTCAAGATTTCAACATCTTGGGTAAAGTATCATTCGTAACTATGGTATTGTGCGTAAATTAGTGTTCAGTCACACTGTGGCTTTTCATGGGTACATTTTTGCATTACTTATCTATCAATCAACTTTGTTTAGTGATTTAGATGTGAATTTCCACCAAAAATACAATTTTATTAAAATTAATTATTTTGATAAAAATTCCCATTTTCCTTCTAAAGATTTTCTATGCTTACATCAAAAACTCTAACTCCGTTTTCAACCATTTGAAACGTTGGAGTTAGCGTTGAAAAAATTGTTCTTTAAAATTTGATCCTGCTTGAATAAGAAAAAAATTAGCTTGCAAGATCATAGTCGATGTTCCTCATTTTCTTTATAAACAAAACGTTATTAGCTATATCGAGAATTAGTTGGACGAATAACTGAACTGTTTTTTTAATGATAAAAATATTACTTAAATTGTTGCATTTAATTTAGTACTGAAGCAATCTCTAACTAGTCAGTAAGTACTGAAAATTAAATTTCGCAAACTGGATTATTATGTTTAAACATGTGCTACGTGGAAAAAAGCTTAAAAAAGGCTTATTTATCACGTTCATAAAAAACTGTAGGGAAATTAGGACAGCTGTGTGTAGAAGGGTTTTGCACAAATACAATACCACCTCGACCACCTCGGATTAAATTTTCATGTGTTTTCTTATTCCTCACGGTAAGCTAATCCGTAATAAGCATTGCCTTGAAAAGATTAAAGTTTTTCAACCAAAACTGTGATTATTTGCTCGGCGGGTTCGTCGCTTCTAAACGTTGGCCCTTGGCAAAACTCATTTAAGTATCTAAAAAAGTGACCTTCTCTTGAAGTTATCTCAGAACTTTTCGTTGGAAGTTCCGAATAGAGAAATGTAAGGCAATTTTTCGCAAAGATTTAATTTAAATCTATAAAATATAAAGCCAATAGTGGTTCTGGTGGCAATTTCAAAATAAAAAGCTCATAATAATCAGATTTCTTATTGCGAAATCGATGAAAATACGTCTTTTTCGTGATAACGTTATTTGTGACTCTCAGCAATTGGTTGATCAAAAATGCACAATTTACTTGTTGCAAGAATAAAGTTGAAAATTTGGTAGTTTTTTATCAAATACCTTAAACAAAGTCTGGTAACTCGGAATCCTTTGGTTGTATAGAAAAACTGTCCTAGAACGACTGCTGAAAAAATACACTTGACATTTTGTTTTTGACAAAATACTAAAAATAAATACCAAATTTCTAATTAAAATTGAACAGAACCTACTTCTGCTCAAACCAATCATTTTACTAGTGGATGGCCATTAGGACGGCGGTCCTAACTGAGTGGTAGCAGTAGCAGCAGCGGCGCGGTGGTTGGATGAAAGTTACATACATTGATGATATTGTTGGTTTCGTGCGAACTTGGCACGAAATAACTTTTGAATTTTTGATGTCTAACGATGCCAATTAAAGTAAGTTTTCTTCCCACGAGTCCCGTTTCAACATTCACGTAAGGTTGGGAGTTATGAGTAGAAGTGCCTTTGCTGCTCAAATCGAAATTTCTTTATAAAGTTAGTAAAGATCATAGCATAGCTTTTGCCACGTAGTCATAGCATGTGCCTTATAGACCCAAAAATGTTTAATGAGTGGAAGTTGAATTTAAAGTTTTGTTGAAAATTTTAAATGTAATTTCCAACGCTAATTTTCGAACGCGTTTTTCTTGAAACTATTACTTTTGAGTTGTGCAGTGTTGCACGAAAACGACGATATGAGATAATCTATCGTAATGTTAGTTCCATGTAGTTCAATCTTGCGGTCGTGAGTCGTGACACACTGGCATTTATATTTTTGTCTACATAATTCTTATTACAACTCGAAGTTATTACTTTGAGAAGTTTTTGGTAAATATTCCAGGATGCATGGTGAATTTCCTGAAGAAAAAATTTAACGGCATATTTTTAATTTAAACTTTTTAAGAGTAATTTTATTTTTATTCAATTCTTCCTTATTCTTTTGGTAGCTTCGAACCAAAATGCTTCTGTTGATTAACATTCGTTTTCGTGATATCTATTTATTTGAGTGCAACTGAAATTTTTTTTCTGAATAAAAATGTAATATTTGTTTACATGTTTTTTTGTAGTGTAGATATTTTTACAAATTGCCTCATGCCGGTTTTTATTAGGTGCGCAACAAAGTTCTCGATATTTTTTTAATAAAAATGCAACTTTATTTCGAAATAGCATGCATTCGCTTGGAACGACTTGGTCAATACCGAAGCAAGCTGTACCTTCGTTTAGCATGGATATTTGTAGAGCAATTCCTACAATTCAATGTCTTCGAAGGTTTTTGGCCTTCCTCCACGCAGATAGTCGTTAACAAAGAATTTACCGTTTCTGAAGCGATGGAACCAATCACGACACGCTGTTTCACTTAGAGCAGCTTTCACTTTCACTTTTGCTCCAGCAGTCATTTTTTTTTGAATTAAATGAGAAAAGTAACCACTCCCGCGATTGACAATTATTTAGTACAAAATCAGATGTTTTCACATAACTAAAAGTATATGACATCACAATGAAATTACTAACGCAGTGTTTCCCAACCGGGGGGCCGCGGCTTTCAAGCGGGCCGCGAAGCTCTTGGTAAATTTGACAGATTCGACATTTCTAGATACCCTGTGAAAGCGGATTTTCAACTCTTCTGCGTATTAGGACCAAAATGTGAAACAAACCAGAACTGCAAGACGATATGAGACTGAAATGTGCCCTCGTATTGCAAAATTTGTCTCTGAAGTTCTTTTGGGGGCCGCGAAGCACTCTGTGTTTCGCAAATGGGACCGCGAAGCTCTTGGTATTTAGCAAAATGGGCCGCGGAGTCAAAACGGTTGGGAACCACTGGTATAGACTGTATATAATTGTCAAAAAATAGAATGAATAAATTAAAATAGTTTAGGGATTATAATTTGTTTCGAATACGTTTTAGGTTTCGTAATTAAAGTTTTCAATGTTGCATAACTGATTAAAATGTGACTACATTAATTATCTATAGATAAATCGTCCAGCTCAAACCTTTGCAGGGGTATGTGGCGGGACCATCATCATCATCATCATCACCACTGGCCAAAAAATTAAGATTCATTAAACTATTTAGTATAACAAACTTTTCGCATATATAATGCGGTGATTTTGATAAGGACCGTTTTTATTGTTCGTGTAGAAAATGGTTATGGTTGCTCCCAAAAGCGATTGTAACCCATTGTAGAAGATGCTGGCTTCGTTTTGGAATATTCATTACATTTCATACAAAACAGGCTGATTTACTCCTCAATATGTGAAAAGACTCTGCCGAATATTGCCCAGCATGAGCGCTGCGTGTTTTGCTTTGTGTTGTGTTTCTGCCGCTCGCAAAAAAAATAATACATTTGCTGCTTACACCACAGCTGAGCAAAAAAACAGTGATAAATCACTCTTGAGAATCCACAGAAGTTCACCGCGGTACGCACTGCTGAGATAAATTCGATAGCAAACATGCGCGATGGGCGGCTGGATATTGTTGTTTAAGTTTCGAGATGCAGAGCAAACAACGCAATCTACTTTTCTACCTAAATACTCCCCTTATTTGCCTAAAAGATACACAGTATAATCACTGTAGTGTGCTCTGTTGTGTAGCTATTGAGCGTAATGTCCTTTAGTGTGAGAAAGCTCCCACCAGTTTATTATCTCCTTGGAGAGATACCTCAGATTCTACTGCGGGGGTTTTTGCAAGCTACTCAGATACACACGATTCGCTGCTCTCTTCAAGCAAGGACGTGTGAAAGCAGTTGTTCTCACAGTAAAGGATATTTTCCTACACGCTAGTGATTCTCTGAGCAGAAGTTATAAGCCCAATACAAAATATTGAAAAGTTTCAAGAAAGACGGTTATAGTTTGACCTTTTTCACATTTCCCAGACGATGTCTGCTTCCATCCGACACAAGAAAAATTTGGTTGTCTTTTTTTCTAGTCGCTACATTATCATGTTATGTTTTGTTGGTGTAGCTGAGAGCTCCATCAATTCAGTTTCGCTGTTTGCCAACATGAAATGAGATTAGTTTTTCGTTCATTCGAATTACACACGACATGAAATTTCTTCAAGTCTTGCGAAACTGCTAAATTTACTTGACTTGCAAAAAGGGTGGAGTCTCTTACTGTATAGATCTACTGCTTTTCCAATTGATTTGTATGCTGATTATCGCACTAAAAGTTTGGGGAAAACTTCACCTATCGTTCAAAAAAGAAAAGCTTTGGTAACTTTTATATAAAAAATATAAAGGTATTCTTCACCTTTCGATCAAGATTTTGGCGTTCAAAATTCTTTCTGCTAAGGTGGGACGTAGTCCTACGTCAAAAGGATGAAAGCAAATGATGTGAGTTTCAAAATTTGGAACGAATCATCTGCTTCAGTTGTGCTGAATAAAGAACGCATGACTATAATTGGTTAGAAAAATCTGCTACGTCGATGTCCCGGTAGTGAAGAGTGTTGTGCTTGAACTTGCTAATAATTGAAGTTGAAGTCTTCCAAGAAAACAACATCTAAGGGAAAAATAGATGAATGATGATTGAACTTCTAAAAAGTTATTAATTTTGAATTTATTCATCTGAGCAGCAACAGATCGTTGTAAATACAATTTGACGGTTCAAGATTTCCATGTACAGCTAATACCAGAATCACCCTCGAACTGCTCACCGTCCTTCATTCGGTAATTATACCCTCAAGTAAATCAAGTACTTTCACATCCCGAATGGATGAATTCTGCAAGTGTCACCGCAATTACCTCGCCTATGGCCTAGTGCTGCGCTACTTATATAAAACCGACGTTTTTATTTCTACCGCCAAAAGGTTGAACCGGGGTTTGCAAACGAGCAGAATGCACGAGAAACTTCTCCGGCTCCACCACCACCACCAAAGTGGTGACTAGCTGACCGTTCGGTTTTGTTGATTTATTTACTTAGGTTACCGCACCGGTGTGGCTAGTTTTGCGATGTTCCAGTAGCTAGGCTAGGTGTAAATGCAACGAGAAACGCTGTAGAGTATTATTTCATCCGGCAGTAATTTGTTCAAAATAGCCAAAAAAATTACACAGAATAGCTCTTGGAGTAAGCTATTTGATCGCAACTTGCTACTAGACTTCTCGCCTCGGCTGCACACTGTGACACACGGCTACGAAACGGTTGATGCTTGTTATGTCTGCTGCTGCGAGTGCATAAACAAACTCACCCAACCTGAAAGCTTCACGCAAATTGTTACTCGCTTGCATACCGCGCACATTGTAGGCTCAACAGCGTTGTCTACTTGTGTTGCGCCCTGTGTTGATGTTTTCATACTTTTTCTCCACTACTTTGCGGTACATTTGTGGATGCTTATTTTTACCACGTTTTGCCAGCCAATACTAGAGCACAGTTTGCTAACTGCCGAGATGTGTTATAGAGTACAAACATGAATTAGGTTTATTGAATACAATTCCAAGGAGAAACGTTGACTGCAAAGATTTTTTCAACGTTATTTTTCTGGGAATTATAGAATGGTAACTTGTGTGTTTATTACACATTGAAAAATAGTATTTGCATCGTTTCGTATCATAGTTTGATCCATCTTTCGAAGCTAGTTATTATTACCTGGCACGATACACAATCATTTCTGATATGTGCCCTCAATTTTTGGGTTGAACAGCTGTTTGGCGGTCGCTTTTTAGCTCTATCGCGCACGAACACAAAACTGCAGCGAAAAGCAAACGAAATTACCAACTTGCAACAGAAAAAGAGAATTTCGTTGAATTACCCAATGGGGGTGGACGTGAGCTGTTGTTATTTTAACATATTTATGGAGAAACCCCCCCCCGACCGAAGATTGTTGTGCCGGGTAAAATTAATATTATTCATTTACTGCTCAGTGAAACCCCTCGGCGGGGCAAGGTCATGTAAACGGAATGATTTAGCTCTAGCATGCCAACTGCAGTTGACCTTGAAATTTTGCGCACGAAATCTAAGCATAATGAACGGAACGAAACTAAGTTCGAGGATTAGCAATATACTGGCAAAAATATCACATGTTTTTGTTGAGCCTAATCGAGGTAAATGAATGCAAAAATTCGCACACTTTTGTCTTCGTGGTTTAAGCACCAGACAAAAAAGGAAAAGCATGGATGTTAAGTCGCCTGATTTCGCCTTACGTCGCCTTACGAATAATCACAAACAACGGCTAAGCAGGAACTAAAAAATAATCGCTCTCCTATTGTTAATGCAGAATGCTGACACAACAAAAAGTGTTTGGAGATTCTCAAAGAAAAGTAGAAATTAAAGTTTTTATTCGGCTTTCTCAGCCGTTTTTAAAAGGACGATAATCAAGTTGAACTGCCAGACGTTTCGACCATTTTTGGTAGCCTTTCTCAAGGAAAGCTGTATTTATCAACTTTTTTCGGTAATAAATATGCTGTTTAGAAATTACTTCTATTGAAAAATCTCTGCAGTTTGTTTTGTGTTACTAGAAACAAATGTTTCACCCCGCCTCCAAAATGACGTCGCGTTGCGAACCAGTCTGCGCTCTATTTATTGTAGAGCAGATTTTTTCCACTGAATTTACAACCCGCCGCGTGCCGCAATTTCTCACAAACGTCGCGCGGGCACACACCTCACTGATGGCGATCGCGGTAAAATATGATGAATCATCAACAGCTGTATATCTGAATACAGCACGCGGCATACGACAACCATTACTACTGCTAATACGGCGCTCTGACCGATGGACGAGGATTATGCAGATTAGAAACTCAAACCGGGACGTGCTGCTTGACTGAAGTTGGATAATTTCGAAACATTCTTTATTACACGTGGAGGGTGGTAACCGTCTACAGAATAACAACACATGAAAGCTTCATTGGAAAACAGATTGGCTGATTCGAAAGTTATGTGCATTCTTGTATATAATCGATAAATTTTAAAACTACTTTAGCGTGAAACTAGAACTAAGCTCCTCGTTGCTTGTATCTACAGTCTCTTTGTTCTACCAATTCGATGTTTTTTTTTCTCCCGTTTCGCTAGCACAGAGATTCGATTGTCAACCGTCATGTTTGCGCAACAATCGATTTTTGCACTGAAGAATAAAACCAAATGTCAATAAATAAGAATCGCTCAGCTGATCGCGGTCTCGCAACTCACGCCTTCTCGAATGTGTATGCAGTGTAAGCGTCGTTTCACTAGGGAATTGCGCCCGTTATTCGCCTGCCTAACCGATTCGTCTGTATCGACATTTCGCGATAATAATGGAACATAACTTCGCCGCGCCGTAGGTTATACAATTACCGGCTGACTGCTGCTTTTAGCATTATTTAATTCTAATGACAGTCACTCTCCTTGGGAGTGTTCTACGGCGGTTGATGAATTGATTCGTCGGGATTGGAAGCTTTCATTCCTGAGCAGGGAGCGAGTGGAAATTGCCAGCCTAAGTGTAATTCTAGGATGCGATCTTACAGTCGATAGGTTAGAGTTTAAATTTATACCAATTGACATTTTAAAATTATTTGCATTTTTACATATTATTGCTTTAAGAATTCATAAACTTTGTGGTTAAGTTTTTCTCGAATTTCCGCGTGCACCACAACTTCAACTACTCGGTAAAACCCGACCAACCTCCCAGCTTCTCATTTGAATCGTCATCAGAATGTTACGATTCTTGTTATGTAAATTTCCTGTCGTCTCCGACTTGCTTCTCTACCTATCTATCGATCGCGTTTCGCTCTACGCTGCTCCTATGTGCGATCGACGCCGCTCTCTGTTTCAGCTGACTCAGAGGCTGTTTGCAAAACCGTTGTTCGGGGGGTGATGCAAATCTATGTACACGCAAGTTTTCAGCGTGACGATCTGATTTCAGCAGCAACTGTCACTAACACTGCCCCAGGGCACTGAACACGGCGATCAATCGCGCGCACCAACACAGAGGGACCGTGCGCTTCGTTGAATTTCCCTTCCTACCTGAGACTGACGGTGCTGCACTCAGCGTCGCTAGGCGACTATTCTGGACTACATTCAGCACTCCCTTTCAAAGCCACTTTGCCACAGCAGCGGCGGCATGAATTTGTTTCAAGGTCAACGAATTGATTGTATGTAAGATATTTCTATCATTTGCCCCAACCGCCGCCGCCATCCGCCATCCACCACCCGTGCCGTGTGTCGTTCGGCATCGAGCCTCGAGCAACGCGATTTGGGAGTGCTGTTTTTTTTTCGTTTATGTACTTCAAGTACTACCCCCTCGGTCGGTTGCTACTTGATCAGAGAGCAGACGAAATAGAAAAAAAAACACGAATCAATCAAGATTTTTAACCGTAAGCCGTTTCTGTGCGATTTCTATCGAATGACTACTGGCAAAAACGTGTAAGGTCAGCCATCAGTTTTCCTTCCTCACCGCGAAAAGGCTGTAATTTTGCTTGAAAAGTGAGTTTTTTTAGTAAGAGCACTTTTAAGAGTGTCATACAAAGGAATTGACTAGGGTGGTCGGTATTACCGACTTTTCGAAAAACCGGTATTTCGGTATTCATAGAAATAAAAACCGGTAAAACCGGTAAAAACCGGTATTTTCATTTTTTTCGGATTAATACAAACCAGGGGTGACTCGTGGTCTTTAAACCTACTTTTTCAACTACAAAATTCTTAAAATCCTAGTTTGGGGAAGTAATTATAAAACTGAAAAATTATTAAAGATATAGTGTGTCGAACGTCTCCGGTAGTGGTTTTCTTCGGCCGGTTTTCTGCAGCAGTCTTATGCAAAAACCTGCCGAAGACGTTACCTACATAAATTTGGATTAGAAATTTATTTTGTGCTTAGCGTTTCAAGTTGCATCTATGTATGGACGTGTCGATGCATGATTATGTTTTTGCATTTATGAGTACCTATGTTTCATTACGATCCAGATTTTTTTGTAAGATTAGGAGCTCTGTGACCATTGTTCTGATCTCTTGTGGTAAACGATCCAGATACAACACTGGATAACAGTGTTTCAAGAACTTCAATAAATGAATCTAGTGATATGAGTACAAAGAACATAACTTCGAAACTAATGTAATAACAAAAAAAAAAAAGGAAGAATTTCATTCAATTTTTTTTTCACATCGCGAAACTTAGTTTCAAATTAGCGAATAACTTGAAAATTCGTAGAAAAACTGTTGAGAAGAGTATATGAAAGAAGTAAAAAAAAGAAATCACGATCAGACCAGAATTTACTTTTTACGAATCCTTATGAATCGAGGGTAAATAGTTCTTTATGCTGTTTGATGCTCTTTAAACAGTTCGTTCAAATTATTTATTATTATAATTATTTTCTTAACTTTAGCTCCTGATGGAGAAACGAAAAATTCGACATATAAACATGTTTGTAACTGAAACAGAAATAAATATTTGAAATGAAAGGTTGGTAAAACATATATAAAAATAGAGAAAAAGCAGAAACTTTTACACGAGTGAGGCCGGGTACATTCAGCTAGTTTCCAATAAAAGTGAAATTAAATTTCATCTTTTCGAGGAGCAGTAATTTTTAGAATGAAATTCTTTATTGGTTGATTATTTCATCCTGTAAACACTTTGTATCAACAAAAAATGAATCCCTGATCCAGTGGTGGGCACTGCTAACCGAAAATTTAGCGACGCTAGTCGCTAAGTCGCTAACCGGAAAATTTTGCTCGATAATCGCTAAACGCTAAACGCTAAACGCTTTTTAATATGTAAATAGTCATATCGCTATATTTATTGCTCGTGTTTTGTAAGATCTGGACCACTTTGATCTGTTTTGGTTAAACAAGCGAAAACAATTACCTACAAGAATAACAGAAGTTATTAAGCTTGCATTGAAAATAAATACTCTTAGGAATGTTTTCATAAAAACTCAATTATTATCCGAATCGAAAAAGTAGAACCAAAGTTGTCATAATTTCAAGCGCATTGCAATTTACCAAAGTTCTTGGTGTGGCGAAAATTCAATCTAGACCTTGTGCTTGTTCTTCAAAATGCTCCTGTGGCTTGTACGATAACTGGAACTCCATTCTAGGGTAAAAATACTGACAAAAGTAACTTTCGCAGTAAAGTATGTTCATCTTTCGAAGCAATTTACGTACGCCATCAGCAATTCACAGTTTTTCTAAATATGTTTTGTCGCTTCTCTACAAAATTTAGCGAATTAGCGATTAGCGTTTCGAAGGCCAAAATTTTAGCGACGCTAACAGTTTCGCTAACCAGCTCAAAAATTAGCGAAATCGCTAAATCGCTAACTAAATTTTAGCGTCGCTAAATAGCGAATTAGCGGAATGGTGCCCACCACTGTCCTAATCCAAATTTATATTCATTTATTGTTTTTTTAGTTTTACTTTCAAATAGTACAAAATGAATAATGACTTGCGTTTCTTCGCTGAGATGATTGTGATTACTGCCTCATACTATGATTTTCATAATTTGTAGTTAAACTGGTAGGTTCAAAACCCTTGCGTTGCCACTGTGAGTATAAGTGTGTAAAGAGATTAGCTGTTCTACTTAAAACATAAATGTTTTGCTTTATTGCTATGAAGTTTTTTGACATATTATCGATACAAACAAACAAATCGTCTGAATCCGAGCAGAACAAACAGAAAAGATAACAAAAATTGATAAACAGTTTGATAAATATTATAATTGATAAATTATTATTCAATGTTGCTTCTGTATAAATGTATTTATTATACATATACATCGTCATGTGATTTGTAAATCCTAAGTGAGTAGCATTCATTAGCCTAACAATGATTTATGATTATTGTGCCAAGTTTTTTTTTTCAATTTAAAGAAAAATACCGAAAATACCGGTTTTTTCGCCTCTCTAATACCGATATTTCGGTATTGGAAAAAATATCGGTTTTACCGGTTTTACCGGTTTTTGTTTCACCGGTACACCACCCTAGAATTGACTCATTCCGATATACCAGACAGATTTCCATTAAAAACTATTCAATCGATTTCTCGATTTGAACACTTTTAGTCACCTTTGAAAAGTTTTTATGCCCCTCACTAATGCAGAAGTGCGTCAAAAGGTCGCTGAGTTATAGCTTGCCGGGTTCGTCGCTTCTACGTTTGCTTGCGGGATTTGAGTCTCTAGAGAAGTTATCATTGCTAGCAGCACCAAAATTCCCAGGAATGGTTAAAAGACTATAATCTTTTATTTCTAGTTTGAGCTCTAGGATAAATTCTGTGTTTACCAGTGCACAATGGTCCAGAAACCAAATTTAGGTGGAAATTTGGGTCTATTTTAGATTTTTTTGGGTCATTTTAGAGAAAAACTTTCTCATACAAAGTTGTTACATATGATAAAGCGCTTATTGAAAAATTATCAAAAATTAGGATAACCTACATTTTCGATGCAATCAAGTATCTAACTTTTTTATCTTTGTAGATAGAAAAAAAATTTGTTCTACAATGTTATAGCTCCATTTATTTTAAGTAACTTTGTAAAAAAAATTTTTTCTCTATCTTTGAAAACAACCGATTTATATTGAAAAAAAAACACATTTTGCGCTCTAACTTTTTTATTTCAAGATTCATCTCAAAACTGTCTTTGAACGACTTTTTTTAATAATTTTTCAATAAGCGCTTTATCATATGTAACAACTTTGTAGAAAAAAGGTTTTCTATAAAATGTTGCTATAGAGCTCTAAACCCAAATTTCTTCCTAAATTTGGTTTCTGGACCATTGTGCAGTGTAATATTTAAGATGCATGAATCTATTTTTTTGTTCTCACAACATATACGCATAAAACTTGTCCTGGTTGTGTAGGTAACTGATTGAGAAAAACATTTTGTGGAATGGTTTTTCAATATTTGGACTAATAGAACTTCAACGAAATGAAAGAAAAAATCTACATACACTAATTTGTAACTTAAGTCAAACTGAACTGAAACTGAATTGGAAACCAACTGAAACTGAAGTGAACGAAAAAGGGACTGGAGTGAACTGAACCTCTACTGAAACAACTGAAACTGAAACCTATTTAAAGTTGTACTAAAATTGAGCAGAAATATAATTGAAACCTCACTGAAATTGGACCGAAACTGACTTGAAACTGCACAAAGCTGAACTAAAACTGTTGATAAAGGTAAATGAAATTAAACTAAAGTTGAAGTTGAACTGAAACCCAACTGAAGTTGTACTAAAACCGAACTGAAAATAAAACTGAAAATTAACTGGAACTGAACTAAAACTAAACTGAAACTTAACTGGAACTGAGCTGAAACTGAACTAAAGCTGGCTAAACTGGACAAAGCTGAAATAAAATGAAATTGAAGTTTAAACAGAACTAAAACCTAATTAAAGTTTCAGTAAAACTGAACTGAAACGGAACCTAAAGTGAACTTAAACTTAATTGAAACTGAACAGAAACAGAACTGGAACTGAAATTCAACTGAAATTTAACTGAAACTATACTAAAACATAACTGAAATTGAAGGAAAGCTGAAATGAAAAAGAACAGAAACAAAACTAAAATTAAACTGAAACTGAAGCGAAATAAATCTGAGACTAAACAAAAACTGCAGGGAAGCTGAGCTGAAACTGATCCTAAACTTAACTGAAACTGAAATAAAACCAAATTAAAACTGAACAAACCTCAAGTAGAATTAAAAATAAGATTAAACTGAAGCTTAGGATGAACTGAAACTTAACTGAAGTTATAGTAAAAGTAAACTGGAGCTCAACTGAAACTGAACTGAAACTGAACCGAAACTGAATGTAAACTGAACTGAAATTAAATTGAAACTGAACAGAAACAAAACTGAATCTGAAACTTAACAGAAATTTAACTGAATATAACTGAAATTGAAGGGAAGCTGAACTGAAACTGAACAGAAACAAAACTGAAATTGAACTGAAACTGAACTAAATCTGGATTGAAACTGGACAAAGCTGAAATAAACCTAGAAATAAAATTTAACTTAGACTCAGGCTGAACTGAAATTTAATTGAAGTTATAGTAAACTTAACTGAAACGAAACCTAAAGTAAACTGAAACTGAATTGGTATTGAACAGAAACAAAACTGAAACTAAACTGAAATTGAACTGAAACATAACTAAAGTTGAAGGGAAGCTGAACTGAACTGAACAGAAATAAAACTGAGACTAAACTGAAACTGCAGGGAACCTAAACTTAAACTTTACTGAAACTAAAATGAAACTGGTTTTAAACTGAAAAGACCTGAAATAAAACTAAAAATAAGATTTAACTTAAGTTTAGGCTGAACTGAAACTGAACCGAAATTGAATCTAAACTTAACTGAAACTGAACAGAAACGAAACTGAAACTGATACTAACCTGAAACTTAACTTAAATTACACTGAAACAAAATCAAAGTTGAAGAAAAGCTGAACCACCTTTGATGCGAAACTGAACAGGAACAAAACTGAAACTGACATGAAACTGAACTGTAACTTAACTGAAACTGAACTAAAGCTATATTGAAACTGAGCAAAGTTGAAATAAAACTAAAAACAAAATTCAATTGAAGTTCAGGCTGAACTGAACCTTAATTGAAGTTATAGTAAAACCAAACTGAAACGAAAACTAAACTGAACTGAAACTAAATTGAAACTGAACAGAAACAAAATTCAAATTCAACTGAAATTTAACTGAAATTATACTGAAACATAACAAATTGAAGGGAAGTTGAACTGAAACTGAACAAAAATAAACCTAAAATTAAACTGAAACTGAGCAGAAATAAAACTGAGACTAAACTAAAACTTCAGGAAAGCTGAGCTGAAACTGTACTAAAACTAAAACTGAAACTGAACCGAAACTGAATCTAAACTTAACTGAAACTCGATTGAAACTGAAAGAAACAAAACTGAAACTTAACTGAAGTTTACTTGAAGCATAACTGGAATTGCAGGTAAGCTGAACTGAAACTGAACAGGAACAAAATTAAATTTGCAGGAAAGCTTAATTGAAACTGAACTGAAACTGAACTTAAACCAAACTGAAACTGAACAAAAACTGGATTGCAACTGAACAAAGCTGGAGTAAAACTTAAAATAAAATTTAATTGAAGTTCAGGCTGAACTGAAACTTAGCTGAAGTTATGGTAAAACTAAACTGAAACTAAAACAAAACTGAACTAAAACTAGAAATAAAATCAAACGAAATTACAATGAAGCTGAAATTAAACCTTACTGAAGTTGTACTGGAACTGAACTATAATTGTAGTAAAACTAAACTCAAAACTAAACTGAATCTCAACTGAAGCTGTACTGACACTGAACTTAAACTAAGAATTAAATGAAATTAATCTGAAGCTGTCTGAAACCTAACTAAAATTGTTATAAAACTGAACTGAAATTGATCTATAATTGCAGTAAAACCAATCTGAAACTGAATTGGAACTGAATTAAAACTGAACTGTAACTGAACAGCATCCGAACTAAAACAAAACTGTAACTAGAGGGAAACTGAACTGAAACTAAACTGAAACTGAACTGAACTGAAACTGAAACTAATCTGGATCTGAACTGGAACTTAACTAACGAGAAGCCAGAAATTGGCTTTGATTCAAACTCCGAACACATTAATGCTAATCTAATAAATAGGCAAACCGTCTGAATACTGACTGTCACTTTTTTCAACGCCAGCTGATTCTCTGAAGGTGGTTCTACAATAAATAGCTATGGGTAAAGGCCATTCCAAGGAACGTAAAAATCATACTTGTAATCAAACTGGCTATATTAACTCGACTTTTATTCTGAAGAGTTCGAAGTTCGAGACTGTTTGAAGTCAGAATCAAAACGGTATAGCTCATTGAAAAACAAATTACGTTTAACTTCAACATGAACCCAAACCGTTACCGTGCACCGCACCGTATCGTTAATCCCGCAGCAATGCATCGTCGTAACTGCAGCATTCGAATCAATACCCTTGAATCGAAACTCTGAGAGAGCAAAAAAAAAATCACAAATCGCACTTCTTCCGCAGAATATCCTACCCCACGGTCAGAGATGTGTTCAAATGCAATTTAGATAGGAGGAAATGGCGAAACAAAGTAGGTACAACATCCATAAACAACCGATAAACGCCTGGGAAGATTAAATTGTTAGGCCGGGCAATAAAAAGCCTATATTTATGAACGCTACAGTACAATACCTCGTTGAAATGTGCATTTCTTTTTCGCAGGCGGTATGCGCGCGGGGCTCGTTTGTTCAAGTTCAGAAAGCTTGCCCTCTCCCTCCCGTCCGATTGATGGGGCGACGTTGAGGGTTGAGGGGGGCCTGGTAGCTTTGAGAGCAACAATCGTAGGGCGAAAAAAAAAGTATTTCAAGACCATATCACTTATTTACGTTCGCGCACGATCGACGACCCGTCGCTGTGCTGGTAGTGAGTGGCAGAGCTACGAAACAAAAAAAAAACACACAAAACCAACTACGGACGCAACTTCAAGTACCGGAGTGCATACATTTTGTGGGGGCCAATCGTTGTCGATAGAGGTTTTAAAATGTTCTCAATAAGAGACTCAAATAAATTCTCGCAAAAATTGCGAATAGAAAACCAAAAGACATTCATTCTTATGTGAACTGTTCAATTTAACAAAAAGCTCTGTACAATTCTCAGTATATTCTGAGCTGAATATTGATTGAAACCAGACGATTTCGGTTATAAACCGATCAGCAACAACAAAAAAACACCGTTCCGAATCTAAGCCGCAATTAGCATAAATGCACTGGATTTGAGAATTTTCATTTTTTGCACGCGCTTGGCATTACACGAAATAAAGACAAAGCTGGCTGCGGTGGTTATTATTATTGAGTAGTAATTAACCATTTCAACGCCAATGAACCTAGGAGGTACGTTCGAAAACGTACTTTGTTTTGGAGTCTTAGGTTAGAGGCATCCCCGTTGAATTTCCATAGCATCCAAAGAGGGGACAACGAGGAAGTGCAGAAGGTAGACACCAAGTGCGAACGTACGTTTCGAGTCACTAGGTAATGTATCATCAGCTGATTGGTGGTCGCTCAGATCCTTTTAGTGTAAACGTTAACGATAGGGTAATAAGCAACAAGAAACCCACAAGGACAGAATGATGAAACACACGCGACGCCAAGTTTACGGCTTGACCACGTTCGCGTCACTTGTGGAAATAATTACCCGACCGCTCTGTCTAAGGTCGCGAGTACTCAGTGTGCAACACAGAAAGTTTCTCGCTGGTACCACCAAATGGCTAATGATGGAATGCGAGAATATGTCCGGCCGCGGTTCTTCCACGATTGCCATTGCTCGTTCCAAACGTTGGCCTTTTGGCTGTGAACGCCCCGCGACAATCTCGTTTAAACTGGCAAAAAATCCAACAGCTGTTCCACGGTAATGAGGCGTGGTCACGGTACAGTAGAGCCGCTGCCGGTCGTTCGTTACCGGTTGATTGCCATTTCAAGGGGGGTTCGAAGGCTTCGACGCTTGAACAAGTCCTGGCTTGAACGGATAATTATTTTTCAAAAAGCTAATTACCGATCGGGGGAGTATTGAAGCTTCATCACTCAATTAGTGAATCAGTGAAACATTGCTGACCTTTGTTGCTGAAACCCTATAAGATCCGTTTTCAATAAGGTACTTGCGATTGGATTCAAAACACCAGTAGAACATATGAACTCAACCAATCTTTCAATGAAAATTCAAACCAGAGAAACATGATTCACCATTACGCAATCTTACAATTACGTGGTTGTAAACAATATCCACAATACCGACATGACCTAATATCTCCATTCAGCCATCATCTTAACACGAAAGACGCCAACGCTCGATAGGCTACGAACCCCATCGACACAAATTAGTAGTTCATCAAAAAGAGGTCAGTCAAGCGATCCAACGCAATGCGATTGTTGTACAACTCTGAATTAGCAAACGGCAAACGCTTCGGAACAAACCGCCCTGAGCAGACGGATGGTGGTAATTTATCATCTGTCTGCGGTGTTCGTCCGTGCGAAATGTGGGATTTTTTCTCGCACCTTCCGTGTGACAAAATTTCCTCAATCTCGCCGTTTCCGCGAAGTAACGCTAATTGGACACTAATGATGGTGACGAATTGGCAGTTAGGAGGACGAAGAGCTGATGAGTCGAAAATTTGCGACCTCGCAACGAAGGGGCAAGGAAAGTCATTATTTACTCATCAACGGTGATCGAAATATGATGCTCGCATGAAATTTAGAATTAATACAGTAACAAATTTTCTCCGAATCGTTCAAAACAGATAACCACGGATTGACGTCCAAAGTTTGGACTTTGGATTTGCTCTCCACACTCTGCTCCGCACTCGAGCGATGAAGTAAAGACGGCATGCTGTTTACATAATTTACGCAAATCATTGACCAGCAATTGCGAATGCAGCAGTTACTATTACTATTGACCGAAACCCAATGAAAAAGTGGTAGGATTGTTCACGCGAAAAATAGGATCTTCGAACTATTATTTTCCTAATAGCGACACCATCGAACATCAAAAAAGCAATAAATCGACTAATTTTGTCAATCAAAGGCCAAAAACCCTGTCTTAGCGTATAGCTCTACAATATGCAACTAACTACGTACGTGGTTTACACATACAGTGTAGATTTCAACCGCACACAGAGGCAGCCACCTTCTTGCAAATCACATCCACGCTGCAACTCGTCGTAAGTTTCCTTTCTGTTTATTTTCGCACCACATGAGTGTCTTATGGTTGGTAACTGGTGCTTAACCGGGAGGTACCTGCTTAGTATGCATGGGATATGTTCTTTGGTCTCACCCCCCGCCCGAACCCCGTTCTCGCACTTTCAAACTTATTGACTGAACACATACCACGAACCACACGGTGGTACAGAGTGAGCTGCAAAAAGCGCATCGGCGGGACAACAGCAAGCAGGGCCCCCGCATTCGTTAGTAACAGTTTCAAATCGAACGAAGCTCGCCTGCCTGCTGCTGCTGCTGGCGATGGCCATGGTCTCTCACCATCGGCTGTAGAAAATGCCAATGAAAATTTGCCGAAACAAAACTGCAACTTGCATGCACAACAATAGAGCGGACTTATGCACGACAGAGACAGACAAGCGGCAGACATGACGACGATGGTGCCCCGCGTTCATTGTTGAAGGCGAATAGCAAACGGCTAACCTTATGCGGTTTATGTGCGAAGTAAAAAGTGTTTGTGTGCCACCTCTAGAATCGATTGGCTGCACACAATCACTGACAAAGCGTGAGGATTGAGAGTGAAACATCTCTTGTGCTTAGCGCAATTGGGCCTGAAAATTATACATTTGAGCGGTGATCCGACACGGATTGTTGCAGCAGTTGAGCGACCGCAACCCGTTCGAATGGTGATTTCACGAAATTGGTCGGACTTTTCATTGCTTATAAGTTATTGCTTGAGCTTGGATTGAATGAAAATAATCAATCGGAATTCGTGTCTTTTAACATTGTTTTCAACGTATGTTACGACAGATACATTTGAGATATATAATTCGATTCGGAAAATCGATGTCAAAAAAAAGATAAACGTTACAACGACTTTTGCGATACTTTTGTGCGAAATATTTAGTTTTTGTTAGAATTTTTTTTTCCTTTTGAATGCCCATTTTTAAATGTGAAGAATAGTTCTAGGCATTCAAACTGTCTACTTATAACGGATCTGAGATAAAATGGTTGATTTGAAAAAAATGGAGACTATATTCGACTTGTATCTAGAACAAAAACACTTTTAAAATCTGATTTTTTCTACGATAGTTGTTTGAACTATGAGAAAAAAAACTGAAAATTAAAAAAAATCACAGTTTTCTTTCCACAACTTTGCCGAAGACATTATACCAGTCAAACAAACGGTTTTGGTTTTAAAAATATTTTCTTTATAATAGGCACTCGGCTTAGGAAACACTCATGAAGTTAGATTTCCTGTTAGCACAAAAAACATTGTTGTACATGCTGGCATATAAATCAAGTTTACTGAGCCGAGTACCTATGAATGATATAACTAGTTTCAGAGCCAAAACGGTTTGTTTTATCGATATTGTGTCTGTGGCAAAGTTGAAGATAATAATTGTGTCCTTCAAAAAACTCACTTTAAAAAAAAGTCAGAAATTTTAAAAAAAATTTTTTTTTTTATGTCTCTTCCACAACCGTGAAAGTTAAATTGCCCTTTCTTCGTTTTCATAAGGATAAAAAAATGAGCCGTCACATTCCACGGTGACACAACCCTTCCTTTCTATCGCAGTCGTAGAGATGCAGAGGTAAACTCGGTCTTCGACAACAACGACTGTTCCTTCCTTAAAATCTTCCTCACCCTAACGATCATAAGGACGTGGCCGGCGCCGTTATGGATCTATACAAAGCGAAAGCTACTGAATTGTTGTACCTTAAAGATGGAAAACCAATTTTGAGATACAGTGCCTCCACAATCATGGGTCAGCTACAATCGTCAAAAATCTGTCCACGTGGTATGTGGATGGCCGCTTACCCCGCATTAGCGGTGCGTATAGCAATTTTTTTTCCCAAACTTCTTCATTCTGCGTTGTCCTGTGGAACATGGGATATTCGGAAACCGAAACATACGTATCCCTGTACGCATGGTCCTGTGACCGCGCGGAACGCTTGATTGAACAAGATTAAATTTATTAATTGTAATTATCTTACATTAACCCTAACTTCTATCTCTTCCATTCTCAAGCCATTCTATGGTCATTTCGTTCTATATGAGCGAAATCTCATGTGACTAGGAGAGCTGACCGGCTATTAAGCAGTGCTCTCGATCTCTGTACTCACCTGGGCCACTCATGCGCCGCATGATTCTACAAACTGTCCTACTTTTGAATGTTTGTTATTTTATCTGGACAAGAATGTGCAGATTTTCGCGTTTCTTCGTTTCCGCCCTAGTTAGTTTAACCCTCTAGTGCCCAAATTAATTTTCAGACGGACTTCGAAAAAATCACTATGAAACTTTATAAACATTTTTCAAGTATTGTTTGAAGCTTTCTAGAGATTTGACTGAAGACCGTCTGAAGGCGGCAGAGGGTTAATATCTGTTTGCATTCTATCACCCGGTAGAAGTTCTTTTCCGGGTTCTAACTACGTCAAACAAAGTGACTGAACTCTGTGGGCTAATGTGAGAGGAATGATGGGTGCTTGTCTTCTTGATGAAAAAGACTTATACAGGCCTGACACGCTCGCCCCTAGATAGGAATAATATTTGTATAACTCTCTTTGTGCAATTTTTTTCGTGTGTGTAAATCTAAGTACGTGAAAATCCTGCTTCTGGTTGATCATCATCAGTGGGCTATACGTTGTGAGTGTCGTGTCGAGCCGTGGGAGGTTCTCGTAAGCTGATGTAGATATCGTTATAATATTTGTCTGTCATCCTTCGTCCATATAACTGTGCGCAGCACACTGTTTCCAAAGCTGCAAAAACGTGATCGAAATTATTTTGTCACAAAAAATCGTTTTTAGAGCCATAGTGCCATAAGCAAAGTTGATCCATCAATTGTTTTTCATTTAATAGAAGTTGCAATTTTGTGATTAATCCACTAAACAGTGAGAAACGAATTAAACTTTTTTCATTTTTGCATATAAAAATTCACTTTGTTTGGCAAAGTGTGTTACAATTTTGTGAAAAACAACTATGTCAGGTCAGGCGATCCACTCACAACCAACCCAACTGGTCTAGATTCAATCCTAGCCGACACCGGGAGATTTTCTGAGGCGAACAATCTCTAGGATCACGCCTTCCATCGCATGAGGAAGTAAAGCCGTTGGCGCCGGTCCGTTAATAAACGGGTCGTGAGTTAGGGTCCTGGGTGTGGAGTCGCCTCCCTGGGCGTCGGTGATTGGCCACAACAGTGGCGGAACCGGACCGACGGAAAATAAGCGAGAATAAAAAAAAAACTATGTCAATGACACCATGCTTGTCATTCTCCTCAGTATGTGGAAAAAGCGAAGAAAAAAATCACAGCTCTGCTGTGTAATTATTGTGCGTGATGTCCATTAGGGTGGGACAAAAAATAAGTACTAGCTCCAATGCACTTTTCGTGTTCCTTATGGGTCCTGTAACAACTGTGTAACTTTTCAGATCGATCGGTGGAACCCCTGATTTGCGCCTGATTTTTAAAGTTTCCATACGATTTTATATGGGAAAATCCACTTTTTCAAAACTTATCCTCTAGAAATTTCCAGTTGGCTCCTAAAAATATACCAATACATGATATTTGTAGGAAATTTTCCTGGGAATAATTCTTCTGAAGACTGTAAGGCGCTTTAGGGGGAGTAATCAATCTACATTAAAACTTAATAATTAATATTTTAAGCAAGCTCTCCGATAATGAAGATAACGTGAGCAAAATATCATACCTTCAAGCTTAATCCCACACGAACATGTTTTTCACTACGTAGAGGTGTTTAGAAAGCTGATTTCTCACTTTTAGGGGTATGAATCACACAACGAATACTATCAAAATATAGGGATTGATATTCTAAGCATTTTCTCCGAAGATACTATGAGCAAAAAATCACGCTTTCAAGCTTAATTCTACGCGAAACTGTTTCTCATCACGTTGTTGAGTTTGCAACAGCAGCATGCTGCAGCAGTGTTGCTGGAAAAATTCAATGTTGAGCCGTTCGTCAGACATTCGATCAGTTTAAGGTGAATAACTTTTTCTACAAATTTTGTAGCGCCTTACAGTCTTCAGAAGAATTATCCCCAGGAAAATTTCCTACAAATATCATGTATTGGTATATTTTTAGGAGCCAACTGGAAATTCCTAGAGGATAAGTTTTGAAAAGGTGGATTTTCTCATATAAAATCGTATGGAAAATTAAAAATCGGGCGCAAATCAGGGGTTCCACCGATCGATCTGAAAAGTTACACAGTTGTTACAGGACCCATAAGGAACACGAAAAGTGCATTGGAGCGAAAAAATTACACCAACGCTTTTTTCCCATACAACTGTGTCCCAGTCTAATGTCCATACATGTGAGAAAGTACACCATAGTTCATTGTCTCGTAAGAGAGAGATTTTAGATTTCATCGCGGTACCTTCAGGAAGCTCACCAGATAAAAATGGTCCGTTGTTCTCTTCTAGCTTGTGCGTTTATTTGCTCTTTAGTGTGAGAGCAGTTGTTTTCGCAGTGCAAGATGTTCTTCTGCACTCTAGAGGTTTTCTGAGGAGAAAAGACAATCATGAATGACACCATACTTCTATCTATTCAAATGAACTTTTGTGGGGTTTTCTACAGATTGCAACTAAAAATCTTTTTTTTGTTTGCTATAATAAAACAAACAATCTCGTCAAAGAAAGTTTATTTTTATCTTTTATATTTTTTTGATTATTGCCGATATTTATTAAAACAATGCACTAATTTACTAATAGATATCTTCATAACCTGCATACAAAACCTTTTCTATATTAAAATATAAGTAGAACATCATTCAGTCCGGCTATGGGCATTTGTCTTTCGCTGTCACCTGTGTAGATATCTGTAAGTAAATTAGTGCATTAATTTAATTAAAATCGTCAATAACTAAATAAAAATTAGAGGAAAATAAATTTTCTTCGGTAAACTTATATGTTCTATTATATTAAACAACATTGTAGAACATTGAAAATTTTTAGAAAATCACAATAAAAAGGTACAGGTCGTCGGACTCGATTATCCGGAACATCAATTTTTTTTATTCCGGATAATCGAATCACAAAAAAAATACTGAAATTTCGCGATTAACGACCATAAAATAAATATTTCTTTTCCTTATTTTACTTGTATGATGCAGTGGCGTAACCAGAAGTTATTTCTGAGGCGAAAAGGGGTAAAATCTTGAGAAGTAAAAATAATAAATTGGACATTGATTATTTTCACTTGATTTGAACATGTCTCAAACATGCCGGAAATGACTTAAATGGTGACAAAAATGCCAAAAGAGATGGTAAAGGCAAAATTTCGGAATAAAAATTGAAAACGGACAGCAAAAACAATAAAATTTCGGATAATCGAGTCGAAAATTCCGGGTAATCGAATTCCGGATAATCGCGTTCCCGGATAATCGAGTCTCCGGATAATCGAGTCCGACCTGTATACTAAAAAAATGATTGCAAGGGATATTCTCATGAAACACCTAATAGTTCATTCAAATTGGCAAATAGAAATACGATGTCTTCAAAAAAGTTGTTTCTTTGAAAATGTGCAACAACTTTACCCAGCAAAGTGGATTTTTATATCCAAAACTGAGGAAAATAAAACTCGTTTCTCACTTTTAGGTAGATTAATCTCATAGTTCTAACTTTCATAGAATAGAGACTAATTAACAAAACAACTTTGCTGAAGACACTAATGCTCCAAAACCATTTTTTGTTTCAGTAAAACGTAATTAGTGCAAATTAATGCATTATTCAAGTGAAAATTGTCAATATCCAAAGAAATATTTGAGATGAAAATAAACTTCCTTCGAGAAATTGTTCGTTTCGTTATAGCAAAAAATGTTGTAGATCATTGAAAAATTGTAGGAAATCACTATTAAAAGTTAAAGTGAAAACTTCACAAAAGTCCATTTGAATAGGTAGATAAGAGTATAATGTCTTCAGCAAAGTTGTTTCTTTTGAAATGTTCTACAACTTTGCTGAACAAAGTGGATTTTCATATTCCAAAATGAGAAAAATTAAATTTGGTTTTCACTGTTTAGTGGATTAATCACAAAATTGCAACTCCTATAACGTAGAGAATAATTAATGAAACAACTTCGCTGAAGACACTGTGGCTTTAAAATTAATTATTTGAGGTCAAAATATTTTCGATCACGTTTTTGCACCTTTGGAAACAGCGTGTGCCGGGTTGTTGGATTCATCACGACGGTCACTCAGCCAAAAACTTGGTGAATGCCAGTGGTCCCATTTTTTTCATCTGGGTGGACTCATCACTGCGACCAGAAACATTTTGATCTATTGTGATTTACCCCCTAGTGCCCAAATTAATTTTTAGACGGACTTCGAAAAAATCACTATGAAACTTTGTAAACAATTTTTGAGTTCTTATTGAAGCTTTTTAGAGTTTCAACTGAAGGCCGTCTAAAGGCGGCACTGGGCACTAGAGGGTTAAGGGTTCTTCTGATAAGGAGGGAGGACTTCATTCCTAAAACCTCTATGTGTACCGCCAATTGATTTGGCGCAATCGTTGTTCCTTCCTTGTATTCGTGTTCGTTGTCGTCGATTTTTTTCGCCTGGATTTAGTCATCCTTCTCTTAAGTGCTGCACCTAACCTCTTTTTGCCGTCGACACCCGACCGTCCAACTTCCCCGCAATTGATTCCCTCTTCTTTGTGGTTCACCGGGGTTCTAAGGTGAAACGCCCTCTGTATCCTTTCCGTCGGCTCCATCCTAATTGCCATGTTGTTGAGCTGGATAACGTAATTTCCAATTGGCTAACCCTATTGAGCAATCTATTATTATTTTTCGTAAATTTGTCAACTTGTTGTATAATTTCAATGCACTCGCGGACGGGCTATTTCATCTTACTATTATTTTCACCTACGCTTCTACTTAACATCTACGCCCGTTTTTCATTTCATTTCGATTATTAACAAACATGTTGTCTTTTCAGTTTCAACGTATCCAAGATCTGATTCGTCATGCACTTGCATTTAAAATGTTTGAAATTAATTAAATAAAGAAAAATGGGCGTAATGAAGTTTGCCGGGTCAGTAGTTTTAGTATGAATGTGCAACATTCTTCGTCTCATCTTATCTGAGTAGAACCCCCTAGGAACATGTTTTTACCATGATTTTTTTTATCAAAACTGTATAACTTGGTATAAAGTTATTAAATCAAACTGCTTTTACGAAACGTGACGAGGAAATTGCATGTATTAAATTGAAACCTCAGCAAAATAAAAATAGAAATCTTGAAACGCGAT
The DNA here is from genome assembly GCF_029784165.1 of Wyeomyia smithii. Lineage (NCBI taxonomy): Eukaryota > Metazoa > Arthropoda > Insecta > Diptera > Culicidae > Wyeomyia > Wyeomyia smithii. Next base: position 22,539,892 of record NC_073695.1, read on the forward strand.
TTTTTTTCAAAGAGTCTCTTTCTCCAGTATGCCTAATTTTTCTTTAAAGAAAACTCAAATTATGTTTTAAACTCTAGCGAAAAGTAATTTATAGAGAGTTCCACAATAAAAAAAGGGGAGCCAAAGGATGGAATTCAGTCAGAGATTTGATTTAGAAATCCAGACTGGCGACTGCCAGTTTCCGGAAAAAAAGGTCTAGTTTGGGCATTTCCGGAATCAGGATGACATCTAGAGGCCGGGAATTGACTCTAGACGAAATAATAAGAAACATTTCTCACTTTTGAAACCTTTCATATAGAACAACGTTGAGTACGTTCAACTAGTATTTTGTGGAAAGTCTTTCTGAAAAAAAATATGTAGCAAAAAGCGCTGAAATGAGTTCAGTGAAACACAGAGGATTTATTTGTCTTCCCTCGGATTATCCTTTATAAGCTCCATTCAATTTACAATATCCTAACGTACCCGCTTGATCACATTTGTCATTTTTGCGTTGTATGTTGTGCACAAAAAACGGAAACGTGTTCGTCTTCTTTGTTGTTGTTTTCTGTTATCTAAAATTTTCCATTGTTAGCAGTATGGATTCGAGGAGTATTCAAAGTCCGCTTCAATCAACAGTGACCACTATCAACAATGTCGAAGTTTTTACACGATTACTACATAAATTGGAGTCTATGTTATTGTTACCGATTCGAGTTCATTGAAAAGCCGCTCGTTGTTCAAAGCGCAAAACGTCGACTACACTATTCGTGGAATATTTGAGCAATTTTCAATCAGCTCATTTAAATAGCAGAATCAGTTTCACATATCATAACATTATCATTGAGTCTAACCGATTCAACGAAAATCGCTTCCATGTCCGCCCCAAATCCGCGCATGCAATTATTTCTATCCTCGAATCAATCGAAGAAGAAAAAAACTTCCTCATAACGCGCGGCGGCACCAATGCAAAACCGTCGTCGACATTGGCTTCACCCTACATCATCCGCGTGCGCTTCGACACGATTGTTCGTTGTCGCGCTGGCAGTTTCGTACCCATTCTGACCGATGATGACAAATACTACGCACGATAGAAGAGTGTACAGTTAGTTATAATTGTTCGCAGCAAGCAAACTCGTATGAAAAGTTCTGTTACAAAAATCCAAAACCATCCATTGTGCTCAATCTAGCCGCGCTGGCCGCTAAACCCGATCGTGCAGTTCTAGAGAGACACTATGAAAACATCACGCTTAAAAAAAACAAGGCTATCCGAATGTTACTGAATACATTTTATTTTACTGTGTAATTCCCACTATCTAGGCTTGCCGAAAGCAGTAAGTGCCGCGTGTGAGTGTGCGTAGCCAAAGGTACACAGTGAACTTTACAGTTGCAAGAATCACGCGAGTCAGTGTCACACTAGAAATTCGGTAAACCATACAGTGAAGAAGAAGAACTCACCTCACCGATAGTGACGCGAGTGAATTAGTAAGGCTGGTAATCTAACTGACGAAGTACAAGTAATGGAAATGTTGTGATTTGAAACCTCTTGCCATTAGCCGCTGAAGTTTGGTTTATCCTCGGCGGTCTGCAAAGAAAAAGTGAAGATAAAACGAAATCTTTTCCTATTGAAAACTGATCGTTCGGTGTGCGAGAGAGTAAATTATTTATTTAATATAATTTAAGAAGTGTTTGTGGTTCGCGCTGACTGGGGAAGAAACGGAGCGTTTCGATGTGACTCTTTGCATCAGCCCTTGCCCCCCAAGTCCGACCGGACAATAGAGACGCGCTGGTACGTGATAGAATCTATTAACTAATTGGAAGAAGAAGAAAAAGAAGTTGAAAACATAAATACAAACGAAGACAGGAATAGCAGAACGACGGCGCGGACGGGATCAGGTCATAGTAAGTGCCTCTATCAACCACCATGTCGTCAACGATGCCCGTGGTTTGGTGCACCGATCCGAACTCGTCGGAGAAACGGCAAGCTTTCGCACTCCAGGGAATCCAGCTGCAGGGCAACATCACCGAGAAGCATGTGCTGGCGATGAAAGAGCTCATCAGTGCCGCATCCGAAGGTCGTTTACTGTTGCCCAGTGATGGGGCCATTGTCCTGCTAGACTGTGGGCTCAGCATCGGGTCGATGGTTATTGAGGGCAAGGCCGGCCGAGAGGTAACCAAGAGTATTGGTGGAAGTAATCATAAATCAATTCTCCCGGCCCTGCCCGAAGGAACGACCGATGTCAGTAATTGCACCGCAAAAGCAGCCTTGCAGGAGGAAAGTAATAACACTAAGGGGGAAGATATTGACGAAATAGTTGAAAACGTCGTTGATGGGAGGGTGAGTGCCGAAGAGGATGGCGCATTTCTAACTGAGTTAACCTTAGGTGAGAGCAAACCACCCGATCTATACGGTACTACCGTCGCCGGTGGTACCGCCGAAGGCGGAGAGGAGCTGTACGAATTTCTCTGCTGTGCCAAATGTATGAACGATCCATCGTCCAGTTGTTTTAATCCACCCAGTCATCGTAGTCGTAGTTTAAGTTCGCTTAATAATAAATCACAGCTGTTGTCCCGGTTCCTAAATGGTCGGGCTAAAGCGCGGCTGTACTGTGATCCGTTGTACAACATCTCCAATCGCTACTTCAAAAGATTGGTCAATCACAAAGGCTGCAAGTCTCGAACCGAATCCCGTCGGTATGTGGTACGAAAGAGTTCTATCCGCAGCGATCGATCTGCCCGGGGCAAAGTGGTGAAGAAAAGTAGTGAAAATATTCCCATTTATGCAACGATTAACAAGAAAATGAAATTGAAATCCCGACTCGAGGCCTTGCGGCGTCAGAACATTGACGCTAGCGTTCTGGCGTTACAAATTGCACTCGACAGCCAGCAGCTGATCAAGGGTAGAACGAATCAAGTCACAGACTTAGAGCCATCATCACAAATTATCAATCAATCATGTTCATCGTCACCCGTCATCGGGCCGTTGCAATCAAAGCCATACAATAATTCCAGTAGGAAAACTAGTTTCGATTCGACCTGCACCGTCAGTTCCATGGATTCTGGCTTTATCGATCAACAGCAGCGACAACAGCTGAAACAACTTCAACTTCAACAACAACAGCAGCAGCAGCAGCAGCAGCAGCAACAACAACAGCAGAAAAAGAAAAAGAGCAAATCCCGCGGTGTTGTGGATCAACCATTAACTGTTAGATCAAGTCCCTGCTTCTCCGATGATAGAAACCTACACAAAGCAGAAGACCCAGGGGTGGTGAATGCTGAAACCGGTACGGCTACAGCTGCGGACGAGAATCGCTTCAATGAGCTCTCCAAGGTACAGATAAAGGAGTGCCTGGTGACACAATCGCGAAACCGTAGGAAATCGTATGAGGAATTCAAATCACTTTTTCGACAGCAACAGCAGCAGCAAACTGAATGCCGAAGCCGTTTGTCTGTGGTAAACGAAAAAACAGCCATCGGTTCTGGCGTGGACGGCCCAGACGCCAATATTAGTAGTAACCTTAGCATGAAAGCGCGACGAAAATCTTACGAAGAATTCAAAGCTTTAGTCAAAATTTGTGATAGTAGCGTTAGTAACTTAAAGCCAACATCGGAGGAAGAGGAAGAAGACGACGAGGAGGGAGGCGGCAAGCATCTGCAGCAACCCCACACGATCCACTCGACAGGAGTTGGGGGGTTATTTAAAATGAAGCGCAAAAACTCGCGTCGCCTCAGTCTGAAGAAAGCGAAAATGAACGATAAGTCTGACCAGCAGCGGACTCTGGATGCTAAATCCAGCCCGACAGTGATTAGCAATAGCGTTAGTAAAATTAGCGAATCTAATAGTCTTGTTAAAGGTAGCACAATCTATGACATTCTGCGAAGTAACCGCGGCAAACGCGACGACAACAAATCGTCCACAGTATCCCTTGGCAAAGGACTGTCGCCGTTTTTAACCGACGAAATATATCGGAAGAACTATAAAATTTATGACAAACTTATCTCCTACGGAAGCAAAGCGTACAAAAAGTACGACAAATACATGACATATGGAACGATTTATGAAATTCTCCACCGCAAATCTGACGCCGCAGAGGATGTTTTCCTGCGAAAGCGGGCGTTATCGGAAAAATTCGCGAAACGAAAAGTCAGCGTTAACTCCCAGTACAGTTCACTAAAGTTCGGTACTATTTACGACATCTTGCAGAGCAAGCAAAATGGCCCGTTTGAACCCGTAACCGGTGATCAAGCCACCACCGACACTGCGAAAGAAATCGAACCGGCCAGTAATTCAAACACTCTCTCCACCATCTACGACATCATCCACAAGAAGTCCGATTCTCCTAAACAACAGGTAAAGAATCGTTTTTTGGTAAAGAAAATCACCGAAGAAGAACTACACAAAGGCAACGAAAACAACCGCAACGAAATAAACACGGTTCTGGAGGGTGGAAAAACACAACACAGCCCACCTTCACCCGACTACATGACCCCAAAATCGCTGGATGCGACGAAAAAACCCTCTCGCGCCCGCCGCTTTTCCAACATTCTATCGTACAGCCCACGAAGCCCACCGGACCAGAGTTCCCCCGAGTCCAGTAAACTTGCTGGCAACACGGCTCGCCTAAAAAAGATAGCCGCCAGTGACGAAGATCTGTATAAACGTGCCACCTCCAAGCATCTTACCCACCGAAACAGCCACGATCAGGATAAATCCCGCCAACCGAGTCCCAAAGATGACGATCTGTATTCCCGCATTGGAAAGCTTCGTAAATCCGCCACCGCTTCCAGTGCACTTTGTTCGAAAATCGAAGAAGGTTTCCCACTGGACAGTTTCAAGTTCCTTCCGGAAACGCGATACAGACCGCCCACTGGCAGCCGACAGGATCGGTTTCTAGTGCCCCAACCGGGTGCCATTTTTAAGTCCAACTCGTTGGACATGCTAGCGCCGTCAAAGTTCGCCAAAAATCCCCGATGGCACAAGCAGCAAGCACCGGTGCGTAAGCTGTCCCCGCTCGTGATGCCTCGGAAATCGAGCGGCTCGACACCATCACCCCAGCAGAAGAGCACCCGACGGATGTCGGAGTTCACCCGGGGCGAGTTCCTGAACGAAAAACTGTAAGTATCGTTTTTTTGGTTTTTATTGTTTGTTTCAAATAGGTCAGCATAATCTCAGATGAACTCTCCCTAAAAGGATTATAACTATCACATTATACTAAAATCCGAACCACAGGCTATGAAGTCGCACTCCACAATTTCTTCATCGTATCTTAAAAGCCCAATTATGTTAATGGGGATTTCGGCTAGTTTAAAAGAAAATGGATGAGAAGTTACTTCTAGTGTTTGCTGTCCAGTGGACAGCAGCCGGCTGGTGTTGATTATTTATTTAAATCAGTCATTTTATCGCCAAACCCTTAAGCTGGAAATAAAACTTTCGAACCCACACGGACACCTAAGATCAACTGACATACATCAAATCTGCCCGTAAGCCGACGAAAGCAGGATGCACTGAATTCAATGTCGGCTGGTTGCATCGCCTCCTCCAGGTTATGCCATTCACGTGACAGTCATTCGAGGCAACTTTATGTAGATGTCGATTATACAATTGGACGTGACGAAGCCCGCAGCTTACACGCACGGCAAACGGGCTGACTCAAAAGTATACCATTTCATGCCTTTATCGATAGTTGAGCAGATGCACACGAAGAATTCCGATATTGCGTCTTGCTGTTGGGTAATAGTGATGCTCATCCTCTAAATAAGTTTAAAGAAAATCGTTTATTTTAAAATCACAATGTTGTAATGTTCAACGGTCCCATTAGATAGAAATTGAAATTTAAAATAATTCGAAATTTAAAATCTTTTCTCGAAAGTCCAAACAAAATGATCGTCTCTAGATAGCAGGCAACGTCAGACATTCTCCTCTTTCTCAGTGATTTTCCGTGCTATTTTTAGCGCTGCACTCCCCAAGCGCTGAGATATCAAATGCATCCTGTGGGCAGCAAATTGCATTAAACGAGCAATAATTTACATCGACAGCCAGCCCTATCGCTGGCGGGGCGAACACGCATCGTTCAGATAGATAGATCAGAACAAATCGGTACACAGAACGCCGTTCGTCTCGCGGCCTGATGCCGATGCTAGAACCAGCCAGCCCATCCGTGTACGAAGGATTATGCAAGAGCATAACATGATGGACTGGACTGGAAGCAAGGCTAGTAGAGAAGACAGAGCACCATCACGAACTCGAAACAGGAGTAGGGAACGGGACACAGGAGCGCAATCTGGTTTATTACATAAGCAATTGATCTATGCGCCGTTCCGTTGAGGCGTTTGACCTTGCGCTCAGGTTCAACCAACCTCGCGCGCACGCGGTTCTTTCAACAGTATCGCGACGTTGGAGAATCGCGAGCAAGGAACGCATCCAACTGCGCGTCAATTCGGTTCCATTAGAGGTTTCTTGTTGTTGTTTGAATGAAATGAACTGATTTTCCTCATGATTTGTTGCAATTTTTCATATATTTTGGTGATATTTTTTGCTCGAATAGACCCAATTAAACAGGGATAATACTCTTTCAAAAACATGTTTTTTTCAGTGTGGGCCATACACACTGCGACCAGAAATGTCTATTCTTTCGTGGCATTGTTTTTCCCTTTTTGCAGTGATTCTTATCAAGAAGTTACCTGCGGAATTGGTAATGTTATCAAAGTTAGCTCAAGTTCTTCTTATAGCGTTGGTATTATTTAGACCAGATTGATTAAAGCAATGTTGAAAACTCCTATCAAAATCAAATTCAAGAATAAAGAAAAAAGAATAAAACCAACTGCATTGGACATAAATCTATATATGAAAAAAATCAAAGTACCGGGATCATTTTGTTTCTTTCTGTAAATTTAAATGATATATTTTTTCTTAAATTTATATATTTTTGACATCCCACTATTTCAAATGTTTTTCATGGTTTCTTTTTCTGGGATTTGAGATATTTTTAATTTGTACCTTCAACATTTTTACATCTGTAAATATTCTTTTCAAATTTATTTGACACTAGCTGACTCAAGTAATTGTTCGCCGGGTAAGCCGTTTCTACGTATGCTTACGAGAAAACTTCATTAAAGTCTCTGAAGACTTCTCGAACATACGACTTGGCTAGTAGCACCAAAACTCACAGCTATAGGAATAGCTATAATCTTTCCTTTTTCCCAATTTGAGTTCGAAGGCAAACCTGTGTTGATAACTGATCGACAAAAATTTGCCCTATAGCTTAAGTTGAAAAAAAAAGATAGATTATAGTTCTCAACCGTTTCTGTAAATTGTGATGTTCCTAGCCAATACGGAAGCGTAAAGTCGTCAAAGACTTGAATGAAGTTTTCTCGTAAGCAAACGTAGAAACGACGAACCCGGTGAGCAATTACTGTGCTGCCTTATGATGCACTTGCACTTTTTCATTTGTTTCATTTTAAGCTTCGGGGCAATGTTTTTTCGCTTTTGTCAACCGTTGTACCTTTATAAACTGCAGACGCGCATAGATTATGCACTATAAGATTTCAGCTGGACAAAATTCGGAAAAGTGACTGTCACCGATCTATTTTTCTGTATATTTTTTTAAAAGTGGACACTTTAACTAAGAATAGTTCAGTGGCATCAGTATCGGACGTGTTTGGTGATCGCTCCGATAGAATATAAAACAAAAGACGCGTGAGCAAGTGTTGGCATTGTTTGCCTGGTCGAGTGAAGGTTCAAGGTCGCCCGCCATTGTGCAACTGTTTCGCATCGTGGCTGTTTGCTGGTGCGTAAGCCGATTTGGCTGCTAAGTGATTTGTGCTACAGCAGTGGACGAGAATCTCAACACAAGGAGGAAAAAGAAGAAGCCAACAGTTGACAGCGAGTTGTGTCGCTGTGCTGAGTGATCGCACACCCGGCTCGCTGCTGGTGGCTGTTTGGAGCTGCTGTATTGGTGCTGCTGGCTGTAACGGCTGCAGCTTCGACCGTTCGGACAACCAACCCTGCTGAAAGGAGAAGTAAAGAGGTACGTGTTCTGTCGGCGCTAGTGCGCTAGATTTAGCGCGATGGATGTAGATCCCTCGCCTCCCGTGCCACCATCCCCGAACCCCTCCGACCCTGTCCCTCCTGCCAATCCTTCCTCTGTTAATTCTCCAGTCCCCCCTCGCCCCAGGCTTTACCCGGACGGATCTCAGGGCAGCTTTACTGTTTTCTTTCGGCCAGAAGCAGGACCGAAATCGAGACCGTTAAACATCCTGCAGATTTCGAAAGACCTGACGAAGGGGTACAAGGCCGTGACCGAAATCTCCAAGGTCAGACCCAACAAGCTCCGTGTCGTGGTCAGCGACCTGGAACAGGCCAACGCTTTGCTCGCTCCGAGCTTTTCACACGCGAGTATCGCGTTTATATACCCGCACGAGACGTGGAGATCGACGGTGTCATAACCGATTCGAGTCTGTCGGTCGAGTGTATCTTGGCAAGCGGTTTTGGCTGCTTCAAAAATGCTTTGTGTCACGACGTAAAAGTAAAGATCATAGATTGCAAGCAATTGCGGTCTGTGTCTCTTGTCAACGGCACAAAAGTGTACACTCCGTCAGACTCGTTTCGTGTTACGTTTGCCGGATCTGCTCTCCCTAGCCACGTCTCGATCGATCGGGTTCGTCTGCCTGTGCGATGAGATGCTGAAGAAGACCGTGACCGCTTCTACCATAACATCGAACCCCTTTGATCTGTTGTCCTCTGATGAATCCGATTCTGATGATTCACCAGCGGGAACATCTTATGCCAATCCTGGGGCGTCTAGAAAGAGGAAAAATATTTCCTCTCCTAAACTTCCCCGAAAAGGTCCCAAGATTTCCCAAAGTGAAATGAAAGTTACAAACAAACCAAACAGTGCTGCGGAAAAACCGAAGCAAACTCCTCCTGGGCTTGCAAATTTGAAGTCCCAGAAGGAGTTCCCAGCACTGCCAGGAACATCTAAAACCCCAGTTGGTTCTTTTGCACACCCAGTTGATGAAACAAACTCTGGATTAGTGAAATTCTCTGACATTGTGGACTGGATCTTTGAAAATTTCAATATACCCAATCCAATTAAAGTTTTTCTTACAGCATTCCTCCCAACAGTTAGATCATTTTTGAAGCAGTTGACTGCCCAATGGCCCCTTCTTGCAGCGATTGTATCCTTCGATGCCTAATTCATCTGCGTATACGAAGGATTCTATCTCTGTCTTACAGTGGAATTGTAGAAGTATTTTACCAAAAATTGATTCGTTTAAAGTTTTAATAAATAGAAACAAATGCGATGCATTTTCCCTTTGTGAAACTTGGCTTACTTCAAATATTGATCTCAAATTCCATGATTTTAATATTATTCGCCTTGATCGAGACACCCCATATGGAGGAGTACTTTTAGGGATTAAAAAGTGCTATTCTTTCTATCGTATTAACCTCCCCTCGATTCCAGGCATCGAAGTTGTCGCATGTCAAATGACAATACAAGGTAAAGAGCTTTGCCAGGATGTTTAACGGTTTCGTTGCCTCAATATATATTCCTCCCAGAGCACAGGTTGGGCAACGGTTGCTCTTTGATTTAATAGAACTTCTTCCCTCGCCACGTTTGATTTTGGGAGACTTCAAATCTCATGGTGTGGCTTGGGGTTCCCCCTACAATGATAACCGCTCCTCTTTAATCTATAACCTTTGCGATGACTTCGACATGACTATTTTGAACAACGGTAAAATGACACGTATCCCGAAACCTCCAGCGCGCCCAAGCGCTTTGGATCTATCCTTATGTTCGACGTCGCTACGGTTGGATTGCACATGGAAGGTAATCCTCGATCCCCACGGTAGCGACCATTTGCCTATTCTTATTTCAATTACTAACGGGTCAACCCGCATGCGACCAATTGACATTCCGTATGACCTCACACGGAATGTCGATTGGAAGTTATACGAGGAAATGATTTCAAAAGCGGTCGAGTCGATTCAACATCATCCACTACTTGAAGAATACAACCTCCTCGCGGGCTTAATCCTCGAGGCCGCGTTGCAAGCCCAAACGAAGAAATATCCCGGCGTAGCGATCAAAGAGCGGCCTCCAACTCCGTGGTGGGACAAAGAGTGCTCCGATGTCTACACGCAAAGATCCGACGCGTTTTGGCCTTCCAGAAGGGAGGTATACCCGACGACTATATACGATATTCGGAGCTTAATACCAGGCTTAAAAGCCTGGCTAAAGCAAAAAAACGCGGATTTTCAGCTCGTAGTCGGCAGCGGCACTGACGGCCGACTTCTTGGGTCCACTGGCTTCGGTAATTTCAATAACAGTTTAACCGTCTCCCATAAGCTCGATAATCCTGCTTCTGTTTACGTCGCAGAATTGGCTGCAATTCAATACACCCTAGGGATTATCGAAAAAATGCCCACGGACCATTATTTCATCTTTACGGACAGTCTCAGTTCCATTGAGGCTCTCCGATCGATGAAAGATGTTAAGCACTCTCCGTATTTCCTGGGGAAAATACGGGAACATCTGAGTGCTTTATCCGAAAAATCGTTTCAGATTACCTTAGCGTGGGTCCCTTCTCACTGCTCGATACCGGGCAATGAGAAAGCGGACTCTTTGGCTAAGGCGGGCGCAACAAACGGTGAAATTTATGAAAGACCAATTGCCTTTAATGAATTTTTCTCATTTGTACGTCTGAATACGATCATCGGTTGGCAAAATGCTTGGACCAGAGGGGAACTGGGAAGGTGGTTACATTCCATAATCCCCAAGGTGTCGACGAACCCGTGGTTCAAGGGGTTGGATGTAGGTCGGGATTTCATTTGCGTGATGTCCCGGCTTATGTCCAATCACTATAGATTTGACGCGCATCTCCGTCGTGTTGGGCTCGGGGAGAGTGGTATCTGTGCCTGTGGTGAAGGTTATCACGACATAGAGCACGTTGTTTGGTCATGCCCTGTACACCGTGACGCCAGGTCTAAATTAATAGCTTTCCTGCAGGCCGAAGGTAGGCAGTCGGCTGTTCCTGTTCGTGATGTCTTGGCGAGCCGTAACCTATCCTACATGTCCCTTAAATACGTTTTCCTGAAATCCATCCACGCCCCAGTTTAGTCCTATCCCCTTCCGCCTACATCCAACCTAACGGCAAGAACACGTTAAGACCCCGGATCCGGAAACAGCAATCAGACCCGCACGATACTCTCAAGGCCCGAGGGGACAACCCAATATGCCAGTCCGTAATATCTTGGCCCAGCAGCGGAACAAATTTAATATGCTGCTTACCTGTGGCAATGAAAACCATCAAACAGCAAACCTGTGCTTTTAATGCAAAATATTCTAGCTTTAAGTCAGATTTAGTTTCAGCTCGTAGTCGGCAGCGAGGATAAAAAATTTGCTTTTAGTTATTAAGATACTTTAGAAAGTAAGCTACCAGATATAATTGGCGCCGTTAAACATTAAATTGTATTTGTGCCGTGTCAAATAAATTATAGATGAACAAAAAAAAAAGAAAAGTTCAAAATTTCAGGACTGCAGCAGATTTTTTGTTAGATTTGGACCATTGCGACCATTGTTTTGATCTTTTGTGGTATTCAGTAGATATCGAGATATAAAGATGAAAAACGACAAAAATATGCATTTTTTTTAAATGATAGAAGAATAACTATTAATTATATTATTTTCTCTTAAACCTTATTGATTAGGCTTTTCGAAAATATGTGGTGTCGCTGTATGTATATTAGGGTGTCCCAAAAAAAATGGTTGTTGCAAATATCAAGGTGCTCAACCCTGAATTGAAAGATAATGTTATTTATTGTATTTTTGTAGAACATTTCAAATTTTTTTTTTTTGCAAAGGCCACCAGCGTGGTTGTCGGAGATGTTACCAACTACGCTAAACCCTCCGCCTCTTACCCGTTTTTCACAGGCGAAAAAACGCGACGCTCAGAGTCCCGTGGCTTCAAACCATAAGGAAGTTCCAAGTTCCATGGACAACCGTCCATAAAACAAAGCAAAGCCTTGGTGCTACATTCCGATTCGGAACTCGACCTTCTGTTTATTTATACACAGACTACACAGCCGACTGTTTAGTGTACAGGACAATTGCGGGACAATTGAAATGGAAAATATAACACTTCTCGCAAATGACTATTATTTGGCACAAAATCAGACATTTTCTCACAACTCACGCCACAATAAAATCACAAAATCATTTGAACACTGGAAACCCTAAACAGCTTTGGAACTTCGTACGTTGGAAGTTAAGTTTTCGTTAATTATTTCTAATGTTTATCTTGATGAATCCGAAGCAGCATATGCATGTTCCCTAGAGTTGTTCGCTTGATTTTTCGCTTCTATTTTCGCCGACAGCTTTGCTCCCAAATTGGATGCTGAGTTCGCTCGGCGGAAATACCGTTGATCTAAGTACATTTTGAACTAATGCGGACTTGATAGTGTTGGCTACAAAAGGATTTAAAACTTCTTCTCCTGGGAAGCAACATATTTAGCTGAACTTTTCTCTTGCATTGTCAACCGATCATTCGAGCAAGGAGAATTCCCGCAAATTTGGAAACCAAAAATGGCGCATCGCACCAATTTATTGGTTGGCTAAGATCCTGCTTATGTGGTCGGAAACTACGTGTGAAGCTGAGGTTTCTAATACTTCTGGAATACCACAAGGCAGTAATATGAGGTCGTTTCTTTTTTTTGCTTTATTTCAAAGATCCATACTGTTTGAAGGCTTCATACTGTTTGCTTATGAGACCATTATTGGAAAATGCTTGTATGGTTTGGTCTCCTTATCTGCTTAAATGGATTCCAAAATATTTTTTTATATATATTCATGGACCTATACTTGGATGGATGCGATATTTTTTTCCTAAAAATCTAGGAACCTTTCAAGAATTTTAGGTAGAATAGAATATATACCTATTTTTTGTTTTCTTTCATTACAGAAACAGAAATTGTTTTAGGATAATTTGAATTCATTTATCATAAACTTTGTTGTAACGCTTTGAGGTACTTTCTGCTTAGCTTTGAGCCAAATTTGGAATCTGTTTCTTTCATGTTAGAACCTCTTTTAGCTAAATTTAAAATAAATTTTTGCTTTGCTCTTTTGGATTAAATTTGAATGATTTTCTTATTACTCAATTAGTTTGAAGCAAATCTTAGATAATTTTGGATTCCAAAAGCTTCATCCGTTTTTTTCCAGAGAATTTATTCTATATATTTTAAGCCAAATTTACATTTTCTTCAGTCTCTTTTGTAAGAAGCATTTCTCAGCCCTTTTAGTTTTGATCATATTTATTTTGACTTTTTCTGTGCAATTAAAACTTACAGTTTTCGTAAATGATTGTGAGTGGTTCAAGCTGAATTTGGAGTTATTCTGTTTTCTTGAGTTAAATTTTGAAATGCGTTTGATGATATGTATGTAAAAATTGGAAATTGACAGTCGGCTTCCATTTGTGCATGATATGTAAATTTCATTGCTCTGTTGTTATTTTCGTTTGTGGCCTCAAATGTCTTTCAAAGTAATTTTTATTTTTCGGACCAAAGTTAGAACTTTTTTTTTGTTTAGAATACGTTCAAACCATTTCGAAGTAATTTTGGATAAATTTTTGATAGTAGCTTTCGGCCTTTCCCTGACGCTCAATCAACAAAAAAATCCTGCAACGTTCGAAATCTTTTTTTTTTGTTTTAAGTCTCTTCCAACTTCGGAACCAATTACAGTAAAATTTGGAATCAATTTCTGATTTGCTCTTTTCTGAACTTTTGTTGCGTTTTGCAACCTTTTTAGGCACAATCTTGATGGGTTTCTTTTCATTTATGGCATTTCTGGTTTAGGTGGTATTGAGCTGAATCCGAAATTATTGTTATTTTTTGCTGACATTTTCATGCTGAATCACTCAATAAACCACAGAACAAAACGATTTAAAATTTTTTTTTGTAAAAAATTGTTTACGTCCACGGACAAAAGGGAGGACAGGGGATTTTGTCAATGTCCAAGATTGTCAACGAAGGGAGACGGAGGTCTAGAATGATTTTTCTGCCACGTGGAATGTGGTCGGCTCATAATGTACCTTCTAAGGGTTTTGTATTCATGTTAAACTATCCGGTAATTAACGATGGGAGACAGAGAGATTGCGGGTTCATGCCCCGTCGGGATGCGGTATATTTTTCCAAATCTGTATCATATTTCCAGTTCGCTAATTTTTCGCTTTCCCTACTGCACATACTGTCTACTTAATGAGCTTGTGTGTTAACGGATAAAAGCCGTTGTTAAAAATAAAAATTTAGTTCGAGAAAAAAGTGTGACATTCTTAACTCTTTTTAAGCGTTGTAACTCTGAAGACTATCAGAGAAGATATTGTCAAGGTCGCACTCGTTCGTGGTACGAAAACGGGCAATCAAATCTGTGTCAATGGAAAGGAAACCCATACCCATTTTGCAATGCTCTTAACAATCTCTCTTAATCTACTCGCTTTAGGGAGTTTTCTCTTCAGTTGGAGCTGGATTTACATATGTATTTCTTATTTCAAGATGAAAAAATTAAAGTGCACAAACAATTTTTTGCATTTATATAAAGGGAATTATGATACTAGCCTCTTAATAAATGCAAAAGGTTATTCCTCTGTTTCACTGTTTTCGCCTCGAAAAACACCTCATTTCAAACAACTACTGATAAGGAAACTGCCTTTTAGTCATAACGAGGTTAATTTTCGGGCTCTTGATAATCGAAAGTAAGTGTATGAGACAGATTTAACCAGTGGTGCTGGAGCATAGGTTAACCGGGCGAGGATATCTCTAGTACTGACAAAATAAAGATCAAGGTAGCGTTCGTTCTCGTTCGAGTTGTTGATTTGCTCAAGTAAAGCGGCGTACAAGCGTACTAGAAGATAGAGTGATCCAGATCGGGATGAAAGGAGCCACTACGAGAAGTAACCGTGAACAAACTAGGCTGAATTATCAACCAAAAAAATTAAAATAACTGATATTATGCTCAGCACTTCAATTTCAAGTTTATTTTAGAGAAAAAAATTGAATCGAATACTTCAGTCACCGGTCAATAAACTGGTATGCGATTTTGACTAACAACTCTTTGCAAGCAAAAACTGCCTCAAACTCCACAGGGCTTTGCATTATTTTGTGCCACAACGAAACGATCTGCCCAATTTGGATTTTTTCTTAGAACTCGCAAAATCCTCTTACCATCCGTGCATTTGGTAATAGCTGCAGGAAATGCTCGCGATGCCACAATCTCCAAAGTTATTATTATTTTTGTGACAGCAGAGAAGAAAAAAACGAAAAACACACGAAGAAAATCTGCATTGTTAAAAAGCTGCCTTCTTCGTGGCTGGGGTAATATTTTTAGACTTTTTAACGAATTAAATTTCCAACCGTTGCCCTTGGGGCTGCTGCAAGGATCTTCTGTGCAGCGAGTCGAAGCAAAACTGCACAGCTGGTTTTCGAAACTTGCCCGGTTGTCTTCCTTGGCCTTGCAGGTTCTTTTCAGTACCCAGCTTGGGGTCCGCAGAGCAAAAAAGGTTACGTTCGTGTCTGGGTACATTTATCGTGTATTTTCTTTTGACATACGCGTTCTTTTTAGGGTTTCTTCCTTGCTGTTTATTCCAATCAAGTTCGGTGCAACCACCGCGGGAAGGGTCGGAAACCGAATTGATAACCTCGTAATTAAAATCATGTGCTCCTGTAAGATGCTGATTATTATTAACATTGGCTTTGCGTGTTTGAGAAATTATTATTGGTGTCGAGTTAAAATTGTCTCACAGAGTAACTTTTCACGAACAATCGTAAACACCACATTAACTGGAATAACACCTAATCATTATGGGCTTTGTGTGAATTTTCCCTTTCGAACTGGTTGTTGATGATTCTGATTAGCGAGTAGTTAATAGAGTAAGCGAGAAGCTTTCCCGTCAGCTTAGTTTGACTTTCACTAATGACAATATCAGTTGTCACTCTAGTAGGTAACACAAACGCGGTGCTATTTTGTCTGATTGTAAATTTGAAAGACGAGCTTTTTTTTCGTGCTTCTCTTTATGTATACGAAAAAATTTACTACCAACGAAGTATGTACTTTAAAAACTTTTATTGCATCTTTTGTAGCTGTTCTCTAATCATATTTTCTTTTTCCTTTCAGGTAAGTCATAAACCCTTTCTACACCCGAGTGCACATTTAGCAGAATGATTATCAGGTAATCCTATTTGACGTAACTAACCCCACAATAAAGTCATCGTTCGGTAGGCATATCATGCCGTAAGGAGGCGGCCAAATTCGTCCCGGCATCAACGCACACACCGTCCTTGCGAGAGATGATGCATTCCAATGCACAGCACAGCGACACCGCAAACGTCCACCACTAACACCTTATTGGTGCATCCAATCTAGGTTACATCTTCGAACGGCCCATAGTTAGCCAGCATCAACTTTCCAAATCCAGTAACGCAACATTCTTCTCCATGCGCAACCATAATCTCGATGCGGTCGCGGTGTTAGGAAAAGCGGCGTGCGGTGCCTCCGTTTCGAGCGGTGCGTTAGCCGATTTACCATGCGGACGCACTTCATCCGTGTTTGTGTCTTAAAATAAACATTTTCATCTAACCTTCTTGGCTGCTATCGCTGCTGCAGTGTATCTCGCCCCATTGGGAACCGTATCTTAATAGGTGGCATCTCAAGCATTTCTCTCGGCGAAGCTAAAGTGACAGCACGCGTCAATATTGCACATAACCGGTCGCACACCATTTCGAGCGTTCGCGTAGGGTGTTTAAGGTTTGGAAACACTAAATCCACCGGTATGTGATAACAGTTTATAAAACCGACCACCCTAATTTACGACGTCTATAATATGCGTCGGTGCCGTCCGTCGATTGACCGCACATTCCACAAACCCCTTCGGCAGTCTCATGCACTCGCCAAAACAGTTGTCCGCATTAATCATCTTTCTCGCTTCTCGGCATCGGCAGCAATTACCGCCTATAAATAGAACTAATTCAACATGGCTGCTCACTTGTCAAACGTACTTCTTCTGCAAGAAGCCATGGATCGCAGCCTCCGAGAAAGTATGTAGTGACGCGACGGGTTCGCTGCTTTCAGGCTGTTTTGCTGTTTCTTTAACAGATTCACAACACAACGGGTACTAGGCGAGCGAAATTGTTCAAGAGGAAGCCTTTTGATGCATGAGATTTTATTGACAGTTCGCGCAATTGCAACAAAGTGTTAGATAAATTTTAGTTGAAGATTTTTTCGATTATTTTTTTTTAATTCTACCTAAAGTATTTAACAATCAATACTTTTCTGTGAGATTGAGAGAAGGCTGAAACTGAAAATTTGTACGATTCGTGCCATCGAGTTTCACCGAAAATAAATGGAACTAACCGTTTCAACTGTTTGGCTTCGAGTGCGTTAGAGAAATGCTTTGAGTTTTATTGTATTCATTCTACCCTACCCATTGATAATCTTCAGTGTTTCGTGAGTTAATCGTAAACTTAGCTGTTGAAACAATATAAATTATTTTATAGCGATCGATTTTCTCTGATCGTTTACACAAAACAACAAACTATCTTATGTTACTACTCGGCTTCGGCATTTTTTATTTGAAAAAAAAAATATATATATATATATATATATATATATATATATAAATAAAAAATATATATATAAATAAAAAATATATATATAAATATATATATATATATATATATATATATATATATATATATATATATATATATATATATATATATATATATATATATATATATATATATATAAAAATATATAAAAATATATATATATATATATATATATATATATATATATATATATATATATATATATATATATATATATATATATATATATATATATATAAAATATATAAATATATATATATATATATATATATATATATATATATATATATATATATATATATATATATATATATATATATATATATATATATATATATATATATATATATATATATATATATATATATATATATATATATATATATATATATATATATATATATATATATATATATATATATTAATAGGCAATTAAATCGCTATTTGTTTCTTAAAAATGACATATTATTTGAAAAAAGTATTCGATCACTTGGAAATGGCTTAGCGGTCAACTACAAATACCGAAGCGAGCTATTCTTGCATTTGATATGGATCCATCCACAAAGAAATTTCTCCAATTCAGCGTCTTCAAAGGTTTTTAGCATTCGACGGAACCAGTATTTCTTTAGAGCAGTATTTTCGTAAACGTTTTTTTAACTCTCGATGCGCTTTAGCTGCCGTTTTCTTTGAAAGTAATTAGAAACGTAACACTTCCCGCAAATGAGTTTTTTTGCTCATTTTAGGATTTACGCGGTTTTTTACGGGGAATGCGGAATTTACACGGATTCTGAAACTTACGCGTTTTACGTGGATTCCAAAATTAACGCGTTTTTTTTACGCAATTCACGCGATTTTTTGCTGTACGGATTTTGGAATTCACGCATATTTTGAATTTACGCTGTCTTTACGCGAATTTCGAGATTCACGCGTATTTTTTTCACGAATATCGGAATTTACGCGGATTGTGGAATTACCGCGATTTTTTCGTGGATTTCGAAATCAACGGGGTTTTTTCGCGGATTTAAGAATTGGCGCAGTTTTTTCGCGGATTTCGGAATTAACCGTTTTTGGCACGGATTGCAGAATTTACGCGGATTTCAAAATTGACGCAGTTTGTTTTTCAGGATTAACGCGGTTTTTTACGCGGTAATTTTTACGCGCAACGTATTTCCGCGCAAAAAAAAAGACCAGAGTATCTGGCTGTTGACAAAAATAGTTAAAAACTGTCGATAGATATCTCGTAGAGAATTGGCTTTTATTTAAAAAAATTGAAATCCTACACTGAAAAAAAATTATTTCTGAAAACAAAAATTGACTAATAAAGTTCGATCATCTATTATTTTTTTCAGAAAAGGTATTTTAAGTAAACGATTTAGTAACCTGAAATTCTGCTAAACGAATCAAAGTGGGCAGAAAGTAATTACTTCGTTTTTAACATTATTATTTGTCAGTCAGATTTTTTCAGTTTTCCTTAATCAAGGGTCAGACAACACATAATTTTTTATCGGTATGGGATTAAAAATATATTTTCGTTGTTTGTTTTTAAAATAACTTTTTCAGTGTATGATTTCAAATTTTGTTTTATTTCCTAATATTTTTAAATTAAAGTCCAGACAATTCTTTAGAATTCATCCCTTGACAAATTTTCTATATTGCTCGTCATTATTAGTATAAATTGATTTATAAAAAAAAGGTTTGAAAACTGCAGATTTTTGTAAATATTGGTCCTGAATATGTGGGAAGAGCAGAGTGAATATCCACCGCTCACTTCGTGTCCAGCATAACTGTTGCGCGTAGCAATTTTTATTACCACACTTTTTTCTTCTGATCTGTGCTGTGTTTCTGCTGCTCGCAGAAAAATTAATACAGAGTTGATGAAGCACTGAGAATACACAGAAGTACACCGTAGCGCGCACTGTTGAGATATATTCGATAGCGTTCGAAGAGTAAACATGCGTGACGAGCGGCTGAATTTTCTTTCAGTTTCGAGATGCGAAGCAAACAACGTAATGTACTTTTTTACCTAGATGCTCTTCTCATTTGATAAATACTTACACAGTAAAAGCACTGCTGTGAGATCTGGTTTGTAGTAATTGAGCGTAATGTCCTTTATGAAAGAAAGCTCACACCAGTTTATTATCTCTTCGCTGCGTTTGTTTGCATGCTCCCCAGATACGAATCGCTGCTCTCTTTAAGAAAGTGCTTCGATTTGCTCACCAGTGTTAGAGCAGTTGTTCTCGAGGTAGAAGATATCCTACACGCTAGTGATTCTCTGAGGAGAAACGACAAGCCGGATCAGTCTTGATATTTTTTCAAAATACTATAAGGTATACAGCCCTAGGGGTTGTAGGAAATGGTGACATCGGACTACATGTATGTATGTACAGAACGCTGATGATCGCACCAACGGTAACTTTGAATATTTCGCTTGGCCGCGCATAATAAAATTTGCTCTCCGCTGTGCCCTCCTGTAGCTGTGCCAGCTAAATATCCTGCAGCGTACAATGGTAACTGTTGCTGCCGTACGCAAAATAAAGGTAACATGCTCCGCAGTGCCTGAAAGTTGACTCGTATGCAGGTCTCGTTTCTCAATGTCGGGTACCTCTAACAGCTATACTCCACTCGCTATTGTGTAACAAACTAAACTGAAGCTGAATTTTCTGCACGCAGTCTTTTGTATCGAGTTCAGCGTAGATTTTTGCCATGAGAGCGTGGCCACACAGTTTCGAGAAAGACAAACAGAACAAAACACTTTGTTGAGTCAAAATATGTAGGCATTTATTCCGTCCATGTTATTGTTATCCGTACTCGGGAAGCAAGCCAATAGCGAGGGAAATGTATGGAAAAACTTGACCTTGGAACTTTTCACCTTTTTTCACCATTAAGCAGAAAGCAACATTGTTAAACATTATATCAAACAATTGTTACACATTTTATCTATCCACCGACATATATATGACTAAGATGCATTAAGTCGTTCGCTTGCTTTAATAGTTTGAAATTTGACGCAACATTTTCCAGTTTCATTTTCAATTTCACAAAATTTAATCTAGTATAGAAAACAAAGACGCAAAAAAAGTATGCAAAGTTACTTAGTGTAGTAAGACCTACATACTCACTAAGTGTCATTTTTTACTGAGAGAGTGCTCAGTCGAGTTGGTGCGATACGCGTCATATATTAAAACCTAATGCACACCTAATGTTATGATCACTTTTGATATATTTGGTACATTGTGGATACATTGTGATTTGTGATTGTAATTCTCATTTTGATATTTTTAGCATTTCAGCCGCCTTTTACTCATTTAATTACGCGTCTTTTCAATGTAAATATCAGACTTCACGTTATTGTTTATGCTTGGACTTTGAAATTAAAAGGTTTTCTTTTGGTTTTATGCATGTCCTAATTTACACGAATTTCCGATATTACGCGGATTCTCCAGAAAAGTCGGTTTTTACGCAGTGTATTTTCAAAAACTTTTTTGGTTTCAAGCCGTTTACTCAGAGAGTCGGTTAAATTTCCAGAATCGAACTCACGAAATTTCCATCATGATTAATGAAATCATGGAATTATGCGATTTTTGAAATTTATGCTTATTTTCAAAGCTAAGATTTCATTTAAAGCTACTTTGGAGTATAGTTAAGTCTATGGGGTGGTTTATGTCATGGTTCTTTTGTTATATTTCGAATTATTCACATTTTTGGATAGTTTTGACGCTTTTGAAAGTTTTCACGATTTGATATTTTGGAACTTCAAAGTTTTATTTTGTTGACGTGTGCGTCAGTTTTACATTGTTTATATTTTTTAGGAGAGCTTGTAACCTCAAGGTTACAGAGTCTGCTTTGACCAGCCTTCTGAAAAGTACAGTCTTTCCGTGACAACAGAACATCCTCAATATGTACAAACCAGGCTGTCAGGTCCGAACAAACAAAATACATGCGCCAGAATGAGCTGTCGTGGGCAACACAAGACAGTTTCGTTGTCTGTTGAAGCTTTTGCTGTACGTGAGCTCTCATGAATAGCTTATTCATAAGGCTGTTATAATAGAAATAGAACCCAGTTGTCAGTAGAGTGTCGCACCGCAGTACTTTTCAGAGCCCTGCCTTTGACAGGCGAATAATCATTAGCACGAATCTCAGTAGAATCAGAACGTTAGGTATCAGAGAGGGTGGATTATCCTCAGACTCCTCCCCTCAAGCAACATATTCTAAAAAAGTCAGGATCGACACACAGTTGAATTAATTCACTACATCTCGCCAGGTAGGTAGATGGCCAATACTTGACCGAAGTGACTAACGAGGTTCGGCAAATAAGGGCAGTAGAGTTAAGCATAATATAAAAGTATAAAAATCCGTCACTTACCATGGTGACAAAACGAAGCTTGCTTTCCATCACAGTTGTTAGAGATGCAAAGGTAAATTCAACAAACCAAGCATGCGAATCTCAAACAAAAAAATGTTGCTGGTGTTTGTTATGCATATGACATAATTAATCAGGCCACATTTAGGACAAATCGAATACTTCATATTTCAATTTTACAATTTTGAACAACATTAATGAGTCTTTGCTGTTTAAACAAAATCTAAAAAAACATCTTCTTGTGAATTCAAATATTAAACTTTTTTGATCAAAAATTCCTATTTTTCATCTTATTCTAAAGAATCTCATACCGACGCATCGCTATGAAAATTTTGATGAAGTCTCATCAATGCACTGCTCAATGCCTGATTTGTTATTTGGTTTTCTCATATCAGATGAAAAATGTGTTTTATTTTTGTGAAAATTGCTTTATTACAAAAGCTTTATTACATACTGTAATAATTTTGGGCGACGAGAAAACAGTTTGGAAAAATCTTGGAAAATCTATAAAATTTTTTTTAAAGTTGAATAAACCCTTTTTATACTACATTATTCAATTGTTGCAATGATATGCGAAAACAATTGAATATCACTTGAAAAAATATCTATGCTACAAATAGCAAATTGCACTGTAATCAACCATCAAAACGGGTTGAAGCTGCTTAACGCAATGTGACGATTTTTCCTCCAGCTGTACGTACGTGGACCCTTGGCTGGTTGGTGGGCTTCGAGGCATTGAATTACGGTGTCATGATAACTAATTGTTAGATTTGACGGAACATCTGCTCAGCTGGTGGTTTTCCCAACGGATGACAATGAACTGAGTCAGCATTTCGATTCGTGCGTCTATTGCTATTGTGCTATTCGTTGTCTATTGGTACTAGAAAAAACGTTGAATTCTATTTTTAGCTTTTCACTCATTGAGCTACTTAATGGAATAATGTGGGATGAAAACCCGACCTGTTGAAATTAATATGGCTTACACTATTTTATGATAAAAAAATTATAATAAAAAATGACTTTTTAATAGACTGACCTACATCTTCGATACTTCACTCCCCGTCAAAAAACGGTTTGATAAACTGATACGCTTGTCTCAACTGACTCTGCATACCACGGCAAGCAGGCAGCTTGATTTAATGCATAAAAATGAAAGTCTTTCTATCCTGAGCAGATCGTTGACCTCAGTCGGACAAATGCTCAGATGATGGACATGGTGCCACTACTGTATACGCTCGTTACAGAGCCGAACGTATAAAATGTGTATTAAAAAGCGGGCGGGTAGATGTTTTAAGTGTGCAAGTGCCACTAACTGTCACTGCAGACACAGACACGTCATCGCTCCAGGGTTGTAACCGGGCTCAACTGTTTGCAGGCGGGCAGCAACCCAAGCTTCGACTCATCCCTGGTGTGTATTATCCACCGGCCCCTTCCTCCCGTACAGGTGAATCAAATTGCATCGCAAATGGCCGTGCAAAATTCACCGTGGACACATCGTCTACACCATCGCAGCTCAAGGAGGTTCCTCATTTGCATCCACACCATTAGCATTGATTATTCCAATTCCTCACACCTGGGTTAACTTTGGAGTCACAAATTAGACCCCAACCCCCTAGGCTAACTTGTCAATCATTCATTCGAATGCCTCCCCGCGCACTCGAACTACAACAAAAAAAAAAACAAATCGAATTAGCAATTCCTTTCTGGTGGTAGAGTGTAATCATATGGTGGTAGCCGCTTCACTACGCTCACGGGATCGATGTCAACTGGATGATTGGTGGTTTGTGGCATTACGCCGTTCTTGAGCCGATGCCGCTCCACATAATCAACCTAAACGACTGCTCGTATAACGGGGCACTGGCGAACCGCTGAACGACACGGGTTCTTTGTCCCGGCCGAATGAATCAGAATTTCCCGTCGTTTCATGCACTATACGACGCCGAGGCTGGCAGGCGTTGCCGGGAATTTAAATTAGCATCTTTTAGCATTTGGTGCTGTTTTTTTGGTAAATCCGCGAACCGAAGGTGATTGAGTTTTACCGTTGAGTTCGTAATTTATCGAGATGGATGAAGGATTGTGGGCAGAGCAGCAGTTGGGTTTGAAAATGCTCCCAGTTGTGAAGATTTACTGTCCGCCATAAAACGGACGTTTATAGTGGTGCAAATTAGCCTAACAGATGACACCCGGTTTTCAGGTTACTAATGTGAAATATATGTGTTATTTAATTTAACGATCTTTGCTAC
Organism: Wyeomyia smithii; assembly: GCF_029784165.1. Classification (NCBI taxonomy): domain Eukaryota; kingdom Metazoa; phylum Arthropoda; class Insecta; order Diptera; family Culicidae; genus Wyeomyia; species Wyeomyia smithii. The sequence goes on from NC_073695.1 coordinate 22,564,127, forward strand.
CGACGGTTCAGTTGGAATCGATTTTGACATTTCTTTTGGGAGAAATAAACATTAAGTTTTCTAGACACAAGTAAAGATATTTTTTATTCACCAACCCCTTTCGAATAATGCAATCCTTAGAGATTGAATCACATTCCGGATTTTCCAAAACAACCAACTTCGCTTTGCTTATTCACTCTGTTGATCCACTGGCAATTCCAATGGCTCGCAGCTGTCTGGTAGCTGACGCGAGGTGATCAACGCTGTTGGATTTATTCCTGGAATTGATTTCCAATGCCTCGGACCACCACCGCGCATTGCTCTCACATTTCGTGAAACCACTGCGAACTTGAATCTCTTTCATTGCCACGGTTTCACCCAGGCGAGCTTGCATGACCTTTCCGAGTATCGGCGATGCGCTTCAAGTATTCCAAAATTGGTGTTATGGGCAGTTTAAATAAACGTGTTATTATGGCATCTTTATAGATCAAAACGAGCTTCATTACACTGGAACCTCACGTCGCTCTCCGTTAAGGACCGGTAAATGACATTATTATATTTTTTCCCCCGAACGGCATTGCGAGTTCAAAAAAATTAAATCATTCAGCTGGCGCCATATCATCACCCGCAATGGTAAATTTTCATTGATGCAATCGAACATTTGACTCCTTGATTACGTTCACGTTGCGCTGATTCATTACGCAACAACGACGACGAAGCGCGACACCCCGCAGTAATCACGCAAGGACTTATGCTGCACTCTGCAAACTGGTAGTGCGCCTAATGTGCCGATGAGAAGTGGGTCGGTATTCACCAATTAATTTTTTATTCGCTTGCAAGAAATCTTTACATTACGATCATTCACCGCAAGAGTAATCAATTTAACGATTCGTTTATTCACCCACCAGCATTTCTGCTGCAGGAATTCCCCATCAAACGTTGGTTCGGAATGGGCTGGTACGTGCTGTTAAAAATAGCACCTACGGTAGCAGAAATGCCACTGCATTTCTTATTTTAGACACTGCACTGTCAGCCCCGTATATACACGGTATAAGCAAGTTGCGAAAAAAATGATCATTTGTACAGCTAATTTTACACATTGCTGAACTCGGAGCTTGAATGGCGCCAAAGTTAGCCTTTTCGCAATGGTTCGTTTTGTACGGCGACCAGCAGAACTGCATCGTAATTGCATTTTTTTATTGTAATATGATATGACACACGACTAACTGATGGCGCCATCTTAGCCTCAATCAATTTTGCTAGCGCATCCTTCAGTTAGACGCGTGTCGACTTAACGTCCGATGCATGTTGAAAGTATCTACGCGGGGGGCAAGTCCTAACCGAACTGCAATGACCGTCTGTATTCCAGCCACATTTACATAATAGATAGCAAAGATAGCAAAAAAATGAAGGATAGAGGGAGAAAAATCCGCATGATAATCAAAATTGCATCCGATCATTTCTTTCTACCGTTTGTTGGCGGGAATGCACAATCCAGGTTAAAGTGATTAACGATGCTTGCGTGAATAATCGTGACGACGCCATCGAGGTTCCACCAAATTACACATGCTGTCCATCAAAAAACTAGTCCTCCTGCTGCCTGTCGGCTGCCGTCTGTTTCTGCTGCTACCGCCTATCAAGATACTTTACGCGGACGCACGAAGAAAACTTCTCTCATTGCCGCCCAGTGCCGATCGATAGTCGGAAGGCCAAACTGTTACCGTCTGTGGAAAGAAAAACTTTCCCGGATTTGTCCGCGACGGTCGGCGCCTCGTCCAGTTGCGGTGCGGCCGGCGGTAACTGTCCGGTCGTAAACAAAGTCGCACATTCTTTGTAGCATTCTGCCCGATGCAATCGAGCTGATATGTATGCAGTCAGCTTTTTTTTCTATTCATTGCTTTTTTGCTGTCGGCCCTCTTCTGCGAGATAAGCGAAGAATTTCCCCGGGTTCGTTTCTTGAGTATCCGTACACCCCGTGCAAGTCTCCGGCGCCAGCACTTTTCTCTCGGTTGACCAGTTTAAGCAATGGCACTGCGATGCCGCTGGTGGATTGCGGTTTTATTTTCTTACAGTTTTTCATCAGTGCAGTGGAAAGTGAACCGTGTTTTTCAATTTGTTTCATCGACAAACAATATTGTTGATATTTTACTTTAATAAGGTAGCAAATTATTAGAATTTCTATCAACGGGTGACAACTAAAAACTTGAAATTTTTTTCTACTGCTTGACAGCAGTAGGCAGATGAACTTAAAGAAAAACTGATTTACTTCTCACGGAAATACATTTATTAGAAACTAACAAAAAATATTGAACATTTGAGAAAAGTCCGTTACCGGCCTTCCGACGAGGCTTTCTTATGATACCGGAACTAGAGCTTTGTACGACCTTTAAGTTTGCTTTCTGAATGCATCTCTTGATTCTACCAATCAACTGTTGGCAATTCGTTGATCTCCAATCATTTTTGCACCGAAGAAACTCAAAATCCCGAAGAACACTCCAATTGAACGACTCTGAGGTAGATTCGTTGGATTGCGTATTGGGGGTACAAATGAGTCGAGTGGTTGCTCAGAAACATTTGTGGCTTTTTAGCGTAATGTGATGATATTTTTTCTGGCCAAAACACACAGTTTTCCTCGGTATGTTGTGTCGGAAGGAATGGAATCATAATGTTGTTTAAATTTTCGTTCTGGTCTGGTATACTTTTTGATTGATAGCCAAACCACAAGGCTTAAACCATGATTTTTACAAAAAGAAAGAAGTCTTTTTCTGCCCACTATTCTGGACATTCTTCTACTACCTTGCTGGTGATATATAGTTGCGGTTTGCAGGAAATCATACACAATAAAACCCGAAAGATTTTCGCTTTCAAAATGGTTCACCGTGAACTTTTTGCCAAAATTATTGTGCAGTTTATAGCGAACTGTATTATGCGTCTGCGGAACGCCTTTTTGTTTTGAAGCAATTTTGAACAAAACTGGATATGCAAAACCAAAAAATACAGGCATAAATAGAAGAGAAAGATCTTTCATATACATACTCTCATTTCTCTTTGAGCGTGTTTGTTGTGGAACAAGCGTTGTTCTTCATGTTCATAAGAGTTCGATGGAGCCGCATTGTGAATTTTAACTTGCATTTTTGGAACTTACAAAAAAAATCGAAAGAGTATCTGTAATCGCCTAGGAGTTCATTTGTTTATTTTATTTGTGAGTAAAACGTTTTCGAATTCCGTCAACAGAAAATTCTTGTTAGCTTTTTTAACTATAAATTTTGTTGATGTCAAATTTAGAAAACACTTTTGACTATCAACAATGTACTACCATTTCCGTTCTTTCAAAGGTTTTTTTTTCACACGGGGGGATACGGATCGGGTAAAAACTGTGTAACAAATCGCGTAAATCCTTAAATATATGTTAAAACTGATTGCTTCATCATACTCATTAATTTTTTTTTCTGCTTTTGAAAAAGAGTGGAGATCAAGAGAGCTTTTGAAAAAGAGTAGAGATAAGGATCAACAAAAAACCGTCAATATATGAGAATTTTTAACTGAAGTTTTCGATGTCTAATACAGGAGATTATTATTTCGGCTTGCATTCTAATATATTGCGTTGATTCATATTTACTCATCACCGACGTTTCGGCCCTTCTATAGGAACAGCATCAGGGCCTGTAATATATTTGACATTTTACGTACAATTGGACTTTCATTAGGACAAAATAACACTATACGACATTGAAAAACAATACTATATCTATACCTCCCAGATGGTCTCGAGGTACGATGCTGGCCTAACAAGCCAGTCGTCTTAGGTTCGAGTCTCGGCTCGGGAGAGACTGTTAGTGTCAGTCGGATCGTAGCACTAGCCCCGCAATTGTTCCGTACACTTAACAGTTGGCTGCGAAGTCTGTGTATAATAAACAGAAGGTCAAGTTCTGAATCGGAATGCAGCACCAAAGCTTTGCTTTGACATTGCAACGGTAATCTAAAGCTTAAATTTTTTTGCAAACGTAACAACTGTCGAGTCGCAAAAGGCTTAATGCCGTACCAAAGCGCAGATACAAATTTATTCGTTTGGGGCGTTTTGCATAGGTTGCATTTGGTGGAAAATTTTTCAAGCAACACACTTTACCTCCATAACACAATATTTTTCCATACGAACTGCCTAACTCTACTTAATCAAACAAAAATACAGAAGAAAAAAAGGATATCCTGTGTAGACGAGCCGTGCTTTGATTAGTATGGAATCATCTGGCGTTGAAAAAAAAAAGGCCTCCTTCTTCAGCACAACCGACGCTAAAGTATACAAACGCTTCGACTTTATTACCGATTTGTTGTTGTTGTGGTTTTACTCGCTCTAGACTGACTCTAGACCACAAATCACACCTACTGAGGGTTCAACCCTCAGTAGTCACGCATAAAAGCTAGCATGCAGAAATTTAGTCTCCAGTGTACAACCGATTACTGCAACAAGAAGACTCTCACTGAAAACTGGCTCAACCCGCAGCCGGCACAGCATCAGCTAATTTCAGTGCAGCAAAGATGCATAAGCGACTGATTCGTTCACAGCGTTCCACAACAGACAGAAAAACTGGCGAACTGCACAGCATTTTTGAACATGCTCATAATTTTGTGTAGATCTGTCGCGTCTCGTTTGCTTTCAGCCATTTGGTAACTGCCAATAGCTGTGAGTGAGCCGGTAGCGTGCGTGTAAGCTTATTACGTCTTGTTTGCTTGCTTGTAGTGTGTGCGGAGTGAATAATAACAAGAGAACTACAATTATCCCGTGTCATCGGTGAACAGTAATCCAAAATTAACGCTTCTCTCCAAGGTCACTAATCAATTATTAAAAATTGGAGCTGAAAGAATTGATTCACATAATATAAGCTGTCGGAATTCTACCTTAACTTTGCGGTCGTATCTTATGAACAACCTCTTCAACTTTTTTCGCCGGATATTGATAAAAATTATAATCCAAGCTTTGACAACATCGTTGCAGAATATATATATATATATATATATATATATATATATATATATATATATATATATATATATATATATATATATATATATATATATATATATATATATATATATATATATATATATATATATATATATATATATATATATATATATATATATATATATGGATTTAATTTACCTTTTTTCGCAGATTTTTTATGCGGATTGCCCAAAAAACCAGTTTTTACGCGGTATGTCTCGAATGATTTCTCATTTTGAAATCGTTTATGTTGTGGTTATATTTCCCAACTCCAATTCCTGATTTTGTATTTTTCGGCATTTTATGCGTTGTTTTACGCATCGACTCTAGAGTTCTTCATTGTGCCCAGTTTTTAACAGAGATATTTTCAATTCCTTGCAGTGATAGTATTATATCTCATGAGTTCTATGATAGTCTTTACTATTGAGACATCAACGTCAACTTGGATGGTGTTTGTAACAATGTTATTTTTTTTTGTAAAAACTTTGTTATTGTGACTTTTCTGTTCGTTTGGTTGAAATTGTTAGTTATTTGTTGTATTTGAAATGTTGCAAGTTGCAACGCTTTAGTTTGAGCGACCTAAAAATTTCGTAGTTGCTTCTCCGTGATGGATCTGAGCTAGTGAAGTTGCGCAAAAAAAACCGTAAGATGACTAACTAATTTACCATCTTCAATGTACAACAATTTAGTATAGATCGATAACGACGCCGGTTACATCTTTATGGTCGATTAGCGAAAGAAAGAAGAAAGTATTACTATCGTTATTACCAGCGAACTAGTTTATCTCTGCATCCCTAATGACTACTATGGAAAGGAAGGTTGGTTTGTCACTGTGGTACTACTATGGAAAGGAAGGTTGGTTTGTCACTGTGGTAAGTGACAGATTCTTATGCCTTAACTGCTCTTCTTTACTGAGCCTCGTTAGTTACTCTGCCAAATATCGGCAATTATAACTGGCTGGAGAGCTATTTATTCAACTGTGTGTTTTTTTTTTTTGCTATTTAGTATGACGGAAGGGTCAAGTAGTGGGTTGGGAAGGAGCCTGAGATGCATAAAAGTCCCTCCGACAACAAACGGTCTGAAGTAGAAACTACGATTCTCATGAACAATAGCATGTAAAAGCGGACTCTGTAACCTTGAAGCTACGAACTCCAATCAAGTAACTCATGCATGACGAAAAAAGCTAACCAATTTTGACGTAGAACTACGTGTCCCTTAAGTAGGGTGGCATGCTGTGGAAAGATAAGTGGTTTATCTCTTCAATAGTAAATTAATGAAAAGTTGAGGTGAAAATCATTATGGTTTAGTTTTGCAGCATTAAACAAATCACCAGCTCATTTCTGTAGCTGAGAACAGGATGGTACGTTTACAATCGTACGTGCCCTGTGCCGTTTTGAACACTTATGTCTTAATCGATAGCTGAAATTTTCACGAACTTGCTATAAAAATTAGCATATCATTTCAATTGCTAACCAGTGAAAAAATTAACTGTAATTAATTGGAAACGCAGCGGTGCTTTCTTTTCGTAAAATATTTTCAGACCCATGTTGTGAGTGGTTCCACCTTTTTTGCAAGTTATGTCATTCTCCCAGCTTCGCGAAACGCAAAGGGATTTTATTCCGTTTGTTATACGAATGTACAAAACATGATTCTTATATTATGTTAGCGAACAGATGAAGTTTTTAGCTACACAACAAAACACCACGTTGTATGGTGCTGCGACTTGGAAGAAGGATTACTTCTCGTCTTGGATGGAAGTGCAGCTACATCATATCACGCTGCTGTGTTTTACTCTGTACAGTTGCGGCTAAGACAACGAAATTTCGTTCTGAATTGGAAATGCTACTGTGAAGTCGAACTGTAACTGTCTTTCTCAAGAAGTTATAAACCATTCTGCTCGAGAAAAACTGATATAGCTAAACAACTCGATTAAAATTACAAATTTCTAACAGTGTTGAGAAGTCACCATTTGTGATTGGACACACATTCTCATTATTTCCTAATATTCATCATAAATAATTGTTGTGTGAACAAAATCACAGGAGGGTTGTGTGCAAAGCCACGACCGCAAGGTTGAAGTAGAATACTTCTACAAGGAAGATAACCCGGCTGTTTGCGTGTCAGTCATTTTGAAATCGGATTGGTTTCGTATATACCGCTTGTTAAGCACAGTATCAACAAATCGTAATAAACATCACACTGCTGTGTATTTGCAGCAGCACAAAACCTCAGTTGCGGTTTATTAATAACCATTCATTATGCTCTTCCAAAAACATTTAGTAACCTTGAAAAAGCTCGATTGCTGCAATTGCAATTTTCATTCAATTATCGCATAAATGCTTCATGGTCAGATATACCCGCTGCAACTGCTACGCTAATCGTAGCCATGCCACAGTTGGGGCCAGGGATGCCACATGTACAGATTAATCTGTATTTTACAGATTTTTGGCCGAAGTAACGGTACAGAATCTGTACATACAGATATACAGATTTAGGTCGAAAAGTACAGATTTACAGATTTTTCGAAATTGACATTAATTTTTAAAAACAATCCAATTTTTTTTCATTAAATATTAAGCAAATTGAACATTTTTTCAAGTCCTCACACGTTTTAAGCTAAAAATTTTGTTTATGTACCATAAAAACTTAAAAAATACAAAGTTCTTTATGTTTAAACAATACAGATTTTTTTCACAGATATTTTTGTTCCACATACAGATGCTCAGATTTTTTCAAGGGAAAACACAGATTTAAATGTGGCAACCCTGGTTGTGGCCGCTATACGCTGCCATTGGTATCCGCTGTCCCTGCATCAACTAGTGCGCCATCCATTGCTCCGCCGCTATCCGCTATCGCTGGTATCCACTGCACTGCTACTGCTAAGGGATGACTGCTGTTTTCACTGTCTAGAACTATTGTAAGCGGCTTCGGCTGAAACAGGCTCTTATATAGGCCAAATAGCATATTTTCAATTGCAAGGTATATGATTCTGTCGACCGTGCTTGGGAAACAATCATGTTACGACCAATCAGAGGTCGAATTTTGCGTTTTGACAAGGCTTGACTATTTTCAATAGTACAGTAGTTTGAATAATAAAATTACAATCATCTTCATTTGGGATGAATCTTAGAAGATTTTCCAATCTACTGCTGCAAAAACGAAGGAAATCCATCGAATACTAACCGATTTATTAGCATTTAAAATTGGGCATATTTTTAACTTTTTTCGGTTTTAGTTTTTCATTTTACATCCCTATGTAGCCGAACTTCCTGAGAGAAGTATTCTACTTCAAAAGATGGAAGGTTTGGATTTTTGTTTCAGGCGTGAAGTACCTTTTTATTGCATAAAAGTAGTAACTTTTTGAAAGTTCAGTTAATAAATAACAAAAAAACACGTTTGTTCATAAGAAATAACAATTGAGTTTGTGGTTTTGCGGTGTTTACGATAGAGACCCAGCAAATCAACTGAAATCGAAAAACTAATTTGTGATTGTTTATTTGTCAATGACTGGAGAATTTAATAATGTTTCAAGTTTATCTTTTGTGGCCGTAGCGAGGCGCGCTTCAAAACGCTCTAACTTTCTCCCTATTACTCAGATCTTCATGAAAATATGTGAGTGTTCTCAAGAAGTTATACTTTAAAATAATGTTAAAAATTTTTTCGATTTTTCCAAAACTTAAAAGTTATATAACCCCTTAAGACGATTCAATATTTTGTATAAAGTGTAATAAATTTTCCAGAACGAAGCCAGTAGTTTTTACAGTTACATTCATTACTGAAGAGTTCTATGAATAAAAATTCATGCAGTCGTGTTTTGGATACCACACTCTATTTTTTATCAGTTCAACTTCCAAATTCCAGCCTTTATTTTTCTTATTTTGCTATTTGCTAAGTCAAGATAATATCTATTTTATTTTTTTTTGCAAAACCACCAAAGTCATTTAAAATAATCGGAACACGGTTCATCTAATAGAAATACTCCTAACCTTCAAGAAAAATATTACCTCACATTTCTCCATCCTAGGCTTTTTACCAATATTATCAGTAAAACTTTGTTTAACACACCCACACAAATCAACTGCTTTTTCTGGTTAAAATGTTGATGATAATTTTTTTTGATTTTGTCTTGAATGAAAATATTTTTTTTCTGTGTATTTTTTTCTACAAAGCATGATTCTAATTTTTCGTCTAATTTTTTCACAACATTAAACAAAAGTTTCCAAACCATAAATATAGTGGGTGTAATATTCCTGAGAACAAAATTGTTCAAATTATAAGAGAACCTGTTTTGATATATTTTTTTGAGCTTTTGCTAATCTTTTTTCCTTCCAGCTACATTCGAGGAGCGAAATTATTAAAAGAATAATTTTGGATGAACAATTTCGATTGTATAGAAGCAATTTAGGATTCTAAGCATTCGTCGTTTAGGATTCTAAGCATCTTAATTTAATTATCTGAGAACACCTCATCAGTGTGTTGTTACGTAGAACCGATACACAAGTTAGTTTTTAACCATTTTTGCACCTTTTAAGGGTATCAACAATGCATGATTATTCTCAAGTTCACACTTATGCCTATCTATATAACCAGTATTTATATGTTATATTAATTTTAACCTATTCAAGCGTAGATTGAAGGCATCGTAGATTTCCCATTTTCTCTTTTCAACATTTGAAATGCGTTACTAATTGAATTAAATTAACAACCAAAAAGCACCTTTCAACACGTGTGTCCGATGCGTTCTAATTGTTCGATAAAGTATTGTGTGACTCACATTAGTTTTTCCCATCACAATGAATGCATTTGGCAGCTTCATTGAGCCATGCGTGACCCTGTTCGTAACAGAATTAACGCCCCGACCTGAACTGACGATGCTCCTTTGGAGCAGGGCGCACTAAGGTCGATAATCACCCCCCTCGAGGTTGTTTCGCGATCATCCATCAATCATCATTGTTGTTTTTTTCATCGTCTCATCGGCAATTTCGCTAATCAGCTCGTGTAACAACACTCCCGGAGGCTATCGGGCGAGCGTGGAATGGGGCGAAACACTTCAATTGTTCGCTGCGTGTGATCCAATTAATCCTCCTCCCTGGGAGGCTAACTACTCGCGATATCATCTGTTTACTCCCATGATTGTCCGCTACTTTAAATTGCCATCGATAGACATCTGTGTTGTAATTAGGCTGACTGTCTTGAAGATGACCCACTTTTTTTTCAAAAGTTCTTCTTTCTTCCCTAGTGATGTTGTGTCTGCGATTAGCATGTTCGAGTTGTGTGAAGTTCAAAATAGTTGAAACTTTGTTTTCTTGTATCCTTTCTTCATCTATACAAAAAATGAATGCAAGTTTCGCAAGGTCATTCGCAAATTTCACACTGGCACAGGGTTTCCAATCGCAGCCAACCGCGCTCGGATCTATCAAATAGCCCGGCGGCGTGTATGGCGCCATCCGTCGACGCCGTCGCCGAACAGGTCGAGAAAGTAGTATACTTTCCTCTTTTCTTGTCGTGTCTTTGCCAGCAGCAGAGCCTGTACATGGAACAATCTATCACTGGCTGCTGTCCGCCCGCCACGGCAGGCATCGTGAATTCTCTGAGATTTTTCATTCATCGCATCGCTCAATCTGTCGTGCCCATTCGTGCCAATAGTCAGAGCCAGAGTCCGCATACAATCAAATAATAAATTTTATTATTGGATCGTAATCACAGATCTTCTCTGCTCCGGTGCTACGCTCGCTAGTCAGCATCGTCAGCATCGTGATGTCCATAGGCGCTGCTGCTGGCCCACCGGCATTTCGCAGCAGCCACCAGCTGACGAAGTATTTACGACCCGAATCATACAATGACAAAAGGAATTTGCTAATAGACTTTTTTTCTGGCCAAGTGTGCAACGCGTTTACGAGGGATAAAATATAGCTAGTATAGTGTCACTAAGTATAGTTGGGAGAAAAACGACAGACGGCCACAAAAAGTAACACTGTAGTTAAATCGGAGAAATCTAGTAATTTTTCAATTGTAAATTGTGCTGCACAAGCTGAAACTTTGAAACTAAACTAGCTCTAAGCTACTTCAGGAGATTACTGTCGTGGTCTGTTGCGTTATAGTGGATCACCTGCAGGAAAGTTTTTGGCACAAGGACAAATTTTTGCATAAACATTCCACAGCTTCATGAATAAAATACCTCTCTGACTGCCCTTCTATTCCAAAAATTTGGCCCGCGAAGATAACACGAACCGGGAAAAAACATTAAGAAGTCTCGTGTTACTCAACGACTTAACAACCCAATCCACCTAGTAATCGTAGTAAACTTTCTTGTCATTCGGTCGAATTCTCTCGTGAACATGGTAATCCCGTAAACATGATGATTTGACCTTGCTAAAAGTCGAATCTTTCGACGCGGATTTCACAATATTCTCCACTGTAGGGTTGATCAGTTCCAGTTGATTTGCATTTTTGAGTCGCAACTCAGACAGTTTATTGGCTTTCGCTTTAGCGACCCCTCGAATCCCAGGGTAGACTGCGATAGTTTCGTCCTATTGCGAAATGATGCGGTGAAATAAGTTCGAGATTATTTTGGCACTGTTTCGGGACAATAATGAGCGCACCTGACGCTGCCAAGTCGTAATTCATTTGGGGAGCTCCTTATCTTGTTGTCGAATTTGCCGCGTTGTCTCTCGGGAAAGTCGGCTCCGAAGAGTTCAATAGCATCGTAATCCAATTTCGGCGTGCATACTGACTGACTTGTTTTTATTTCGCTTGCTTCCGTCAACAGGTTTACTAGTCGGATATATTTTACTCGTTTTTTTTTCTTCGTTTGTGTATCGTTTAAGGGGGAATTGGTTTACAGTTTTTTTTCGACGACATCCGTAATATGAATGAAAAAATCAACTTTCGGCTTGGTAGCGCCGTAACCTACATTCTAGGCCAACTTTTGTAAGGTTGCCGCACGTCCTGGTGAATGTTTATTATTATCTCGATGTTTTGGGTTACGCGATAGTGCAATTTTATGCTCAGGCGAAAACAAGTCGAGATGGAATGTATTTTTTGTCGACGTTTGATGTTGTTTTTCTTTAAAAATATGTTGACATTTTGTATTTCCTGAAAACGGCAACAGAAATGTGATTTTGGACGACTTTAGAATACTGATTGAATTTTCAACAAAAATACCTGAAAACAAGTTGAATAAAAATTCATTATTGGAATATGGCTTCGCAAAAACTGGTTATCATTTTTGCGATGTAATTTAAAAGTGATATGTGATGCCATCTTAATAATGTTTACCTAATTATATTCTCATGCACTGCATACATATTATGACCCATAAAATGTAACCTTAAGTGGAAATGTAAATAACACATCAAAACGTGAAACTGTGATAAAATCTACATTTCAACGCCATTACGAAAACCAGACAGCTCATGTGAGAACAATAAACACCAGCACCTCCCAAACGAGAGTCGAAATTTTCCACGCCGGATGCTCGCATGCAACCAACCACAAAATACTGTGTAGGTACTTGTAAATCATGAATCAGTGCGCCAATTCCGGGCGCGGGAATCGGCATCTGCTGACACGCTAACCCGCTCGGTCATCGCAACTTCGCAACTGCTTTCAATCAAACGCGCGTGGCACAACATTCGCGCTGCTGTTGGTGTAATTGTTTTCTACAGGCACTACCGTGATACACAAATCAGCCATTGTTGATGCCGCGCTGCTTCCGACGACGACGTCGTCGCCGGTGTTGTTGTGCGAAAAAAAACTACTGCGGCCTATCCCACCGTCCGCCACCCTTATTAGCGAGCATGAATCGAGCATATTTGGTGGGTAATGGCCACCCATCGATCGGTTCGCGCAAAAGCTAGCTAACTCTCAGCTGGATCCGATCGCGAACAGCCGCAATTCTATCCGATTCGTTGTTGCTAACTGCAAAGGTTTTTACTTTGCATGTTCTCACCTTCTGGTGATTGGTTGGCTGCAATGCGGTGTTGAAATTTAACAGCTCTGTTTATTGTGGTCACTGGTGAACGCTGTTTACGATGAGTTGTTTGCACAAATATGTTTCGCAAAAATTATCAATGATACGCATTCAGAACCTGTTGTCATTCAGTTTTATATTGGCCCTATAATTCTTTTGGAAGTGGAATCATAAAGCACCAATAAAATTATAAAAACTGCAGAGTCTTTCTTCTGTTTGAACTTGCAGCTGCACCTTGCTATAAATTTTTGATTTATTCAAAAATTTCTCGCAAAAAAGGCAAAGCCAGATGCTACGTTTCAATTTGGAATTTGAACTTCTGTATATTGGATGCAGATTTCGAAACAAACTGTTAGTTCTATTGGACAAATGCGGGGCTAGCGCTACACGATCCTACTAACACTGAGTCGTTGTTTTATTTAAACAAAAAAAATAAAAAAGTTACCAATAAATCAGTCAAAGTATTGCCCATCGCTAGCTACAACTTTGTCCCATTTTTCTGGCAGAACTCGAATACTGTTACGATAAAAGTATTCGTCTTTTAAAACTATCCTCGAATCAAGCCATTTTTCGAAGTCTTCATATGAGCAGATCTACTGTTCAGCTAGACAACGCACCATCGCAAGGAACAAGTTATAATCAGACAGCGTTATATCTGGGAAATATGGTGAGTGAGGTGAGGTAGGACCTGTTATTTGAGCTTTCCTATGCAAGTTCTAACAACTTTGGCAGTATGAGGCCGAGCGTTGTCATGTAGTAGAATAACTTTTTCGTGCCGCTGTCCGGTGCTTGACTTAATCACATCAATTGAAGTCGATAGACAATTATGGTTTCGTCCGGTTCCAACGGCTTATAATAAATAACACTGACCTAGTCCCACCCTCCCAGCTGGTCTCAATGTACGATACTGGCCTAACAAGCCAGTCGTCGTAGGTTCGAGTCTCGGCTCGGGAGAGACTGTTAGTGTCAATAGGATCGTAGCGCTAGCCCCGCAATTGTCCTGTACACTTTACAGTTGGCTGCGAAGTCTGTGTATAATAAAACAGAAGGTAGAGTTCCGAATCGGAATGTAGCACCAACGCTTTACTTTGCTTTTGACCTGGTCCCACCCAATAAGAACCTTCACAGCGTGTATATTAGGCCAAGTCGACAATGTAGATGCTTGATCGGACTTCCTACATGACTTTCTTTTCTTTGGGTTGCTGTAATGAATCCAGTTTCTCCATTTTATTCCGTCACGATGCGATAACGAAAACCCTTCCTTTTTGCCGCTGGACCAGTTGTTCGCATGCAAGGAAAAGACGCTAAACATCCCTTGGTTGCAAATAATGAGGAACCCATGTTCCTTGTTTTTGAATCATTTCCAAAGCAATCGCTTGGAAATAGCTTGACAGGTAGCTCCTATTACCGAAGCAAGCTGTTCCTGTGTTTGACATGGATCCTCATCTAGAAATTCATCCAATTCAGCGTCCTCAAAAGTTTTGGCCTTCCTTCACGCGGACAGCCGTCAACATCTAAATCACCGTCTATGAAGCAACAATTCGAAATCGACAATTTCATGAACTACTATCTGTGTTTTTATTCATCAGTCTAAAAAGTAAAACTTTGACCGCTTTGACCACTTCCCTAAGTCCGATTGAGCTGAAGTTTTGTGTCGGAGGATTTTTCCATAAGACGAAACATTTAAGCCTTTTCGCTAAACGAAATTCGAAAGTCATTTTATTCCCATGTGTTCCACTAAAATTTTTAGGAAATTTTTAGAAAGTCGAAGGTTTAAAAAAAAAATTATAGCACTCGATTTATCATAGCATATCCTGATTTTAGCATGAAAAAGTTTTTTTTTGATATTAACGATTCAATAAAGTCCGAGCTGAAATTTTACATGGCAACTTATTTCGAGAAGATGAAACTTTTGAGTCCTACCGCTTAACGATATTCGAAGGTCATTTTTTCCCATGCATCTTATTGGTCTTCTAACAAAACGGAAAAAACGATTTTTCTCTATTTTTTTCCTATTTTTGAACTCTATTTAATTGAACGAAATGTTCGGAAAAAGTCAATTTTTACTATCAAGACATCAGCTTAAACTCTATAAATATGGACGTTTGAAACGTGAGTTTTGTAACAAAAACCTTTAATTCAGAAGAACTAGCAAATAACTCAAGCCGTTTGAAAACTTACGAATAATGAGAGCTAAGAGACGAATACTAGTTCTAAACAAAATATAGCTTCTCTTCGACACAGCATATTGATGATATTTTTTTATCCGAATTCAATGGAACTATTGTTTGTTGCAAAACGCGCCGTATCCTCTATTTGATGTCTATTGGATTTCAAAAACTATTATTGATACTTTTACATTCATACACACAAAGGTCACGTTATGAATAAAAAAAATCAGATTTAGAGTTCAAACATATTTCGCAGCAAATATGGAGGCACTGTTCGTGTGCGAATTTTACTATCATTTTAATTCTTGTTCTCAACCCTCGACAATCGTGTATGCAGAGGCTCATCTTACACATCTATAAAAATGACATCACCAGCATTATGTTGCTTTGGAGCACGTGGAACTGACAGCGTCAGTATGACACTTATACTTCGAACCACAATGTAATGGAGTACGTTTACTTGCAATTCATAACAATAAAAGTAGATAAAACGAGTATAGTTTCACAAGCTCTCTTTTCCACTGACGGAGAGAACCAAATGATGCTCAGAACGCAAGCTGGTTTACGAAAATGGAACTGTAAAAGTGAATTTTTACAATTCAATTTATAAGCTCTCTGTAGCTTTTCGTAACTTTTGTTAATGAAATCTGAAAGATGGAGAATGGAAGGTTCGATCTACAAGAAAAGCCAGACCGCCTGGACTGTAGTAATTATCGGGGCATACCCCTTCTCAACACCGTTTACAAAATTCTCTCCCGTATTCTGTTCCATAGACTGAAGCCGTTGTCGGAGACCTTTGTTGGCGATTACCAATGTGGTTTTCGAGGAGGGCGCTCCACTACGGACCAGATGTTCACCCTGTGACAGATCCTCGTTAAATTTCGAGAATTCAACCTGCAGAGGCACCATCTGTTTATTGACTTCAGGACAGCGTACGATACAGTAAAGAGAAATGAGTTATGGCGAATTATGTTCGAAAATAATTTCCCAACAAAACTAATTAGGCTGATGCGTGCCACCCTTGAAGGCTCTACATCCTGCGCCAGGATAGCCGGTGAGATATCAGACTCCATTGTGCCGTGTCAAATAAATGTTGTGTGAACAAAAAAAAATCGGACTCCTTCGTGACGTTAGATGGTTTGAAGCAGGGAGACGGGCTGTCAAATTTATTGTTCAACATCGCATTGGAGGGTGCTATACGAAGGGCCGGCGTTCAAATAAGCGGCACCATCAGGTTTTGCGGACGATATCGACATAGAGCAGTAGAAGAGGCCTACGGACCTCTCAGGAGGGAATCTGCAAGAATAGGGCTCATCATCAACTCTGCCAAATCTAAATACATGGTGGCTGGTAGAGAGCGTGGTAGTTCGACGGATGTTTGAGCTGAGGTGGTGTTAGATGGGGAAACTTTTGAAGTAGTCTACGAATTTATTTACTTGTGTACATTAGTGACATTTGTCAACGAGGTTAGCCGTGAAATAAAAAGGCGGATAGCAGCTGCAAACAGGGCCTTCTACGGATTGCGTAACCAGCTGAGGTCCCGTAGTCTTCAAACCCGTACTACACTTGCACTCTACAAAACACTAATTCTTTCCGTGGCCCTCTACGGCCATGAAGCATGGACGTTGAAAGAGGCCGATCGTTGAGCTCTTGGTGTTTTTGAGCGTAGGGTTTTGCGTTCAATGAAGTGTACCTGGTGTACAAATCGACGGATATAGTTAAGCGGAAAAAACATGGCAGTGGGCTAGGCATGTAGCTAGAATGCCGGAGGAATAACCAGCGAAGACTATATTTAGCAGAAATCCGATAGAGGCCGTCGACTTCGAGGTAGGCCCCGCACTCGTTGGATGTGTGCTGTCGACGAGGATGTCCGCAGCCCAAGACCGAGTGATATGGCTACGTATTCTGGATTCGGCATTGGATAATCGGTCTGTCGCCGTAAAAGTAAGTAAGTATTGGTCGCTCAATACTCACTTTCCCTAACACGGTGGACAGAGTTATATATTAGAGATGGTCGGGTTTCGGGTTTTCAAACCCGAACCCGACCCGTACCCGTCGGGTTCGTGTTTGTAAATTTTTGAAAGTGTCGGGTTCGGGTCGGGCTTGGGTTGGAAAATTTTTGAAGGTGTCGGGTACGGGTCGGGTTCGGGTTTGGTGGGAAAAAAACTTTCGGGTTCGGGTCGGGTTCGGCTTTGAAAGGTCTGAAAACCAGAAACCCGACTATATCAAATAAGCATTTTTGTAAGATAATGATGTCTAATTTCATGCAACTGTTAAAATCACTAACATTTCAATACCATTCGAGGCTCAAAGCTTCAGGGCTGCCTCAAATTGGTACAAAAAATCTACCCCTCGAAAAAAAATCTCGGGTTCGGGTTTCACAAAAATAAAATTTTCGGGTTCGGGTAGAGTTCGGGTTGGATCGAAAAAAAAAGTTTCGGGTTCGGGTTTCAACCGAAAAAAAAATGCGGGTACGGGTCGGGTACGGGTCGGGTACGGGTTTGAAAAAAGTCAAACCCGACCATCTCTATTATATATCTAGTAAACGTAAAAAGCACTCTTTGGGCTATATAAGAGCCTGTCTCTGCTCAAACCAATCATTTCGCTAGTGAATGACGACTAGGATAGTCCTAACCAACTAGCAGCGGGTACCAGCAGCTGTAGTGGTAGCAGCGCCAGCGGTACGTGCAGTGGCACTTCCTCTAGTAAAAACCTACCTTTGTGCGGTAGTGGTAGCATCAGCATTAGGTACATATTAAGTTTATATCAAAGTTTGACTGTCAGGTGATGCCATATGGCATCATCCGCCGGGATTTTCTTACAAATTCGAAACTATTGTACAAAAACACTCAACCCCTTTTTTCAAGATTTTGACTCTATTTTTTTTTTTCAATATGTTACAGTTTGCTACAGATACTTTTCAACATTTGCTGTATTTAGAAGCTTTTAGGCCATCGCTAAACTTTCATGCCGCTTTCCTGCAGTGTCTCCTCAGAGCGTGTAGGAGAATATTATATTTTTCCCTGCCAAAAGTACTTACACTGGTGAGCAAAGCTTTGCTGACGCACTTGCTTGGAAAGAGCAGGGAGTCGTGTGTATCTGAGGAGCATGCAAAAAACACCGTGGTGAAATCTAAAAAATCTCTCCAGAGAGATAAGAAACTGGTGTGAGCTTCCTCATATGATAGGACGTTAGGCACAATAACTACATCTTAGTGCTCACTGCAGTGCTTTACTGCGTGCCTCTTAAGCATATATCAAATTAGGGGAGTATCTAGGTAGGAAAGTAAATTGCGCTGTTTGCTTTGAATTTCGAAACAGGAAAAAAACCAGCCGCCCGTCATGCATGTTTGCTCTTCGAATGCTATTGAATTTATGTCAGCAGTGCGCACAGCGGTGTGTTTCTGTGTATTCTCACTAGAGTGATTCACCACTCTCGTTTCGCTTAGCTGTGGCTTAAGCAGCAGGTGTATTAATTTTTCTGTGAGCGGCAGAAACACAGCACAAAGCAGAAAAAAGTATTTCTGAGCAACAATGCTTACTCCTGGAATTATACTATACTCTTGGAATCAACAAAATTCTTTACATGTGAAAAACATGTGTTCTTAGTCCAACACGAGTGCAAAATTTCAACGTATTTTCAGGTCATTTTCGCTGGAACTGCTCTAATGCGTTCGTTTTCTATAATGAATCCCAATAAAATCCCACCCACAACGGCTTCAGTCTTAATTAAAATCAATTTGTCATCATACCTTTTCTTAGTGCGATTGAGTCCTCAAGTACGCACACGGATAAGGTCATCTACAAGTTAGCAATACGATCAGCCTATATTGGATTGTGTAACCCGGTCGGCAGCCTTTCCTAGGCATGTAATGGCTGTAGTCAATAGTATAATTGCCCTCCCAATGTGGGTAATTAGTCGATTAGTACTCCGGTGAGTAACCTATTGCAGCGGCAGTACTGATGATCTACTTTTTACGACCGATAGTGAGAATGCCAGCCTAGGTGGAGACACGGGCCGTGGAATTGTCGAGAAAACTCTGATTCAAATTTCAATCGTCACAAAAACATTAGAATTTTTTTTGTGTTTATAATTCTTTTAGAGTAGCCTTACATTCCGAAGACCATTGAACGTTGTCGCATTACTCAAGAACCAGTTGAATAACAAAGTTCCGGACTTCTCCTCGTACGCATCATCCTTTCGCACCACTCGTACGTGTATCTCCGATACTATAGTGGATTTATAAATAAGCAAAGCGCAGTTAATTTACAAAATGCAATCAAAACATCCGCTATAAATACTGAAGTGCGCCTCATGAAAAGAAAAGAAAGAAATCCCAAAGCGAAACAATTTGTTTACCGCATGCAAGTATGCCTTCCACGCGGCAGGATATTTTAATGATCGGTTTCTGTAAAGAATGGCCCATTTATCAGCGGCTCTCGGGTGCACCGGTTTTCCCTGGCCCCACCCCAAGGTGTGGTAGCTATTTCCCCTTGGTTCGCAACATCTCCACCAAGATCCGCCGCACGTGAGCTGCGGCTGGTAGGCTGATTTCAAGGTTGGCGAAGTTCAGATTTAATCTACGCACTCGCAGAGCCTCCTGAGCCCTGATACGCAACATAGTTTCCGACAGTTTTGTTGCAAGTGCGTTCGCATCGATAATGACAATTAAGAGGCTACGCGCTGCGAGCGAAGCATGTTTTAACAGTTAATGCTGTAGGGTAAAGGTCGGGAGGAAAATCGATGAATTGAAAATCTTATTTCATTGTCAATTTGAAAAAAATACTCTTATGGTTTTCGAGACCTTCGAAGCGTTCAGTTATATCTTAACAAGCCCTCAGTAATAATACCGTTTGTTCCATCTCGAGCGTAGTCTCAATTGACTTTTAATCACATTTCGATTCCCATCGCGTACGCATATTGATGAGTGCAGTAGCCTCCTGTCGGACTTCTCTCTCGATTTGTTTTGTTCACAATGCATCCCTAGGGCGCACCCTCTCTTATCATCTCACGCTACCAGCATGGGAAGATGATCTATTGACTTTTAATTTTACAGGAAATGTTGAACGCGGCTTTGTTTTACTTGTAGTTTATATTTTTTCGCATGGATATACCCAGAGGGCGTTCATCGGGGAGAGATCATATGCGTTGATTTTGTTTTCAATTTATTTAAACTCCTCATGTATGCACGTGAGGTGCCACGTTAATTTTAGTTTGATAAACAAGCGATTAGTGCGATTCTAGTGGAGCGTGAAAACGTGATCGATAACGGGTGCAGTCACGATTGGGTAGAAGCGAGAGAAAAAAAAATCACAGGAAGGTTGTATGCAAAGCCACGACCGCAAGGTTGAAGTAGAATACTTTTAAAAGAAAGATAACCCGGCTGCTTGCGTGTCAGTCATTTTTTCTAGTAAATAAACGTTGACCGTTCATTGGCAGTATTGTATTTCATTTTGTTTGATATTTTGAATGAAGTGTATTGAATATTTTTAAAATTTTGCGCAAATGAGCAGTTGAAGTGCTGCCGAATTGTAATATGCACATTAAATACGACAGGCTACAGGCTACAGTTATGCAGAACGCGAATGACGGCGCGATGCGATTCGCCTTACGTGGTGAAATGTACAGCTCTTTTTACGGCGAAGTAGAGCTATACATTTCAACACATTTCGTCTTGCCGAATCGCATCGCGCCGTCATTTGCGTTCTGCATCACCGTAGCCAAACACTAAGCGACGCAAACACGTAATAATAGGCAGAGTATGCATGTAGATGAAGATAATAAACTTTGGATTATAGCGAAAATATTAACTCTTCAAATATTCTTTTCTGTTCTTCAAATTTCAGTTGTTTAGTTTAATATCTGATGAAATATCTGTTTAATATCTGATGAAGGCTCTTATTTAGGCCAAATAATGCATTATTCAATTTACTAGGTCCATAACTCTGTCGACCGTGCTTGGGAAAGCAATCGTATAACGACCTATCAGAGGTCAAATTTTGTGTTTTAACGAGGCTTAGGAATTTTCAATAGTACAATAGTTCGAATAAAAAAATTGCAACTTCCTGCATTTGGTAGGAACGTTAGAAGATTTTCTAATTGATTGCTGCAAAAACGAAGGAAATCCATAGAAAACTAACCGATTTCTTGGTATTTGAAATTGGACATAATTTTCACTTTTTTCGGTTCTAGATTTTCATTTCACATCCCTATGTAGCCGAACTTCCTGAGAGAAGTATTCTACTTCAAAAGTGCAGCAATAAACACGCGTGCAGTATGATGCAGAGTTTTTTAATTGATCGTGATTCCGAAAGTTAGATGCAGTCTTCGTTGTAAATTATGCAGACAATTATCTGTGGCCGTTCGGAGATGTGTCTAGGCCAGTAATTTAGTTATTATAGTTAGTCTTTCGATTGGCAGATAAAAACAGATGCCATGACTTTATTGCTTTTGTTTTTAACTGAATGCTGTTTCAATTAAAATAACTTTAATTCGTGCTCAAATCGAAGGTTCGTCACTTTAATATGAAAAATTAGTTTTAGGTTTTCTTGTACAAATGTTAAAACTAAAAACTATCAGAAGCAATAACCTCAAGGAAGGTGAAACAGGTACACAAATATTTCGGATACACCTCGAAATAGCTTCCAGTTCACAATCTACGTCGCAAGCCACAGTAGCTATAATTACTCTTCAACTTTGACAGAGCATAACATTTCAAGTCATTCAATGTGATGCAAACATTCAATTTCGCACCTGACAGCACAATACTTGAGATTTTTTCTGTTTTATTTCGTTTCTTAAGAGTCACTTCCATGTTCTTTGGGTGTTCGTTCGACTTGATAAACAGACAGCGGACGCCATTCTGATCGTTTACTGTGCAAATTTGCACAATCATTCTTAACTCAGTAGCAACAACATTGAAGTTTCGCGAACGTTACTTGCAACTTTCTGTAACCACTGTTAACTTATACTTTGCTGCATATGTTCAATTGACAGACTCTGCTGGCAGGTTCGGATATCAACATAAATATTATATTTATATTCCTATTATTATTAAGTTAATAAACGGTTCAAATATCATAACCCATTTATCTGAATGCAACAGGTAGAACCACTCTACAATCGAAACGGCTTATTCTGGCAAACGCACTCTACCTAGAGGCTATTAAAATGTGATTAGCCTGGTTTTCGGATCGTAAACCCATATCTACCGCACGTTAAGCATGACAGACTAGACTGTTACAACACGGGCAGAGGAATCGCACACGCGTAGAACCGCGCCGGAGTCATAATTTATGATGCCACTTTTGCGTTCTCGAAACACAACCAAGCTGCATTAGGCAATGACGTGCAACAATGAATCGAATGCAACTCGTGCCAAATGAACAATCATCTCTCGCCTTGGGATGTCGCGTTGTTTCACATCGGTAAATTTATTTTCCATTGCTGTTGTTGTGTCAGTTGTCACCAGTATGCACAGAAGATGCACAAATGGCCTTCTTGCGGTCGACCAATGAAGTGCATTCACACTAGTAGACTGCAAAAAAAACATGCATTTTTGCAACTGGTAGGATTTGAGTTTGATTGACAGGTTCCATCGGATTACCCTTTCCATTCTTAGAAAGACACTACTACAGCTGGACCAGGAAGCATCTATCGTAAACATAATTCCTGGCGCTATGTTACTGTTAACTTTTCTTTGACGATCGCGTTTGTTTTTTTTTGCGGTTCGCAATTTTATTAAGTCACGCTGTCACAATTTATCTCGTGGCAGTCGCAAGATCCGGAAACATTGTACTTCTCAGCGGCAGTGCGTCCACAGTTAAACGACAGATCTTGCAGAATCGTTAACAAGAAACCGAACTCGGCCACGACCAGCCTGTCGTGCGAATACATCATTAATAACGTTTTTTTTTTCATTGAACGTAATACAAAACTTGCACTGAACTGTTATCTAAGAAATATTGGTGTCAGCGCTGGGTTGCGCGGATATTGTTTTGAAAGTCAGATGCCCATGAGACATTCCCTTCCTGCGCCGAAAACACCGTTAATGTAATAACCCATCGACTGGGAAGATTCACGGCTTGTAAAACCTACCGCACATGCCGGTGCTGCTACTATTCAATTAAAATAGATGATGTTTTCTATTATTCCAGACAATTGAGCAAAGTATGATTAACTCATAAAGCAAATCAATTTTTTCTCCACATTGTGCTTTGGTTCAAAATTGTTAGTACCTGGCATTAATCACCCCCTGGCTCCAGTACAAAAGGGCTTGTCGAATGATATCTAGAAATTATCAAGATCACCGTGGTGCGCCATCTTGGCGGATGTACCAACCGGTCCACGGATGGACGCAATTCACTGTATGATCTCAACTTTGTTTGCGATTCTGTTTCTGTCGGGTTCAGTTCAAATTGAGATACGGCCAGAGTTGCTGATGATGCAATCGTGCAAGCATCTTCAAGAAATTATAATTAGTTACCTGGAAGCTGAAAAAGAGAAGTAGAAAAAAAAGATACTAGAAATCCGTACCGGATGGCGTCCTACATGATCATCGTTCTACTTTGTTATTGTTTCATAGGATTTCTAACGGGATTCGCACTTAGCGATACTTGAGTGCTGATTGTTCTGCTAAATCACTGCGAAGTAATTAGGCCGCTGCCAATGAGTTTCATTGCAAACGAATCATACTAATTATCTTTTTTTCTTTTTTTTTCTTTGCAGGTAAGTCTACTTGTGATTTAGTGCGATTATACGAAACGCTGCCGTCAGAACGTTGTAAAATTTGAGGTTTGAAACTGCTTTCGAACGCTTCCAACGCAATTGGCTGGAATGCTGTTGATTTTCTTTAAACTAGAACCCAATTAAAATTAATGCTGCCATAACTTTTTTTTCATGAGGTCTATAATAAGTTCTAAGTGAGCAATCATTAAGTTTGTATCCAAATCCGCGTTATACTGGTTTGCAAATTTTTTGGTGCTACTTTTTATGTTAGGATATAAAAGAAATGCAACATCACATTTTAATTAATATAACTGTGAGGCCTCAAGGGCAAAGCTGAATTTTTTGACACTTCATTCTTCTGCGTCCTTTGAATGGAGCACATTAAATAATTTATGGTGAATTTTTTGCTATCCGAGAAATTGCAATGCGAATTTTCAATAAACACATATACATTCCAAATAGGAAAACCAAATGTTAGCTCATCTTTTGACGTAGGACTACGTCTTTGTTTTCTATACTAGATTACATTTTGTGAAATTGAAAATGAAACTGGCAAATGTTGCGTCAGATTTCAAACGATTATAGCAAGCGAACGACTTAATGCATCTTGGTCATTTATACGTCGGTGGATAGATAAAATGTGTAACAATTGTTTGATATAATGTTTAACATTGTTGCTTTACTACTTAATGATGAAAAAAGGTGAAAAGTTCCAAGGTCAAGCTTTCCCATACATTTCCCTCGCTATTGCCTACATATTTTGATCAACAAAGTGTTTTGTTCCGTTTGTCTTTCTCGAAACTGCGTGGCCACGCCCTCATGGCAAAAATCTACACTGAACTCGATACAAAAGACTGCGTGTAGAAAATTCAGCTTCAGTCTAGTTTGTCACACAATAGCGAGTGGAGTACAGCTGTTAGAGGTACGCGACATTGAAAAACGAGAGCTGGATACGAGTCATCTTCCAGGCACTGCGGAACATGTTACTTTTATTTTGCATACGGCAGCAACAGTTACCATCGTACGTTGCAGAATATTTAGCTGGCACAGCTACTGGAGGGCACAGCGGAGAGCAAACTTTATTATGCGCGGTCAAGCAAAATTTTCAAAGCTACCGATGGTGCTGCGATCATCAGCGTTCTGTAGCACGAATTTCTAACTGAAGATTATGGAATCGGTTCTTTTTAGAACTATAGATGCTTGAAGATAAGAGTTATGAGAATTTTCGCATCTACTACTAGTGTAAAATTTGCATGTATTTATGCATCGTTAGTTTTACAACAACGACCATCAAATATAAGCGGTAGTGTTGCCTATGAACAGTTTATCGCAGCATATAATATATACATTTAGTCTTACGTCACCATTTCATGCAACCCCTAGGGTTGTATACCTTGTAGTATTTTGCTCAACTGGAAATCTATTTGATGAAATTATCTATAAATGCGTTGATCTTATTGCTGTTGTTTCTCCGTTTCTGTAGCATATTTAACTTCAAAATGGCCAAATACCACCCAATACACACTGTTTCCAAAGCCGCAGAAACGTGATCGAAATTATTTTGACTCAAAAACAATGATTTTAGGAGCCGTATCGTCTTCAGCAAAGTTGTTCCATGAATTATTCTCCATGTTATAGAAATTGTAATTCCATGATTAATCCACAAAGAGAGGAACGAATTTTACTTTTCTCATTTTGGAATATAAAAATTTACTTTGTTCAGCAAAGTTGTAGCAAATTTTGAAAGAAATAACTTTTTGGAAGACATCATACTCCTATCTATCTATTTAAATGGTTCTTTGTGGAGTTTTCTATAGATTACTACCAAAAATCTTTTTTTTGCTATTCAACTTTTTATAGTGATTTTCTACAATTTTTGAATGTTCTATTAAATTGTTTGCTACAACGAAACAAACAATATCTTTGAAAAAAGTTTATTTTTATCTCACATAATGCTCTATTTTAAACTAATTACTCTTAACTCAAAAAATGATGATTTTGGAGTCGTAGTGTCTTCAGTAAAGTTGTTCTATTGATTATTCTCTATTTTGTAGAGGTTAGAATTTTGTGAATAATCTACCTAAAAGTGATAAATGAGTTTTATTTTCCTCATTTTTGCATATAAAAATCCACTTTGCTTAGTAAAGTTTTAGCACATTTTATAAGAAACAACTTTGTCGAAGACACTATATGTATCTGCTAATTTCAATGAACTATTGTGAAGTTTTCTCTAGAATGCTTCTTGAAATCATTTTTTAATATAACTTTTTATAGTGATTTTCTAAATTTTTTAAATGTCCTACAATGTTGTTAACTATAATGAAACACACAAGCTCACCGAAAAAAGTTTATTTTTATCTCTTAGGTTTATTTAGTTATTAAAGATTTTTTTTAAAATGATGCGCTTAATTATTTACAAATATCATTTTTACAGGAGACAGCGAGAGACAATTGCCTATATCTGGATTAAATGATGTTCTACTCATACTTAAATATAAAAATGGTTTAGTCTGCAGAAATTTGCAGATTTTAAAGATTTCTGTTAGTAAATTAGTGCATTAGTTCAATAAAAATCGTCAATAACCAATGACATATGAGAGATAAAAATAAACTTTCTTCGATGAAATCGTTTGTTTTGTGATAGCGAACAACAATGTAAAACATTAAAAAATTGTAGAAAACCACTACTAAATGTTATATTGAAAAAATTGATTTTTAGTGGCAATCTGTGGAAAACTTCACAAAAGTCCATTTAAAATGGCAAACAGAAGTATGGTATCTTTGACAAAGTTGTTTATTATAAAATGTGGAACAAATTTGCCGAACAAAGTGAATTTTTATATGCAAAAATGAAAAAAGTGAAATTCACTTCTCACTGTTTAATGGATTAATCACAAAATTCCAACTTCTATAAAATAGAGAATAATTAATGGATCAACTTTCCTGAAGGCACTATGGCTCTAAAATGTATTCCTTTGGTTCAAAATAATTTCGATCACGTTTTTGAAGCTCTGGCAACAGTGTGCAATATAGAGATTCTAGAAGAGGCTGAAAATCGACTTGAGAGACGCCATTTTAAAATCCGAGTTGGCGACTTCCGATCTTCGGGTAGCAACTTAAAATGATTAAATGCAACTTAGGTTGTACGGGGGGTATTTACTCAATCAGACTGACACCCATTAGCTAGAATCCGATCTCAGGCGCCACCCCCAAATTCAGAATGCGACTTCTGAAGGCTGTAAGACAACCTAAAATGACCAAAAGCGATCCAGAATTCCAATTGTGGGCGGCACTTTGAAATCCAAGATTGCGATTTTGGGGGTTTTGGGGAATGGACGTAGAATGGTCCAGAACGATATCTTATGAGTATTTTCGGAACCATAATGTTGTAAATAGGTCGAAAATCGAGCCCAAATTACCTTTAGAAATCAAAGATGGCGACTTCTAATTGCTGATTGCAGCCTAAAGTGGCCAATTACAACCCAATATTGGTATTTCTGGAGTCCAGAATCCGATCCTAGGTGTCACTTTGTATTTTAAGATGGCAATTACGGTTATTGACAATTAATGTAAAATGATTAAAAGCCATGCAATTTGAATAGTTTTGAAATCGAATACTTTGCGAAGGTAGCTCTTTCAACTTTGTTTCACCAATGCATTTTTTTTTTTTTTTCTTCACATAACATTTATTTGACACGGCACAAATACAATTTAATGTTTAACGGCGCCAATTATATCTGACCCACCAATGCATTTAATGCATTTAGAATTTAGTTCCCATGGAAAAAATGGTAAATTTTTCCACATTCTTTCATGATATTTGACACCTTGTTTCCCATGGGAAACAACGACGGCCGCATGGCCCAATAAGTAATTAAAAGCGATAGAACTAGAAAAAGGACAAGCAGAAGAACCGGTAAATAGTATTGGTTGTCTCCATTTTTTTTAGTATGGTAAGATTTAGCTTGGTTATTTTTATTAAAATTATTCTCCGGTCAGAAGCAAATCAATGCAAACGGTTTTCCTAAACCTGCACGTACAGGGACTTTGGCATCACAAGTCCCTGGCGAAGCGGCGATAATCTCAAATGTCTAATCACAACCCATAAGCCCAACAGAGCGGATCATTAGCCGTCTTTTTTTTACTCCTCTTATCGCACGCAGTATGATGTTTTCTGGCATACGCACGGGGCTGCTGTTCTCCATGCTAGCCGCTTCACTGAGCAAAGAGATACTAAAGATAAAATATAAAAACCACTAAAATTTCACCATTATGGTGTAGTTGTTTGCCACTTTGCTTCTAAAATCAACTCGGCCTGCATTCACATGCGGTTTTCCATTTATTTATTTTATGTTTTTTTTTTGTTTTTTTTTTGTTTTTTTTTTTGTTTTTCTTTATTTTCTTTATTTTTTTTATTTTTCTTTTATTCTTCTAATGCTTTTGTTTTTTTAATTTTTTTTCTTTTTTTTCATTTTTGTTTTGTTTTTTTTTTTTTTCATTTTTTCGTCAGGCAAAATTAAACAGTGCTCAACCTTATCATCTATTAGGTGCAAATTTTGCTCCTAATTTTCAATCAAGTTTGAAATCTGAACAACGAGTGTGTGCCATAACTTTAACGCAACTTTTTTCAAACATGGAATCATATTGGACGCGCAGCTAAGTTCACGCTATTTGTCAATAGATGGCGCCAGCAGTAGGTGCTGGTCGATTTTGACGTATCTATTTATACTGACGTAGCTATCTATACTGACGTATCTATACTTTTAACTGTGTAAAAATGCCTGATTTTGTGCCAAATATTCTCATTCGCGGCAAGCGCTACCTTGCTCATTTTATTCAATTAAAACGGCGGCTAAAGCGCATTGAGAGTTTAAAAAACATTACGAAGCGAAACAACGGCGATTTCGATGTTGACGACTGTCCGCATGAAAATGGCCAAAAACCTTTGAAGACGCTGGAGAAATGGCTCGATGAGGATCCATGCCGAACGCAGGAACAGCTTGCTTCGGTATCAAAAGTAATCCTACAAACCACTTCCAAGCGATTCCATACTTTGGGAATGATTCAAAATCAAGGAATTTGGGTTCCTTATGGTTTGAAGCCACGGTAAATTTGGCGTTTTTCTGCTTGTGCAACTACTCCAGCGATAAATAAAGGATTTCCTTCATCGCATTGTGATGATGAAAAATGGGTTCATTACAGCATCCCAAAGAAAAAAAGTCCTGGGGATTACTTCTACGTCTTCGCTCTGCCTGATTGAAACAGATCAGTGATATTTATTATGAGCTGTTGAAACCGACCGAAACTATCAATAGGGAATGGCATCCACTTCAACAGTCACAATAAGGGCAGAGAATCAATATATTGATTTTACTGCATGACATCGCTCAGCCTCATACTGCCAAATTTGTTAAAAGTTATATAGAAATGCTTAAATAGGAAGACCTATATACCTCATCGTCAAATTCCCCAGACATTACGTCGTTCAATTTTCACATTTTCCGTTTGATGACACATGATCCGGCTGATCAGCAGTTCTGCTCATATGAAGACATCGAAAAATGGCTTGATTCTTGCATAGCCCCAAAAGATGGACACGTTTATCGTCACGGCACTCGAGTTCTGCCAGAAACACAGGGAAAAGTTGTATCTAGCGTTGGGCAATACTTAGAATGATTTGTAGGTAATTATCTTCTTAAAATAATGTTGCATAAATACTGAATATATTCAGTTCATTTGTACGAAAAAAAAACTAACTTCTTCATGCATGTTAGTATCATTGGCTTTATGGCGACAAGTCGAATCGTTCAGCGCTCCTTTTGTGCTCCTAAATGTGAGAATCAGAACAACACGCTACGTCAAACAGCTGACCACTCGAATGGCGATCCCTCTTTCCATCCGCTTCAATTCACCGGTTCATGGTAGGGAAATGGTATTTCCAAGTTCTGTTATCTCGCGTCTATGCTATATTTATTTTGGGAGCTTTCGCGGCGAAACATAGACAGTTGTTTTCAGGATCTTTAAATGTTGCTTCGTTATTGTTTCCAACAAGCAAGGCATGATGTTGGGTTGAAAGTGTTTACGATCGGCGACCTGATTTTTGACTGGCTAAACTTCATTCAACACTAGCGTAGAGATGATAAACTTGGGTTAGGTTTATGGCACCAGTTAAGTAATTAACTTTATATACTGTAATCTCCTTTTTATTGAAGTGCCTTTTGTTTTCGAGTACCAAACAGCAGGAAAATGGGTTAAAACAAACGGTAAATTTCTTAAGCAGGTATTAGACGAAGCAAATATTTGCTATTTTTCGATACAGATTTAATTTTGTGCAAATAAAAATCGTACCAAAAATAGCAAATATTTGCTTCGTCTAATACCTGCTTTACAGATTAGATGAAGAAAAAAGAATTCTACACGCGCAATTGAATCGCAACGTGCAACGAAACGTGTAGTTTAAAGGTTCTCGACGGATATCATCTACATCCG
The DNA here is from genome assembly GCF_029784165.1 of Wyeomyia smithii. Taxonomy (NCBI): domain Eukaryota; kingdom Metazoa; phylum Arthropoda; class Insecta; order Diptera; family Culicidae; genus Wyeomyia; species Wyeomyia smithii. Next base: position 22,594,467 of record NC_073695.1, read on the forward strand.
CCACTGTCATTCACGTGAATATTGAAAATCGTAAAAGTTTCCATAGGTCCCACCAGCTAAACTAGCAAACCGTGACAAACTGGGCGTGAGATTGTTTTTGTGTGTAGCTTCGATCGTAAAACCCGATCCGAGTTAATGATACTTCTTCCATGAAAATTTCGCATGCTAGCTCGGCAGTTGGGTTGTTTATCTGCCTTACCGTGCACTTAGTAAATCACTCCGAACAGCGTCACGTCGCAGTCAATGAGTAGTTCGAGAAAAGGTTATTAATATTCAACGGTAGAAGGTGAATCAGGCAGTCATTCATTCATGAAATCTTACTGTTCAGCTGATAGTAAAAGCTTCCTCAGTAGTTACTTCAGTGGCAAAAATGTCTCTGTCCGGTGGAGGAAAATGATTTATTTAGTAGAAAAAAAATCACAGGAGGGTTGTGTGCAAAGCCACGACCGTAAAAATGAAGTAGAATACTTTTACAGGAAAGATAACCCGGCTACTTGCGTGTCAGTCATTCTTCCTAGCAAATGTTGACCGCTCATTGGCAGTATTGAAAATTCTGTGCAAATGAAGTTGAAGTACTACTCAATTTCAGTTTGCACATATAAATACGACCTCACTGAACAGGAAAAGAACAAACTCTTTGCGGCGCAAACAAGTTTCAACAGTCAGAGTATATGTACATGTGAACTCAAATTAAGATAAATAACTTTTGGTTAAAGCTCAGAACCAGAAAATATTAAATCTTCAATTCATTTGTTTAGTTGTCCTAAAAAAACCAGTTTGTTGTTGTATTTAAAATCGGATATGACGCTGATTGCATCTCTGTGTTACGCCGATAGCGGGAGTTATGGTGAACTTGTGTATGACGAAGGCATCGTATTACCTGTTTTATTGAATGGGAGAAAGAGGAATATTGTAAAATTTTGTAAACATTTAACTCAAACAATATTACCAAACCGTAGTCAGGCACTCTGACAACAAAGTTGAGGCTGTTTTCACACTGAAAATCAGACAGCCAGCAGAAGTTTTGATTGCCAAAATCCAGAATGCCGAACAGCCGTAAGGAGAGTTGTTTATTTACCTACGGCAAGTTTCTCGCCCCATCGCTCGTGTTCGCGTTCACCATGGCAGAGGCCTAACTGGCCTTTGTGAACGCGTTCTAACAGGGCAGTTTGTTATTCAAAGTCGGTTATGCTGATCGCAGCCTTTGCGCTGCCCCTACAGTGGGGGGGGGAGGGTTAACTCAATAAAGTAAAAATTAGACAACTACAACAGAATTCGATTGCATCCCGCACAAAATGTCTGCTTGTGTTGATGTCAGAAAATTATTAGCCTTCAATTAATTGTTTATTTGCCTTGAAAAAGCATTTTGCGGTTCAAAATCGGTTGCTGATCCCAACCTTTGAGCTGCCCTTACGGTGCGGGAATTAAGATACACGGACAACATGCACTGCGGAAGCTATTTCACATTCAGTAAATTGGACGGGTGCGACAGATTTAAATTGATAGGATCCAACACAGAATCTTGCTTGCGTTGTCAAAAATTATTAACTTTCAATGACTTGTTTATTTGCCTTGAAAAAGGCATTTTGATGGCCAAAATTGGATTTCCTGATGGCAATCTTCATGCTGCCCCAACACGGGGGGAATAATGGCAGTCTAGCGACACACGCTGAGAAAAACCGCGCTGCTCCTGAGACGTGGTGACCAACCACAGGGCTAGTGCTGCTGCTAAGGAAGTACGACTGCTGTTGTTGCTGTCTAGAACTATTATGAGCGGCTTCGGCTGAAACAGGCTCTTATATAGGCTAAATAGCATGTTTTCAATTGCAAGGTATATGATTCTGTCGACCGTGCTTGGGAAGCAATCATATAACGACCAATCAGAGGTCGAACTTTTCGTTTTGACAAGGCTTGACTATTTTCATAAGTACAATAGTGTAAATAATAAAATTACAATTATCTTATTTTGGGAAGAATCTTAGAAGATTTTCCAATCTATTGCTGCAAGAACGAAGGGAATCCATCGGATACTAACTGATTTATTTGCATTTGAAATTGGACATATTTTTTACTTTTTTCGGTTTTAGATTTTCATTTTACATCCCTATGTAGCCGAACTTCCTGAGAGAAGTATTCTACTTCAAAAAACAACAAACACATTCCTCAGTTATAATGATTGATTACAGTTATCATATTACGGTAGACCACAGGAATCTAGCCTCAACAAAACCAAGCTGCCAAGCTCTCGCGAGCGCAGCAATTAATTCGCTTCAACATCCGCTGGGTAATTATGAAAACACACCGGGGTGCTAAAACGGTGACAAATAAAGCGCTTGATCGTGAGCAAGCATCTCCCGGATGGCTTTCGAAATTCGATTCCCTGCGGTTCTAGAATCTAATTGCTGCAAAGACGTCACGCTGTGCAACTATCCATCGGCTCATAAGATGAGTATCGTGTGAATAGTTTTGTTAATCTTTCTTGGATTTGTCTGCATCGCAGATGCACTGGTGAAATAAAATTTTTGCTTATTCTGATGAGAAATAATTAATGAGAGAATTGATACTGATGAACTGGTTTGAAAATAGCTTCACTTGGCAAACCAAACAAGAAATTAGTATTAAAGATTACTGCAGCCTAGACTTTCAACATTATTACATTGTGGACCGATTACTCAATGCACACCCTCCTGGCGCTAAATTACTACTTATCACATATCGCTGGCCTGGGCCGAGAGGGTATGAAAGTCAACTAAGCCGACAGCCTATTTGCTCAGTTCCGCGAAAATTACATTTATAAGCGATTTATAATTATGAAAAATTGCACAAAACACCTGCGATAAGGCTATTTATATAGCCCGCAGCAGTGCGTTGCATCTAATTTTCACCACTCATAAGAGCCATCTGTCATCGTCAGGCGGCTGTCGTCGTCCCCAGTAGTGATGGCGACGACGACGGCATCGGTGTCATTTACGCTGGCGTCAAACCCGGCGTCACACATTTCGATTGCTGCTTGAAGGAGGCGTATTTCTTTCTTCTCAGAAAGTAACTAATGCACATATAAACAAACATCAAATTATGCGCGATCTCTACTGCCGCTTTTACAACCGGGCGGCTGTCTTCAGTCCATTTACACAAAACTATTTACGGCTCCGTTGTCACCAGCTTCTTGTACCGAGACGCGGGGCTCGTCGTATGGGCACATGCGCTATAATTAACTATCAACCAGCTTTTTTTTAGTCGACCGGCTTTTTGTAGCGTTTTCAGTTCAGGGGGATCCCGCGAGCGCGAGTGTAACTGTCTACACGACTACCGCGTGAGATTTACGCCGACTATGCTGGGCCTACACTAATTGGTGCACTTTCTTCGTAATCATCCCCCATCCGAGCTAGTAGCTAGAGCTCGCTGTTGATGACTGCCGTGATATGGATAGCTGCTGGCGGGCCCAGTTGGCCAACCCCTTATCCAGCCCGAACGAAAAAAAAAACTGTCTCTACAATTACAGTCCTTCAGGGAGAGAATATTGCGACCAGATTGCTGTCTATCAGCCCTCGTACGGGCACATGCCGCGACACTTTCGTAAATGGCTAAATGGTGGCTGTGGAGCTGTCGCGGCTATGGGTTGATATGTGTTTATTTTACTGTAACTACACTGTATTGCGGAAAAGAGTGTAAATTACCAGTTTTTTGAACGGAATTGTTTAATTTCCGTGTACGATTTCAACAGAATTTGGTTTCACAAAAATACACAAATGTCAGTAATCCAAAATGACGAAATATAACATCTTCACATGTCTCGCAATTTTAAGCCTTGCGTTTAGTTGAACAGGCGTGCTTGGAAGAGATTTTCCACTCATGTTCAGCGTATCTTATTACTTTAGCTAAAGTTCATTAAATCTAGTTTACTTACTATAATTTTATCTACAAAACACTGTAATTAATTTTCTCAGAGACAAAATTTTTTATTTAAGTTCCTTCCTAAATTTGATGTCACTAAAAAGCATTTGCATAAAATTTCGTCATTCCTTCCCGCTCGAGCTAAGAAGCGAGCATAATCAAAAGCGGGTAAAGTATTACCTTAATCTTAACATTTGAAACAATTGACCTGAAATCGATGGAAAGTGATTTTTTTTGTTGATCTGAAACCTGTTTGCAACTTGATAATTTCCAACTTCCAGATCCAGATACAATTTCTTATTTTCACTGATTTTACCTGACCTTCTTATTTTTTCCTCATTCTCATTCTGATTTGAAGATGGTAATAACTCTGTTCTTCAATCTTTTCGAGAATATTCAGCAGACATGATTAAAACTTATTTCAAGAGCAGTTATTTTAAACAAATTTCAGAATTTTTGACTTGTTCTACGCCGTCTTTTATTAGGATTCCGGAGAGATTCCACTTTTCGAAGTACAGGTCGGACTCGATTATCCGGAAATTCGATTAATCGGAGACTCGATTATCCGAAATTCGATTATCCGGAATTTTGGAATCGATTATCCGGAATTTTATTTTTTTGGTGTCCGTTTTCTATTGCGAAATTTTACCTTCACCATTCCTTCTGGCATATTTGTTACCATTTAAGTCACTTCCGTCATGTTTGGGACATGTTCGAATTAAGTGAAAATAATCAATGTCTGATGCATTTTGTTGCTTCTGAAGATTTTACCCCTTTTCGCGTCAGAAATAATTCCTGGTTTCGCCACTGCATCAAACAAGTAAAATAAAAAACCAGAAATATTTAGTTTATGTCCTTCAATCGCAAATTTCAATATTTTTTCTGTGATTCGATTATCCGGAAAACTCGATTATCCGCAACGAATTTTTTTTTGATGTTCCGGATATTCGAGTCTGCCCTGTACTTTAAAAAATATGTAAAATCACATAGTTTTTGCTGTCAATAAATTGGGTAATAAAATCGACTTCAAATCGAAGAAAAAATTTTTCTCGAACACTTTGTATGTTGTGATTCCAATTCCGAATATCTTTGTCTCAAATTTCGAATACCACAATATGAGTTGAGATAATACAAACGTCTATCTTACAACATATTTTTCGTTATTGTTATTCTACAAATCTAGATTACAGATAAAATATCACATGACCTAAATTTTCGTTCGGCTTGGAAGACTCCGCTAAGAGAAAGTCAAAATACTTCAATTTTACCTGTTACCACCTACTAGTTTCCTGCGGGAGGTCATAATTTTTTTTTAAAAATCCAGAGGCTGTGTGACAAGCCACTATCACAAGGTTGACATAGACTACTCGACAAATTTCACCACTCGGATTGCAAGCTGCAATGCTAGCGCAAAGAAAAATGTTCAATCTTCAATCATTCATTTGGTTGTCCTGATAAGAACAGTTTTCGGTCGAAAGTTTTCTCTGTGCAAATTTAAGGAGACTGACAAAAATCTACAGAAACTATTGAAAATCTGCAAATCGATAAAAATCTGCACACGGACTCTAAGAATCTGCGTTTTATTGACAAATCTGCACATCTGGTATTCCTGGATGTGACCGTGCGTTGCGCCGTCTACTAGTAAAATAACTTATTTGAGCAGAAAGCAGACTTTTTTATAGTCCTTCAAATCCATCTAAGAGAAAAGAATCACAGTTTGTTTTTCATGCATTGTTTGGTTGTCCCGGGAAGAACAGTTTGTTTTTCATGTAATCGAATACGTTGATCGGAAATTGTGGCACTGTTCGCTAAAATGATTTGTTTTAGCCAAAGTAGGTTCTTTAATAGCCTAAAGGATGCATTCCCGGTTAATCAGTTGTAATACTCTGCCGACCATACTAGAGAAAACAATAATAAAAATCGAACACGCATGTAGCTTAGCTCTGATGGGTCGAAATATGCGTATCAACAAGGCTTGACAATTTTCTTTAGTACAATTTTTTTACTACAATAGTTCGCATAATCAAATTACACTAAGGTCGCTTTTTACGCGGTTTTTTATGTGAATCCCGGAATTTACGCAGTATTTTTTTCGCGGATTTCGGTTTCTCTTCACTCGGATTGCAGAATTTACGCGGGTTTTTTCACGCGGATTCCGGAATTTACACTTTTTTTGCGGATTCCGGAATTTACGCGGCACGTATCCCCTGCGTAAGAAGCGACTTTAGTGTATATCAATTTTCTAAATTTGCGCCGATGCGCGGTTAATTTCACTGGTCAACACAGGTCTAAAAAAGCTCAAACTGGAAAAAAATGAAAGATTCTTGTGAATTTTGGTGCCCCTAGCAACCAACATTTTTTCAGAGACTTGAATAAGTTTTCCCGTAAACAAAACATTGATGCGACGAACCTGGCGAGAAATTGCTCTGCGACAGTTCGACGTGAGTTGACGTATTTCTGCACTGACTAGCGGCAGCAAATTTTACAGGAATGGTCAAAAAGCCACAGTCTTTTTAGGGCAACTATTTTGAATTTTAGGGCATCATTTTTTTCGCTTTTATCGTCCAGTGTTTTCCAATCAATTACTGCAAGATCAAAGGAAATCCATGGACCCTCTTTAAAGACGTAATTAACATATCCGGAGAAGAAACATTTCAATGAACGTATACGGTATATAATAATCATACTTTTTTTATTACACTAGCCATAGTGTTTATTATATTCTAAAGTTTTTGAAAGACTGTTTTTAGTTTGAATCAAAACGGTTTGAAAGACCCTCTGCACCGGGCATAGTAATATTATTTTTCGCAAACAGTGCAGTTTATAACAAAACGCCAAAAACTGGATTTTTATAACGAGGATTCAAATTTAACGTCGCGGTTAGTAAACGTATAATATGCAAGATGATGTTTTTTGTGCAGTTTGCTGTACTCTTTCGCACTTTTTTCATTTCTTGCCAATTTTACACTGTAAAATCCCACCTTTCCGATTCAAAATATCAAATAATCAGAACAATTTGAAGGGAGGAATATTTTTTAGATTTTGCTGCTTAATTTGCGATGCTGGATTTCAACCCATACCAAGTTTCAAACTGTTTTTTAGAAACTGGGAGATTCCGGTAATAATCATATTGGTTGGTATTTGGCCGCTTTATGTTTGCATTCCAGAAACTAAGAGTCGCCATCTTTTGATTCAAAATGGCTCCTAGAGTCGATTTTTGGTCGCTTAGCACAATTCCGCCGGTTCGGAAAATATCTATATTTGGTAGTATATTGTCATTCCATAGTCGAATACAACTCAAAATTGAAGGGAGCAATTTTACTGCGATAAGAAGAAGAACAGAGAAAAAATTATTGAGGTGCACATGTTGATACATTTTACAAACCTTGAAATTTCGTATGAAATATTTGTTAATTTTTTGAACCGTTAGGAAATCGATCCGCTTTCATATTTTTTGTTAACTCTTATCGCTGATACATTTTATGTCCCTCAAGGAAGTATTTCAAGGGTAATTTCCTTTGATATATACCAACATTATTTTACACCACTCATTGTTTTATTCATACGTTTTACAAAATACTACAAGGTATACAGCCCTAGGGTTGCATGAAATGGTGATGTGGGACTAAACACTGTAATTAGGGGATTTTTGTTACAAAATATAGAGTCCGCAGACAGAATCAATGTGTTTGCTCGGTGACTTACGTATTTTTATTTTCAGCCTTCGCTGGAAATTTATTTTTAGAAATATTTTCAACAATACTCAAGAGAATTTCTTTATATTTGACGATATTATGCCTGTAGTTTTTTTCTGTGCAAACAACAGGTATTTGACAAAGCCTATCGTTCTTGTTGAAGAAGCACCGAAAATTTCTCGTAATGCGTCAAAGTCAGAATTAACTCTATATCCTCAAAAACCAAATCCAATAATACTTACGTTATCTCACTAATGAATGGTTTTGTCCTTGTCCTTGTTTGTTGAGTAATGTATAGTAACCATATTTATGAGATAAACTTTCAACCACCATCAGCAGCAGCATTGCAGTTTTTGCTCGATTGCACGCAAATAGAAATGTACGAACAGAAGTGTACCAATGTAATACGAATAGTACCGTTGCAGTACGAAAAGAAGTGTACCGCTGAAATTTACGAATAAAAGAGAACCGCTGCAATCTTAGACGACGAGAGATCTGCGGCTCTTTGGTCCACTGGTACTGTTGCTTCTACCAGCATGTTTTCTTCCAAGACATCAGTTTTTATTACGTTTTAACAGCATGTTTTGGAATTCAAGCGTGGGAATTGTTTCAAACTCTTCTTCTTCTTAGTCTGAGTTCATGGAAGCCAACATAAATTGACCTATTGGGACGGGGAGACTTTGTCAATTTTTTTTTTTTCGATTTTGATACAGAGAATATCACAGGGAACAGCTGGTGTCCATTCACGTCGTCTGTGCTAGGAATGCTTGCATGACATTCGTTCATTTTTCGCGTAAATTTAGCATTGAAAATTTTTATCAATTGTACCGCTTAGCAATGAAATTAGAGTGAAAACAAGCATATCACAAAATTGTTCAACATTTTATCTGTCCAACAACACATTGAGTATTGTTATCCATCAAGAGGTTATGCTGTTATAAACGTTTGAAATCTGACGCAACATTTGCCAGTTTCGTTTAAAGTTTTACAGAACGCATCCCAGTATAGTAAACAAAGACGTAGTCCCACGTCAAAAACTCATGGAAATTCGTGTAAATTATTCATTCCCTATTGCACAATACTGTTATGCGATTTATTTGTGCAGTATTCACCGCACGCGTGAAATGCCTCATGTTTAAACATCAGACAGTACTCCAGCGCTTTTTTTTTTTTGACGTAGAACTATGTTTAATTTAGCCTGATACATAGGGGTTAAAATGAAAGTCTATTAAAGGAAAAGGGATGAATTTTTCCCCTTCAAAATGCTTAATAGACGGTTTGTTTTAACCTAGTTAACCTAGATTGAAAAACTATACGTCCTTTCATTGGTCGCTTGCTGGCATTCCCTAAAAATGTCTACAGAATAATATACCTAGTTTTGAGACCACTGTGACAGTCTCCCAGATGGTCTCGAAGTACGATGCTGGCCTAACGAGGCAGTCGTCGTAGGTTCGAGTCTCGGCCCGGGAGAAACTGTTAGTGTCAGTAAGATTCTGTGTCCTGTACACTAAACAGTCGGCTGCGAAGTCTGTGTATATACAGAAGGTCAAGTTCCGAATTAGAATGTAGCACCAAGGCTTTGCTTTTTTGATCACTGCTACTATTAGTTAGATATATTGTGGTATGATATACCTAGTTAGCCGATAATGCACTCTTTGGGCTATAAAAGAAATTACTTCTGGTCAAACTAATTACGTTTTATAGTAAATGATGGGACGGACTGACGGTCCGATATTAGCAATAGCGTAGCAGGTTGTTGTAGCAGCAGCAGCGGATTGCGCCAATATCAGCTGGTTTTCCGAATTTGCTTTCGGCCCAGACAAATCAATCGGTCTCATATCTTAGCAGCAGCGCGGTAGCAGTAAACGTTTCAATTTGCCGGTTGAGGGCTTCGCCCTTCTTCCCCGCGATGAAGCTTTGCCTTATTTTGGCAACAACACAAGCAAGCATTCTGTGCTGGATCCTGGCAATCAGATTCTGCCGCGATCGTCTAATTTACTAAGTGTGAAAACAGCTTTTTCAGTGTGTGTTGTCCGAATGTCTTATTCCTTCACAATTGGGGCAGCACAAAGGTTGCGGTCATATCCAATGTTGTAGAGTAAACTGCCCTTCTAAGGGCAACTAGACAAGTAAATGTAGATTATGTTTTCGAAAGGTCTCAAGCACTAGTTTTTGGAAGTAAATGCTTTCTCATTCTGTTCAGTCAGTGATATCGGATTTTTATGTGCGAATTAAAAGCCGATCGCTGCATGTTTATTCTTTGAATGTTCATTCGTTGTTAGAACCATCCATGTTTAGTAGTAAAAATAGATTTTCTATTGAACGTGATTGATTACGGGGATTGATGTCATCGTTCAAATAGGTTGATAGATATGGAACTTTTCACAACAACGCATAAGTTCCCGATCACAGACATATATTTCATACTCCAGCATGTCACACAATGTTAATAGCGCATTTGTTAATAGTAGGGGTAGTTCTACGTCAGTTATGCAGTAGTATCTTAGATTAAACCACCTACTTTTTGTGATTTGGCGAATTACATGACTTTTTTAATTTACCGCAACTAAGTGTAACAAAATCAATGTTACACTTAGTTGCGGTAAATAAAAAAGTCATTTAATGTGTTGCATACATATAAACTGAAAATTTTACTCCGGGATAAATTATTGCATACAATTTTTTTAGCATAAAACGATGTTGTTTTGTCGTGACTGGACATCATCATTGGAATAAAGGAGGACAAAGCGGCAAAACAAAGTATTTTCTAAGGGAAAACAGCGACAGGTTAAATTTAGTTTTCGTTCTTTCCACTAGGTACCGTTATTTTGCTTTATTGAAATTCTCATTCAATTTCGAAATAGGTAACGATTTCAATATAATTGCTTTCAACAATTTGTTTCAGTATGAGTTGAATAATGTATAAATAATTTTGTCTTCGACACGCTACAGATAGAAATACACCTTTGATTAAAATGCATAACGTAATACGTATTTGTTTAGCCGCAGAGGATGAAAGTTACGTCAATGAGCGAAAATTTTATGAAATTTTGTTCAATCATGAAACGTAAATACATTTACCTAAAAACTAGATAATGTACTTTTCCTATACTTACATGCACATTTTTTTAACTTTCTTTTCCACAGATGGTACTTCCGGAAGATCAAAAGAATAGAGGCGGAGAAAAAACTGCTGCTGCCGGAAAACGAGCACGGAGCGTTCTTAATCCGTGACTCCGAAAGCCGCCATAATGACTACTCGCTGTCGGGTAAGTTTTACATTTTTCTCATTAGCACCAGATTAGCACCTACAATCGATACATTTTGTTGTCTGTTCTCCTCTCAGTACGGGATGGCGACACCGTAAAACACTACAGAATCCGACAGCTGGATGAAGGTGGTTTCTTCATCGCCCGGCGAACCACCTTCCGCACCCTACAGGAACTGGTCGAACATTACAGCAAGGACTCCGACGGTCTGTGTGTGAATCTCTGCAAACCCTGCGTTCAGGTAATTTGTTTTAATCAGTTTTGCTTTGAGAGTTGTAAAAAGTGAAACCTCGTTTGGAAGGGATTCAAGCGATGCAGTTTGGTGCCAATTTTTGACAGAACAGTGTTGCATTCGGAATGTCAAAAACTGTCACTCCATCAAACCTGTCGAAAACGAATCATTTTCTTTCTCTCTCTTTCTTCCTTCATCTAGCGCTTTGTTTTGGCTGAGTTATCTCTTTTCAATTGGTTGTTTATAATTTTTCAACTCACTCACGCGATCACTTTCATCATCCAACTACACTACTCACTAACCGGACTGGTTTTTTCTTACGATTCGCTTTCTTTCTCTCTTTCTATTTCTCATTCTTGGCGTGTTTGTGTGTTTTTGTGCTGTTGCATTCTGCTCTCATCTGTTGCCATGCCATGTCTTCATCATGAACATCTTTAAAAACGCGCAACCCATCGAACCACACTTCATACGATTGCAAAATTGTATGCACTACGGTAAAACATTCATTCAATCAATCGCATCACATTTCAGTCAAATCGTTACTATCAGATGTTTGAGGTAGGATTTCAACAATCACTGTTCCGAAGAAAAATAAAAAAAAACAAGATGAGAGAGTTCGTTTAGTTTCCCCCCCTTTCCAACACCTTTATTTTCAGTCTATGGAGTTTTTTTGTCACATTTTTATTGTTGTATAATTTGTGTTAACCAATCTGTGTAGTATAATGGTAGCTTATAATTTTGTAGTAGTAAGACATCTTATCGATCTTATTTTAATCGTCAAACGCACGTACCCTTAATGATGGCCTTGATTTTTCGCCTCTGTCAGCCACCATCGCTAGGAGGTAGACTCTAGAGCGCTGCTTTGTTGTGCGTTGTGTAAACCACCGTAATGGTAGACGATAATGCTTTGTAGACACGACCTGTTATCGATGACAGTACACAGCCTACATATACGATTTATTTATGCGTACTGGAAAACCGTTGCCCGCGGAACGCTTCGGAACAAACAGCGTGCGCAGCCTGCGAGCTAATTGAAGATTCTGCATGCGCACCGTATGCCAATAACCAACGATCGAGGAGCAATTGCGAGTTCTAGAAAATGTAATAAAAAGAAACCGGCGCTGTTCTTCCTTTGGCCATAAATTACCCATCCGCGAAGTTATGCGTCTGAAATGTTGTTCTATTCGCTCGGTAGTTCCTAAGAATGCCTCATATGTAAACGTGTGCAAAAAGGGTGCAAAACGGTTAAGCCTAGTCAAGGCCTTTCGCGTGCTGCTACATCAGCACGAGCCTCCAACTGAAAGAAATCATGCAACTTGTTTGTGTCCAGGAAGTGGATGTCCGCCACAGCCTTGTGACAGGAACTCGTTCGGGTAATACTTATCGTGAATTTATCGGGGGTGTGGTTTATTGGTGGTTGGAATACACTACTCAGCAGAATCCGTCCCTTGGATTTACTTTTTTATGACTCGTTGAAAAAAAAAACGAACAATAAAACAATAAACAATTGCGAAAAAAAATAGCCTGTCTAAACCAACAACTTCGGTCCTTCGGTGACATTGAATTGCTGGTGGCGGCACCGTGGCGCAATTAAATCATCTGATTAATTGCATCTTAAATGGGTTTCTTCGCGAGCGCTGTGTAAATGACTCGTGATGGTTATAATGTATCGGGTTTCCAGAAATTTCTTTTAATTGTTGTCTTTAAACGATGACGACGATTGTTTCAGCTTGTCAAGAACTGATGTTTTGCTTTCAACTTTGTAGAAGACACATCGCAATGATCCGCACTGCGGTTTTTTCTTGTTCCTTTTTGGGCGTTCAACTTCCGGCTCATCTCGACGAATTCTTTTTAAAATTCACCACACGTTCCGCGGCGCCGCGTCTGATTAATTCGTCACGATGCGAGAAATTCTTTCCTCTCGCGTGATAGGTGCGACGCACATCTGTCAATCAATTGTTCCAGCAGTGGCAGCAGAACGGCGGATGATTTCAACGACACGTCAGCAGCCGAACCCCTCGACCGGAGGATGCTCCCAGTTCCATGATACCGGTTTGTTGCAACGGTGCATTTCTATACCCCAGATGGTGGAAACCTGAAGACGCTGCTCATGCTTGCGGTTTGCGCCTGTCATCATGTGGTCGAAGGGTTTTGTTTTCTGTAGAAAAAAGTAAAATGATCTTTAAACGATTGTTGTGATCCATGAATCAATCGTTGCATTACTCGGTAATATTGTTTTAGTTGAACTTAAACTTTTTTTTGATTCTGTTTAATTTTTGTGCTTTTCGTGAGGAACTGGACACAAAAATTTATGAAATTTCCTAGTTGATATGATGTTACTGATTAGAACTGCAGGCAAATTTCTATTGCACCTCAAAGCTCGTTTTAATGCGATTGTCTTTCCAGTTTCCCGTAAGATTTTCATGGTTTTTGTGCAAATCGGATACTATCAGAATTCACTTGAAACTTATGTCTTAAAAGGAAACGAACCTTCGAAATTTGGGATTTTTTCTGAATCTCATTGAAGTTTCCTTTTCCTCTAACTGCTTTCTTTCTAATTCTAACTGCGAGTTGTTTTAACTAAAATGCAATGAAGGGACTGAAAATTGTGTTTCAAACACCAGCTTCCAAATTTTTTTTGCTAGAAAAGTTTCGAATTTTAATTTGTATTTCCAGCCATGAGAGTTGCTTCATTTTTACACCCAGTGTTTAAAGCTTACATACATTACAACAAACACTTTTTGGATACTTCAAAATTCAATTGAATTCGGTAAATGTTTGAAGTGATTAAAATATACCGTTTCAGACTTGAATTCCCTAGATATATTCAACTTAAATTTTACGCACATCTTTTGAAAAACACAAAAAATGCTTTTTACACAAGTTTAGGAATTCACGCGGTGTTTCACACGAATTTTCAAATTCACGTGGAGTTTTTTGAACGAATTTCGAAATTTACACGGTTCTTTGATTCGTTTTTGAACATTTAAAACAATTTCTTATTGAGCGTCCATGTGAATTAAATATTGAAAATAGAAGAGAATTTCATTGAATTCTACTACAAAACATAGACAAATCATAATTTAAATCGTCCACAGATACTGACAGGCTTGTCGTTTCTCCTCAGAGAATCACTAGCGTGTAGGAGAATATATTTCACTATGAAAACAACTGCTTTTACACTGCCTGGTGAGCGAATCGATGCGAATCGTGTATATCTAATAAAACTAGTAAGAAAACATCGTTGTGTAAACTGAAATATCTCTCCTGTGAAATAATATATTGAGGTGAACTTACTCACACGAAACGGCATCACGCACAGTAACTACACAACAGAGCACAATGGTGTGCTTTACAGTGAGCCTCTTAAATTGAAACCTCATTGAATCCAAAAATGGCCGACTTCGAGTCACTACTTCGAATTTTCGAAAGCACAAGACTCGGAAATAGTTAATGTGTTCCCTGTGAAAATGCTATTTTAGTTTTGCTGTGGTGAAGCAAACATAAAATAGAACTTTCATAGGGAACGCAATAAGTATTTCCAAGTCTTGTGCTTTTGAAAAATCGAAGTGGTGACACGAAGTCGGCCGTTTTTTGATTCAATGAGGTTTCACCTTAAGCATATATAAAATGAGGAGAGCATCTGGGTAGGAAAGTAGATTGCGTTTGCTTAGCAACTCGAAATCAAATAAAAAATTCAGGTGCCACACCGTCACATTCTTCTGCGAGAAAACTCTAGTTGTGCCTGTTGTACTATCTCAGCAGTGCGCATTGCGGCGTACTTCTACGTATGCTCACTAGAGTGATTCACCACTCATGTTTCGCTCAACTGTGATGTAAGCAGCAAGTGAGTTAGTTTTTTTCTGCGAGCGGTAGAAGCACAGCACAACGCAGAAGAAAGAAGTGTTGTGTAAAAATGGCTCCATGCAGCGCTCTTACCGGAGAAGAAGTACGCGCTAAATTTTGACTCCGCGCTTCTCACATATTAAGGAGAATAACAAGTTAAAAATTCCTAATTTATTTTGTGCCCTGTTCCTTAGCCCTACATAACTTTCAATATAACGGGTGACAACTAGAAATTTGGAATTTTTTTCTACTGCTGTCAAAAATGGTGGTTGAACTTAAAGAAAAACTGATTTATTACTCATGAAAATACATCCATTATAAACTAACAAAAAATAGTGTATATTTGAGACCGACCTTCCAACGAATTTTTCTGATGCCGAAACAAGAGCGTTGCGTTGTACGGTTGAAGGCCGTACGCTTTTCGAATGCATCTTTTGAATCTACCAATCAACCGTTCGCAATTCGTTGATTTCCAGTTATTTTTGCACCAAATGAACAAACATTCCCAAAGAAATCTTCGATTGGATGACCCTGATGATGATTCGTAGGGTATCGTATTAGGAGTTGACTGGTTTGTTTGTTTGTAGGGTATCGTAATGGAGTTGACTGGTTTGTTCCGAAAACTTTTTTTTTTTTTTTTTTTTGACGTGATGTGATGGTATTTTCTCTGGCCAAAATACCTACTTTTAATCTGTATGGTGTTTTGAATAAAATAGAATCATAATGTTGTTCAAACATTCGTTCTGGTATATATTTTTATTGATAGCCAAATCAGGCGGCACCGCATTGGTGTGTCGACAGCGGCAATGTAGTTTTCACTTGGCTTGACTGCACACAAATGAATATCGAGTTCTTCGGCGTTCTTCTTCTGCGATAGACGACGGGTGACATACATTGCTCGGTGCAGTACTGTTGCCTGTGCCAGCGTGTTTTCCTCCGAAACATCAGTTTTAATAAAATTTTAACAGCGGATCGTTAAACCGTCTGATAGAGGAAGTTGTCACGAACTTCCCGAAAAAACTTCACCTTAAAGACATCAAAGTAGTCTAGGCTCATGGAAGCAAACATTATTTGATCTATTGGGACGGAGAAATTCTGTCATTTTTTTTGTTTTGCCTCTGCTAGACAGGATATCACAGCAGGCAGTTGGTGTCTACTCGTGAAGTCTATGCCAGGAGTGCTCGCATGTGATTGTTCATTGTTCGTGAAAATTCGACCTTGAAACTTTTATTCAATTTTCACTGTGTAACATTGAAGTGATAATGATAACTGCAGAATCACAAAATTGTCCATCATTTTATCAATCCAACGACATATTGCTTATTGTGATTCATCATGTGGTTACATCAGTATCAACGTTTGAAATCTTTCATTCCGACGTTACACCTTGGGTTTTATTTTTCGCAGAATGTATCTCGATATAGTGTGGTTAGACGTAGTCCTACGTCAAAAAATATAGAGAACGTTAAAAAGCGGCGATTTATTCAATGTGGATTTTTTTGTCATATTTGAGAAACCATTCGAGCATTGAAAACCTCATTCAATGGTTTTAATTCATAAAAAAGCATTAAAATTATGAAAAAAAAAGGTTGATCAATTTTCGAAACCAAACTGATAACTATTTTCAAGTCAAAACCGGTAGGGCTGAAAAGTTTCGCCATCTCAAAAAATTTATCATACAACACGTAAAACATGCACATGTAGTTTATGATATTTTTGAAGTCGACTTTTCTATGCCAAATATCTGAGAAATGCATAAAACTTTGAAAATTTTTCGTTGAGAAAATACCTGATAATTTGCTTGAAAGAATTCTACATCTCGACGTTCAAAGATATTTGGCATCAAAAAAAAGTTATCGATTTAGAAAATGTCACTTACTACTTTCTGGGAATTCTCTCATCGGTCGAAAAAGAGAAACTCAAACCGTTTTGAGGCTGTACTTCCCGAAATCCGATATGGTCGAAGGTCAAAATTTTGCTAAGATTCCATAAGCACTCTAAGAAGCATGTTCATTAGAGTGGCAGCAAAAAAGGTTATGCCGAATTCCAAAAACCGACCATGTACGTTTTGTTTATTGGCCCAAAAAATGACCTGTGCGAAATTTCAGCATAATCGGACATGATTTAGGGGTGCCTCATAGCGCTCAAAGTTGTGAGTTTTTGCCCCTCGAAAATCTACATGAAACTGGAAAAATAAAAATATAATTTTTGGTGGCAAATGAATTAATAATTATCTGTAAAAAAAATTACCGAGAATCGCCGTTTCCCTAGGTAACAGGAAGACCAATATGGCATATTTCAGAATAGACTTTTAAAATGACCTACAACTGTTATAAATTACATGTAAATTATTCTATCGTTTGTTAGGCATCACGAACTTGATTTTCATTAGGGTGGTTCATTTATCATTTACTAGGTTGGCTCAAAAACAAAGTCCCAGGGAGTCGATTTTCGACCAAATTTTTTTTTTTGAGATACATAACACTAGATCCCGACCAAGGTTGTTAATACGATAGATTATCGTCGATAATCGTCATCGCCGTTCCCGATAACGTATGGTATCGTTATTGACGATGACGATACCGTCTTCAATCATTAACAATATCGGCGATAACGATAGTCACTAGACTTTATCAGCTCACTAACGCCTTATGCCAGTTTTGTCTGCTGTGGTAGCGAAAGGTGTACGACTTGATGAAAAAGCAGGCACGGAATGAGGAAACGTTTTTTCACATCTGAGGATTGGGGACGAAACATCACTAGGCAACAGGAAGAAACTTTTCCTTATTTGTTTATGTTTCGTTTCTCATCAGGAAAATAAATTTCTCAGTTTTGATTGTTTTAGGTTATGAGGCGCTTTTTAAATCACAAATTCGAATAGTAGGTATGTAGCATTGTCATATTTGCATTTAAAATGCTTCTAAATGATATATCTAATGAAGCAAAAGATGGTATGGCAGTGGATGGTAATAAACAAACGTTATTGATTCAATACCGTCCAGTAGCTATCGTCATTGACAATGACGATAATGTCTGAAGACGTAAGCGTCATCGTCGATAACGATAACAGACGGTATCGTTATCGGCGTTTACGTCAAATTATCGATTAACAACCATGATCCCGATGTTTTATGCATTTTCAAGTCATTTGGTATCAAAGTATTATGTACTCTCTTCTTGGTAAATTTCGAGGGTCAAAAAATCACAACTTTGGGTGCTTTGAGGCACTTTTAATATTTCACAAACTAGAATGTATTATGATAGTTGAGTGATGCGAATACCTACTTTATAGTGTGTTAATGCTTTTGAGTTGCATTATCGGTTTTCAGCAAGCAAACTGTCAAATTTGTGAAAAAAACAAAGAACATTTTCGTGAACGCGCAATTTCATGTAATTTTTATTCCACGGAAAATAGTGAAAAACTCGTGAAACTTACGTGTTTTCATTTGTTCACAATAGTAAAGTGATAAATTAGTCTTTCCTAGGTTTTCTAGTGAAAATCCAGCATATTTTCGATGTTCCGATGAAGAGCTACGATCGTTTGAAAAATTTACAACCAGGTCGGGCAAGACGGACACACTAAGGTAGGGAAAGATGGACACACAAATTTTCCAAGAATTTTCACATGTAGCATCTGTTATGTACTACAGATGTTCACAAAGTACACCCGCGAGAGAAACCAGCAGATATTAATCACTTAGCAGTTAGAACAGGCCATATAGGCGGAGAATTTTCGCCTTCATCGAAACCCATCCTCTCAAACTGTTCACGTGATGTATAGATGGACTCTAATAACGTAGAGTAATGTATGGCCATCACTTAACACATAAATCAAAAGAATACTTAACGTACTACATCTTTTTTGTGAGTGTCCACCGTTACCTTCGTAGTGTCCATCTTACCCACCCCAAGGGTCCGTCTTTCCCAACCATGTCAAAGAACAGCAATTTGTAGTCTTATTTTTGAAGACCCAAAACACATAAAACTTGTAGGAAGTTCACTAATACCAAAAATGATTATGAAAACAAATGACCTTAAGTTTCAATTTGTATGACTACTGCGATCTAAATAGCAATACCTAAGTAATTATTTAGATTAAACCTTAGGGTGTCCGTCTTTATCTACTTTCCCCTACATGGTTGGTTTTTGAAATTCGATGATGAAATTTTTCCATACGGTCATTGTCATCTCAATATTTATAGACAAATTCATGGCCGAGTTTGCAAAAAGTTACACAATTTTGCTCATCATTGCACAGAAGTGTACACAGTTTTGAAAGTGTCTAAAATTTGAAAGAAATTTGGCAGAAGATATAGAAGATATAAAACCATGAAACTTTGCTGAACAAACAAAATTCCTATCTTTATTGGGTATAAAGTATAATGTATGGAATTTTCTTAAAATTTAATTCTTGTACTTAACTTTTGTTAGTTGCATTTTACAAGAAAACGTTGTTTGAAGGAGTCGTCGGGACATACAAAAGACACGTTTGTGTCGAAGACTAAATATCTCCAGGACTTTTTCTTTTAACGTTATAGCATATTTTAGCTTATTTTTTCAATAACTTTGAGAACGTATATAGTAAAAAGGGGCAAATGTAATCATGATATTATTTCACCAATGTTTCATATTTTTACATATTTTAAAACTTTGTCAAATATCCCGAACCTGGTGAACGCCATCTTGGATTTCAAAGTAGCATCATAGTCCGGATTCTGATCTCAGGGCATTATCCCGTTTCCGAAAACACCTGACACCTCAGAAACCGAGGAATCAATATCAATAGATTGAATTGCGTTACGAAATTTCATATTTTTAGCACGGTACAGTGGCGCTGTTGGTTTCCAAAAATAATGACTATTTCGATCAAAAATTTAGGTATACAGATTATGAGGCTGTAATGTTTTTTTTTCTTGCCAGTATGTATGTTTATATGTTAATCTATTTTAACAAATAGTAGATTTTGAATGAGAAAGGTCAGATCACACCACCAGATGTTTCCAAATTGTTTCATTCAAGAAAAAATTACAAAATATTACTTGAATAACAGTAGTGCCCTTTTGCAAATTTACTCTTGAGTCTAAAAAAATCCACTTGCGGAAAAAATATTTAGTTTGCTAGTCGTGTGTGGATTTTTATACAAATTAGAAATGATCGATTGAATTTGTGTATTTCCCGATTATTTGGCATCGATTTACTCGTAAAAAGAAGATTTTTGATATAAAATGAAAATAAAATTTGTAACGGCCTAATTTATTCTATCTACGGGCTCTTTATCAATTAGCATATTGGGCCTGGCGATTTTAGTATCTGATGCTCATAATCACTGCAAAGTACAAAACTAAATTCCTAATCATCTACCACTCGTTGCAAAAGCAGTAGAAAAACACTTTAATATTCTTCCCGAAAAATACAACACACCGGTTTTTTTCCAAATTTTTATGACGAAAACCGGTCGGTTTTGTTTTTTCTCCACCGTCAAGACGCACTAAAGCTTTTGTGCTTATATTTCAGAACTTCAGATACTTGAAATCATGTGGTACTCTGTATTGCACTTAACAGCTTTAAAGATGTCCGTCTGTTCTCTTATATACTCAGTATGCATTAGAGAATTTCTTAAATTGAACGATCAAAACGCTAAACAAAATTGCTAGTTAATAAATTAGTTCACTAGTTCTCTATCTCATTATCCGCAGCTCGCAATTCAACCACTGTTAAAATTCCTTGTCAGTTGATGAATTTTCGCTCTCATACTTGAAAACTAAATTGCTTAATAATTGGAAACCTTATCCAAGCTTGGGTTGAACCGTCATTGATAAACAACAGTTCGGAAGTTTACTTCCTCATTATTTGAAATGCATCGGACTCCCTGCCTGCCCCTCTAGCGATATGCTAACAGGTCGGCTTTCGGCTCGCGCAGAGAACAATACCCTTTCCTACTTGTTCAACCCAAGGCACGTTTTCCCGTGCGATTCGCCCAGTCTAACGCTCTGCTAGATATTAATCACCTTGCAGAGCATGAAGTGACGAAGGTCCCGATACACCTCGGATGCTAAACAATAAGCGGGTATTGAACGAGCTGTGAGTGTTAATTTCGTTTGCTTTTGCCCCGACTTTGTTGTTGTTTCACTCGAAGATTGAACTGCAGCAAGTGAAAAAGTGTTCAGAACCGTGTACTGAATACAGTGGAAAATCAGCTGCTTGTCAATAGTTTTTTTTCATTTCCGGTCTGTTTTGTTTGTAAACAATTGTTCAGGTACAAGTTCATTAGATCTTTACCGTTGCAGCTAATATTTTTTAGAGCTTAGTGATTTATAGCTTTGATAACCGGAATGATGACTGGCGAATATTTACCTCACAAATAGCGTAAATAATTTCAGACCTAAGAATGATTTTTCACTTTTATTTTCTTTTTTTCTATAAATCTGGATTTTTCAAACTATAGCTACAGCGCTTCCTAATCGAATAAAACTTTTGTTTCCGATAAAATCATGAATTTATGCAATCACCACGGCCTTTACACCTTCAACCAAGTAAACAAGAACACCACTTCTTGGTGTTCTCTATGCATTTTCCTCTTATTAAATCGTTGTTAATCGTAAACATAATCATCTGTTAATAAGAATTATTCCACCGCAACTCCCACCTCGTCTCGTTCCGAGCGAACAGGGAGCGCAACCATCTATATACTATCCTAGTGCATGTGTGGTGGCAAACGATTGCACGATTTACATTTATACGACTTTCTTCCTGGTTTTGTTGCAGCCAGAGAACCTGCCGGTAACCCTTCGTCTCCCGTTGTTGTTGTTACTACCGCAGGTATATTGCAATTTGAATAATTTCAACGCGAAACAAAACACTCGTTTATACATTTTTATCACCTGTGGCCGCATCGCGTCTGGCCTGTCTCCGAATGCGACAGAACTTTTCCGTTTTGCTTGGCTGGCGCCGAACTGTAGAAATATGATCAGATTGTTAATAAAAATTTTAAATTTGTACCAGCAACTGGTCACCGCGACACGAACTACACTAATGGGTCCGTTTTATGGCTTATTCTGGGTGCTATCAGGAATGTTAATAACGTAGCGTCTCCATCGCAGACTGGTCCATCGACTGGCGCTTCTGCTCGGCTAGGATGTTCTCCGTTCGCGAAACGTGAAACCAACGCCGGACGCAAGACCCGTTATATATTAATGCGTATCAATCACGTGTTCCGTCTGAAATTCGCTCTGACGTAGTGCCAATCGAAATTCTTTCCTGTACATATTTAATTTCTGGTTTGCGAGAAAAAAAAACCCGTTTGGCTGCGCTCCCTCCCCGTGGGCCTTTGTTTAGATTTTGTTTTTGTTGTTTTTTTTTGCGCCAAAGCTCGTTCACCTCTCCCCACATCTACTGCCTGTGCTGACAAAGGTCCAACATGTAGCATCAATTCCAGTCACAGTGAACTTAACTTTCTGCAACCATTATTTTCGCTTTGTTCGCTAATGTATCCTACCACAGAACACATTACGGAATGCTAAAATACGGCAGCCAAATAACACGACTTTATTCTTCTATCAACCGCAGATCGAGAAACCGGTCACCGATGGCCTGTCGCACCGCACCAGGGACCAGTGGGAAATCGACCGAACGTCGCTCAAGTTTGTCCGTAAGCTGGGTTCCGGCCAGTTCGGTGACGTGTGGGAGGGACTGTGGAACAACACGACGCCGGTCGCCATCAAAACGCTCAAATCAGGTAAGCTTCTTACGCGTCATGTCTAAGGCGAGGCTCTGCATTCGCCTGCATATGCTCTCAAATAACAATGACTAGGAAAGTACGAGTCGCAAAATTTTCAATAACATCTCGAGAAACAACTTCTATATTATAATCATCATAGAAAGCTATTCGTAATCTCTAAAAGCAGGAAAAATAAAACTACATAACGTTGTTTTTTACATGACTTGCATTATAAAATAACTCTCTGGAAATAACGTGGATTTATAACGGCATCTGGGGTCGATTTTCGGTCATTTCGAAATTGAAGACTTTCGGTTCCTGGAGAATGCCCAACTATCACCAAGCTTATTGCCGGATCATTCCGATGATATTCATAGGCCATAAATCGAACCCAGTTGCCATTTTGAATTTTTTCAGGGTATATTATTTCCAGAGAGCTATTTAATTAGTGTTGGGTAAAAGTTATTGACATTAATATGAGATAGTCTATCGTAATCCAAGCGTCTGTCATTAAAAGAATTCGCGATCACTACCGTACGCAATAATACAAGTGTCGTAACGAACCTTGCGGTCCTGGCTTTGCACACAACCCTTCTGAAATTTTTTACTAGATGAAGTAGCGCTGCTGCACCCATTACCGCTGACACTGGTACTACTAATACCGCTGCTGAACCTCCTTAATTAAGTATTCAATTTGTCCTCAAAAGAATATTTTGTTGTACAATTTAATATTGGATATGATGCTGATCGCAACTCTGGGCTATCCCCGACTGTGAGAATACCCAGCAAACAAATTGGTTCATAAAACTTGCACTCAACTCTGTTAAGTGAATTCTTAGTTGGTAAAAAATGACCATATAAGATGCATGAAATGCGCCTATATGAACAAATCTGGAGGCCATATACGTGCATTGTAAAAACAAAAGTCTTACGATTTTGTACAACTTCGCAGGCTATTTTAAATGGCCTCATTTGAAACTTCAAATTGCATTCTATACGACTTAGAGGAATGACCCGTTTTACAATTTTATATGACACGATAAATTGCTTCATATATAACCTGATATTGCGTCTTATAGGATTTAAATTTTATACGATATAAACAAATTTTATGTTGCATATTAAGTAATTTTAAACTTGGCATGCACATTTGAGCGACTTAGTATTAACATTCTTATACGACTTCTGGTTTGCTGGGTAAAGCACTCTTCTGATTATACAACGGAGAACTGTTTTCATACTGAAAACGGCCGACAAATTTTGATTGTTACCAATCCCATTTGTGTGGTGCCAAAATACGGCAGAGCTTTTCATTGGAGGAAGTGCTGACCAATCCAGCTACCGCTGATGCTGCCGCTACCGCACAAAAACAGATTTTTACTAGAAGAAGATGTGCCGCTGCACCTACCGCTGAAGCTGCTACCGCTATCGCTGCTGGTACCTGCCGCCGCCTCTGCTATCCGCTATCGCTACTGTTGTTAATTAGTAAGGACCGCCCTAGTGGCCACCCACTAATAAACTGATTGGTTTAAGCAGATACAGGCTCTTATATACCCAAAACAGTGCATTATCAATTAACTGGGTATAATAAAAGTATTCAAATTTGCGATTGACGAACATAAAATAAATATTTCCCTTTTTTATTGTATGATGCAGTGGTGTAACCAGAAATTATTTCTAAGGCGAAAAGGGGTGAAATTTTGAGAAGCAAAAAAAAATTGGACATTGGTTTTTTTCACTTAAAGCGAGTACAAAAATGCAAGGAATGTAACAAATAACTTTTTGTAGTTCTACGTTTTCTTGTGGTGGTGGTTTTACATGCAATTCTTCTTTTATTCTAACTCAAAAAGGTTACTTACTTTTTTAATTCTTGAACAATTGGAAAGTGATAATTCTGTGTTCTGTGTCTGGGCATCATTTCAATTCCGGAAATAAACATATTTGTTGATATTCGACCACTTTAGGCCGTTTCCCAGGAACCGCAAGTCACCATCTTGGAATTAAAAATGGCGTTAAAGGTCGATTTTCGGTCTCTGAATATTATCCCATTTTACATGAGTGCAAAAGTAAGCATCACAAAATCACAGTTTTCCACATTTTGGTGAATGTGGTCGTATAACGTAATTCTACTTCAAAACTCAAAAGAAAAAAAAACAAAATTCGATTATATTTTGGAGAGAGAAATAGGACTAAACAAACCGATACGAATAAGGCAACGAGCTAACGTAGTTGGTAATATCTCCACCAACCACGCTGGTGGCCTGGGTTCGAATCCCAACATCGACATAGGTATCGATGGTTGTGGGGCGGCGTAATCCACTAACAATCTATCCAACTGGTTAGATTCAATCCTAGTTGACACCGGTAGATTTTCTGATGTGAAAAATATCTGAGATCACACCTTTCATCGCATAAAAAAAAATTCAAATAGTTCGCAAACGAAGCAAAGCTCGAATACTCGCGATATATGCTCGCACACAGCCTTATTTTGTGTAGTAACATATCGTCGATAAATAGGATATCAGGAAAAAATAATATTTCTTGCTATCAAACCGATGAATCTTCAAAGTGTTTTTTCAAGCTGAATTGTTATAAGCCCCGAATCTTGCAATCTAAAGGCTAGCAGTCAAATGGTTTCAAGCGTATGTGTTTCAAACGAAAAATCTTTTTAAAAAAACGCTCTTCTAGCTAGCATCAAGCTTCTTTAAAACATCGATGTGGAGTGTAGGACACATATCATTACATTATTTCTAGTACTGTCAGCTTAAACAGTCTTCATTGCTGAATAAATCACTCTTAAAAACACTGAATAATTTATTCCTCCAAGGTGAAACGTCGTTGAATCCAAAAATGGCCGACTTCGATCCACCACTTCGAATATTCAAAAGCACAAGACTCAGAAATAGTTAATGCGTTCCCTGTGAAAACGCTATTTTTTGTTTGCATCACCACAGCAAACATAAAATAGAATTTTCACAGGGAACGCAATAACTATTTCCGAGTCTTGTGCCTTTGAAAATTCGAAGTGGTGGCTCGAAGTCAGCCATTTTTGAATTCAACGACGTTTCACCTTAAGATGTTTTAAAACGGGCTCAAAAATGGATAAAAAAAATATTAAATATTTTTCAGGAATACATTTTCGGTGGTGAAAAAATCTCCCCGATAATGTAGATAAATTTAGGCTCTATAAAATGATTTGATATTCTATATAAAATGATCAGCGATTTAATTTCGATTTTACACCATATTTTGTAAAGGTTCTGAGAATCTACACATTTATACTACCGTTATCTATTAAAATTAAGTCATTTTGCATCTCTCAGACAACCTAATCCACAGTTCTCATGTATATTCTCATCTTTTCCCTACAGGCACGATGGACCCGAAAGATTTCCTCGCCGAAGCTCAAATCATGAAGAAACTTCGCCACAGCAAGCTAATCCAGCTGTACGCCGTATGTACCCTGGAAGAACCCATCTACATCATCACTGAGCTGATGAAGCATGGTTCCCTGCTGGAATTCTTACAAGGTTGGTGACGATCATTGGCAGAAATGCGCAATTGATACAATGTACGCAAACGCCTAATCCCATTCGTTTTTCTTCAGGTAAGGGCAGAAACCTAAAGCTTCCCCAGTTGATCGACATGGCTGCCCAAATCGCCGCCGGTATGGCGTATCTGGAGTCGCAAAACTACATTCATCGTGATTTAGCCGCCCGGAATGTGCTTGTCGGCGATAACAACATCGTTAAGATTGCCGATTTCGGTCTAGCGAGGTACGCATTTCAATACTAAGACACTGAATAATGTAAAATTAATGATCCTTTGTCTTTGTGCCCGACAAATGATTTCAGATTAATCAAGGAAGATGAATATGAAGCGCGAGTGGGTGCTCGATTCCCGATCAAGTGGACTGCACCGGAGGCTGCTAATTATAGCAAATTTTCGATTAAATCGGACGTGTGGAGTTTTGGCATCCTGTTGACCGAGTTGGTCACCTACGGAAGAATACCATATCCCGGTAAGAGAAATAACCTAGAAGGTTTGTGAACTCACACTTATCTCGCTCATCCCCTTTTTTGCAGGTATGACAAACGCTGAAGTGCTAACCCAGGTAGAGCACGGGTACCGAATGCCTCAGCCTCCGAACTGCAATGCCACCCTTTACGAAATCATGCTCGAGTGCTGGAATAAGGACCCAATGCGACGGCCCACATTCGAGACCCTGCAGTGGAAACTAGAAGACTTCTTCACAATGGACCCAAGTGAATACAAAGAGGCAGCACCATTCTGATAAATAGCGGATGATTGCGCACTCGGTTCTGCTCCTAGCACCGCTAACACTGCTACAAACTCTGCTACGGCAATTGCTACTATTACTGCTGCTACAACAAACGTTTCCAAAGCTGATGGAAAAACTCGCGACAACCGTCGGCAAGCACGTTCACGCCGCCAGGTACTGCTATTTATTTAGAGATTCTGCTTCTTCAACTGACTACATAACTATTCGACCCAATTGCAAATCAACATACAATTACGCATGAAAGTGTAAAAGATTTCCCAGGTCACCGCATCCACCTGTGCTTGCATTCATTTAGAAATACATTAACAAGACGCAAATTAGGAGTAACGATAGTATATCTCTTTTTTTTTGTCAGGCTATTTATTAGCGAACCCTTTTTACCACCTCAAAACCGAAATCTGTAGCGTTTTTCCTAGTCTGATTTTCTTTGCATTGTGACGCCTTCGCATAGAAAATTTAGCTTGATACATCACTCGATTGAAATATACAATTCATTCCTTAAAAAAATCAAACCGAATCGTAATAGAACAATCATAAGTTTAAAATCACCACGCCTAACGAGGGTTGATAAATTCGCTAGAATCGGAAACACTCAGCAAACGTGTTGAATTATGATAGTTGTGCGGTTGAATAAGCGATTATGTGTTTTTGTTAATAGTAACGAATACAGCCTATCGATTCGCTGTGTTTCTGTTAGATTTTAGTAATGCGTTTTGTCTTTATCCCGGGATCTAAATACTACTGAATGCGCGGTATTATCCTTTAACTATAAGTCTTTTCAGTAGTACGCAAGAAAAATCGCAGAATCGTTGCTTAGTAGGTACGTACTGTGACGACATTTTTGACCGACCAATTAACGTTAGACTATCACGCACACATACACACTTACGAAAGCGGGATAACACTACAGACCATCATTATTGAAGTATGCAGCGGGGGAGTTAGGAAGTTTTTCTGCAGTACGTGCAAATTGTTAGATCTCTGTTTTCGCTCTAAAAGTTGACTGTCAGCACATTGGATTTCGCATTACATATCGCATTTTAAATTCGAAAGATGCCATTCGCCTTGAATATTGGTCATTCTGTCAGTGATTGAACACAAATCTGAAATGATTAACACTTTTGTTAAAAACATACTGCCGTCAACAAAATGTTAGAGCTAGTAACTGATATTCATGGTGAATCACAGAGTCTCTGTCTTGAATCTGACCTCTTCAGCGTCTTCTGGCACATTAACTCAGTTTGCCTAAATCTTCTGAACATAATAACTCTCACAATTGTAAATAATATCGAGCACTAAGCCAACAGATAAAACTTCAAACAATGAACACAATATAAAGTTTAAGCTACAAAGACACTCGTAATTAGCAACATTATAATGGACAACAATAGCGGGATGCGTATGATATGTTTCGAAGGGAAGTAATACAGACATAAATAAATTATTTTCCAGTACAGTATAGTGAAGGAAAGTGGATCGCTTATTGCTGAGCTAGAGACAATTCCGGGATGAAATCCTATCCTGCTTTATTTCTTTGCACGCCCAGTTCGAGTATTGCTGCCTCAAGCTTCGAATTATTAGTATGTATATCATATATATGACACATACTTGCTAAACAGACTGAATCGAAATATTTCAAAATAATTGTTTGCTGGGCATAGTTATCCTTCGCACATGTTGGTTTAATTTTTTCATCTCGTTAAGCTTTGCACCGCACATATTACGAAAAAATGTACATTTCGCACTGTCTAGATCAAATTTTATACTTTCCCAATTCGTTATTTTCATTCGAATTTTCGCGCTGCTTTGTTCTGCACCGCCAATGGCAAACCCAATAGAGTTAATTAGGATCCACCTGAGGGTGAAGCGATTGTATTGAACTGTACAATTCCTCACGAAAACAGGACCCAAAGTAACCGTCTGTATATTTACTTCACAAAACGATTGCAAAAAAAAAAACAACTGCTTCAAGAATTCTATGGGTTAGTAAAATGCGTAAGGTCTCAATATTTCAAATTATGTGCCCAAACTTAATCCGTAAACGCTATAACATAATGCACTCGAAAGTATTTTTCCATTAAAATGTGACGCAAACAGCTTATAAATTTGTAAGGAAAAGTGGAAATACATAATGCTATTATAGGGTAAATTTTGTCTGAAATCGCACACTGACTCGAGCAAAAATTTCAACTGTATAATTCGAATAAAATTTTCTCAACTTGAAACTACACACCGAGTTTCTGCTAATGTTCGTCTGATGGAAAACAAAAAACAAACTGAATAGATAACACATTTTCAAGCATCGCATCACCTATTCGTCGCGACAAAAAAGGACACTATTTTACGAGAAAGAAAAACGGAGAGGTGCACCACCGCTTGACCGTATGTTTCATGATATTTTCAATTGTAAATGTTGATAATTAGAGCTATAAGTAAGAATACTAAACTATATAACAAACAAAATCAATGATGGTCGAATGATCACTCACACGAAACAAAAAATATATGGAAAAGTTTTATAAATAATAGCAGCCGTTTTTTGTACAGGTAGCAAGCATATCCGAATGCTTCTAGAAACTAACCTAAAGTCCAAATGAGTTATTATATTTTAAAATGACAACTATACACCAAAGTTCCCATTACTATCTTAGCAATTGCGCTTCAAATCTGTGTCCTTTCCCAACATACAGTAGTATACAGTTTTTTTTTTTACACTATTCTACGTAACGTGCAAAAAAACCGTGTAAAAAAACCGCGTTATTTGGAAAAACGTCGTAAAAAAACCGCGTTGTTTGGAAAAACGTCGTATAAAAAAAATCGTGTAAAAAAAATTCGTGTAAAAATGAAACTGTGTAAAAAACAGCCTACTACAGTCTGTTACCGTTACTGTTACTTACGGTAATAATTTTAGGCGAAGACGAAAAATCGTGCAAAAAAACCGTGTGAAAAAAGACTTTACTGTATTAGATTTGATTTACTAGTGTCAATTTTGAGTAGACCCTTCGAAAAGCCAATCATGATGTTATATAAACAAACCTAAATTAATCCACCTAGCGATCGGACCCAGCCTTCCTCATTCAAACTTATTATTTGTAAAAATAGATTTACATGAACGCTTCAATCCAATAAATGTGTATTCACTTGTTGAGTTCTAAAATAATGATGTTGTAATTAAAGTATAAAATATGAAATTTGACGTAATGTAAATGCTCAAGAAACAGCGAAATAAAAGAAATGACTCTTAATTTCGAACAATTCAATCACGAGCGATACCGGGAACATTCAAATGGTACGATACCACATTTAAATTATATTGAGGCCACATATTTTGATCAAAGCAGGTATATTTTTAAATAGCCTATGAATTTCTTTTCTTTCCAAAACTTTTGAACCACATATTTGTTATGAAGTTTGTTATTTGTAAGTTTGAGAGATGACTCGTTCGTATGACACTAGTTATGTTCAAATAAGTCGTGTAATCTTTGAGATAACAGACTTTCGTTGTTTTATTAACAATTTAATACATAACGGTTGCTTAGTTCGATTATAATCAAATGAAATGGGAGCGTATAGGGCAGCCAAACTTTGAAATCATGTATTGAATCATTATTTATCAGTTAACCCTTAACTAGCCCATTCATCTGATAATAATATTAATCAAATCGGTGGTGTGCTTTCTGAGATAATGAAGTTTCGTGATTTTCACAATTCGGTACATTACAGACGAAGTTACAGTTCGATTACAGTAACATTCAATAAGGGGCCGTTCCTAAACCACGTGGTCATATTTTGATCACTTTTTATACCCCCCGTACCCCCCCGTGGTCTTTTGGCCAACCCCCCCCCCTCTCGACTTTAACCACATGGTCTTTTTATTTGTCAAGTGCCAAAAATTCGCTCCAATTTTTTACATATTTTTTATTAAACTTTCAGTACATTCTAAATTTCTAAAATGCATAAGCTTCATTCTTGCCTTGGGTGGCAATAATAAACTACAAGTCAGGAAAAAAGACCACGTGGTCATTTTGTTATATAAAATTCAAAAGTTAAGGTTTTTAAGATAGCCCGTTCTTTTGATACCAATTTTATTGAAATCGGTTGTGTGGTTTCTGAGATATTGATGTTTCGTGATTTTTACATTTTTAAGCATAACCTCTAAACTAAAAATCCAATTACAATGAAATTTAATAGGGTCTTATGGGGCAACTAGACCTTTCATTTGCAATTATTTTTATGAAGATCGGTCCAGCCATCTCTGAGAAAATTGAGTGAGATTGGGAGAGCGTTACATACACACACACATACACACACACACACACACACATACAGAAAATGCTCAGCTCGTCAAACTAAGTCGATTGATATACGAGATTCCACCCTTTGGAGCACTTTTATACCTTTGGTTTTCCAGTGATTGCTATACCTTTCTAGGAGAAAGGCAAAAATCGAAATATGTCTCTTAAAGACGAACAACTGTAATTACTCTATTCAAATTAAATTTTTGTTTTCCCATGTCATTAGTACTTGCAGTAAACTTTCGATTTTTGAGTGCTGTAGAAATCTGACATCGATAGAATGTCGTCTGTATGTACCTTGAATATCTATACAAAGAAATTATAAACTGGAACCCGAAAGATCAATAGAATAATGTCACATATTTAAATTGATACGTAAATCGTCAAAGTTATGTCCCAATGATGCTATTCATCAGCCGTAATATTATATACAAAATAATAATCCACTTAGAATGCAGAATACGTACGTGAAAAATCTAATTCTTTCGAAATATATGGCCATCTTGGAAAGGTCGATTTGTTTGCAGGGTGCTAAGCATCATTGCGAGCGCTCTGCTTTGACCGCAGCTAGAGCAGCTAGAGTTGACCAACTTCCCAGGGTGAATTCAACGCGCACACACCATATTTCCATCGACTTTAAACTAGCGTGCGACACAATCGATCGATATCAGCCATGGCTTTAACGATTGATTTCGCGATACGAACTCTTGAAGAGATGACGGAAACGTACATCAGACTGGAAGCTGAAGCCGGGTGGATAGAACTAGTCAGAAATGCGTCGAAGACTAAGTACATGGGAGGAAGAAGCTCCCGAGAAGATGGGTTCAACCTCCCACCACGAATCTATATTAGTGGTGATAAAATCGAAGTGGTAGACCATCCACTAGTGAACTGATTGGATTGAGCAGAAGCGTGGCTTCGTGCGAAGCGAAGGATGAACGCGCACGCATCGAAGCGCAAAGATCGGAGCGCCAGCCAGCATTTAAATCCGCTAAGGTAACGCTTAAGAGCGTGATAAAGGCTAGTAAACGAGCCTGTTACGATATACTTTGCGACAGTGCCAGTACGAACCATTGGAGTGACACTTATAGGGTCGTTACGGCCAAGGCCAGAGACTCGTCAGCCCCGGCAGAGCAATCACCAGCGATGTTGGAGCGGATCATTGAAAGACTTTTCTTACACCAAGAGCCAAACCCCTGACCCCCGGCTACTGAGTCACCACAAACAGCGAGTGACGATAGCAGCGCAGTCGGGGAGGCGTCAAGGGTTCGGACGGTGAACTCATTTAGATTGCAACTCCCTGCGGTGAGCAAGGCACCGGGTCCAAACGGAATCCCGAGCCTGGCCATTAATACGGCCACAAAAGTAGCCCCCGGGTTGCTCAGGGCGATCACGCAGAAATGCCTAGACGACTGCCTCTTCACGGATAAGTTGAAGTTGACAGGGACTGGTATTACTGCCGAAGGCATATAGACCTATCTGTCTGCTAGACACAGCGGGCAAGGTGCTTGAGAGGGTAATCCTTAACAGACTCGTAAGATTCACCGAGAGTGAAACCGGTCTGTCAAGCAACCAGTTCGGCTTCCGCAAAGGCAGGGCGTCGCGTGGCTGATCTCGTCACATGTGCACCAAACATTTATTTAAGTTGTTTTTCCTCAAATGAAATAAGAAAATCAAACCAAAGTGTTTGATGCGTTAAATTGAAGGGTTTTGCTAGTATGCTTACTTGTTTTTATAGATATTAGGGAATAGGGTACCTGTGAAGTGCACATGTTGCACAGGTGGACCCGACGCCACTGCACGAAGGTAGGTCCATGGTGGATATTATTCCGTCTACTACTTCGTCACCAAGACGACCGAAATAGCACTCCGGCGTAAAAAAGGGCAATTCGCAATTGCACTATTGTCACGCTAGACTCGAAAAACGCGTTCAATAGCGCCAGTTGGGACTCTATAGCCTACGCGTTCTGGAATCTCGGAGTGCCGGTGTCATTATACAAGATCCTGGAAAGCTACTTTCAGAATCGAGAGCTGGTCTACAACACACATGAGGGTTAGAAATGCGTCCCGATCACCAAAGGAGTACCGCATGTACTGGGTCCGTTATTGTGGAATGCCATATATGACGGTGCTGATGCTCAAGTTTCCACCTGGAACGGTGATTGTGGGTTTTGCGGACGACATAACTCTAGAAGTCTACGGCGGATCAGTCAGCGAGGTCGAGTTGAAAGCCGCGCTATCCATATGCGTAGTTGAGGATTGGAGTGCATCCAGGAAACTGGAGTTAGCCTACCATAAGACAGAGATCATCGTAGTGAACAACCGTAAATCGGAACAGAAGGCGGCGATTAGTGCCGGTGGATGCACTATCGCCTCAAAGCGATCCTTGAAGCTCTTAAGGGTAATGGTCGACGACAAACTCACGTCGACTATGCCTGCAATAAAGCTTCCACGACTATAGTGACAGTATCGCGCATGATGTCAAATAGCTCGGCGGTATACAACAGCAGGCGGAAGCTGCTAGCTAGCGTTGCAACGTCCATACTCAGGTATGGTGGACCCGTGTGGTCGAAAGCGTAAGGTACTTCCAGTTACTGCGGAAAACCGGAAAGCACCCATATGCTCATGTGCCTGAGAGTCGCGTGGGCGTATCGAACCGTGTCATACGAGACAATATGCAGCCTGACTGGCAAGATGCCTATCAGCATCATTGTCAAAGAGCATGTAGAGTGCTTCAACCAACGTGACACAAGATACAACCCCACGGATGGACAACTAGAAGGTCAACTTCGATGACTAGGTGGCAGTGGAATTGTCCAATTCTAAAAAAGGTTGATGGACGCACCGACTCATCCCGGAGATAGCCGGATAGACCGAGAGGCGCCATGGGGAAGTTAACTTCCACCTGATACAGATAATGTCAGGCCATGGCTGCTCTAGGCAGAACCTGCACAAGTTTGGGCACCTTTGTGTTCACAATGTGCGAATGCAGAATAATCCGCTGAACATGTACTGTTCGTATGTCGGCGTTTCGCACAGGTAAGGAGCGAAATGTTGACGATACTAAACATAGTGAGAATGATGTGCGACGACGACAACACCTGAAGAGCAGTCAGGACGGCTACTTCCCAGATCGTTCTTACGCTGTATGGAACCAATCGATGGAACACCCATCGAGGCAATGCCTAACGGCAGGGAGATTTGGGTTTGAAAACATGGAGAATCTAAGGGGGGGGGGGGGGGGTCCCGGGAGGCCATGGCCCACGGCCCAAGTTCACGATTGCACGCGATAACAGCAAATCTATACCATCAAGCGCAAGGTGAAGGTGTTCCGATGTTTCAACGCCCAACTACTACAAGAATCGAGGAACCCCACGGCATAACGGGGTAGTCAGCTGAATACCAAAATCGTCATTGAAAGAGACGACGAGACGAATGTTTCCCTTACCTTGAGGCAGACACAGTGGACCGCAAGTTAGTGTGCGGCTTTTTGTTCCAAATTTACGGCAACACAGTCTCGTGTTAAAAAGCAAGAATCACTTGGCATTGGCGAGTTATCGTCATTTTCATTTGATTGCTTTTTAAGCTATTATCAAAGATAACTAGAACAAGATACCTGACTCTTGCAGAATTCATCGGACATGATTGTCGCTGCGCGTGAGCAAAAGTCGAACTAATTAAGTTATTAAGATGTAACTTAACGTCAAAATCAACTGACGACTAGGCCAAGACATGACTGCTGAAAGGTGAAACATTTTTTTCAGCATCCATGTGGACGACTTTACGATGCTGCCATCCAAAAAATTATAATAATGTGTACGAATGTTTAGTTCTCAAACATGAAACTTTCCGAAAGGATCGAAAAATATCGGCGCATCATTCAAAATTAAGCGTACCATCAGAACTTCCTGATAATCGCTATGAGCACGCTCTACAGTCACGTTTTCCACTCTTGCCGAGGTTAATAAAGCAAATATCGGGTGTCCCGGTGAACCTGACCATATGCACAATGGTTCTGAAACCTGGTTTGCGACATAGAGTAGATCTACTCAATATAGACCACTTCCTTCAGTGGACCACCTAAACTTCTTACACTAAATGACACATTATAAATATACTTATTTTGATTTGTGCTTTGACAACTTCAATAATGTGCTTCATTAGAAATGTTGCAATAGACGTTTACTATAATATTCTTCATTAAAGCTGCAAAAAATGTCTTTTAATAACAGCTATCTGGTTTGCCATGGTTCGTTAACGTTTTCATAGGAAATGGCTTTACCAAAAACTGTACTGACATCACACTTTCCGAGCGAAAATAATCAGATTTTCGATGAACGGGTAGAATAATAGTGTCTTTGAAAGATAAGCAATAAATTTTACTAGAAAAACACTTAGAATATTGAAAAAAATAGTGGCCCAATTAAGGGTGGAAATAATACTGTTTTCCTTATTCCGGCATGCTTCATTTCGAACAAGAGCTATCATCGAAATAACGCCGCGAATCATAGTTACCATAAATTTGTTATGATTGTGTTATTGTATAAATTTGCTGCTAAAATGGGAAAAACGCCGGAAATTGGTAAAAAATATACTGAAGCAGCTGTTACTGAGTGTCTTCAAGCAATGAAAAGTGGTGTTTCGACTAGAGAAGCTTGCAGGCGCTCCAATGTTACACGATCCACCGTAATGTTCCGTGCAAGCAGCAAGTGGTCAGGAAAACGAAAAGGTAAACAAACTGCATTGACTGCGGCGGAAGAGAACTCAATTGTTCGCTCGATAACTCGGATGACACGTAAAGGATTCCCTATTACGAAAGAAAGGGTGCAGATCCAGATCCAGAACTTTCAGTGCGTAAGCCAGAGTTAGTTTCATCAGCGGCAGCTACGGTTGAAGAGATGTATTATTTAGACCTGACCCAAATTAGGAAATTTTTGTGGTCCAAGTGAGAACTCGGTGGCCCATTAGAGGAAACCGAAACGATGATTTATTTCTTTTATCATGAGAAAATAGAGGTAATATCTAGTTGTTTTTCATGCAGAAAAGATGTAAACATGTAACTTCATGTTTATACATAATGAAATACTTAATTCAGTTTAGATATTTACACTTTTTCTTGCAAAATTTGCAGCTACGCTACTGAGTGGTCCATTAAAAGCAGTTATACTCTGTTAAACTTTAAACTTTGGTAGAATGAGACCTGAAAATAAATATAACCCCTCAATATAAACCCCCACTCTGACAGTCAACTTCACACTTTTCTTTCGTACTTTGAAGTGCAAAAACTGACTATATTATTAATTTGCATGTTATCCTAAGCGTCGAGCTGACTAAATTGCTACACCTTTTTCATATACAATCTTGAACAGTTCAACATGCACGCTAAATCGGTTTTGCTCGTAGTGACAATTTTATGAGAATTTAAGTTATCAGATGGCGGCACTAACCACTAACTAAGATGTTCTAGAAAGTTTTAGATTATGGCAAAATACAAATTTTCCTAGAAAAGTCTACTCAACATCATTTGTTCTGACATGTTTTGAGGTAAAAGTACACATATTTTCCAGAATCGGGACTCTTTGGGAACTTCGTATTTGCATAGTTTTAAACTACTAGCAATACTACTACTTTTCTTATAAATACTGCCCAAAAACTAGTCTTTCCACTTTGATGATATCTTAACCACTTTTGATCAACTTAATCTAGACAGTTCAGATAAAAATTCAATGCAAAACTCATGCGGTTACTTAGATATTACATCAACATGAATGTATCCAAACCATCAATCGGTATTAGCCCGCTGGGCTTATCACTTCACCTCGAACAAAGCTATCATTCATATTAATGACGACAATAACGCGAGGTTTTTTAAGGATCCAAAACTGACGGCCAAGATAACTGGACTTAAGGTTGCAGTTATTTTGAGTGTTTGGCATGTGGCCAACCTGTTAGTGTACCTACATTCAGAGTGTACTGCCATGAGCCGTCCTCAGTGCACCGAATTCCAATTCACGGTGCAGACGTAATTGATGCGGCCATTTTACCAATTAGATGCCTATCAGAAAAAGCTCAGGAGTGCATGAGCAAAGATTTGAAGAGATATCGGGAGACCCGATCGAGGGAATGTTCCCGGTATGTAGTTACATATTCAATACGCAACATTGAACATTAGTTTTCGAATTTCTCTTTGCAGTAAGTCCTGTAATCAGGACGTATGTGTGCGTCTGCTGATAATAATACTAGCTTAATAAGCAATCGAATAAAAATTTTGAATAATTTTAATAAGTATTCTGAACTACTTTCCCGAAGACCCCAAACTCCTAAAATGTAAGGAAAAGTGAGAAAAGACTTTCGACCGCCTCTTTTCAAAATGGTCGCACTCTGCGCTGGACGCTGGATGATCTACGACGAACAGTTGGGCTCCCAAATCAAAAGGGGGTGGCGGAGTAGGCACTGCCAAGCAGGTCTTGAAAAGTTGATAAGCGCCCATGGAGAAGATTTTCAGTCATTCCAAATCGAGACGTGCATTCATTAGGATCGTTTTTCGATGAACTGTTTCTTATTCGGTTACGTTTGCCTGAGTTCGTATTTGTCCGTCCAAGTCAAAGTCCGGTGTTATCCTACATTTTTTTATTTACTCGATAATTTTGAGAAATCGCAGTCTAAAAAAAGGAAGTCAACAAAAACTGCCGAATATCATTCCTTTGGATTGTTTTGTGTGAGGCGTCGTCGAGCAGGATACCAATAGAACGCCTCACAGCGCACTTAGGTTACTTTAGAAGTGTGAATGTTTTTCGGAGCTGGTAGCACGGCATTTGTTTTTGAAAATTGTTACTTTTTTTGGAATCACTTTCATATTTGGGCTTTACTTGAAAAATAACGTCATACAATGAAGAATTGTAGCCTTATTCAATTTATTAAGCAGTTTCATAAATTATAAGACAACAATTCATAATATTTTACCTTCTAAGCAATATTTATCATTTTAGATTAATGACTAACATTCGTAGGGAAAATGCTCTATTATTTATCTCATTAAACCGATATTCAAGCCGATATGAATGCGCGGATTAAACATCAAATTTTCACGAAACCATTGAACAAATAAACTAAATACGCTTACCTGCTCTTATGGGACCGTTCAACATTGCATGTCTAGTAAACTTAGTTGTAGTTGTTTACGTGCAAAATTGGTAACCTAGGTAACCACTGCAGTGCTGTCGATTTATGTCAATTATGTCGGAATAATTTCACATTTACAGTATATTTTTTCGTATTAACAGAAACTGACTTGGAAACTTTTGATTTTCTTCAACGCAGTGAAAACAGATGTAAATACATACAGTTGAAATTTAGAAATTGTAGAAATTCGTCTCATATATTTCTGCTAATTCAAGCTTGTTTTTGGAAATTTGAGGTGAACATTTCAAAGATTGAAGTATTTTTAGTGTAGTGAGTGATTTTGTTTAGTGATTAAAATGAAAAGTTTTCCGCTAGTGACGAAAAAAACTTTGGTTGGGTGCTGAACGAGTCCCGTTGTAGCCGTATAGAACAATGCGCGGATTTCGTTTTCTAAGGTAGGTGATTTTAATAAATGAGTTTTAGAGTGTAGATGCCCGACTATAATATCAAATTTGGAGCTTTTAAGTGAGTTTCTGAGGATTCTACTTTATGAGAAATCTAAAGTGAACTAAGAAGAATCCATTCCATGGATTAGCAGATTGGTTTAATTCGAAAATATGCGTTTTTTTCCTGTTTTCAATTGTGTCTTCATGAGATAAATATATATGGGCTGAGACAAATAATGGAGCAGTTCCCCTAGTAAGTTTCATAACCTAAAATGCATATTGAAAGTGGCTAGCCATGACGAGCTAACTAACAACTTAAAAGGTGATTCTAGCACAGCTGATTCGCTGGAATTCTATACTGAATGATTTGTGAGTCAACGAATTTTGATTAAAATATGGCAGTTGAACTGTAGTTTATCTTATCACGCCGACTTCCAATAGATTACGCCATCGAAGCAATGTATGGAGTGCGTTGCGTCGCACTGATACGATTTTTTATTATTTTGAACACTGCTTTTGAAGCTACAAGAACCGATACTGAGTCGCGAAAGAAGTACAATAAAGGGGAATTTTAAGCCACGTTTTACTTTTCTAGTTATAAAAACATACGAAAATTGCAACAATTTTGTGAAGTTTTTTTTTGCGAGAAATTTAGGGTGAGTAGTTTATTTGCTTGCTGTTTCTTTACTGAGCAGTACTTTTTTCGAAACTGTCCACTGATAGAATGGGTGAACAAATCGACACTGGCCGGCGTTGCTTGCCGGATGCGACTAAGCGACCGGGAACAACGGGAGCAATGCAGGGATACCTTTACGAGACTAAGCTATTTATGTATGTCTTACACCGCGCCAAGATGGCCCAAATGCAACGATTCCACATGGCGTCAAATGTCGATAAAATAGGCGCTTTCGACGATCTGGTGTTCTTGGACGATAAAAACCGGGGCTTATTTTTGCAAGCCAAGCTAGGTAGCAGCAAGGAAAAAAAGATTACAGACGACGCCTTACGGGGGGGAAAAGGTGATTTCGGTCTGTCCAAATATGTCGTTAGTTATCAGCAAATTAAAAGTGAATTCAAAGACACGGAAATCGCTTGTGTGCTGTACACCAATGGTGAGGAACAACTAGGCGATGCAAGAATACGAAATGTGGTGAAATTTTCGAGTAATGACTGCAATGTAAAAAAGAAACCAGCCAACGTGGAAGATCTTCTTCCCATCAAATCTACGGGAAAGAAGTTTCAACTGTCAGAAGCCTACTACCTGTATCATGTGGCGGAAAGTGCTGCTGAACAGCGGATTAATAATTTGGCAGGTAAATTAATCGAACTAACTAGTAATGATAGCATAGTCACAGACACCGCTGTTAGAAGATATCGGAACATATTGGCCGAAGAGGTTATTGATGTGGAAACAAAACAGATTAAACCAGCGTTTTTTGAAAAGCATAGAAAATTATGGAGAGTATTGAGGGAAACTATGCAGAAAATCGCAATTAAATCGTCTCCGAAATTGGACCCGGGGGAAAAGATGACTCTACTTGAAAGAATAGCCGAGAAACCAACAGTTGAAAATATTAATAAGTTGATACTAACGGATTTGAAGTATAACAACGACGACAAACGATTGGAGATCAAAAGTGACGTTCCAAAATGGCCTAAAGAGCTTAGAGAAAGAGTGCAGAAAATCAAGAATCGTTTTGCAACGTTGTATGTTTCAAAGGGACTAGCCGATTGTGCGATAGATTTGGCGGGAAGGTACCGTTTGGAATCCCTTTTATTTAAAAAATTTCCTAATACTAACGACGATGAACTACGTGTTAGCCCTCAAGAGCTGGAAAGCCTCATAACAAACTTTACAAGGGCATTCAAAGGTGCTACAGAAGGGGAGATACCAATAAGTCAACTGTTGACTGGAGTTAACTTGGATAACATTAACGAGCTCGTAGGTAGTTTGCTTCACTTGCACCCGGAAAGTCAAACCTACAAGCTTGATCTTAATTCGGAAAAGTGGAAAGTGCTCCTAGATAAATTGTCTGTCAATTATACGACGGAGCAGTTGATGGAAGTTCGGTTCGAAAATGATGTGCCCGGATTTCCACTTATCACCGAAGATGATGGGCAAATGGCCAGGGGATTTCTCGAAAAGTTTTGGTTTTACGTTGGGCAACCGAAGGAAGATCAGTTAGAGAAAGATCTAACACGTGAACTGAAGAAAGAGTACTGCAAATCTAGCGAATATGCAAGTTATAGAGCTAGCTACATTATGTACTACGTGCATAGTGAAATTCAGCAGTGGTGGCTAGGACAAACCGCCAAAGACGATTCCTCCAAAGGATGGCTATCTAACGAATGCGATTTTTTCAACAAAGCGAAAACTGAACTGAAACATAAACCACTGACTTCCATTCTGAACGGACTCTTCAGAAGGGATATACCAAAATCAAACTTATTCGTGTTCTCAGCCGAAGCCGTGAGGATTTTAGGATTGGACGATTTTACCGAAGGCGTTCGAAACATTGTGACTGATCAGCTTTTACTTACTGGGTTAAAAT
This sequence comes from Wyeomyia smithii, assembly GCF_029784165.1. Classification (NCBI taxonomy): domain Eukaryota; kingdom Metazoa; phylum Arthropoda; class Insecta; order Diptera; family Culicidae; genus Wyeomyia; species Wyeomyia smithii. The sequence continues at coordinate 22,635,838 of NC_073695.1, forward strand.
TATTTCAAACTTATAAGAACGATAGCGATTACACTTTCGTAAAATGGAATGACGTTATCGAGATGGACTGCGAAAAAGATCTTTTAGAAGAACTTAATGACGCCAAACTCTCCCCCATAATCGTCATTGATGCTGCGGACGATTTCAGTTTGGTTTGCTCGTCAGTGAAAAAGTGCATTTTAGTTAGTCAGAAAAAGATTCTAGACGAATCTAAAATAGTGTTTGATCGATTGAATGGTTTGACCGACTTGACTGACGACTCGCAGCGGCAAGTTTTGGCGCACGAAAAAGTAGTTTTTCAGGATGTGAGCGTTCCTCTCGAGTGTCTAATATCGACTCCAGAGCTTAGGAACGCTATAGACTCAACCATTCTTTCCATTTTACTGGCCAAGAAAGAAATAAAGCTTGGCAAAACACCAGCAACTTATATTGCCGAAGGCATGGAGGATTATTACGTGGAACGTATTTTGTTACGGCAAACGATCTTCCAGAATTTAGACAGCAACTCGCATTTTTATCTCGCTGAATCAAGTAATATTAAAGACGACGAGTTGGCACAAAATTCCGATATAGTGACGATAGCTGATAACGATGAGGTGTTTCAGGCTTTAATTGTTAGATACAACAACAGGAACATTCACTGGCTACAGAATATCGGGGGCAAATTACGATGGCAAAAGTCTCATGGCAATTTGGCGAAGCTTCGCGAAGTTACTAGAGAGGCAGAAGAGTTTCAACCTGAGAATGGAGCAATGAGTCCGTCTGTTACACTGATAGCTGCGGAGCCCGGTATGGGAAAGTCCACCTTATTTTCCTACCTCGCGAAAACAATCAAACAAAACACGCCTACCAGCTGGGTGGCGAATCTCTGCTTGCATGATTATTCAATAATATTTCAAAACTGGTTTAAAAGTGGCACTACTATTACGGAGGAAACTATAAAACAATTTTTGTTTAACACTTTGAGCGGACACAAGGACGACCAGAAATTGTTTGGAGCGGCACGTTTGGAGCAGGAATTATTCGACTATTTGTACGCGGAAAAGAAGATTATATTATTTCTTGACGGTTACGACGAAATCAGTCCCAACTACGAGCAACAAGCACTTGAACTTTTGGACACATTGAAAATCCACAACATAAGTGGACTGTGGGTTTCGACTCGAACGAACCTTCAGTACAAGCTGGAGGATAAATTTGGTACGTTCGCCTTGAAGTTGAAACCATTTGGGAAAAATGATCAAAAACAATTTCTCCGTAAGTTTTATGCAAAAAAATGCGCCGTACATGCTCTGGAAGATGATCAAGTTAATGCGATTTTATCGCAGTTCTCTGGTATAATCAACGACCAGAGGGCGGAGTTTGTTGGAATTCCTTTGCAACTGAGAATGGTCGCCGAAGTTTTCGCCAATAGAATTAGTGATTTACGCATGGAAATCAAACTAATGAATCTGATTGATTTGTACGAGGAGTTCGTTCGAATCAAATTCGAAGTCATTATGAATCTGGAAAAAGAACGTGTGGATCTTGCGTCAATAACTATTCGCCAGCAGCTCGAAGCACTAGCTGTTGCTATGATTCAAAATCATCAGATATTAGCAGTGTTTGCGTTACTTGATAAACACAAATGTGAAGAATTTCTTTCTCAGAAGGAGCTTTCCATAGGCGACAGTCTACTGGCGAAGGTAGATAATTCCAAAGAGAAGACCGGCATCGTCTATCGGATCGAGAACCGACAGCCCATTTTTGTGCACCAAACCTTTGCTGAATACTTTCTCGTGATTTTTCTTTGGGAAAAGTTAAGTGCACCGGAGAAGAGCGCGTCAATCAGCAGTATACTGGATGAATGTATGCAAAACGATAGAGTACAAATCTGTCGCTTTTTACAGCAGAAAGCTGCTAAAGAAGTTACCCAAGACATGCACAATATGGGTCCCGGAAGTTCTGAAGTCTTGCTTCGTATGTGCAGAATTATTGTTTGTCGTAGTGTTTCCCATGCAAAGCGGAACGCAATGGAAATATTGATTGGAATAGTTGATACGTACATTGCTTCGATCAACGCGATAAACTCCGAGGTAAGTTCGTTATTGAACATTTCCTTGAAAACGATTGATTGAATTTCGTTAGGTACTGATTTTATTTATATGCACACGTATTAAGCTTAGCTTAAGAATATTAAGTGAGGTTTTTTTTCAGACTCAATAGTAATTTTTAACGCATTTTAGCATGCATTTTAAAGCGTTCCCCGTTGGCTGCATTCTGCGCAATCACCAATAACCCGGCATTGTTTCTCGTAGCTAATTAATGTGTTTGTTTTTGTAACTTTTTATTTTCCATCCAATTTCGAAAATTTCAACATCAAAAAATTTTGTAACTTATTCATTTTTATTATATTGTATTTTACTGGCGACAGATCATATAGATCCTATGCCGAATCCAAAATACGCCACCATAAAACATGGGCTGCTCCTCTCTAGTCAACCCTTACACCCGCTACTCGAGCATCCTCGTCGAGAGCACACATCCAACGCGTGCGAGGTCTGCCTCGAATCGCAGTTCACGCAGATAACGAAGTGAGGTTATCATGCGTTCCTAAACCACGTGGTCATAAAGAAGGTGACGGGGGGGGGGGGGGCGGCGTGTCAAAAGACCACGCACGGGGGTGGGGAGGTTAACGAAATTTCCTGACTTATTATTCATTGCTGCCACCAAGTAATGAATGAAGCTTTTGCATTTTGGAAATATGCTAATAAGTAGGGGGAATAGGGGCATAAGGAGCACCCTAACTTGGTTGCTGATTTAAGCATGGAAAACGACAAAAAATTTAAGCTGTCTTCAGTGCAAAACTTGAATTAACTATCTATAATTAAACGTACACTATAATGGTGGTATAATGGTGAAAAACACAAATTAGATCCATGCATCAAAAGCTAGCAATCAGTAGATGTGTGGGGCACAATGAGCACCCCACTGGGGCATAATGAGCACCCACGGGGTATAATGAGCACTCTTATAGAACATATCTTGAAACTGTGTAAAAGTACAACTAATGGGCCATTTTGGGTCACGGGGTTGGCTGCTTCAAGAACCCCCTGATTCAAGATGTAAAGATACTGGATGTCAAGCAATTGCATTCAGTATCCATCGAAGAAGGGAAGAAGAAATTCTTCCCTTCGGATTCCTTCCGTGTAACATTCGCCGGATCCGCACTGCCGAACTACATCTCTTTGGACAGGGTTCGTCTGCCTGTACGCCTGTTCGTACCGCGGGTCATGCATTGCCAAAACTGCAAGCAGTTAGGTCATACAGCCACCTACTGCTGCAACAAGGCACGCTGCAGCAAGTGCGGAGGCAATCATGCTGAGACCGCTTGCAGTGAGGATACTGAAAAGTGTCTTTACTGCGAGGGAACTCGGCATGACCTTTCGGCGTGTCCCGCGTACAAACAGCGCGAGGAAAAAATAAAGCGTTCCCTCAAGGAACGATCAAAGCGCTCTTTCGCAGAAATGCTGAAGAGTGCTGAGCCACCCTCGACAGGAAACATCTTTTCCTTTTTGCCAACCGATGAGGGTACATCTGACGATCCCGTCGAAGGGTGTTCTTATGCCATGCCAGAAGGATCTAGGAAGAGGAGAATGATCAACTCTCCTAATCTTTCTCGCAAAGGTCGCAAGATAACCCCTAGCGGAATGACCAATAAGCCAACACAAAAAGGAAGCGGTGAAGAAAAACCGAAGCAAGTACCTCCCGGTTTTAATTTTAAATCAAACCAGGAGTACCCACCGCTTCCTGGGGCACCAAAAACCCCTCGTGCACCTATTTCTCGATCAGAAGACAAAAAAGAAACAGGGTTCATAAAATTTTCTGATATTGTGGACTGGATATTTAAAACATTCAACATACCAGATCCCCTACAAAACATTCTTCTTGCCCTTCTTCCCACAGTGAAAACCTTTTTGAAGTAACTAGCAGCAACTTGGCCCCTCATTTCAGCTATCATATCTTTCGATGACTAATACGGCGAAAGAGGTTAGGAATTTTATCACTGTATTACAGTGGAATTGCAGAAGTATCATCCCCAAATTCGATTTATTTTCTCATTTGATAAATACATACAATTGTGACGCATTTGCGCTCTGTGAAACCTTTCTCAATTCAAACGATCAACTCAATTTCCACGATTTTAACATTATTCGTCGAGATCGAGACTCACACGGTGGAGGGGTACTTTTAGGGATTAAAAAGTGCTATTCCTTCTTCAGAATCGACCTCCCCTCGATCTCGAATATTGAAGTCGTTGCCATTCAAACGAATATGAATGGAAAAGACCTATGCCTTGTTTCGTTATATATCCCTCCATCTGCGCGGATTGAACAGAGGCATCTCACTGATATAGCAGAGTTGCTTCCCGCGCCTTTTTTTATATTGGTAGATTTTAATTCTCACTGTTCGCTATGGGGGTCGCTGTACGACGACAACCGGTCTTCTTTAGTCTGTAACTTAATCGACGACTTCAATATAACACTTTTGAATACTGGGGAAGCGACACGTTTATCTAATCCTCCAGCACGTGAAAGCGTGCTTGACCTATCCCTTTGCTCGACATCACTAGCGTTAGATTGCCGGTGGAGAGTAATCAACGATCCCCACGGTAGTGATCACCTACCAATCGTTATCTCAATTGCTAATGGGTCAACTCCAACGGATCCAATCAATATTGCGTATGACCTCACACGTAACATTGATTGGAAGTCTTATGAGACCATAATACCGCAAAGAATTGAGTCCCACGTAGAACTTCCTCCGGAGGAAGAATACGCGTTCCTTTCTGGCTTGATCATCGACGCCGCGACTCAAGCTCAGACGAAACCGATACCCGGGGTAACGATTAGACGGCGCCCTCCCTCCAAGTGGTGGAACAAAGAGTGCTCAGACCTGTACGCGCGGAGGTCCTCGGTGTATTTGGCCTTCCGAGAACAAGGCACTATCGATTTGCTCCGAAAGTACGATGTACTGGATAGACAAATGAAGAGCTTGATAAAAGCAAAAAAACGCGGATACTGGCGGCGGTTTGTGAACGCGTTGTCGAGGGAAACAGCGATGAGCACTCTTTGGGATACCGCGAGACGCATGCGGAATCGTAACGTTTCGAATGAGTCCGAAGAGTATTCAGACCGCTGGATACTCGATTTCGCCAAAAAGGTCTGTCCGGACTCTGTCCCCGAACAGAAGACCTTTCGCGACGCGTTTTTAGTAGCTACGGAAGAGCCTCCATTTTCGATGTTGGAATTTTCAATGGCTCTCCTCTCGTGCAACAATAATGCTCCAGGGTTGGATAGAATTAAATTCAACTTGTTGAAGAATCTACCCGACTCTGCAAAAATACGCTTGTTGGACTTGTTCAACAAGTTTCTTGAGCTAAACATTGTTCCGCACGACTGGAGGGAGGTAAAAGTCATTGCTATTCGAAAACCCGGAAAACCTGCCTCTGATCACAATTCTTATAGGCCGATTCCTATGCTCTCTTACCTCCGGAAATTAATGGAGAAAATGATCCTCTTACGGTTAGACAAATGGGTCGAAACAAATGGTTTACTTTCAGATACTCAATTTGGCTTCCGCCGGGGCAAAGGAACGAACGATTGCCTAGCGTTGCTTTCTACTGAAATTCAACTCGCCTTTGCTCGAAAAGAGCATATGGCTTCTGCATTCTTGGACATTAATGGGGCATTTGACTCTGTCTCTGTAGAAGCTTTAACCGAGAAACTTCATTCGCAGGGGCTTTCACCAAATTTGAATAATTTTTTGCTCAATTTGTTGTCAGAAAAGCATTTGTATTTCTCACATGGTGATTCGACAACTTCCCGAATTAGTTACATGGGTCTTCCCCAGGGCTCATGTTCAAGCCCTCTCTCAAATAATTTTTACGTCAATGACATCGATGAATGTCTTGCAAATTCATACACGCTAAGGAAACTTGCAGACGATAGCGTTGTATCCATTACAGGTAGCGAAGCTAGCGATCTGCAAGGACCATTGCAAGATACCTTAGACAATTTGTCTGAATGGGCTCTTAAGCTGGGTATCGAATTCTCTCCGGAGAAAACTGAGCTGGTCGTTTTTTCTAGGAAGCATAACCCAGCTCAGCTGCAGCTCCTACTAACGGGTAAAACGATCACTCAGGTTTTAGTCGCTAAATATCTCGGGGTCTGGTTCGACTCTAAATGCACCTGGGCTTGTCATATTAGGTATCTGACACAGAAATGCCAACAGAGGATTAATTTTCTTCGTACGATTACCGGAACCTGGTGGGGTGCCCACCCAGGAGACCTTCTAAGGTTATACCAAACAACGATATTGTCAGTTCTTGAGTACGGCTGTTTCTGCTTTCGCTCCGCCGCGAACACGCACATTATAAAATTAGAGAGAATACAATATCGTTGTTTGCGTATTGCCTTGGGCTGCATGCAGTCGACCCATACGATGAGTCTTGAAGTGTTAGCGGGTATTCTTCCGTTGAAACATCGTTTTTGGAATCTCTCTTACCGGTTGCTAATTCGACGCACCGTTATGAACCCATTAGTAATTGAAAATTTCGAGAGGTTGGTCGACCTTCAATCTCAATCCAGATTTATGACTTTATATTTTGACTATATAGCTCAAGATATTTACCCTTCTTCATACGATTCCTCCAATGTCGCACTTTTAGGTACTTCTTATAATGCTATATTCAGCGACACCACCATGAAACAAGACATTTCTGGTATCCCGGATCAATTGCGACCCCAAGAGATCCCTAAAAAATTTTCCAATAAGTTTAAACATGTTAGTTATGATAAACGGTTTTACACTGACGGATCTAATCTAGATGAGTCCACTGGCTTCGGTGTTTTCCACGAAAATTTTACCGCCTCCTACAAACTCGATGCTCCTGCTTCCGTGTACGCCGCAGAACTTGCTGCTATTCAGTACTCTCTTGGGATCATCGAAACCCTGCCCATAGACCACTACTTCATCTTCACAGACAGTCTCAGTGCCATTGAGGCTCTGCGATCGATGAAGACGGTGAAGCACACCCCGTATTTCCTGGGGAAAATACGGCGGTTTTCAAGTGCTTTAACAGATAAAATTACCGGGTTACCTTAGCGTGGGTCCCTTCTCATTGTTCCATTCCGGGCAATGAAAAGGCTGACGCTTTAGCTAAGGTGGGTGCTATTGATGGCGATATTTATAATAGACCAATTGCTTATGATGAATTTTATAGCATTTTGCGTCAGAGAATACTCAATAGTTGGCAATCATCATGGAATTCAGATGAACTGGGACGGTGGCTATATTCCATTTTTCCTAAGGTATCGACGAAAGCATGGTTCAAGGGGTTGGATGTAGGTCGGGACTTCATTCGCGTGATGTCCAGACTTATGTCCAATCACTACACGTTAAACACGCATCTCTTTCGTATAGGGCTTGTAGACAGTAATCACTGCATTTGTGGCGATGGCTACCATGACATCGAGCATGTTGTTTGGTCGTGTGCCGAATACTGTGGTGTTAGGTCCGAGCTTATAGATTCCCTTCGGGCTGGAGGAAAACAACCGAACATACCCGTTAGAGACATTCTGGGAAGCGGCGATCTCCAGTACATGACACAGCTATACTGCTTTCTGAAAAACGCTGACATTAAAATTTAAAATTTTCTTTGTCTATTTGTCAGATTAAGGATACAAATATACTATGCTGAAGACACGGAAACGAAGAGCCTGCATCTATGCTTACACAAATATTCTGAACCCACAACAAACAAGAATACAATTGCTCTACCAGTTGAAAAACAAAGTTCCAGAATAGTTTTAAGTCAAAATTGTATCTCCCCTCCTCTCACCTTAAATCCCCACTAGCTCGTAGTCGGCCGCGAGAAAAAAAAAAAGGCCTCCCTCTTTTCCCTGCTAACGTAGAATTAATACGAATTGTACTTGGCTCAGTAAAACAGAAAATGTATCGTGCCGTGTCAAATAAACCAATTTTAAACCTTAAACAGTACAGTAATAATACACTGGTTCGTGAACCTGCCACAGGTTCGTATTGGATATTGGATATTAGCCAACTTCTCAATTATTTTGGATATTAGCCAAAATCGTTTCACGTTTGCTGCCTTCCCAAATGCATTTTTTGACAATCGGCTTCCGTAGGGACCTTGTTTAGGGTGTGTACCATCACGAGAAACTGTTTTCTTGATTTTGGTAAAAATGGCATATTAGCCAATTTTTGAGTTATGGGCAGTAATAGTGTCAAGATGTTGTAGAAGTCTGACCGGACGTATCCGGCGTCCACAAATCCGTTGTTGACCTGCGAATGAATACCGTTCATTGAACGCGCACACTTCTGAACGGAGTAGCTTCACTGTTTTCGCCAGCACGGTTAGAGTTAGATTGATAGAGCTGTAATTTTTTCTGCTGACTCATAGGCGACTATGGTTGAGAAATTCGTCAATGGATAACTTCTATAGGAAACTGTTTAGGTTGACAGTTTAGTTGCCTAGAACTTTTCTCAACAAATCAAAGAGAAAAAAAAGTTGTTTTAGGAAAAAAAACATGTTCAGGTTTTTTGACGTTCTGTTCTTCTGAACGCCTATGCGTCTCATGGACGTACGATAATGATAACAGTTATAGGAAACTTGTCGAAGGTTGTATTCGAGGAAATTGCCATTTTGCCCCCTACAAAAGATTTTATTTAAAAAAAGGTCTCTATTCGCAGAAAATTCTGAATTTTCTAAGCCTAATACGTGTGATTTCACTCGGAACAAAAGCATTTCGATTACAATTTTGCGTAATTTCAGGTTATTCCTAGTGAAAACACTCCATTTCATGATTTACTGCCTGAAAATCGCAGCCTTCTGTTTTGTGTTGCCGTGAAAATGAACTACATAAATTTAGTAAAATATCTCGAGCACATCATCGAAGGCTGGAGTGTGAATGCTACCTACAGTGACAGCGACTTCTCGAACTATGACGACGATAAAATAACAGCTCTTCACATTGCATCTCGAGAGGGTTTCGTGCAAATGGTGGAGCATTTAGCTAAGAAAGGTGCTAACTTTGATGCCACTTCAAAAAGCGGGAAAACGGCACTAATCTTTGCATCACAGTATGGCCGATCTGAAACCGTGCGATATCTACTGGAGCAAACAAAAAACGTCGATACTGCCGCATTGGATAAACGGACAGCATTGCACTTCGCGGCACTAAACGACAATTTGGAAATCATTACTCTATTGATTCAGGCGAAAGCAAATGTCAATACTGTTGCTCTAGGCGTTGAAAATGATGTTAACTATACTGCGCTACATAATGCCGCAAGAGCAGGGAACACTAAAATCGTCCAGAAATTGATTGATTCAGAGGCGAAGATTGACGCTGTCTCCAGGTTTCGGTATACTGCGTTGATGCTTGCTCCGGATCGAGGTTATACTGAAACTGTACAATGTCTACTAACAAAAAAACCCAACCTTGAGATTGAAAACATTATTGAACATACTAGAGCATTGCACGTAGCGTTTTTAAACAATCACATTGACATTGTTAAGAAGCTAATAGCGGCCGGAGCGAATATTAACGCTAAAGCCGAAACCAGGACCAATACTGATAACCACTGTGTAAGAGAAGACAGAACAGTGTTGATGCTATCATCGTTCAATGGCTTTTCTGACGTTGTTCAATATCTCCTCACGATGAAACCAGACATTATTGTTGTGGATGACTGGGAGCAGAGATGCCAGATTTTTTTTTGGCAATCCTGTACAATCTATAAAAATGTCTGTATAGGTCTGTATACCGCTGCGAAAAAAAGTTAGTAAAAAAAGCTAAAAGTTAGATACATTGATATCTAATTATTTGTCGACCTGTCAGATTGTTTTGTTTTATTGCTTGTTTTGATTGTTCTTTTTCGAGTCTATCATAGTTGGTCGATTAATCGATAACTAATTTATCTTTTAAATCTAAGTAACACATAGAAGTAAGAGTCTTTCCCGTGATAAAAATCGTCGTTCGTCGTAATGTAGCTAAACTGATACATGATGGCAGAAGTCTCGCGGTTATAAAAATAGTACCTTCAAGGTTTGGGACATTTTAAGCAATTCTTCAACGTTGGATATTGCTCCGAATAGAACAAACGGTCTTTTCACCAATATAACCTGCATGGCAATCGATCGAGACAATCAGCTGTTTGTTACTGGGGGCGAAACAGGCAGATTAGTGCCCACGGGGCCGATAAAAACCCCGAAAGCCTGACTCGATTTCCGTTGTCATGATTTCACTCTCAAAAACGAAAGATTAATATGTTCAGCAAAGTGTTCAGTTGCTAGTTCACTTTTTCCAGCAACGGCTACAGTGACTTTTGGTTTTTGTGTTCGTTTTTTTTTGTGTATACTGGTAAAACCATTATGTAGAATATCAGATATCTGTGTAATATCTGTATTATACTAAATGTCTGTATAAAATCTGTAGGCTTATGCGTGTCTGTATCGCAACACAGAAAGTCTGTATAATACAGATTTGTCTGTATATCTGGCATCTCTGACTGGGAGATGATTGCGCTGCATTTGGCAGCAGGACGTGGTCTCCTTGAAATTCTAAGACAGTTAATCGAAGCTGGAGCGAATCCTGACACCACAACGAAAGACGGCGAAACTGTGTTAATGCTTTCGTTAAGAGAGGGACATCCACTTGCTGCAGAATACCTTATGAAAATAACTAAGAACACCGCAGCTAAGGACTCTGATGGACAGACAGCATTACATTTGGCAGCAGCAGGTGGTTTCTTGGAAATCCTAAGCCAATTGATCGCGGCCCAAGCAGATCCTGATGTCACAACGAAAGCCGGCGAAACTGCGTTGATGCTAGCATTGAAAAAGGGACATCCACTTGCTGCGGAATACCTAATGTCAAATACTAAGAATATCGCAGCTAAGGATTCTACAGGTCAGACAGCGTTCCATATAGCAGCAGCGAGTGGCTACACTACCATCCTTGAACTGTTGGTGGCCGCAGAGGTGAACGTTGATGCTACAGATGCGCTCGAAAGAACCGCACTGATGCTTTCATCATACGGTGGGCATCCGGATGCTGTAAAATATCTAATCACAAAAGCTACCAAAATTGATGCTGTGGATTCCAATCAACAGACAGCATTACATTTAGCAGCAAGTCGTGGACACCTAAAAATTCCTAAGGAATCTCACTACGAAGGAGAAGAGGTTGATTTTAGTGCTGAAGCCAAAAAAACCCGCCTATTCTGCGGTAGTGCAACATCTTTTAACAAAAAATCCATACCTCGAGGCGTTAGACTCGGCTGGGCAGACAGCGTTGCGTCTGGCAGCAGCATGCGATCACCTCCAAATCACCAAACAGTTAGTTACAGCAGGAGCCAAAATTGATGCTATTAATCAAAACAAGAAAACTGCGTTAATGATTGCATCAGAGAAAGGTTTCTGTGAAGTTGCGGAATATCTAATGGTAGAAACTGCGAATGTTGGTGCTAGAGATGAATTTGATCAAACAGCATTACATTACGAAGCCAAGGGAGGACACACCGAAATCATACAAGGGTTGCTTGAAGCAGGGGCAGACGTTGATGCTACTATTGATGAAGGTGATACGGCTCTAATGCTTGCCATATATTTTCGGCATACTGAAGCTGTCAGATGTTTACTATCGAAAACCACGAATATTAACGCCGCATGTTCCGAGGGAGAAACGGCTTTACATTTAGCTGCCGAGGAGGGCCAGATTCAAATAATAAAAGAGTTGATCCGGAAGGGTGCGAAAGTTGATGCCACCAATAAAGTCGGCGTTAGAGATTGCACTAGAAGCTGGCCAAACTGAAACTGCAGAATATCTGCGTACCTGTGGCCATTCGTACTCGAGCACTGATTGTGATGGGTAGCATCACAAGTTAAAGCAGCGGTTAACAAATTTGCGTGATGTTTGTTCCAGACCCATGTTGTAAGTGGCTCCGCCTTTTTTCAAGTTATGTCATCCCCGCAGTCTAAATCGTATCCGGCATGTTTTAATATCTTATAACTGATTGAATTCATTCTACTTCTGCTCACCAAAATTGGTATATTGAATATGAATTTAAAATTGTCCGTAAATCTCCATTTTCTAATCAAAACTTCAACAATTCAACATATGCCAAAAACCTTGGCAAAAACAAAAATAATTATATATGGTATCTCTGGTTGGCAGTTAAGACATCGAATTGTATTTAATTTAGATCTGCTCTGAATGATACCTTTTCACGTATTGTACAGAAATCTACCGTATCAGGATAAAAAGGTTTGAACGTAAAAGTAATAACTTTTCTTCTAAAACATGCTGTAAAATAAATAAATAGTCTAAAAGTAAAATAAAATTATCGTACAACGTCAACCACCTGGTCGTGTCACCCTCCTACTTTTTCAAATTTTTATCACGAAATCATTTGACCCAATCATTAATAATATTACTAACACGAAAATTCTCTTTAGGGGTCATCCACATTCTTATCGGGAGTAGGGGGTACGCAAATGTCCACGCTTGTCCACGGTAGCGGAGAGAAGGTAATGATAATGTCCACGTGGACACGATATTTTGCCAAGAAAATGGAAATTTGCCAAAATATATAGTAGCATGCAATGAAAAATCTACAGCTCCTCCGTTTTTAGAGTCGTTGTCAGCTGTATTTGTGATAAATTTGGCTTCAAAGATATATTTCTTTTTTAATCATTTTCTCTCGTTAGCGTTAGGTACCTTCAAATTCTTCCCAAGCTTGTTTTAAAATCGTTTTTTTAAAACTTCGATTTTACCCTTTTTTCTTTTACCTAAATCAATCACGATTACCGTATGACATTCTCTCTTTTACTTTTTTCACAGATCCGTGTCTTCCTTTGAGGCCGTTTTCGTTTTCGCAGTGTAGCTACACTCGGACTACACTTTTGATACCATAAATGTTTTATTTCACTTTCCGGACTACACTTTTTCTGTCCCGGACTACACCCGAAAAAAGTAGAGCGTTTGTGTCAAAACTGTTTTGTTTGACAGGTAAATTTTTTTACAGCACATTTGCAAGATGGAAATATGAAATAGAAACGAGGCAAATTGACGATGGCGATAATGACCAAAACAAAACAAATTGACAGCTATCCCTATTATTACGCATACCAATGCAACTACACTGAAAATGTTTTTTTTTTTTTTGAAGTTGCAAAGTGTAGTCCGGAATGGTTTAGCTACACCGCGAAAACGAATTCGGCATTAGATAGCAGCACTGCAGAATCTACCTAACAAGTAAAGAGAACCATTCGTTCCCTCTCTTTTGTTTTTTTAACTCTTCTAGCTCATAGAAAAGATTTCATCTTTCCAGCTTCTACAGCTTCTTCTTTCTGTCATATTGAATCCTTCTTTTTTTTGTTCAATTATTTGTGTTTTCGAGCAGTTTACAACTATTTCGGAATTCAAAGTCTTTTTAGAGTGAGTTTTTGAATCTACTGGTTTTTTTCTGGCGTTTGAAAGTGTTTTCAATCATTCAGGCCCCTATTACAAACGACGAGGCGAGCAAAATGTTGTATTAGGAGACGGTAGTGAAATTTGGCTGGTGACAGCTAAGTGACAGACGAACTACTCGTCCAAAATCCAGCCGACTCGCCATCTACGAATTTTCGTAAATCTCGGTTCAAACTAACTAAAATTTTGGCACAAAATATTATCGAACCGAAATTTCAGTTAGGTGAACCGAGATTCACGAAAAAATGTGACAACTGTCATTATTTTTTTCAACCGAGTGGTGCCGTTCTCGGCAAAAAAATCAAGTGTGTAGCGAACGTTTACTTCAAACAGTAACGTACAATTTGTTAGATTTATCGAAAAACCCGCATCCGTCATGGAAAAGTTGACTCAACTTCCGTAAAGCAAACCAATTAAAGAATTAGCTAACAAAAACTCAGTTGATAATAATTTTCGCCAAACATGTGAAAAGGATCCATGTGCCATATGTAAACAAGCCAAATTTTCTCGTTTTTTGATTAATACAAGCGAAATCTGCCCTTACCAATAAGCTTTATCGATAAAAGAATTTACTCTTAATCAAACAATCTCATTTGTATGGGTAGATTAAGTCTGTATTCATTGAAAAACGTGAAATTGTGGCTTGTTTACATATGGCACATGGGCCCTTTTCACATGTTTAGCGAGAATTATTTCCCCCATATCAAACATGAAAAGAGTAAAACGTGTAATATAGCGGTGTTTTTGTTCTACAGTGTAAAAGCAGAATCCATCTCCAGTCAGCTGCGAGATGTTTTGGCTTGCGGCTGTCATCGCAGTGTCATCATTGATCGTCGTTTTACTAGCGGTAGGCGGTAGCTGATAAACTCTGACTGATACTCTGATAAACTGTCGCACAAATAAGAGACTTCTGCAGTAAAATAATGAATTAGGCAATTCTGCCTCTTGACTAATCTAAATTATCACTAAGCTAATGTGTGTTATGTGATAAGTGCGATCTGTAGAGTGGATAGCAGAGGTTTGTTGTAGTGCGAACGAGTTTTTTTTCTATCATCACTAATTTATTTATCGTGTTCAGATTTTCCAAATGGCCAAATCATGGAATTTCGTTTTCGTACTGGTGTGGCTATCGGTTATTCTCGGAGCTGGTATACACCTGTTCTCCAAAGGCTTCCTGCTGACCCGAATAGCGCAAACAGATTATAGCACTTGCCTGCGATATGAAGATTATCAGTGCCCGGTAAAAGCAGGCTCAAGCGTAAGTTTTCAACCAATAATTTTAGTTCTAACATAATTGTAAAAAACATATACTTATAGATACCGTGCAACAGCTCTGAAAAAGTCCGTTCGATATTGCGGGACGTCAACCAATCCGCAAACATTTGCCTTCCGCAGAAAAGCAAAGTGATTGTGCTTCTGATAGACGCGCTGCGATACGATTTCGGAGTTATCCATCCATCGAAGGAACAGCTTTATCAAAACCAGCTAACGATCCTGCAGGAGCTACGAAATCGTTACCCAGATCGCACACGAATGTTGCGCTTCATAGCGGATCCTCCTACGACAACTTTGCAACGATTGAAGGGTATGACAACCGGCAGTCTGCCCACGTTTATAGACATCGGATCTAATTTTGCATCGCCGGAAATCAACGAGGATAACATTGTTGACCAGTGGGTGCGAGCTAACAAAACGGGAGTGTTTTTGGGAGACAGCACTTGGACGGAGTTGTTTCCACAACGATTTCAAAGAAAGTTCGATTATCCGAGCTTCAATATTCACGATTTGGACACGGTTGATAGCGCTATCGAAAAGTTGCTCCCGCAGGAAATACAGCGGAACGATTGGGATATAATTGTGGCGCACTTTTTAGGTGTCGATCATTGCGGTCACCGATACGGACCCAAACACGTAGAAATGGGTCGGAAGCTGCGGGAAATGAATGAAGTTATTCGAAATGTAACTGATCTGATGGACGCAGAAACTACACTGATTGTGATCGGTGACCACGGAATGACACAAACTGGTGATCATGGGGGTGAATCGACCGAAGAAGTTGAAGCGTTGTTTTTCATGTATTCCAAAGGAACCCCACTTCTGCCGGAGGAATATGATGGTTTTAGTAAGGAAATACAGCAAATTGACCTGGTTCCACTGCTGTCCAATTTACTAGGCACCCCGGTGCCGTACTCCAACCTAGGGTTGATAAACTTTCAACTGCTTCCGGAAGTGCAAGTTGATACATTTTTACGTTATCAGTTGGCACTTCTTCATTTGTGGCAGAATGCACGGCAAATTCAGACCTACTTCCAACAATATGCAGGAGCTAATCAAGGCACTTTCACCGTTGATCAATTAGATGAGTTGGAGAATAAGTTTCTCATTCTTACACAACGAGTTAATACCGTTTACACGGAAGCTGCCTTCCAAAGTCTTTCCAAGGATCTGCGGCTGTATTTGAAAGATATACTGGAAAGTTGTCGCGACATTTGGGTGAAGTTTGATCCCCTGCTCATATCTCACGGTCTACTGATAACGTTTTTGTGCTGCTTCGCCATTTTTCTGTTGATCGCCAACTCAAACCCCAACCGTCTGGGGCAAATCTTCAACGGTACCACAATTTACTACATTGTCGTGCTTAATTTTATGGCTGCTGCATCCGGATTTTTCTTCTATCGGGACTTCAGTCTCACATCGGCCGAACACGGAATTATTTTCTTCGCCTCGCTGACCTCGATTGCAGTTCTCTTCTTTCTAGTCATTAAAAATTGGATCAACATTACCGAAGTTCTAAGCCAGCATCAGCACTCGAAGAATTTTGTCACCAGGATATCGTTCGTGTTCACAACGTGTGTATTCTTTTCCAATAGTTTCATCGTTGAGGAGCAAAAAATCTTGTCCTACGTGCTTATCGGGTTCTTTCTGCTTGCCTTGTGGAATGTACAGATGAATAGCCGCTTCAAGGTGACACGGTTCCGATGGCCGGTATTGCGGAAATCAGCTCTCCTGAAGCTGCTTGGGTTAGCCGTGTTTGGTATTCTGCTGGTAAGGATGTCAGGAAACTATTTTCGATGCCGTGAGGAGCAAGGAAATTGCACGGATTACATTATGACTGCGCCAACACCAGATGCAATGCGACGATCGGCTGGGACGCAGTTTTACGGATTCCCTGCCCTTGCTCTCGTATCGTACGTTGTTTGTGCTCGACTTTATCTGAAAACATGCGGTAACTTGACTGGGAATGCTGTTAATGTGTTACTGGCCAGGTACGGCCCAATAGTTGGAGCAGTCTGCAGCTGTGGTCATTTTATTTTATCTAAAACTAACACCAAAGGAATACCGCAAATTCATATCGATGCTCTCGCGTGGGTTGTCTACGTTTTGCTAATAGTGCAAATCCTGACGGTGTCAATTACACCTTTGATGGTCTACATCTTACCTAAACGAAGAGAAATGATGAATATTCTGTACGGCGAACGTAATTTAGCCCCGGAGATCTACCGACAGCTTCGAGATAACTACAATTCGCCGAATGCAGCCCCATCAGATGAGGTTCCAATCGTTTGCGGTTTAGCAACCGTTTACTCATCCGTTTTTATTGCAATCGGAATCTTCCTAACCCTTCTATTGGCTCTTTTGCTTGGGTCAAATGGAACGGCAGGCCTTATAATCTCCCTGGTAGTTACGATATGCTACGGTATTATCACTTCCATTCTACAGTATGAAAATTCCTCGAATCTGCAAACTTGCTTGCAACCGACATTCACCACTCTGATCTCTTGGATTACACTCATGCAGTTCGGTTTTTATGCAACCTCCCACCAACCCACAATGTCTCAAATCGACTGGAGCGCGGCTTTCATCGGCAGAACCTGGTACTACGATAACAATAATATCATTTCGGCCATCCTGGTACTACTGAATACATTTTCGATGTCCTTCATGCTGTCGCTACTGTTCCCGCTAATCATTTTCACCCCTTTCTGCGTGTACACCATGTGGCCTTCCTTGGCGCAAAAAATCTGCCAAAAGTCGACCGCCAGCGGTCCCAAGCGGGGTCCAAAAGCAACGCGCAAAACCGAAACCGGCAGTGTCGAGTACCGATCGGTGACCGTCAATGAGCCGGATGATGGAACGGACAACGCTAGCGCAACCGGTAGCGAGACCGACTTTGATGTGACGAAAGGTGAAATTAATCTGTACGAAAATGAAAAAGCATTTCTCGGGACCGTCTTCAAGACCGGTTGCCAGCTGCTGCTTATTCAGGGAATTCGGGTAAGTGTTGGCTAGTTTTCTTCTTTTCTCCTTAGCGAAATTTGGATTTTTTTAGATATTTTGCGCCATGTTTGCCTGCACGCTACACTGCCGCCACCTGATGGTGTGGAAAATCTTCGCCCCTCGATTCATATACGAAGGTATTGGTAGCTACATTGTGTTCATTGGTCTAAATTTGGGCTTTTTGCTGCTACTGCGTGTACACCGAGCCGTCAATACGCTGATTACTCGGATCAATAAAGATCGATAAGAAAGAGGAGCGAAATCCCAGTCAAGCGTCAAATACGGAAGATCTAGTCGTATTTTTTTTCCAGGTGACGTGTATTAACTCGTAGATATATATTGTTTTATTTCGTCCGATTAACTTTAAACGATGCCTAGCAGGTAATTGTTTCGATAGTAGTTTAATATTTCGTTCGTGAACTGCGAATCAAATTGGTTCGAACTTCGACGATAAGTTCATTAAAGCATTTAGCTCTGGACGTAATGGTTCGTTGTCCAAGAAGTTGATCACATATTTTTAAGATCTACTTAATTTGTGCCGAAAAGGTTGTTGTACGTAATCTAAAACGCTAACCTAAAAATTAGGTTTCTGAGTATAAAATATTGGCATCCTAGATATTTTTGTTTACAGGATACATAAAAACTAAACGTTTCAAAAATATCGATGCTCGTTTAAAAAACATATTTATTTACAATTGTTACGTTATATCAACTTACATTTCATACAGACTAGCGATGATCAACTAGAATATTTACTACACTTACTGTCTTTCGGTCTTCATTCGTCATCTAAATTGATTTTCTCATCTGGAATGTTCTCTTTATTTCCACTATGGGACGCATACTCTTCCAGAGCCCTGTCCCACAGTTGCAGGAAATTAATCTGTGGCAAGTTCAGTTTCTCCACTAGCAAGCCTGCGTGCGAAAAAGCAGCCGAGAGTTGTATTTTAAGATACCGATTCAAGTTTTGTGCATCTTCAGCCTCTTTGTTCAGCATTTTGTGCATCAATCGTAGCTTTGCTCGACTTTCTCGGGCCGCTATGGTGTTCCGCTGGCGAATCAGTTGCTTTTTGGGACTGCGGTTCTGTGCGTTGGCGAAGGATCGCGCCATTTTACTGTTGTACTGCACAGGAATAGCTAATTCTGTAAGATTGTTGAGCGAAAGTTGCGACATCCGTGCCGGGATGCGATCGACCCTTTTCTTCACTACTGTAAAGTCGGTCAATCCGGAACACGTCGTCGCTGCACAGTCTGTCGAATCAGCTACAATCTGAGGCGACTGCTTTATGTTATCATCTGAAATGTGCTGTTCAGTAGTAGGTTGATCCTGATCGCCTGTCCACAATGGTCCTTGGATGATCTTTCTTATAAAGGTATGAAGTGTCTTCCTCTTTGTAGCCCGATCGTCTTTCACGATAGTTTTTCGACATGGTAGGGTCGAACTCGATGGCTTACTAATAACTTGCATTTTTGTTGTAGTGTTTGTTCGATGGTTTCACTAAAAATGTTTGTCGAGTGTTAAATTATGACTAAAAACGGTTTGATTTACCTATACCTAATAAATAAAATTGTGATACTTGAGAGTGTTGTCAAATCGTGATGTCCCAGCCAGTTTAATTTAGTCAAAAAACGATTCAACCAGTCCCCTGACGGACCTTTTCGATTTTATCAGTACCTTTTACGTTCTCCTGAATATTAAAAACAATATCTTTGCTTCTGCTTATCACTTAAAGTTCTTACACAATTGAAAGTGTTAAGTGTCAACAACCCGCGCTATAGTTGCATGCGTTTGAAGTCCCATTGTGATGTAATGAATGTATTCTTCTAAGCCAGCGGTTCTCAACCTTTTTTGTTCGCGTACCCATTGGCGATATTATCCAAATGAATTGTGTCCCCTGGCTAGGAGTGTTCTCGCAGAAAGGGAGAGAGTATTGGTAGATCATGTGGTAGTTTAGTTCAGGTTTGAAATCGAACTATATGGTTTGTTTGATTGTTATAATACTCACGTTTGATTGCTATAATAGTCACGTTTTAAGAGCAAGATTGAACAACGAATAAAATATTAAAAGGGAAAAGGCAACTTGCCCGCCATAATTTTTTTTTCTTTTGCGGTACGCAGGCTGAAGGCTAATGGATTATGTGAGAAAGTAATTTTTTGCGCAATTTCACTTTGTCCTGTATCGAAACTTTCCTTTTCATCCAGTCTCAACTTTCTTTCTAAAGAGAGCAGTTTAAAAATAATAAATTCAGCTTGCGAAGCTGAATGGATAATAGAAGATTTGTCGTTCCGATAGAGGTTGAACATTGTGCACATAGACCACTATGTTCCGAAACGATTCCAGGGTTCCATTAAAATATACATGAAGTCAGAGTGACCCATGTACATTGGTACAAGTTTGAAAAAAAATCAATTTAATGTATGCCCATGTTAAACCACTTTATATCCTTTATTAGAGTGCCAGCCAAAATGGGCAACTCGAATTTCAAAAACGAACCCTTTGCATAATGTTCACAGGTTACAAAACTCTGCGCAAAATTTCAGTTCGATCGGACTTAAAATAAAATGGCGCAAAGCTGTTGAAGCTTGACCTTTTTTACATCCGGAAAATCACCCAAGGAATTTGTTTTAAATATCAGATCTTGATGGTCCATGCATGTTTAGGCCATCTGGCAACAACAAAAAAAAATACATGTAATAATTTGTGCACATCAACTTCTTGATCTCGATATCTTCCCCTATCTCGAGAATGCCAATGAATCCTTCAACTTCTCATGCGGCCATAAACTTGTGTCTCGATATTTCGATACTTTGAAATTCCTTCAACTCGAAGAAACATAGCAAGCTTTTGCTCTAATTTTCTCCCGATATCTCGAAGCGTCAGTCCTGGTTTATTTAACCTTTTCTCCTAGACGGCTGAATCCCGCATCATATTCAGTTTTTATTGTTTAACGAAACATGGAAAACGGTGATAAACAAATGCTCCAAGTTTTAACTGTTGATCAACGTCTAAAAGTATTGTGGCGCGTGAAGTAGGACGGCGTGTTTCCGAAATCGCGAAAATATTCGGTATTCTTCAAAGCACTGTGTCGACTATAATCTAATCAAGGACAAAGATATATGGCTACTGGTAACCTGTTGAGAAGATAAGTACGAAAAGTAAAAGACTCTAGGCTGGAACAACGCATGGAGGTGATCGTAAGCGAAGTTCGAAGCCGTAATCATCCTTTGCTTGATATGTTACTTCAAGGAAAAGTGACAGTGTATGCACAGTGCAGACGAACGATTGTAAGGATACTCTACCGGGGGCTATAAGTATCCGTGACATTATTAACGACGATGGAACAGGTATGTAATAGTGTTAAACCCAAATCGTTCTGGTTGCCTCTGTGCCTCGGAAATGTACCGTTCAGTATGGTCGATCTAGACACCTTCCGAATTTCCAAAGACGTGTTTTAACAGCTTTCCGATGGTGGTGGTCCGATGATGTTTACATGAACAGGCGCATCCATGAGACTGCAGCCCATTTGTTCCCTTCTGAATGAAAAAAAAAAACATAATATCGGTGTTCAAAAAGCAAAGAGAAGTAGTTAGTTGCAAACTATCGAGGGATAACGTCCTTTTGTGCTGACTCTAAAGTGCTTTTTTTCCCTGTGTGGACTCATCACTGCGACCAGAGATTAGATCTATTGTGTTATTGCCCAGGTGTTTTCTGTACTCCGCACTTCATATTATTGGCAGTATCACTATTGAAGTAAGTGATACGCTTATCATACATATCCGTGCTTGTGTGTAAGTTTTACCTTTCCGTTTCAAGCTAACTACTCTACTATACCGAGCCTCTGTCCATCCCAACAACATCGCCTAATTACAATTCCCTGGAGAGAACTTTTATACGTTTCTCACACCAGTTTTATTATAACGGACTTATTTTTGTTAGAAGGAGGGTCAACAGAGGTACTGTAGAGTTCAGAAGGAAGCCTGAGAATAGACCCATGCTAAAGTCCTTTTGGTAACCAAATGGCCTGATTCTATTAAGATTCGAACTCACAACCACTCGCATACCAAGGCGGACTCTGTAACCTTGCGGCTACGGAGCTCCCCGTTAGTGCTTGAGCTAATAGTGCTTGAGCTAATAGCTATTCAATTATGCTTAACTGAGGTAGATACATTTCAACATCGCAATATGGATTTATGCCGGGCAGAAAAGTTGGCATAAATCAAAGTTTTGATGAATATCCCGTAGCTAGCCGCAGTCCTACTCACCGGCACCATGCAAGCTCAAAACGTATACTAAGGTAACAAATTTGGCTGATTGCGACTTTTTTTTTAATTTCGCTCAGAAGTAGTGTTCTAACTTTTCGACTTCTTGAAAAAAGCCTCCATGCCAAATTTCAGCTTTATCGGACTTTAGGAACACGTGCCTCAAGCAGGGTTGATATTTGTTGACACTCTTGAGTGAAACTGAAAATAAGCATCCATAAACGTTATTTTTTTACAATCCTATCAGAGTTCACCTTTCCCGCTTTTTGCATGGAAGTGAACTGTCAAAACACCTCATTATATTTCATGCGATGGAAGCAAGACAACAAAATCAGTTTATCAGTTAACGAAGATTGTCAGGTCATCGGTCAGTGTCAGTGGAAAAGTGTTTCGGTGAGGTTTATTTTGGTTGAGTGGACTGTTTGTTTTTCTTTTTCGCTTTGAAGTGAAGATCATTAGGTTGGATTTGTCGTCAAATTTTATTCCGTAACCGTGAACGATGCGCGCGATCTATTTCATCTGCGTATAACAGCACGTTACTAGGACGAAAATCTAGTGTATCTGAAAGAGTGCTGCGATCATTAGAAGTGAAAATTGAAAATGATTGGCTGTAATTTTCAAAGAATTTTGCTGGGGAAAATAACTTTTATCAGCACTGGCCTCAAGTGGTCAAAGTTGTCGAAGATGTCTTAGAAATATTTTGTGTGGTACGCTCACATTTGGAGTCCTTTGCTGTCATATGATCACCGTATCCCACACTTTAATCAGCAGAATTGCAAACATTCAACGGAAGTTTGTTTGGTACGCCCTCAGGAATCTACGATGACCCCTGAATCCTTTAGATCTCCTTTACAAGAAGCGCGTTGCTAATTACTGGGCATTACAAGGTTGAAGAAAAGACGGAATGTTTCGAAAGCTGTTTATGCTGCCAAACTCCTTACATCTGAGACTGAATGTAGCTCATTGTTCGAAAAGTTAGTACCCAAGCCTGACGTTCGAGATCCAGAGCCTGTTTCCTCTGTCGTCCGCTAACTAGGAATGGATATCTTCTAAATTCACCTCTACATTCGATAAGCACCCAGCAAACAAATTGGTTCATATAACTTGCACTCAACTCTTTTAAGTGAATTCTAATTTGGTAAAAAATGACCATATAAGATGCATGAAATGCGCCTATGTGTACAAATCTGGAGGCCATATACGTGCATCGTAAAAACAAAAGTCTTACGATTTTGTATAACTTCGCAGGCTATTTTAAATGGCCTCATTTGAAACTTCAAATTGCATTCTATACGACTTTGAGGAATGACGCGTTTTACAATTTTATATGACACGATGAATTACTTCATATATAACCTGATATTGCGTCTTATAGGATTTAAATTTTATACGATATAAGCAAATTTTATATTACATCTTAAGTAATTTTAAACTTGGCGTGCACATTTGAGCGACTTAGAATTAACATTCTTTTACGACTTCTGGTTTGCTGGGCAGAATATTCAACGAATATTCTCATCTTTTCGAATTTGGAAAGAGAGCTGTATGAATATTAAAGCTGTATTCGTTCCAGTCAGAGAACTGCCACGGTGGGAAATACTCAAACGAACGATTGACCATCATGTGTGCTGCAAACCTCAGTGTTCCACGGACGTGTTATTCCTTGTTACTGATGAAGCAAACTCGAAAGCCTGGATGACGTCCCTCATTTTTGAAATGTAGATTAAGGACTTGCAAAGTTGTTACGCGTCGCGGATTTGGCGTGTTTTCACTAATCCATGGCACGGATTTTGCAAGAAGCATTGCAACCTTGCTTTCAATGGCCTAAAAATCAATATTGAAGGTTTTCGCACCAACCCGACTAGAAGGTTGAAAGCACCCTCTCATTCAATGAAACTTTGTAGGTACGTAGGCGTTACTAAACTAAGCATCTTTGGATACTTTATTCTTGAAAAACTATCTAGACTGCATTTAAAAAAACGGTTTTTTTTTTATTTTTAAATAAATTGATATATCTGGATAACGAAAAAAGTCGTCAAGGGAAATAACCTAAAATTTCATTCACAAATATTGTCAAAAAAATAAATTATTGAGATTTTAAAGCAAAAAATTTGATCCTAACCGTTATGTGCTCGACAAAAAACACTCTTACGTACTCGACGGTGTGCCCGAGTACCCATAAATTATAATTGTTGTAACTTTTACAATTTTCATGCGATTCCGAAAGTTTCAGCATCAAAAAATTCAGCAACTTATGTACTTTCAAACCAGGGGCCCGGAGAGATTTTCCTCTTCACCGGAAATATGGTGGACTATGCAATTTCGTGGTATGAAACGTCGAAACTATATGATTTCCTATCCGATCGAACACTTTTTTTCATTGGGATATCAGAGTTGCATAAAGTGCGTTGCATTTTGGTTTTTTTTTTTTTTAATATCGCACGCTTAGCCTGGGGGCTAATAGCGGTCTCGATCAACTAGATTAGTTGAGAGAATTCGTTTTCGATATTGTTTTCCTCGACTCGATCGGGAATCGAACCCAATATCACAACCGTGTGGGTGAGCTAGCCGACCGACATCGCTAACCACAGAGCCACGGGGACCACAAATTTTGGTTGTTCTGTATGCTAAAAAATATCAGGGAAATTGAGGATATATTTCAGGGAATATCGGGGAATTTAATTTGAAAACTTTTTCGCCACCCTGAAAACCCTTAATGATATAGAATGACTATTTCCTGTTTCCTCGGTAGAAAATGTGGCTCTTTGGCAAGTGATTCCACTCAAATGAAGGGGTAGAATTGGTAAGCAGGCTTTTTGAAGAGTCCTTCGACATTGCCAGTTTTCTCAGAATTTATAACTCATTCTTTAAATGTAATGGAAAATATAAATTACGCAGAAGCTACGAGCTGAAATCTGATTCCAGTCACTTCTTGTGTCCCTCAAGGTTTACCTTTGGATTTAAACCTTCTCTTTTGATTTTGTACGTTAGCATGCTAAATTATGCTGACGGTATGGAGTTATTTTTAGAAATTAGAACTGGAGAGGATATCAATGAATTCCAAAATGAGATACACAAATTCTACAAATGATGCAAGTGAAGCTTTTTGTTGGCGAAAAAAATTACGCCAGGTATTATAAAAACATTACGAAATCAAACTGAAAAATGTGAGTTAGAGAGAATCCTTAGATATAGGGCTTCCTTTTTTTCAAGATGAAAATTTGCTTCATTATTATAACTATTTTATTTTATTTTATTTACCTCTATCAAAGTTCACAATATTTTGCATAAAAAAAATCTTGGTAAAAAATTTTACTATACAATTTGAGCTCAATTTTTCGTTTTCATTTTAATTTATTAAATTATTAACCTAGGAAAAGCGTTTATATGTGCAAAGTTGTTGCGTTTTAGGCTTGAATCTAGAAATCCATAAGAAAATCTAAATGTTCCAAATAGTCTAATTTAGATTAAGGCTCTGGTACGTTTTTTAAACAAACATTTTTCAAAACATTGATCCACGATTAATTCGTATTGATTCAAACATGAAGTTGATTTAATTCAGGATAAACAATGACGATTTACAGAAAGTAGGAATCAATTACTGTTTTTATATTATTTAAAACAAATAATAATCTATTGAAGATAAATTATCTTAACTGCAGTCTTGAGGGAGAAATCGCAATTTTTTCACAAAATTAGTCTCATTGTTCCTTACTTTTCTAAAAACGTATAGTACAATTAGAACTGGTTACCAGATAAAGGACATTGACTCAAAGTAAGGAAATCCGTAGAAAATCGCCGGACGTGTAAAATAATGAACGTTTTTCCTAACGTCTACTCGGGAAGCTCATTTGATTCCTCGCCTTGTGTTGCAGATTTGTCATTATCTGTTGTAGTATTATTATTATTCGCTTCCGCAATCTGCTGCGCCTGGTTGGTGTGCATTATAACCCGCGGTCTTAACACTTGTCGTCCCTCCATCGGCTCCGGGACGTAGTTATCCCGTACCTGTTCGAACTCATCGAGGTATTTCGCTTGCCCCAAATGAAGTTTTTCTCGCAACAGATTGGCGTACATGAAACAAGCTGCTAGCCGTGCCTTCATATGCTGATTCATTAGCCTCTCGATGTCAGCCTCCTGGCTCAGCATTTCATCCATGATGCGCATCTTCGCTCGGCTTTGCCTAGCCGCTAGAGTATTCTTCTCGCGGATCGCCTGCTGCTCTGGAGTACGATTTTCTGCTCCCGGAAATTGACGCGCCATGTTCTTGTTGTAGGCTAGTCGAGCGTCATGTTGACACAATCGGTCTACGGATAGTCTACCAGTATTTTTGGACCGTCTTAATGATCTAGCCAAAGTAGGGTACCAATCACGAGGGCTTCCATTGATGGTGATTGCCTCATCGGATCGTTTCGATGTTGTTGATTCCGACTCGGTGTCGGTATCCGTCCGTGATCGCTTTTTCGAAGCGCCAGTTCTGCTTCCCACACTGCTGACACTTTCATTGCAAATTTTCAATCGACTTTTATCAAATGTGCCAGCTTCTGGGTTTTCTGGACTTGCCTTCGTGATCTGCACTTCCTCTTGCAGAAGTGTTTCGTAGCACTGCGAAGCAACTGATAGTAGAGCCGACCACAAGGTCAAACTTGATGATCTGTTTTCTTCTAAAACTGACCGGTCTATCGGTGATTCGTACAGCACTACCATTTTTAGCTTGTTCGATAATTTTTTTAGTAATTAAAATAACGGTCAGGTTAAAATGAACAGAATGAATACGCTGCAAGTGGAATATTTCTTATATCTAGTGGATAGGTAAACTATTTGTCGACAGGTTGTTTGCGGTATTGTTCCAATTTTCTCAACTGCCAACTTGCCTACCCTCAGTTTTGACTACCCCGATTGTTAACGGCTTTTATCTCCGTTTTTGTTAACTCCAACATCAACATAACTTATGACAAGGACTGACAGTAAGACGAAACAGATCCGACCGGAGATATTAGATGATAATGGAATAGCAGGATTTTTCTAGGAATTTTCAGAGTTTCAACATAAGCTGATAAATGCCTACGAATAGTTTCATTACTACATTGTACCAACTTATTTTTACACACCTTCCACATAGTCTTTTGTTTCTGATTCTGTAGCAGGTCAACCTTATCTCAAAATTTTGACTTTCGTGATCCTAATACCAACTTTGAAGTCCTGAAGGTAAAACTTGCTCATGCAGTCAAGATCTGTGTTGAACACCAGCTTTCAATTCTTGAATTCAACGAAAATATTGTGGTATTGTAATTGATAATAACTGAATTATCTTATTCCACTATCAGATTGAAGATGCATAGTTTGCTCACACACTAATCTGTTGCGGAAAAAACTTCACTTGAGGCAATCGAAATAACTTGATGAATTCGGACAAGTGCAGGAATATTTCGCAGGTCATAGGGCTGAACAAAACTGCATTTAGACATGAAACCCCAACGGATAAAATATACTATATGAATTAAAGTGAGAGCAATTGAGTAAAATATTACAAAATTACGTGTTCTTTATTGGTCACGTAACGTACCAGTTTTTTTTTTGTAATCTGCTGCACATGAACTGAGTTCTGTAAATATAAGGGTTGATGTCGCGGTTAGGAAAACTATGTATGGTATTCGTACTTGTACGTATAATTTATGGACGTTTTAACGTTGAATGATTAGAGTTTGACTCGCCTCCGCAAGGATTGTGGAATTTTATAAAGTTTGTAGTTGAAGTTGTGAATATAATGAGCAGATGTAAATGAATTTCAAAAATAATCAAAGCCAATTTTGGCCTGAATCTCGGTCAAATCAGCCACAATGTTTGGAAAATTATTATCTATATTTTTTAACTAACTTTGGTGTGCTTTCGATTGCATCCAATATTCCTTTTGCTTCCAGGCTCGAAAATAGTTGCGATTTAGTTTTCTATTATTTCTAAACAAACACTTAACATTCTCAAACATGTACATAACAGGTAAATAATATTGGTTGCTGTAGGTCATGTTTGTGTGTTTGTAACACGATTACTAAGTTTAAAACGGAGAGGTGTAATTGAAAAAAAACAACCTACCTAAGGTTTCAATAAGAGTCGGGTTTGCTACCAGGTGCAACATTGTAGGTAAAATGTTGTTTGTTTTCTATTTTTTACGAATATTTACCTATGTTGCGATATAACACCGATGACGCACATCAACGGACAATCACATGTTAACGAACGTTTTTAGTGGAAACAGTGAACAAACATTACCAAAAAATGCAAGTTATTAGTGAGCAATCGGATTCGACTCTGTCGTGCCGAAAAACCATTGTAAAACGTGATCGGGCTACGAAAAGGAAGACACTTCACACCATTATCAAAAAGATCACCAAAGGATCATTGTGGACAACCGATGAGGATCAACCTGCTTTCGAACAGCAAGTTCCCCAAACTTCAGATGATAACATCGACCAATCGGAGCAGACGTTAACCGATTCGACAATCTGCGCCGCGATGGTTTCCGACGATGCTTCAAGTACGTGTTCCGGATCATCGGACTTCAAGGTAGTGAAGAAAAAGGTTGATCGCATCCCGGCGCGGATGTCACAACTTTCCCTCAACACACTCACAGAATTAGCTATCCCGGTGCAGTACAACAGTAAAATGGCTCGATCCTTCACCAACGCACAGAACCGCACTCCTAGAGAGCAACTGCTTCGTCAGCGGAACACTGTAGCGGCACGAGAAAGCCGAGCGAAGTTACGGTTGATGCACAAAATGCTGAACAAAGAGGCTGAAGATGCAAAAAACTTGAACCGGTATCTTAAAATGCGACTTTCGGCTGCTCTTTTGCACGCCGGCTTGCTGATGGATAAGCTGAACCTACCTCAGATTAACTTCCTGCAATTGTGGGATAAGGCTCTGGAAGAGTACGCGTCTCAGGGTGGAAATAAAGAGAACAAGTCAGATGAACCAGCAACACCTGTTGAAAAATGAAGAAAGAACAGATAGCAAGTATAGTGTAGTGTAGTGAATATTCTAGTTTATCAGCGTTAACGTTTGTCCTTATAATTATAGTCAATAAATATTTTGTTCCCAGAACTACAAATATGAATTACTTTTATTTACTCAATGAGTTTTCCAACATTATAGTCTAGGTTAGAGACGTCTTCACACAGTTGTAAAAGCTTTGAAAATCCTGTTCAAAATGGATTTATCTCATGGAACATTGACACTCAATTTCAAAACGGAAAAAAATCATATTTTCTGACTAAATCATTTTACCAATTCATGGAATACTTCAGATTTTCCAGAATAGGGACCATTAACTATACTTGAAATCTTAAAATTATGTGAAATATTTGGGCCTTACCATTCAAAAATTCAGCTCGGAAAATGAATTTCTAGCGCGGCTTCGGCTACTGAAGGTATTCTCATCGGTGTTGAAGATAACCAGTTTTATCAACCCAAGAAATAATACTGGAAACATCATAATCGAGCAAATTATCTCATATTTCTAATGTAATGTATTCATTAAATGACCCGGCAGTGATATTCCCAACCATTTTTTCTTCGAAAAACTATCCCAAAGCAAATAGAAGTTTGCAAAATTCGATCCCAAATTGAAGCCTAAACTATTTAACATCCAAAACCGCCAAAATGAGAAATAATCATAAATTTGTCATTGTTGCACTATATTAAGGCCTTTAATGCCGGTAATTTTTTTTTTTTAACTATTAAGGGCTTCAAGTCACTGAAAAATATCTTTAAAACCTAGATTACCTGATCCTTGCTGAGTAACATTTCTGAAAGGTAGAGCTCAACTTGTCTGGAGGCAAAAAAGGTAAAAATATCAAATAAGACTCAAATTGTACTTCTTAGAACCGTAGAACAGTAAATTAGCAGCTAATCTGCCTTAGAAAGTCAAAAAAAATCACAACTAAAGCCTTCAATCGCAACAATACTATGAGAGACAAAAAACATAACCATTATCACTAAAAATCACAGGAGGGTTGTGAGCAAAGCCACGACCGCAAGGTTGAAGTAGAATACTTTTACACAGCTCTACTTAAGTCTGTAAATTAACCTACGGCCGGCGTATCGGTTCGCGCCGCTTATCGCGTTTAGCCTGGCAGAGGCCTAAAGCTCACGGCCAACACAATAGAAAGGTGTTTTCACATTGAAAATTAGACACGGCTTTACTGGAGTAAGTGTTGGCAAATGCATCTACCGCTATTACCGCCGCTATCGTACGAAAAATGACGCGCGTCTAAGAACACCCGAACTGTTTTGCCGTGCCGCTTCCATTTACTTCCTTATTACATCGGTCTTAGGGAAGTACCGACTGCACCTACCGCTGAGGCTGGTACCATACTGCTACTGGTACCCAGAGCTATTAACTCTTCGAATTAAGTGTTTTATTTGTCCTCAAAAGAACAATTGTTCAATTCCATATCGGATATAATGCAATCGCATCTCTGTAATATTACCGACAGTAATGTTCTTCTAAACAAAATGATCCTACTTTTCCATTAGACCGGCTGATGTACCGCAAAAATCTCGCCCGATCGCTCGCGTTGGCGTTTAGCCTGGCAGAGGCCTGAGACGTGGTGACCAACCACAGGGCAAGTGATTTGTTTAATTTGAAGGCAGCCACAGGCGCGACCCGCTGCTATGGTCTGTTACTGCTGAGTGCCGATATCTGCTGTTACTGCTGTCAACGTTGTGGACGGTTCATCCAGTTCACCTTCCAACAAATGAATGTAGCTAGTTTGTTGTTGTTTAAGTTTATCTGTATTTTATGCTTTTGTAGGGTATAATACATGTTTTTTTTTATAAGTATAAGTAATTCACATTACTGTTTTCATCTTTGATGGTTTTGGTTTCTGTTATTCTGGCATCTACTTTTGGAGTAACTGCTTCTTGGTGGAGATCTGTGATCCTGGTGTCATAGGGACAATCGAGGATCATCCGTAAGATTCGGTTTTGCGCAATCTGTATTTTGTTCCTGTGAGTTTGTGCACATGACTCCCACACCGGAGCCGCGTAAAAGACTGCGGGGGCAATTATTTGTTTGTAGACTGCCAGTTTGTTTGTTCTTGAGAGGCGAGATCCGCGACAAATAAGCGGGTATAGTGACCGAACCAAAGCTGAGCACTTAACCAGTGCCCTCTCCACATGCGATCGGAAAAGAAGCTTCTCGTCGAATAGCAGCCCAAGATAGGTACCTTCGGAAGACCACTCAACCCCGGTACCGTTCATGACCACAACGCATGATGGAGGGGGCCTCAGTTTAGGGGATTGTCGATGAAGGAACATTATTGTTTGGGTTTTGGAAGCGTTGATCTTAATTTTCCAGGTGTTAGCATACTCGACAAAGGCGTCTAAGCATCGCTGAAGTTTGTTGGTGATCTCACGAGGCATTCTTCCCTTGACGGCAATTGTAGTGTCATCTGCGAACAGAAAGAGCACGCAGCCATCTCCCAGGGAAGGAATGTCGGAGGTGTAAATGTTGTATAGCAAAGGGCCCAGCAGACTACCCTGCGGGACCCCTGCTGGGATGGAAAAAGTATTTGATAAACAACCATTCAGCGATACCCTGAACGACCTCTGCCGAAGGTAGCTACAGATGATTTTCGTCAAATATGATGGAAAGTTGAAGACACAGAGCTTGTATACCAGACCGTCATGCCAGACATTGTCAAACGCCTTTTCGACGTCCAACAATGCCATGGCTGTGGACTTGGATACAGCCCTGTCCCTTCTGATGTTGTTCATCACCCGCACCAGCTGGTGCGTGGTGGAGTGGCCCTTCCTAAACCCAAACTGTTCCGGGAGTAAGATGTTGTTTTCCTTAGCCACCTTCATCATGCGGTTGAGGATCAGTTTTTCAAACAGTTTGCCCAGCGATGAGAGTAGGCTGATCGGACGGTAGCTTGATGCTAACGTCGGATCTTTCCCGGGTTTGCGGATCGGTATGATCTCGGCTATCTTCCAAATGCTTGGATAGTAGTGCAATTCCAAGCATCTGTTGAAGATAGAGCTCAACAACAGGTAACCCTGTTGCTGAGCTTTTTTAAGACCATATTGAAGACCCCATCAAACCCAGGAGCCTTCATGTTCTTAGTACTCATCAGTGCTGAGCAAACCTGTTCTGCTGTGATTTTATGTTCTTGAGGAACGGTACAGGGGGACTTTTCGAGGTCGCGGACGCACTGCTCGACCTGGTCTTCCATTGGACTAGCCATGGTCGAGCCAAGCAAATGCGATGAGGCAATGTGATCGCCTACCGCATTTGCTCTCTCGACCGGTGCAACAAGAAGCCTCTCTCCGACCCTGAGGGGAGGAACTGGTTTGGGGTGCGATTTCAGCACTTTGGCTACTTTCCAGAATGGCCTGGAGCGGTCGTCCAAACTTTGGACTAAGCGTCCGAAATTTTCATTCCGGAGTGAGACCATCCTGGAAGCAATTTGCCTATTCAGATCGGCCACCTCGAGCCTAATGTCCAGATCCCTGGTCCTCTGGAACTGGCGTCTACGCACATTCCGCAGTCTAATTAGCAGCCGGGTATGGGAATCAATAGCAAGGAACTTACCCCTCACAGGAACACGTCGCACACACGCCTCGTCGGCCACGTTTATGGCTCGTTGGAGACCCTCCAACGCCTGGTCGATGTTTTCCACGCTGTCGAGCGGCGGCGCCTCATCGATGTTGTTGTCCACCATTCGAGCAAAGCGCTCCCAGTCGACATGATGGTAATCTTTCCGCAGACAGCTGGCAGGAGCAACACCGATCCCCACCTCAGCAACGACAGGTTGGTGGTCTGAGCTCAGATCGTTGTGGGCCACTGGTTTGGAGAGCTCGATGTTGGCCAGGAAGAAGTCCAGGGTTGAAGGGTTCCCCGCTGGGGAGATGAAAGTCGGTTCATCCGGAAACTGCACCGTATAAAACCCATGCTGCGAGTGTTCGAAGAGTTGACGACCGTTCTGATTCTGCCGATAATTTCGCCAAGCCTCGTGCCGAGCATTTAGGTCTCCCCCAACGACGAAGCGGGAGTTGGTCCTGGTGATGGTTGCCAGGTCGTTCTTGAACTGCATTGCTGTACCGTTGCTGATACTACACTGGCGAGGACAGTAGACGACGATGAACCGGATGAACCCGGTAGCTGATTTGACCTCCACACTAAAGGCTTCGATGATGGCGGTGGGGATGTGCGGCAAGATGTTGTATTTCATCCCTTTTCTAACGATGATCGCTATACCACCCCCCCTGGAGTTGGTACGATCGAGACGGATGATGTTGTGATCCGGCAGCCAAAAACTGTCGCCGGACTTCAGGTGGGTCTCTGTGAGTAGACCCACGTCGATGTTGTACTTGCGGAGAAAGTCAGCAAGCTCAATGTTTTTTGCTCTAACAGAGCAAGCGTTCCAGGTGACGATGGAGATGGGTTTAGGATCCATATTGGATAATAAATTTACCGAGCACATGGATTTGCTCGGGCTTGTTGCGACATGCACGAAGGGCATTGGTCATGCTGCTAAAAATTTCTAGCAGCTCATCCGCAGAGTACTTCTCGGAGTCAGCGCTCGGTGGTGTTGTTGTGGGTGGACGCCAGTAGCCAGGGGGGGGAGGCGACCGTTGACCGGCTGACCCACTGGATGGTGAGTGTGGAAGGTCAAGTTGCGTACGCGTACTTGGTTGCCCCGCTTGTTGGGATGAACGCAGAGGAGGAAAATCTTCCGCCCTGAAGACCGGTGGTTTGTCTTTCTTCCTGCTCGGCTGGTTGGTTGACGACGCCTGCTTGCGGATATGTTAGAAGCTCTCCCTTTTCGGGCACTGTCGATCAGAGCTCTGGTGATCACCGCCACAGTTAGCACACTTAAACTGTACCGCACCAGCATCGTCCACAGGGCAATCCGGCGTAGAGTGGTCCTTGGCGCAGATGTTGCAACGCGGTTTGATGTTGCAGTTCCGGGTACCGTGACCGAAGTTGAGGCACCTCTGACACTGCGTAACGTCTCGACGGCCTCCACGATAGGGCTCCCAACGGATGATAATGGAGAACAAAGAGCGGATGGCTCGCAAAGCGCTCAGTGTAACTGTCCCTTTTGGGAGATGAACCAGAAAGAGGCAGTCCGGGTATTTCCTTTCATTTTCATTCCTGCGTTTGATCGGATAGACAGCAATTGGGGCCAATTTGTACCGATCCTTGATTTCGGCACCGATCAGCTTGGGGTCGAAACCTGGCAAGCCTCTGATGACCACCTTGAATGGCTTTTCCCCAGGAATGTCGTGGGTGAAGATCTCAGATTTAGAATTTTTCAAAAACTTCGTGGCCTTCTCAAAATCCACCTTCGTGTGGAGCATAACCTTCGTACCGATGCCGCATAACTTATATTCAGCTGCTACGCCCAGCGATGCAAAGTCGCTAATGAGCTTGTTGAGAGGGACGTTTTTCACTACCAGCGGGGGAAGCTTCACTTTCACCGTAATGGGGCTGGCAGAATCCGGAACATCAGTCGGCCCGCCAAAATCTCCAACGTCGCTAACGTTTGGCACCGTGTCGCAGTCAGCCACACTTTTCGAAGTGCAACTGCTTCCGCCTGGTTTCTTCTTTTTACTGCCTCCTTCAGCAGAGTTTTGTTTCGCAGGACTCGAGCCTGCTCTTCTCTTTTTCTTTGACATCACACAGCGATGCAAGCGACGAACTGTCGCACAAAACGGAATAAAATTTTTAACTAACCCGGCTTTTCAGAAATAGAACTGTACTTCTCAACAGTCTGAGAGCGAATCTGAGCGTCCGTATGTACCCGGTACGGTTTAATAATGAAACTGATCATAATCTAATGATGATGTGATGTGTAGCTAGTTTTCCCAGAAACACTCTTTTATAGCCGAAGGGTGCTACGTAATAGGCCACGCCTTTCAGTTCAGGTTTACCATTTCCTTATGTTCTTTAGACGAATTATTCCACAATTCGCATTTGATTTTTGTATCCAGCGAATTAACACCGATGGTGCTCTCTCACACGCAACGGTTTTAACCCGTATCTTATTGTGGTTTGTAACATCAAGCGATTTCGCTTGCTCGCTGTTGCGTGTTGCATCATGTTGCAACTTGGCAGCTGGGAGACGACGAAATTCTGTTTATGCTGATTGATTGAATCGACTTCATATTAGCTCTGCATCGTCGAACTAACTGTCTTTGTGAATGCGGTCTAACAGGGCAGTTTGTTATTTAATGTCGGTTATGCTGATCGCAGCCTTTGCGCTGCCCCTACAGTGGGGGGTTTTCTAAATAAAGTAAAAATTAGACATCAACAACAGAATTTGGTTGCATCCCGCACAGAATGTCTGCTTGTGTTGATGCCAGAAAATTATAAACCTTCAATAATTTTTTTATTTGCCTTGAAAAAAAGCATTTTGCGGTTCAAAATCGGTTGCTAATTACAACCTTTGAGCTGCCCTAACATTGGGGGAATTAAGATACACGGACAACATGCACTGTGGAAGCTATTTCACATTCAGTAAATTAGACGGGTGCGACAAATTTAAATTGCTAGGATGCAACACAGAATATTTGCTTGCCTTGACAAAAATTATTAACTTTCAATGACTTGTTTATTTGCCTTCAGAAAGGCATTTTGATTTCCAAAATTGAATTTCCTGATGGCAATCTTCATGCTGCCCCAACACGGGTGGAATAATGGTTGTCTGGCGGCACACGCTGAGAAAAACCGCGCTGCTCCTAAGACGTGGTGACCAACCACAGGTCTAGTGCTGCTGCTAAGGAAGGACGACTGCTGTTGTCGCTGTCTAGAACTATTATGAGCGGCTCCGGCTGAAACAGGCTCTTATATAGGCCAAATAGCATGTTTTCAATTGCAAGGTATATGATTCTGTCGACCGTGCTTGGGAAGCAAGCATATAACGACCAATCAGAGGTCGAATTTTTCGTTTTGACAAGGCTTGACTATTTTCAATAGTACAATAGTTTGAACAATAAAATCACCATTATCTTCA
Organism: Wyeomyia smithii; assembly: GCF_029784165.1. Classification (NCBI taxonomy): domain Eukaryota; kingdom Metazoa; phylum Arthropoda; class Insecta; order Diptera; family Culicidae; genus Wyeomyia; species Wyeomyia smithii. Next base: position 22,671,936 of record NC_073695.1, read on the forward strand.
TTTGGGAAGAATCTTAGAAGATTTTCCAATCTATTGCTGCAAGAACGAAGGAAATCCATCGAATACTAACCGATTTGTTAGCATTTGAAATTGGACATATTTTTCACTTTTTTCGGTTTTAGATTTTCATTTCACATCCCTATGTAGCCGAACTTCCTGAGAGAAGTATTCTACTTCAAAACTGATATAAAACACAGCATTCGAATCCCATCAGAATAAACTTTAAATTGCTGAAAGAATAGTTGAAGAGGTTGTGACAGTCTGTCTTATGTCAATGTATTTCTTGCTTCTTGGTTTGGAAATACACGCGAACAGGGTGTCAATTCAATTTGATGGTGTGAAGCGGTAAATTTCTGTTATAATTCTCTTTCAACACTCTCTTTTACTCTAAGAGAAGCGTTGTTCAATTGACTTGAAGTCATTCTAAAATAATGTTGAAGGTTCCTGAAACACAATTGTAGGTAAAATACCACCTCACCGTCAAAATAAAACAGTGTGGATGAAACTGAAGCCTGATCGATGAAATGTTATGAAAATTTTGAATTTCAATTAGAGGCAGAAATTCATTTCTCGCAAACTGCAGATGACGCAGGACGATTTTCGTTTTCTTATTATCTCTAGCAGCATTCTCCCCAGGGCGAAATTAAAGGAGCTTTGTATTTCCCTTGACCATGCCTTCACGACCAGCCAATGTAACTTGCAAATTCGATTGAACGAAATAGCAATGTGACGATGAACAAAACTGCTACCTGTATAATAAAAAAAGTGTGTGATTGACCTAAATTCCTATGGGAGGACTAACGTAACAAGCTAGCGACGTGGCGTAGGTGATAGAATGAAGGAATTCGAAAAAGCTCGATGGACTGCCCTACACACTGTTTATAGGTATACATACGAAGTAGGTACATTACTTTTCGTCAACCGTTAACAAGCATATCGTTAGGAAAGCAAGGGGCAAAATAGCCAAGCTCAAACTTTCGTACGATTGCTGTTGTCAGGTAAGCTTGCCAAGTACACTGGGTCCGAAGCTAAACTTAAACTAAAGTTGTTACAAAATACACTAGCTCGAAGTAAATTGTTTCGTTCCTCCTACCAAGTACAAGCTACAATCGGCTCTTTTCAGGGCCACAAACACGCTCTTGAAGCAATGATTTTTTACCTTGCAAACTATGAAATGTGTGATCGCAGTTCGACATTTATTCCAAGCGATAAAAAAGTGAAGCTAAAGTCCTCTGATAAATAGAATTTTACTAATGCGATCATATTTTAAGTATTGAGCTAGTTTGAATTAGAAATTAAAAATCTGTGACTAAGCCATCTAACAATATTAAAAAGCAAAGCCTTGGTGCTATATTCCGATTCGGAACAAGACCTTCTGTTTGTTATACACAGACTTCGCAGCCAACTGTTTAGTGTACAGGACGGAGCTAGCGCTACGATCCTACTGACACTAACAGTCTCTCCCGAGCCGAGACTCGAACCTACGACGACTGGCTTGTTGGGCCAGCATCGTACCTCGAGACCATCTGGGAGGTTTACACAGTTTAACAGTTTTAACAATATTATACAACGCAATACGGAAAATCGTTTGATAATTAACTGAAAAGAAATGCTCTCAGAAATAACACGAGAATCATCCTACGCTATATGCAAATTCGCAATGACCAAAAAATACCAGTCTTGCTATTAACAGTGCCAAACGGCTGAAAGCAAACGCGCCAGATCCGGGCAGAATCACTAACATGTCCGGACATGCCTGTATCATCGAAGAGCAACAGGCATGCCTGTAATACGGTGTTTTCCACACAGACGAGAGATCCACAATCTGTGAAAGGTGATCTCTGCTGCCCTCTAAGTGAGCCTGCAATCGAATCGAATCGGGTGTTGCAGCAAAAACCACACAATCATATTATTTTCGAAATCGCCGCCTGCAGCGCTGCAACTTGTTCCAGCTCTGGTCGATCCACCATAAAAAAGAAGTCCCGAGTAAGGCTCCAAATCGCAGAAAAAGGTTCTCAATGCAGAAAAGGCAAAATCGGAATCAATAAAAATAAATCAAAATAAACATTAAAAGACAAATCTGGAGACTAGAGAAAAAACATTGGAATAATCCCAGATAAAATTGAAGATCGATAAAAAAAATTTGAAGGCTAGACGAAATTCCAGCCTGGTTTATCCCGGTCGAAAGTCAAAACGAGTTTTTGAAGCTCAATTTTTTGGGTATTTTCGTCATTGCGATCATGATATTTTGTGACACATTTCACTACAGGAAGTGGTCGTTATAATCTGGCCAATAGCATCAGTCCAGTCCGGTATTACACTTCGCATGAGGCGCACAACCGTACTGGGATTTGCTCTCCAGATTTCAGAGTATGCTACATGTACACGCTAAAGTTGGATGGTGCGAAACCAGTACAAAATTGTGCGTTTTTAGCGCAATTGTTGATGTAATTCGGAACCAGTACAATGATTGCGTGTTGGGCATAACGCAATTAATGCTCTAGCGTTTCTCCAATATATTTGGCAGCTCCAAACTACTACACCTAAACAGTTTCAACTGGTATCAAGCAGCATTGCAAAGCGAGCGAGAAGCAAAACCATTCTCCTCCTTTCTGCTTGAGGACGAGACATATGCCACGCTTTTCAAGTCTTTTGCACACACGCTTTCGAGATACCTACTTTTTCTTCTTCATGCATTCCTCTGAATAGCAGCAAGCACGCACCGACAGTATGAGTGAGACTAACAACATTGGTATCAAGTATGTACAGCACGGGTGTCTCGCTCATTTCGTGAAGCAACGAGATATCGCCTTGCGCGTCGCAATCCGAACCGAAAGAGAAGCGAAAGAGCAACCTGCAAATTGTATGTGACGGTTCTAGTCTTGTCGCACATACATGGAAATTCTACGAGCGAGAGAGAAATTTCTCTCGTCGCTTGAAAAAAAGCGCGTGCAAAGGATGACAAATAATAATTATTCACAATTTACAAGTGTTGTCATAAAAATCGGCAACGCTTTTGTGACTTTGTGAAATGAAGGGTTTTGCTAGTTTTGCGGTGAAGCTAGCGTTGATTACAAAATGTTGTGAACAGAATTTTGTTTCGTTTTTTTTTTGCAAATCATTCAATGGTACTTTTTAATGACCAAATCCATCCAGATAAATCGATCGAGTATTGTTGTTTGCTGCTTGTATGCTCCATGAGTAGCAGTCACTAATACACTCGACGTGAGAAATAAAGTATCGGTATATGATACATATTCTGATTTCATTCTATGTCAATGTATTCGCACTACAACTGTTGCGTTATGCATTTCACACATTTATTGTGCGATTTCTGTGCAACATTTGTGCGAATCGGGAAGACACAATGATTGTACAAGACTTCAACTTTTGCGTGCATGATCTTGAAGTTTGTTCATAACCTTCAAGTAATGACGGCTCTGATAATGGCTACCATAGAAATTGTTTGTTCAGTTGGATTCTTCTTTCAGGGATTCCCATGTTTCCCATGCATTCAGTTTCATTCTATAAGAACAAGCGGATGGGCCACAGAAGGGATCTGGTCCTATGAACTAACGAGACGATCCAAGTCTTGCCAGTTTATCGGCTTTTTCGTTTCCATCTATTCCATAGTGATCAGGAACCCAATAGAAATCTACTTGATTATTTCAACCCAATGTTTGAAGTGATTAGAAACACGCCCAAACAAGTTTTGATGTGCATGTCGCAGATTTCGAAGCCTTTCAAGCTGCTTGACTGTCGGACAGACTAACAGAAATAACACTTCGAACAAGTTATCAATCAATCCATCGTTCGGATGATAACAGTAGTTTTCGTAAGTAACACTAGCACCACCTGCTGCCGTGTTCGCGCTGCGTCTTGTATTCCGACAGCAGCGCTAGCGTACGTGTATGTGTCAAATTGGGAATTACGAAAAATGTATGAGATAGCATGACAGCACCTCAGACGGCGTTGTCGCGCGACGACTATTATTTGAATAAAAATTTGAAATGACCGTTTTGTATAGCGATGGAGCTTGGTTTCAATGTTACGTCTGTTAGTCTGTGATTCTAGTATTTCTCGGAACACAGTTGGCCACTGTTACGTTTAAATTGGTCGGTTACCCTTGCTCCCACTCGATTTTTCATTTATAAACCATCTGGGTAGAAAATAATTAATCCTGGACGGAGATCGGGACCACCGCGTTCCCAAACACGTCGCTCAGGTTCAAGTATTGGAAATCGTTTTTCCAAAATTGTATCTTTTCCCCATCCAGCCTTCATTGTTGCAATATTTTGATGACCTGTGAGGTCAAACTTTGGAAAGTTCTGAAGACCTTTTGCACTCTTTTCTAAATCTAATTCTATGAATTGTTGTAAAGCAAGCATAAAGAGTTAAGCTTCCAATTCCTTGGTAGGTGTGCTTCTCATTGCACCCGTTATTGAGATGGCTGACCGTTGGAGTTTTTCCAACGTATCTTGAGCATCTTTCACCTTTATTTCTGGGTCTCACAACAGCCGAAGCTGTTTGAGTCACCACTGTTTACCAAAACAATAATTACATACCTATCCATATAGCATTCGTAGCATTACTTATTGCCTGCTCTAGATGTGTATTCGAGATAGGCTTTTTTTTTCAAGAAATTCTCCGAGGTATTTAACGTTATCTGAGAGTTCCAGGAGCCAACCTTTAAGTCTAATTTTTCTTCTTCATGTAAATGGAACGATGGTAGTTTTTAACGGTTTTACTTTTGAGCGCTCCCTATCGCACCACGAGGAAATAACACTCGATTTCGGCACATTTTACCACGATTTTACGCAGACTTTTTTTCAAAAAACATCTTTATTTGAAATGTACTAATACATGAACACTTTTTCTGCCCTTACATTTTTTTTGTATGTGTAGCCAAACTTTCCAACCCCTCGTTATGTTACGTAATATTTCAATGTTCCCTTAGGTGTTTTTGCAAATTGCCTATTACGGAAATTAATTTTGAGCTATAAAACATGTAAAAAATCTTGCTCTGATTTTACTCACATTGCAAAAACGAGAATGTGCGTAAAATCGAGGTATACCTGTATATCACAGACAAACAGACGTGCCTCTTTGAAGAAAAATCCTGAAAAATCTTCGTCCTTATTCGAAACGTTACACTCATGCGCCACCATGTGAGCTTATTGCCTACTAACTTATTTTCGTAAAACGGTTTTTGTCTTTGCAAAGAGGTGTGTGCGCTTGCTTAAAACATTAACAGCGGCAGCACTGACGGTTTGTGTCTTGGATAATGAATGTGCAAGTTTGCTTATAGCGACACTAGCGGCATTACTGCCCACTAAACTTTCAAAATAATCGTTATTTTTCTGGTCGATGAAATCGTCATCGAGTGGCACATCTGTTTGTCCCTGACTGTATCATTAGCAAATCTGACCATTTCAAAGTCTTTTTCTATCAATTTTGTGAGGAGATCATCAACTATAATGGGCTTTTATTGCCTTAACGCTTGTTTAAGTGCTTCCAAGGTTTGATGACATCTCGTTGATCCAATGAGTAATGCAATTGCTACCAGGTGACTTGAAGGGTTCAAAGAAGTCGATTACCCATTCAACTTTACTTTTGGTAAAAATTTGTTCGGCCAATGTTTTGATGATAGAGCTTGTATAAGCATCCTTCTTTTTTCTAGATTACCCAACTCATTTGAGTGATCTTTCGCAGGGATTCTGTGCAGCCTGGCGCTTTCTGGACCATTTTCTATGTTTTCACATGTATGCCTTCAATATATCATTTTTAATCTTTTAATTTCTTTATTGTAAGCGGTTAAGTGAGCCCGGTTGAATAGTTTCCGTGTTTTTTAGGTTAGCTTCGAATAACAATGTAGAGGTTTGTTGAGGTTTTACGGCGAACTTTTATGAGTTTATTGTGTTCTCGATTAGCTTCGTAATCAAATAATAATTGATTTTGGTCAGATAGAGATTTCTTATCTGATATATGACAGTTGTCGGAAATCAGTGCGTTGAGTCAAGAACTTTTTGTCTTATTGCATTTACAAAAGTTGGTTTAACCCTCTTATTACATCTATCTATTCCTCGTGATGATAAAAAGCTCAAAAGGTACTCACCTGTGTTGTTGATGTCTGTGCTGTCCCGAACCGTGTGATGACCGTTTGCATCGCATCCAATTATGAAGGCTTTGTTTTGCTCCTTGCAGTAGGAAACCAGTTTTCCGACTCCTGGTGGAGTCCCACGTAACCTGGAAAGTATGCTGATGTAAAACAAATTTCAGTTTTGTCGCAGGTTTTTGGCATACCTCCGAAATGGTCGCTGTCAAGTCTCTCGAAAAAATTGGAAAGAAATTAGTTTTCTCGCTTACTATGATTGCAGCTCTCGGCGAGGGCTGAAAGTCGTTGTAAACTAGCTTACATAGGGGAAAGTAGGTAAAGACAGACACTGCGGGTATGATGGACACTTTTAATATTTCACAAATTAGAATGTATTATGATAGTTGAGTGATGCGAATACCTTCTTTATAGTGTGTTAATGCATTTGAGTTGCATTATCGGTTTTCAGCAAGCAAACTGTCAAATTTGTAAGTAAAACAAAGAATATTTTCGTGAACGCGAAATTTGATGTAATTTTTATTCCACGGAAAATAGCGAAAAACTCGTGAAACTTACGTGTTTTCATTTGTTCACAATAGTAAAGTGATTAATTATTCTTTCCTCGGTTTTCTAGTGAAAATCCAGCAGATTTTCGATGTTCCGGTGAAGAGCTACGATCGTTTGAAAAATTTACAACCAGGTCGGGCAAGACGGACACACTAAGGAAGGAAAAATGGACACACGGATTTTCCAAGAATTTTCACATGTAGCATCTGTTGTGTACTACAGATATTCACAAAGTACACCCGTGAGAGAAACCAGCAGATATTAATCACTTAGCAGTTAGAACAGGCCATATAGGCGGAGAATTTTCGCCTTCATCGAAACCCATTCTCTTAAACTGTTCACGTGATGTATAGATGGACTCTAATAACATAGAGTAATGTATGACTATCACTTAACACATAAATTAAAAGAATACTTAACGTACTACATCTTTTTTGTGAGTGTCCACCTTTACCTTCGTAGTGTCCATCTTACCCACCCCAAGTGTCCGTCTTTCCCAACCATGTCAAAAAACAGCAATTTGTAGTCTTATTTTTGAAGACCCAAAACACATAAAACTTAGAGGAAGTTCACTAATACCAAAAATGATTATGAAAACAAATGACCTTAAGTTACAATTTGTATGACTACTGCGATCTAAATAGCAATACCTAAGTATTTATTTAGATTAAACCTCAGGGTGTCCGTCTCTACCTACATTCCCCTACGATTGAACGAAATCCTTGCATCCTATATGTCCATGGCTCCTGGATTAACGCTTAGAGGTTCGCGTATAGAAGTCCTAGCAAATCGGGGTACAAAATCTGGCATTTACAAAAATGTATCTATTTAGCTAACTGGTAGTTTTAATACTTATTTGCACCACAACTACTACCAAACTGCCAGACTTTTAATTCACCTAGTTTATCAGACGACGAAAATGTCGAAAATTTGCATTCCTATTTTCGTTCGAATCAATTCGAACGTTCGAATGTCCCTTTGTGTAGCGCAATCTGCAATGAAAAAATCAGTTTCCAATTCGCTCGAATTGATGTTTTCATACGAATATCGAAATTGCTGCGAGCGTTTGAGCATTTAGATAATTTTGACTTAGTTTTCAAAATCTAGTCCATTATGTTCTATATATACTGAAGCCACGATTTAAAAGAAGTCAATTTTTAACCAGTTTAACACTGATACTGTACCTCTTAAAAATGTCTAAACTGAACGAACATCAGGTAAAGTACGAATTTCTCCAAAATTCTTAAATTATTTTTCATAAATGCTTACTTCGAAAAGTTTATTCCAGGCTTTATAGTATTTACTAACAATAAAAACGATTATACGATGCTTGTTTTGATTTCATGTAGTGTCTGTTTTTTGAATTTTTATGCACCTAAATGTATAACCTATTACGTACCATTCATTTTAAATCAAACAAGACTTTGTAGTTGAGTAAATTATTACCCGTAATTCACTAAAAGATTACCTACTTCACATACTCCATCACTTAGTACACGCCATACTTAACATGTTACCAAATAGTACACCTAACTGCTAGGTATAAGTTATGTTCCGCTTAAAATATTTTGTTTCTACACATTCAATCTAAACCTTATTTGGTGATCGTAGCCACAACATCAGCGAAACAAGCAGTTAGAGTTGAAGTCACGTGAACACATGGAAATCGTGCTGTTTAACAGTCATCAATCGATTTTTGTGTATATCAAAGTGTAGATTTTATTCTATCCAATCCTGAATAATTGAATTTTCGGAACCAGTTTCACTTTATTAGAAGTAAAATCGAAAAAATGTCGGAAGAGCGGGAAATTCCTGCCGAGGATAGCATTAGAGTGGTGTGCCGTTTTCGTCCGCTGAATGACAGTGAGGAACGAGCCGGATCGAAGTGTATAGTTAAATTTCCTTCTGGACCAGAGGAGAACTGTTTCTCCGTAGGTGGCAAAGTGTATCTGTTCGATAAAGTGTTTAAACCGAGTGCCACCCAAGAGAAGGTCTACAACGAGGCAGCCAAGTCAATCGTTTCTGACGTCCTAGCCGGTTACAATGGTACTATCTTCGCCTACGGGCAGACATCCTCCGGTAAAACACACACCATGGAGGGAGTCACCGGTGATCCCATCAAGCAGGGCATCATTCCACGTATTGTTGACGATATTTTCAACCACATCTACAGTATGGAGGTTAATCTAGAGTTTCACATCAAGGTTTCTTACTACGAAATTTACTTGGACAAAATTCGAGATCTACTGGACGTCTCCAAAGTTAACCTGAGTGTGCACGAGGACAAAAACCGGGTACCGTACGTGAAGGGAGTAACAGAACGATTCGTGTCCAGTCCCGAGGATGTTTTCGAGGTGATCGAGCAGGGTAAATCCAATCGGCACATAGCAGTAACCAACATGAACGAACATTCGTCGCGATCGCACTCAGTATTTCTTATCAATGTGAAACAAGAAAATCTAGAAAATCAGAAAAAGCTTTCTGGTAAACTATACCTGGTGGATTTGGCAGGTTCGGAGAAAGTTTCGAAAACCGGTGCCGAAGGAACGGTGCTAGATGAGGCGAAAAATATCAACAAATCGCTTTCGGCACTCGGAAATGTCATTTCGGCGCTAGCCGATGACAAGAAGACGCATATTCCGTACCGTGACTCGAAGCTGACGCGAATTCTACAGGAATCGCTTGGTGGCAATGCTCGTACAACCATCATGATCTGCTGTTCGCCAGCAAGTTTCAACGAAGCGGAAACCAAATCGACACTGGAGTTTGGACGGAGAGCGAAGACAGTTAAGAATGTGGTTTGTGTGAATGAAGAGCTCACGGCTGAAGAGTGGAAGCGCCGCTACGAACGGGAAAAGGAAAAGAATGCTCGCTTGAAAGGTAAAATAGAGAAGCTGGAAGTGGAACTGATGAGATGGCGCGCAGGTGAAACGGTGAACGTGGAGGAGCAGTTTGATTTGCTGGATATTACGGAGGTTACTTTATCGAACATAGACGTTCTTCTGGAGAAACCGGAAACGGCAAACAATCTTACAATGGCTAGCGTTGACGAGCGTGCTTTTCTGGAAAATGAATGCGAGCGTCTCTATCAACAGCTGGACGATAAGGATGAAGAGATCAACCAGCAATCTCAGCATGTTGAGAAACTAAAAGAGCAGATTATAGAACAGGAAGAAGTGATCACTAGCTCTAGACGTGACTATGAATATTTGCAAATGGAAGTAACTCGCATTCAGGAAGAGAACGAGAACGCCAAGGCGGAAGTTAAGGAAGTCCTACAAGCTCTCGAAGAACTTGCTGTTAACTACGATCAAAAGACACTGGAGATCGACTTGAAAAACAAGGAAATAGATGCATTAAACGGGGAATTGGTACAGAGACAGATTTTGTTGAATAGCGCACAGTCAAAACTACATCAGATGGAAGACATGTCAGCGCATCAGAAGAAACGCAACAGTGAAATATTAAGTAGTTTACTGCGCGATATCTCTGAGGTTGGCCAGGCTTTAGCTGCCGATCCGAATGAGATGAAACTAAACCTGGAAACTTCGTGCGATAAACTAGAGGAAGAATTTACTATTGCACGGCTCTTCATAAGCGAGATAAAGGCGGAGGCAAAGATTGTCTCCCAGCGGTGTTTGAATTTAGAAAAATTTCAACAGGAAGCTAATCAGAAAATCAACGAACACGAGAAGGATCTCAGTGTTTGTAAATTGCTAATTTCCCAGTATGAGGCCCGTATAAAATCGCTGCAGGAGACTATACGAGAAGCAGAAAATAAGAAGCGTGCTCTGGAAGAGAATGTAGACGCTCTGCGTGGAGAATGCGTCAAACTGAAGGCAGCTGAGGTGGTGTCCGCCGTGAATGCGGAAGAAAAACAACAGGCTGCATTCGAGAACCTGCGGGAAGCACACACCAAACAAGTTTCAGCATTGCGTGACGAGATCGCTGAGAAGCAGGGGCTCATCAACGAACTGCAGGATACCAACCAGAAACTAGCCCTTGCCCACCAACAGATGACAACCGACTACGAGAAACTGCGACAGGGAGAGGCCGAAAAGACTACTAAACTGCAGGAACTTCTGCTGAGCCACGAACGCCGAGAGCAGGCTCGTAAGGATTTCAAGGGGCTGGAAGATACCGTGGCTAAAGAATTGAATACATTGCACGCCCTGCGCAAGCTATTTGTGCAAGACCTACAAGCTCGCATGAAGCAATCAAGCAGTTTGGAGGACTTTGAAGATAACGGTGAATCGTTGGCCCAGAAACAGAAGAACTATTTCCTCGAGAACAATTTGGAACAGCTAACAAAGATGCACAAGCAGCTCGTGCGGGACAATTCGGTTCTGCGCTGTGAGCTGCCAAAGCTGGAGAAGAGGCTCCGGACCACGATGGAGCGCGTTAAGTTACTTGAAACGGCTCTTAAGGATGCTAAGGAAGGTGCAATGCAAGATCGTAAACGCTACCAGTATGAAATGGATCGCATCAAGGAAGCCGTCCGGCAGAAAAGTTTGGCACGGCGTGGACCGCAGGCGCAAATTGCCAAACCCATTCGTGCTGGTCAGGGACAAACTCCGTTCAAGGCAGCAGCGGCCGGCAGTTCTCCAAGGTTAATTGTGGAGGATAGATCCATTCGAAGGGTGGCGCAAAGTTAACTAATTACCAGTTCTAGTTAGACTATAAATTTACGATAGCATAGCGTAGGTTAAAGATAGTATGCTTTTGTAAAAGAATACAAAATATACAAATCTGTGAAAAAATACTTCTTTAATTGAAATTTCTTTAATGAAGAAAAAATCTGTCTTAAAAACAGGTAACACGAATTGACTACCTACCTACTTTCGAAACTGTTGACATTGCATCAATCGCAGCAAGTGCAGGATTGCTTTGAGCGAGGTGTGTAGAAGATTTAACCGAATGGCAAAAAAGTAGGCGCCGAAATATTTTCACTCTTGAAGGAACGCTACTTGAACATTGTCAATAACTCTTCGTGTTTATTGTAAAATTTCCTCAAGAGTGGTGAATGTTTTAATTTCAGTGACTTAAGTTGTGAATTGCCTTTCGATGGGTGGAAATTGCAATCAAGGTTTGTAGTTTCGTGGATCTTAGGTGTGTTCTTTCCGGCATATGGAGTTTTCTTAGATTCGGTTCTTGGATTCTGTTCTTGAAACTTATGATTTTGGAACTTTTCAAACTAGATTCTAGTCTTAGAAATAGGACTGGATTCTTTATTTTAAAAGTACAAACAGATGAGTTTAAAGTTTAAGATTTTGATTTACTCTCGATTGTGTAATCTAAAATTGTAATTAATTTGTGTATTAGTTCAATATTCAAAATTGTCTGTTTTTAATTCTAGATTCAAACTTTGGATTTTTGACCCTGGATTCCACACGCTGTATTCAAGGTAGGGTTTATTTTTGTATACACTCGTATGAAATTCATATGAAGGTTTTTTTTTACATATATTCGTTAATGACTTTTCATTATTTAGAGTGATTGTGTCTTTATTATTGGAGTTTCTGGGCTTTATATTCTAACTATGTATTCTATGTTTTTATATATTTAAACCTCAGTTGGAAGCGTATTCTTTCAGATTTCGAAATATTTCTAATTCTAGATTTTGAAGTCTCATATTTTTATTACTATTCGTTCAAGATTCAAAGAATAATGAAATTTAAGATTATGAGCGCAGATTTTATTTTGAAGGAATTTTAGTTCTAGATTCAAAATTTGGACCTTTTTTTGTTGAATACAATTAGATTCATTTTGCGGTAAAATGTCATTACTTGACACTTACTTAATGCTAACCGTCAAGCAGTTTTTGTGACACTAATAAACAAACTTATCCAAAAGCCCTTGCGGTCACCGACAGTCGTCGACAAAGCGTGTCATCAAAAACAGTTTTAGGTCGTCTGCGTAGTCTACAGCCAACATCCAGCAGTAAGAAAACATCATTGAAAAACAGCCTAAACAGCAAAGATCCTAAGTTGCTACCTTGTGGAACGCCAGAAGTGTTACTTCTCCGGTTCTTTCTCCAGTTCTGATATAATTATTAGTGGTTCGGGTTTTATGCACTAAACAGTGTTGCTAGAACATTTTCATCTTTAATCTCTAACTTTCAATTTTTCAAAAAAATCGCCGATGAAATGTTTTTTAACTCACCGATCCTTGATTCTTATCCAGTTGGCAACATTTCTGCGAAAAAAAATGAAAGGTACATGAAAATTTGTTAACAATCGAAATTTATATTCATGGATCAAAATAACGGTGAATTCAAATGAGTTTCAATTACGCGGAATATTCATCAGCTCTTTTACCTTTGAACTCAGTAGACAGTCGCGTGCCGTACTGCCAGAAACAGCAGAAAGGCTGAAAATTTATTATTTGCGGAATATGTCCAGTACGTGTCGCACAAAATAATCGGAACCACATTTTTTAGAATTTTGTATGGAGTGGTACGTCTGTTTGTCTGTGGTAAAATGACTGACTTAATTGTTAATTTCTTGAAATTAAATGACACTTCACTACCCTCAAATGCACTGGTTGCTGACTATGTTAATATGACTGACATTAGTGAAGTTAGAGGGATTTTTTTGTAGATTTGCGCTAAAAAAATTAAAATCCAAATTTTTCAAAAAATCGCCGATGAAATATTGTTTAACTTCCTGATCCTTGATTCTTATCCAGTTGGCAACATTTTTGCGAAAAAAAATAAGAGGTACATGAAAATTCGATAATAATCGAAATTTTGACACCGTGATAGCGTATCCTGAGAGCAGCGGTTCTCAACCTTTTTTTGTCCGCGTACCCCTTGGCGACATTTTTCGTATCGATTGTACCCCTGGCCTGGAATGTTTTCGCAGAGTGTGAGAGAGTAGTGGTAGGTCATGTTGAGGTATTGTTTTTCAGGTTTCAAATTGAACTATGGTTTGTTTGATTACTACAGTCATGTTTTAAGAGCAAGATTGAACAACAAATAAAGTATTATAAAGAAAAATTGCTTTGTCCGCCATTACTGGTTTTTCTTTCGCGAACCCCCTGAAAGCTTTCGAGTACCCCCAGGGGTACGCGTACCCCAGGTTGAGAACCGCTGCCTTAGGGTATTACAGAGAGTAATCCATTAACCCATTAATAACGCAGCGAAAGGTGCTGTTGAATTCTTCGAGAAGAATCGACGTAACGGCTGGTTCGACTAATATTGTCAAACAATTCTAGGCGAGAAGAATGCAGCGCGGGCATTGATGCTGCAGCAAAGGACCTATCATATCGTGAGTCGATACAAACAGAAACAAAAACAGCAGACCGGGACAAAAAGCGGCACCTGGAAGAGCTGGAGTGTGAGGAAATGCAGCAGTTGTATCGTTCTCAAGAAACACGTAGACTCTACAAGAAACAGGCTTCGTGCCGCGAGCTGAAATGTGTAAATCTTGACGGATGAACGTGAGGTGATCGACAGGTAGTTGAACACCTAAATGGCGCAGAGGCAGAGGATCAAGAATTTAGCAGGAACGACTTCGTCAGAACAGCGGATGAGGGAGACATACCGCCCCCACGATAAGTGAAGCTACCGGAAGAGTGGAAGAAGGAAGTAATATGCCCAATATACAAGAAGGGCGACAAGTTGGAATGTGAGAACGATTCTCTACGCGGTCTACAAAGTGCTCTTCTAGGTCGTCACGAACGTTTGTCTGAAGTTATCAGGCCGGTTTTGTGGATGGGCGGTCGACAACGGACCAAATCTTTACGTTGCAGCAGTTCCTTCAAAAGTGTCGCGAATATCACGTCCCTACGCACCAGTTATGATAATGATTTAAAGGCCGCTTTTAACACTACCGACAGTGTAGAGCTATGGAAACTTATGGACAAAAATAGTTTCTCTGCGAAAGTAACAAGACTGATAAACCCTCTAGTGCCCAACTTAATTTTCAGACGGACCTCGAAAAAATCACTATGGAACTTTATAAACATTGTTAAGTATTGATTGAAGCTTTTCAGAGGTTTCACTTGAGACCGTCTCAAGGCGGCACTGGGCACTAGAGGGTTAAGGCCACGACGGATGGTGTACACTGTAGATGGTCGGGTACGGGTATTTTTACCCTATACCCGTACCCGACGGGTTCGGGTCGTGCTTCGGGTAACGCCAAAAAATATTTTTCGGGTTCGGGTCGGGCACGAGTAATTTAAAAACCAAGGCTTCGGGTTCGGGTCGCGTACGGGTTTGAAAAATTCTCAACTGGTCGGGTTCGGGTCGGGTACGGGTAATTCGATTTTCGTGCATTATGAGAATTTAATTATTAACCTTTCAAGCCTAGGTGTTTTAGCATAGTCTTGGTCTGGGAGGGAGAAACGGCTACGAAGCTGTGGGAAAGTCAAATGAATCAGAATGAGTTGTCAATTTGAACCAGGAGAAAATAGCATCTTTTAGTAGCAGGTATTGTAATAACTTGAAGGTATCGCCTTACTTGATAAAATATTCAACGCAAGCATTTTTTGTATTCAGTGTTGTTATCCAAAATATTTTGGTTCATTTTTACGTGAAATAATAAATTTCAGCCCCTGTCATTTGCAACGATAGGGAGGGGAACCTTATAACCGATAAAAAAGTGGTGCCCCAGGCGTTGGAAGGAACACTTCAGTGTGCTGTTGAACGGTGAGGGAAACAGTGGAGTTGAAAGGAGCAGAATGACTGTTGAGAATGATGGTCAAGCTGTGGATCCACCATCCATGGACGAGGTGAAGAAAGCAGTGAAAGAGCTGAGAAACTGCAAGGCAGCCGGGAAGGACGGCATTCCCGCCGAACTCTTCAAAGTCGGGAGCGAACAGCTGTATCGTGCCATCCATCGGATCATGCTGAGAGTGTGGTCTGATGAAGAATTGCCCTCGGACTGGTTGGAGGGTTTCATATGCCCGATCTACGAAAAAGGCCATCGCCTGGACTGTAGCAATTATCGGGGCATAACTCTTCTCAATACCGTGTACAAAATTCTCTCCCACATCCTGTTCCACAGACTGAGGCCGTTGCAGGAGACCTTTGTTGGCGAGTACCAATGCGGTTTTCAAGGGGGACGCTCCACGACGGACCAAATGTTTACCTTGCGACAAATCCTCGATAAATTTCGAGAATACAACTTGCAGACGCACCATCTGTTCATAGACTTCAGGGCAGCGTACGATTCAGTCAAGAGAAATGAGTTATGGCAGATTATGATTTTACATGGCTTCCCAACAAAGCTGATTAGGCTGATACGTGCCACCCTTGAAGGTTCTACCTCAAGCGTCAGGATAGCCGGTAAGATATCGGGCTCGTTCGTGACGTTAGATGGTTTGAAGCAGGTCGAACTTATTGTTCAACATCGCATTTGAAGGTGCTATACGGAGGGCTGGTGTGCAGAGATGCGGCACCATCATTACGAAGTCGCACATGCTTCTCGGTTTTGCGGACGATATCGACCTCATTGGTATCAACCGTAGAGCTGTGGAAGAGGCCTTCGGACCTCTCAGGAGGGAAGCTGCAAGATTAGGGCTTTTCACAACTTCTGCCAAAACGAAATACATGGTGGCTGGCAGAGTGCGTGGTAGTCCGTCGGAGGTTGGTGCTGCGGTGGTGCTAGATGGGGAAACATTTGAAGTAGCCGACGAATTTATTTATCTGGGAACATTAGTGACATGTGACAACGAGGTTAGCCGTGAGATAAAGAGGCGGATAGCAGCCGCAAACAGGGCCTTTTCCGGCTACGTAACCAGCTAAGGTCCCGCAGTCTGCAAATCCGTACTAAACTTGCACTCTATAAAACACTGATTCTTCCGGTGGCTCTCTACGGCCATGAATCATGGACGCTGAAAGAGGCTGATCGGCGAGCTCTTGGTGTTTTTGAGCGTAGGATTTTGCGTTCAATCCTTGGCGGCAAACTAGAAAATGGTGTTTGGCGCAGACGCATGAACCATGAAGTGTACCAGGCATACAAATCGGCGGATATAGTCAAGCGGATAAAACACGGCAGGCTTCAGTGGGCTGGGCATGTAGCGAGAATGCCGGATGAGCACCAAGCGAAGGCTATATTTAGCAGGAATCCCGATAGAGGTCGTCGGCTTCGGGGTAGACCCCGCACTCGTTGGATGTGTGCACGAGGAGGAGGCTATATTTAGCAGGAATCCCGATAGAGGTTGTCGACTTCGGGGTAGACCCCGCACTCGTTGGATGTGTGCACGAGGATGCGCGCGAAATAGGTGTTAGGGGCGATTGGAGGATAGCAGCCCAAGACCGAGGGACATGGCGACGTATTCTGGATTCGGCACTGGATCGATAATCGGTCTGTCGCGTTAAAAATAAAGTAAAGTAAGTAATAAATTTCAGTAATAATCCTGCCAGCGTATTTCGATTTTTAAACTTGCGCTTTCTGGATTTACGGTGCAAGCCGGCTTTCTTTTGAAATTTGAGGAATTGCTCAACCAACTTCTGTTTTATGTAGCGACAATTTTGTAGTTGCACCGGCAACGTCATCACTGTGGAAGGATGATTGCATTTTACTTGACCGTGGACTTATTCGAAAAATATTTATCTTGATAACATCCATACACGCAATAAAATTAATAATATTTTCTGAAACCTATTATTTCTGTCCTTTGGTAAGCTACGAGTTTTGGAAGTTTGTCGATTAAGGCATTTTTGTGGTTAAAACGTGTGGAATACATTCTCCGCAATTATTGCTCGGGTATTAAAAAAACTGTCGTTTGGTAGCAATTTCGAACTATACACTTCATCGCGGTTGAATGTTGATTTTCGTTCCACAAAATAGTGAGGTATAAAATTGTAAAATTTTTGCAACTCTGCGCAAGTCTGTGAAATCGTGTCAAATAAATGTGTGAACAAAAAAAAAGTCTGCTGATCGTTCCTCCGGCATTCTAGCTACATGCCCAGCCCACTGTAGCCTGCCGTGCAGGCTTAGGAAGAAGACTGGAGAGCGACACAATAATGACAACTTTTCTTCCTTTTCACTCTAACCTCATGAATAAGCTATTCATGAGAGCTCACATACAGCTACAGCTTACACAAGGCAACGAAACTGTGTGAGTTGTCGTGCTCATTCTTGCGCATGTATTTTGTTCGTTCGGACATGACAGCCTAGTTTGCTCATTTGAGGATGTCCTGTCGGCTTGGCTTGCGCTGTTGACAGCCTGCTGATTGGCTGCGGCTGTCATCGACTCGCACTTTTTCGTTTCTCCTTTTTCATAGACCGGTGGCATATTGAATACAGAGCTAACCATTTAACATGTGTTTCTATTGTTGATATTATACCCCACGCAAAAAAAAACGTGCTTCGCACCATCTCTCTTTCATACTTTCATCGGTCTTACTGTCGTGAATCATTATCACCTGACATCCCGCTCGGATTCGTGCCGAAGGATGTCGAAGATTATAGACTGTCATTTACGACAGCTTGGAAGAACCAACAGACATAAGGAGATGAAAAATAACAACTTGTTTGGCATCACTTGTGTGTGCTGTCATCAGTTACTGTCGGGTTATGTACCGAATGTACGAGGAGCAGGGAAAGCTGTGCAATGCAATGACAGCCGAATCAGTTGAAAACTTGCTGTCATGGTTATGCAGTCTTTTTCATAAGCTTGCGGTCGTGTTTTATCCGCTTGACTATACCCACCACCTCCCAGACACGTTCGTAGCCTGTATTTTTGTATACGAAGGTATGACATGGCATGTTACACTGCTGTGCTCAGCGTTGCCAGGTATCCAGATTTAGCTGGATTATCAAGATTTTCGAACATGTATCCAGGTAGACAGCTTTGATGTCCAATTATCCAGATTTCTCATGGATGATCCAGATTTTATCCAGATTTTATTTTCTCTGTTCCGCAAAAAGGTCATCACTTCAATTTTGGCGCGAAATTTTGCAATTTTGTCACCTCAAATTTTGCGTACCCCAAAACTTTTATTCGAAAAATTAACCTTTCACCCCACGAAATGACTGCCAGATTTTTTCCAGATTTTTATTTTGCCTTTTCCAGATTTTTGAAAAAATGACCTGGCAACGCTGGCTGTGCTTCACTTTGCTATAAACAGCGACATCGATAGATTAGGCAACACCAAACGGAAGTGAAGAGCACGTCAGATGTCTTCCCTTTGCGGTCATTGTTGTTTGGGGCTCGGCATCGAGGGGTTCGTCATAATGGGGGTACTGTCAAACTATAGGTAATGGGATTACGGTGTCAGGGAGGTGATATCCACCGATTTGTATGCCTAGTACACTTAATGGTTTATGCTTCTGCACCAAACACCAGTTAAAAGTTCGCTTATCATCGATTCTAAACTTAATTTATTTAACAGTCTCAGACTCGAGTCTTTACTCCCCTCACTATATTAACGGTTAGGGCTAAGATGATGCATGTCAGTTAACGTTGTACATGGATCAGTAAACAGAATTATTGTGATTTTCATGTTTCGGGAAGAAATTTTCTCAACTATTTCCCCTAAAACAAACGCTACAATTCATTGCGTGTTGAAGATCTTCTCATTTATTCTCAACGGCTGCTCTTTGCTTAGCAAATTACAAGTAAAAACTCTTCAGCTCAACTGGATTTTTTTCTTTCGTCTAGTGGCTGGTTTGTTTTCCAAAGCTTCTTGCGTGTTGCGCACTTTAACTCTGCTTGATTATCAAAGTTTATTTTGTTGTGTTGTCCTACGTTATGTAAAAAATACCTGCAGTGTTACAGTTGGGTATGATCTTTCTTGTATTCCGTTCAACGGGTAGAACTCCTCTTTCTTCTTCTTAAAATAGCTCTCAACAAAACATAAAAATTTAAACATTAAATTAACGGGTGTTCTCTGGCGGAACTGTTCTGTATTTAAACAAATAGATAGAATCAATAACTTTCTCAATCAACAAAACAGTTTTCTTTACATTTTTCACCGTTTAACAAGTGCTGCTTCGCTTTTTTATTCGTAGTTAAATATGTATTAAGCATTATGCTGGGTGTGTGTTGTATTTGCCTGCGTGTTCTAATCAAACTAGATGCACTTGATTGATGCTTCACGTAACAATAAAAGAGATTTTTTGGCACAAATTCCATCAGAAGCGAATCACATACTTTGTAATAAATTTCTCTTTACACACGCACAAGACTAAAACGACCTGCCGGCTTAAAAGTGTTCCGATTTTCGCGAATGGACTTGAAAGTTGTATTGTTTTTGGTTTTTGTCCTTGCTGTTATGCACTTTGAACACATGTGTTTTTGTTTTCTTCGAAAATTTCCTGGAATTTCGTAATACAGTACTGGTTCGACTGTTCTATTATTTCTGTCTGTATATCATGGACTAGTTTCGACAGGATTATTTTATTCCTATTTTTTCTCATTTCTTTTCTTAAAACAAATATTTCACTTATGTTTGCTGTTTAGCAGTGTAATTTTGAAAAATCGATGTCACAATGGATGGCAAATCTTCGTGCGTCTGTTTCGAGATCGAATTGAAACACTGCTTTTGCTAGCTAACAGCTCTACTGCTGTGGGAGTGTCAAGTTGTGCGATTTGTTTTCTGTGATTATCGAAAAATTTGTTGCTCGCCTAGCTAGGTTAAGAGGTGAAATTGAAGTGACCAGCTGCAGTTCGCTTGCATTAGACAGCGGCCAGCCAACCGCTAGTTTGCTACATACTACAAAGTTATAAACTAATCAATGCCCTGAACATCAGCCACTTTCTGGTATAATCATTTGAAATATGGCTTGTTGGTTTCGACTGCTAGCGGCTTTATTCTTAATCGTGCTCCAGCTCCAGCTAAGATGCTCTTATTATATTTGAATTTAACATTTATATCACCTGATAATTATTCTTCTCTTGCTTGCCTACATATTAGCCTTCCTTCTGTTACACTTCTGCCTCATGCTCAACTGCTATAAAATACATACGAATATTAGTAAACATAGATGTGTATAAATTCTCTGTTTCACTGCTGTTGCCCGAAGACACAGTTTAAAAATGATGATCACTATTACAACACTTAGTGTCTACTTTACATACATGATAATAAAAAAAACCGTTTGCTTTTCTATGCAAGCTGAATCTCGTCCGTCGTGCGTGTACACTCTAGTGACTTTCTAAATCATGTCATGTAACGCATAATTTCACGTAGCGCGTACAGCAGTTCCGCCTGGTTACGCGCCTCCAGTATCATCAGATTTACGTGGACCTGGTTGAACGAGAGAAATAAAAAAGATTATTCTAGCAACAGGAATTAGGGGTAATTTCTAAATAAACAATCTACCTTTTCACTGTGTTGCAGCTCGATTAGTACACTGTCGTAATCCGTCTTGGTAATACGCTCCGGAAAGCAACAAGCCGTTTTGATGAACATTTTCAGCGTTCTATCAAGCAGCTGATTCACTTCGCCGTAGTCGTAATCGTCGTGCCGGATCCCATAGATGCACTGTATGTAGTTCCAAATTGCTCGGCGAAACTTCGATGTGTCGACATTGGTTCGACCGGCGATGGTGTAGTAGGTCAGATTGTAGGCCGCTCGGAATTTATCATCCAGGTAGAAACCAACGTCGTTGTAGAGCCTGCGTGAGATAAAAGATAAGATTAATAATCTCTCTACTCCAAACATAGACCACTCCCATACCTATTCACCAGTGAATATCCATGATCATCCCAAGAGTAGTCCTGTATCCTAAAAGTTTGCGGAATGTTTTCCGCCCCGCGCTTAGCAAAGTCCTGATAGGTAAAATTTGGATCGTCCACATAGCGTCCAATTTGTTGCGGTACCTCGGGAACACAATCCCGTGAGACGACGGCCGGCAGTTCGGCTGCTTGCATCTCTACGTTCTTGAAGCGATTGCTCAGCTCCGTTTCGGTACATTCGGTGCTCTTCTCCGACAGCTTCTTCATACGTTGCATCAGAGCGTCCACTGTCACCTCGGTTTGCTGTATACTAATTGCTGCAAAATCAAAATTAATCTTCAGTTCCTACTCTAACGTACAATCTACTCACCGTCTGTCCCATTCAGATGCTCTAAATCAGTCTTTTGGAGTAAAATGTTATTGTTTTCAATTTTTTGACTAGATGTGTCCAGCTCCTGAGTCAAACCGCAGGAGAATACGAAAGACGACAGGGAGTGAAAGTGAGCCAGCAGAACAATGGCATGGACCACTTCAGCCAGCGACCAACTGTTCTGGCATTTGGTTAAGCGCTGCAAGTTTGAAAACAAAACGGTATAAGATATGGCTTGGTTTCGAGCACTAAACTTACTTCTACATGCTCCTTATTCAACAGCCATGGACGGTGAGCTAGGATTTTGTTGATATCGCTTATGGCACGTAACTTGGCCGGAATGTACTCCAGCCCTTTCAACCAGTTGCGGTCGCCGCCTTGCAGTAGGAATTCCTTCTCGTACAGATTGACCAGATAGGTGCACTTGTGCCGAGCGGCGGCCTGGAAAATAGCAGAATAGTTGCTAGTTAGTTTTTTTTTCAAGACTAAAAAATGAATTGTTTATAATAAAACAAGAATCTTCGTATTGTACAAACTAGAAAGCGGAAGGTCTCTCTCTTTCTGTGGAATCTACCGTTTGTAGTAATAATCAATACCATGTTTTTCTCGCGAGGATGCTGAATTTGTGGGAATTGTTTCAGAAGAGTATGTCGTATGTCCCAATCTTTCGAACTAATCAGAAGAAGGTTTTAACTTTTTCAATATTCAATGCAGTCTCAGATTCATAATCAGTCACAAGAATCCGTATTTTTCTCGAAAATGACAAAAAAGACCACTCTAATGGAAGATGACTGAGCCACTCTAATGAAGTATCCCATATAATATGCTAGCAGTGCACAGTGGTACAGAACCACAATTTAGGCGGATATGGGGTTTTCGACGCGATTTTGTGATTTTACAGCCATACTTTCTTTGGAAAAGTTGCTTCTTATATATAGGTCTATATATAAACTGTAATGAAAATTAGGGTGGTCCTTAAACCTGCAAAATAGAACAACTAAAATTCATGTTTGTAAAAAAATGTTAAACTATCTTTGGCAAAGATGTAGATCACTTTCTTTGCAAAAGTTGCTTCTTATATATAGGTCTATATATAAACTGGAATGAAAATTAGGATGGTCCTTAAACCTGCAAAATAGAACAACTTAAATTCTTGTTTGTAAAAAAATGTTAAACTATCTTTGGCAAAGTTGTAGATCACTTGATCTTAAGCAATTTTGTAGGAGACTACTTTTTTGTAGCTCTTGACATGACTGAATTAGAGGAATTATGTTTAGGGTGGCTCTGAAAAAACAGTTTTTTTGCTCTATTATTTTCATTTCAAATTTCTCAGTAAAGTTAAATTCGGACAACTTTTAGAACTTCAAAAGACGCAATTTTTGGTTGTTAAACTTCAAGGATATCTTTTACGGTTGAAGAGTTATTATTGTTTTAATTTTCAAAAAACGTTCTTTTCAAAAGTTGATATCTCTGCATGGGGCAAATGAAAACAATATCTTCTGGTTTCAATTGGAAGAGCAACTCGTGTACTTTATAATATGAAAAAATTGGAGATATACTTTTTCTTGAAATTTAATAAAACTATTTTGAATCTGCTAACTTTTGTCAAAAAAGAAAAAAAAATCAGTTATAGTTCATTTATTTGGTAAAACTACTGTACATATTTTTCGGTAAAGTTGTAAATAAGCTTAGTCAAGATAACTTCGCACATAAAAACACCTATATCTCTCAAATTGACTGATAGAGTGTAACTTTGCCTCATGGATCCACGATTTTTCATATATGTATTAACATATATTTTGCTCTAAACTCGCATCCAATTTCTCAGATACAAAAGACAAGTATTTGTCGCAGTGGCACTTCAGCATAGTTCTCTCTGTTTAGTTTTTAAAACTTCCATTCTCTCGCCTCCTTAGCCCCACCACACTACGCCAGTGATCAATGTTTTCAATTTTTAAAACTGTAACTTTTGAAGTGAATAAATGATGGCAAGTTCAACACGCATCTAGTGTAGAGAATAAAACATAACTTTATATATTAAAAATCGTGGATCCACCAAGTAAAATTACACTCTATCAGTCAATTTAAGAGATATAGGTGTATTTAAATGCGAAGTTATCTTAAATAAGCTTATCTTTAACTTTACCGAAAAATATGTACCAAATAAATAAACTATAACTGGAAAAAATTTACTTTTACGACAAAGTTAGCAGATTCAAACTAGTTTTATTAAATTTCAAGAAAAAGTATATCTCCATTTTTTTTATATGATAAAGTACACGGGCTGCTCTTCCAAATGAATCCAAAAGATATTTTTTTCCTTTGCCTCATTCAGAGATATCAACTTTTGAAAAAAACGTA
Source organism: Wyeomyia smithii (assembly GCF_029784165.1). NCBI lineage: Eukaryota > Metazoa > Arthropoda > Insecta > Diptera > Culicidae > Wyeomyia > Wyeomyia smithii. Next base: position 22,695,959 of record NC_073695.1, read on the forward strand.
TTTCAAAAATAAAAACATTAATAACTCTTCACCCGTAAAAGATATCTTCAAAGTTCAACAACCAGAACTTGCGTCTTTTGAAGTTCTAAAAGTTGTCCGAACTCAACTTGACTGAGAAATTCGAAATAAAAATAATGGAGCAAAAAAACTGTTCATTCGAAGCCCCCCTGAGCAGAATTGCTCTAATTCAGTCAATTCAAGAGCTACAAAAAAGTAGTCTTCTACAAAATTGCTTAAGATCCAGTAATCTACAACTTTGCCAAAGATAGTTTAACATTTTCACGTACAAGAATTTTAGTTGTTCTATTTTGCAGGTTTAAGGACCACCATAATTTTTATTTCTGTGTGTTTGTAGACCCATTTATAAGAAGAAACTTCTTCATGAAGAGTGTGGCTGTAAAATCACAAAATTGCATCGAAAACCCCATGTCTGCCTAAATTGTCGTTCTGTACCACAGTGCAGTGTCGTACCATGATATAGGATATGTTACAATACTTTTGTGATGAATATTTCATCGTCTGTATTCTAATTCTTACTTTGGTATTCAATTCTCCCAGCTTAAAAAAGTCCCAGGAACTCGATTTTTTTTTTTGCAATTTTTTTTTTTTTTGAGTTGACACCAGACCTAGACGTTTCATGCATTTGTAAGACGTTTGGCATAAAAAAATCGATATTGAAAATTTCATGACTACTGTGAATTATTTTCATCGGTCAAAAAATTGAAATTTTGACCGCTGCGAGGCACGTGTTCCCGATTTCCGATCGAGCTGAAATTCGGCATGGGGACTTTATTCGAGAGTACGCAGCTTTTGAGCCCTACCGTTAAACAAAACTCGAAAGTTGATTTTTTAATATACATGACCGATTGGCCCCAAGCTCGAAAATTTTCTAAGACTCAGAAAGTTGTTTTTTTAGAATTTTTTTTTTTGAGTTAACACTAAATTTCGACGTTTCACGCATTTCTGACACATACGAAGTGTCCATATTTTTGTACACGACCATCACGGATTTGGCTCAAAGTTGGGGGAATTATTCATCTAGGTTCACTTTGAAAAAATCCCAATTTTGGTATCGATTGGAATACCCCTTAAAGTCAGGCATTTTTTGTTCAAAATCTCTTTTTCCTTTTTCTTACAATTCTCATACGTAAGATGTCCGTAAAATACTGATAGATTTTTCCAGAAAAAATTTAATTTTTGACCGAAAGTGTTGCCAGATAGGTTATTTTTGTATTCGAAAACTAAAGTTACATTTTTCGGCAAATGCAGCCATTTTTATTTGAAATTTGATAATTTCATCGTATTCTTCGGAAAATTTCACGTAGAAACAAATATCACCCCCAGGTAATGAGGCAATCTCGGGATATACCTTTTTTTAATTTCTCCATTTTATATCAAACAGTCATAATTATTGGCAAATGTCTGTTAACTTTCTAACTCAAAGAACAAACCAACGAATGAATTTTAGGATTGTTGTTCCTATCAAAGAATACAACAATATTTTTCGTTTTCACAGCAATGTTGCCATTTTTTCTCTCAACTATTTCCCAACAATTAATTTTTTCCATTATAAGTTATGGGTTTATCTCATTTCATTTCCTTTTCTCTCTTCATTACACTTTCGTCGTTATTTAAATTTATACAGGGTGTTAGGGAGCTCACCTAAAATCCTTTAAGGGGTGATAAAGGACCCTATTTGATGAAAAAAATCCTTCTGCGCATATGGCCAAAATCTAACTATCGCATAGTAATTCACTTTTTCAGTTTTCCGTTATGTTTGCCTTTAACGAGGTCTAGCACAAAAAGTATGATAGCTATCTGAATTCTGTTGTTTTAATTGGAAAGCTGGAAGAATCTCTTAATTAATAGTGTCTTAAAAACGTCGAAGTAGAGAGAATAAGAAGCACTTAAGAAGGAACAAATGTAAAATCAAATGTTTTTCGGGAACTAAACTGCAATTTTCTCTCTGAAATGTGTGATAAACATGGATTATGTAGTTGCCTAAATTGAACATTGAAGTCTACTTTCCAAATTGTTCTTTGACACAAAGCATCTAACTCTTTTAGTTTAGCTGTTATTTCACTTTAAAAGATAAAAGTTGCGCCTTTATTTACTGTTGTAAGGTTCACAATTTTCTGCCCCACTGTGTTAACGTAGACGCGTCGTTGAATGAAGGCACAGGCTATTGCTTTTAAAGTGAAATAGCAGCTAAATTTAAAGAGCTGGATGTTTGGTGTCAAAGAAAAACTTGTAGAGTAGACTTCAATGTTTAATTTAGTTAAGAACAAAATCCATGTTTGTCACACATTTCATAGAGAAAATTTCAGTTGAGTTTTCAAAAAAAAATTGTTTTCACATTTATTCCTATTTAGGTGCTTTTCATTCTCTCTAATATCACGTTTTAAAGATTTTATTGACAACAAAATTTTCTCAGCTTTCCAATGAAACTTACAGATCTGAGCTAGCTATCATACGACTTGTGCTAGGCCTCGTTAAAGGCAAACATAACCGAAAACTGAAAAAAGTGAATAACTCTGCAGTAGTTAAATTTTGGCCATATGCGTAGAAGGATTTTTTTCATCAAATAGGGTCTTCTATCACCCCTTAAAGGATTTTAAGTCGGCTCCCTAACACCCTGTATTGTTCTATTGTACGATAATATGAAATTGAAAACAATTTTATTTCAGTTTTCTCGTTATAATGGAATGAACAAATATGAAAAGGATATAAAAAACAACAACATACATAACAACAATTTGCTTACTTTTTTATTTAGTCTTGCGTGTTTTCATTAGTTTAAACGCGAAGCCCGTTGTTGAGCCAGAAGTCGTTCTCATAAGGATGGAATCTATTCTTGAAGGATTTGTAGTATGCATGGATTGGATTCCAGTAATCGAAGCAACTTTGTCGAAACGGTTTTCAATATTTTTTTTTCTTAACTGCTAACCCGTATCCGAACTTTGCTTCACAATATTTGGTTTGAACCTGACGCTACTTTCCAAAATTGAAAAACACAGCAGTAACGCTCTCACGTTCTCGATATGACAAACGTACCTCACGCTCTCGATAATATGATGAACTGTTAGCTAGCTCTCTCTTTTCTCTCCTCGCTCCAAAAAGGCGTGGATTATGTGATGCCAAATTGTTATTGTATCTTTGAGTATCGCTTGCACTCGCAAAATCGACATATTGCTGACATTTTACGTAAATCAGACACCTATCAATCGATTTCTGAGACTTTTTTACTCAATATAAGATATAATTTGACTACCACTTTTAGATATAAGCGCATTACCATTTATGCTCATGCATACTCGATATTATTTTGCTCTGTGAAATAAACAAAAACCATGCCAAAACCAGTTTCGTAGAATCACCGTTTTAAGCTCAGTTTTTGTCCGATATAAGATTTGTTTTTTTTTTTAAAGATGGGTAAGAAGATGCTAATATGTGGACAAACTCGTGGAATTTTGATATTTGGTCTTAAAACAAAATGGCGTCTAAAAAACATCGAAAATTTTCGATTTCTAAAAAATTCAAAATGGCGCCATTATTGCCCCTTAAGTTGAAATATGTTCAAACTCGGGAACATTTGTTTTCGCATCAAACTTCATCAAAATATCATCATAGAAAATATCATCATAGAAGCCAAGGCAAAAAAATTGTTGCACTGTGTTATCAAACACCGCAAGCGAGAGCCATGTGAAGCAAGCAAAAAATAACTTGCCACTGTTCACACACAGGTCCAAAGGCTGGCGCCGAGTTCGCATACCAATGGATGGCAAAAGTGGAACGAAAAGAGCGAAAAAACTGATCTTCTGCATCTATTTAGCTGTTCGCTCGCGAGCTGATCAGAAGAGTCAGTTCATTGAAAGAATGAAATCTTTTGATCGCTCTCAAAAGAACTGCTTCTTTCGATGAACTAACTCATTTGATCAGCTCGCGATCACTCGCTCACTTTGAAGAACCAGCTCTTTAGGACCAGTTCGTGGGCGGAGTGCCCACGTCTAATGTAGAGCGTCTATGTGTTTGTAAAGCGTGTGCGTGTGTGCAGCGTGTGCATTTGTGAAGCGTGTGCGTGTGTAAAGCATATGTGTGTGTGTGTGTGGGTGTGTGTGGGTGTGTGTGTGTGGGTGTGTGAGTGTGGGTGTGTGCGTGTGTCTATGCGTGTGTGTGTGTACGTGTGTGTGTCTATGTGTGTGTAGTGTGTTTGAAACAGTAAAAAATGAGCACCAAAAAATAAAACTTTGAAATTGATTTTGCGTGCTGAATACTCAAAAAAAAAAATATTTGAAAAAATCGTAACATATTAGGTGACCTAGTTAGTCACCGGCAAGGATGGTCAAAATCGTATCAGAGAATTCTCATGAGGAAAAGCAATTGTATTCAGATCAAGCATAAAACAAGACCACTCATCTTGATCTTAAAGAGAAAATTTTCTCCCCTCTCAATAACTGTGAACTTTAATTCAATGCGCATCATACCATCTAAGGCTGAGAGAGCGAGAGTAATAAAGGGTGATTTTTTAGGAATTTGGTTTTTCTTTAAAAAAAACAAATAAAAATTACAAAACTGTATGAAATCTTTATTTGAGCCGATAAATTGGTTTATGCCATTTACTTTTTAAAGATAATTTCATTCAAATGTTGGCCACGGCTACGTTTTCAATGGTCCATACGAAAAGTCCAATTTTGGGTTGTTGGCTTATCCGCATAGACGAGAGACTTAACGAAGCCTCACAAAAAATAATCTAGCGGTGTTAAATCGCATGATCTAGGCGGCCAATTCACCGGTCCATTTCGTGAGATGAATTGCTCACCGAACTCATTCCGCAATATGTCCATTGATTCGCGCGTTGTGTGGCACGTTGATCCGTCTTGCTGAAACCACATGTCAACAAGACCCAGCTCTTCCATTTCCGTTAAAAAAAAATCAGAAATCATCGCGCGATAGCGAGCGCCATTGACCGTAACGTTGTGATTTTGATCATCTTTGAAGAAGTACGGACCAATGATGCCACCAGCGTGTAAACCGCACTAAACCGTGCATTCTTCTGGGTGCATTGGCGATTCTTGTATTGCCTCTGGTTGCTCTTCGATCCAAATGCGGCAATTCTGCTTATTAACATACCCATTTAACCAGAAATGAGCTTCGTCACTGAACACAATTTTTTTCGTAATGCGCGAAAACATTTTTCACGGGGACGAATTTTTGTAATAAAATTCGATTGCACTAAGGTCGCTTTTTACGCGGGGGATGCGTTCCAAATTTGTATGGGCCCGCGTAAAAAACGACTTTTTTGAGTTGCAAATATAACAAAGAAAACCGTCCTAAAACGTTCAAACCTCATTTAAATATGATAGTGGCCAATCTAGAGACCAAAATGCAAAATTTTAAATTTTGAGTATTTACACCAAAAATTGTGAATTTTTTGAAAACTGATATATGATCAATCGTGGCCTAAATCGGAAAACGTGATTGAAATGAGGTCGATATCTTGTACCGTTTTTGAGTAATGGAGAAAAGCAACCCGCGTAAAAAGCGACCTTACTGTATTTGTAAGCGTTGTTCGGCGTAAGTCTGTTCATGGTGAAATGGCCAACCAAACTGAGTAAATTAGACTTTGACAGCTGTCAGAATTCCCGCGTGAACTGTCAAATCTAAGCACACGAAAAACCAAATAGCAAAAAAATCACCCTTTAGTTTCTTTTGCGTATAAACGCTGTTAATTTGACAGAGTATAAGCCCAGCTAACTCTTGTAAATAGCTCCTCCGCACACACAAGAAAAATTAAATGAATTGCTCTCTGAACATCTGAGGGGGGGGATTACTGTTCTCATTGTCTTCGGGTGCGAAAAAAAGTGTAAAATCGAACGTTCTGAAGAATCTTAAATTCAAAATCTGTTAGGAAGTGGATTCAATGTAAACCCATATGTTTTTTTCTCTGACCAACTTCTCACCTAGTAACTGGAAAGCCAATAAAACTGAGAGAAAAAACAAGTATTGATCTCTCGCACGCAATGATTGTTGAAAACGAACTCTGCGACTGAAATGCTCTACGACTAAATGTGGGCAGTTACTCACTCTGTGTGAGAGAAAGTCTAGTTCTCCCTGACAGGTAGAGGAGAATATGTGAGCAAAAATCATTAGAATTGAAGAAACCTGAATAAAACGCGATTTTTTGTATCGTCTCTTCAAAAGAAAGCTGATGTAACGATTGAATGTTTATCGCTTATCGCTGCTTGTGTATACGCTGTTTTGATTCTTTTATCGGCGTCAATCGGTGATTTATTATCGCTTCTCGAGCCGATTGAGCGGTGCAGCTAGAATCTTTGAATTGAATCACTTCCTGATTGAGAGTATCTCGCGCGATAACCATAAAATTGTATCGCAAACCGAAAAGAGACGAAAAAACTGCAAACGGTAGAACAACTGAAAGATTGGAAAACCAAGGATACCAGATGTACAGATTTGTCTGTGAAATGTAGATTTTTAGAATCCGTCCAATTCGTTTTTCGATTCGTGAATCTCGTGATTCTTCTTTCTTGTGTTCACACTTTGCTTCTATCAGTGACGAGTGGGTCACAGACAAACAGACCTGACACATGAAGTTTCAATCAAGTCATCGTCGATACGAGCACGTTACGTTAGTAACACTAGCACCATCTGCTGCCGTGTTCGCACAAGCGTCTTGTGTTTCGACATCAGTGCTTATGTACGTGCATGTGGTAAAATGGGAACCATAAAATATGTAAGAGTTTGCATTACAGCGCCACAGACGGTGTTATCGTTAGATGACAATTATTCGATTAAAAATTTGAAATAATTTGTTTGTTTTTTTTTGCGATGGAGTAGGTTCTAGTGTTACGTCTGTTAGTCCTTGAATGAGTAATCGACTTGTATAGCTATTGTAAATTAAATGCCTGAAATAGAAGTAAAAATAGAATAAATTATCTCAGCGAATCTTCAAATTTATTCACTCGGAGTGGCATTGTACGATAATTGTTGGCTTTGCATTTTGCGACAAAATCTATTTTTCTTTTCCACATCATTTGGGGTTATATTTTAAAGTTCTTTATGTCTCTGTCTACAGTTTTCAAATTTAGAGTCAATAATCCTTGAGTTTGAGATTGACGACCCCACATTTCATAGTTGCTCCTCTGTGATTGATCCAAACTGGTGATGTTAACCAAAGAACTACTATTTGGGATTAATTTACCATCTTTAACGTACAACAATTCAGTAGCTTTTTGTAACGATCGATTAAGGCACCGACTTCATCCTTGCAGTTGGTTATGGAAGGATGGAAGGAAGTGTTACAATCGTTATTGCCAGAGACCGAATTTACCTCTGCAACTTAAACGATTATAATGGGAAAAGACGATACATTGTCACCGTGCTAAGTGGCGGATTTTTTTAAAAATAATTGACTGTTCCCTCTATGTTTAATTCTACTTTACCGAGCCTCAGCTCCCACAAAGTTAGAGTCAATTATACGTTGAGGAAGTGTTTTTTCCGTTTCTTGATTTTAAATTTTTTAATGTCTTGAATAAATTGTTATGCTCGTATCAAAGGATTCAATTATTTTTCTCATATCAAATTTTTATATAAAAATTTTCTGCAACAATCAAAACCGAATCTAACTCTGAATTAGAGTAAATAAGCATTTTCGTATGAAATGACGAGAAATCTCTTTTTTGTTACTTACAATTCAATTCCCAAACAGGTCCTGTAAACACGTAAACTAACAAGTCGTTTTTTAATATCATAAATTAGCTTTAAGCATTTTGAAATGTGGCATGTAAGATATAAATTTTAAAGAATGAACCGTTCTTGAATACGAAAAAAGAACCGCAAAGCGATATATCATTCGAAGAAGCAGTATTCGTTATTATCTAAAAAGTGATCATATTAGGTTGCATACCGATTTTTGTGCCCTAGAACCAGTTAATTCCATACAATTCAATTGAATAAACATCAAGATCAAATGCAGATCTTGAATAACGTCTTCGATGACAATGTTTCGAGCTCGTGTAAGTGTTATTTTGTTACAGAGTGTCATTCTGAACAACACTATACTAACAACTAGACAAGATAAAACAGGCAGGCGATGTTTACCAATCGTCTGTTATAATGTCCAGCAAGAGAAGAAAACAAACCATCGCCAAGTGGTAAGTGCAGCCGAATAATAAAAATAACATCGATAAGAATAGAAACAAGATAAGGTCTCTTTGTCCGAAGAACCCGGGTTGAGTAAGCGACCAACCGACAGGGGAAAAGGCCCATCACAGCCGCGCATTATCATCATGTGTTGATTATGGCACCTTTTTCTTTTGTTGCAGCTCACAAATGCCATTGCCAGGCCATTGTCGTCTATAGACGCGGTGACATACAGTCCATTATAGTTGTCTAGAAGGGCATTGTAAATATCAGACACCCTTTTCGGATTATGGCCAGCGCGCCCAGCCAGGGCTAAAAGAGGTATTTACGCAAGACAATTACGGCTCAACTTACCATGATGGCAATGTAGGATCGATACTCGAACGGCAACGGTCCATCGCAGTGCATCACGAAGTTTTGTGTGTTCAGGTAGTGCTGGAGGTAGCGCGGATGGTACGCAATCACCTTCGTGACGTGGTCCATGTTGGCGTTGTCCATTAGCGGGTTCTTTGGCCCGTACTGGAAAGAAAGGGGAAAAAAACAGAACGTTACTTTGGAACCGGGTATATTTTCTAACTAATGAATTATGTTCCGGTGTTTTATGATTGAAAGGATGTAAACTCACGAAGGTTGACTAATTGCTAAAACTGATATTAGAAATCATATACTTCTCAACCTTCGGAAGAAACACTTCCTTAAAATTGACTCTAGTTATGAGAAGGCTTATCGCTGTTCCCTGGACGAAAGGAGTGTCCATGGTGTTTATCAGTAATGTTTGTATATTACTTATTAATTAGCACATTTGATTTCCTTATCACAAGCGACTCGCAGTTTCTACGGATTGAGCCAACCTGAAAAAAAATCTTTCGATGCTTGAACTGCTGTTAGTAGTCTGAAATAGACAATGACGGCGTGCGGCCAAGCTAATCCTGGCGCTTTGTAGCAAATGCGAAAAGGGTTCGTTCTTGTCAGCTAATTAATGTCTTCCAAGAGTGTTGTTCTGGATTGTTGGGAGAGAGAGATTTTACGCAAAGTCGTCTGTGGATTTGACAGTTCATTTGCAGACTACAGTAAAATGTCGTTTTACCATCACTTCATCACATGGAAAAGGGACTTGTGACGCACTTTATTAAACTCTTAAACGAAGAGCGAAAAAAACAAATTCTAACAAAGAAAAACTTACCTGTAAAAATGTTCATCTTGAAATGTGTGAAAGACTTAAACGGTATAAACTGTTATAAAAATCTAAATTTGATAAAAATGTATGCAAGCTAAGAGGGAACTGCCAACGACTGGATCGATTGGTGTGAAACCCCTCGTGAGTAAAATAAGTGGCGTTCACGCGTGATTTTGTTTGTGAATAGAATCTAATTATAGCCCAAGAGCATCGTTCAAATTGATTCGTATACTACTAGATTACGATTAGGATAATATTTTTTTCTAAATTCAACATGTCAAAAAGAATTCGATTCGTACGTCATAGAAGAAAATAAAAATAAAACGGTTATCAATGATGAACGCCCACCAGATGTGAAATAGAACGTTGTCAACGTTCTAAATTTAGATTGTTTTCAACAAATTTCCAACCAAAATAGATGATAAACGGCCTAACTCTGCCAATGCGTTTGATATTCGATTCCTAGGAGAGCATGGTAACGGAAGTCTTCCCATAGAAAGCGTATTCATAAACCACGAATATCGTCGTGAAATGCACCTTTTGTCGCGATTACAAGAAAGATGTTGCGTTGCTTTCAAGGAACGGCAACTCGTCTTGTTGACCATCTCGGGGACAACAGGCTGCAGCAAACCATCATCGACGTAATTGTTTTCGTTTTTCAGCCGGTATTTAATGAATTTCATTTTCGTACATAACCTGGTTTGTTTGTGCACGCAGTCACTTCTGCTGACGAACGGATTGTTTTCCCGTTCGACAGTGACAGCTTGTTTATCGTCAAAATGCGCTTGGGCTCAGATATATGACACAGCTTCATACACTTGATATGTGTTGTCATTAGGTCCGAGCGAGAGCAGCATCTGGTTACATAAATAAACCAGATAGAAACTGGATGAGAAGTTCTGGAGTGGTTCTTCGGGAGCGCGTTATCAATTATTTAATTAACATCTCTGCCATGATGAACTCGTGTCACCGCTGCTAACAGCAGATCAGGGCTGACAGATACAACTAAAATAAACGCCGAATGCGACGTAGATTCCACCCATGAATCTTCTTGTTTACCATCTATGAATGGACGATTTGTTCTATAAATAGCTTTGACAATGTCGCGGAAGTGTAGCTGCATGTGGCATCATAAAACTATCATTAACATTCCAACTGGCGAATTAGTCTAACTTAATACGAAAAACAAAACGAAATACCACCACCACCACCACCATCTCTGAAATATTCCAAGGAAAGTATGAGAATTAATCTTGATTCGGTGGGGAAGGTTGTTGATTCTAAACGTCAGCACCGAGCGGCGGAAATTACCATCTGCTACAAAGTTAATAACGGCAAATGTGACGTGACGGTCGAAATCTGAAATAATCTCGAAGGACGGTTAGCATGAGCTTTTTCTACATGGTACTGCGGTGAGAAGACGTCCGGCGAAGAGAGTCCGGTGTTTTCCAGTGATTTTTGAAATTTTTGAAACTTAGGAAACTTAGGAGTCACTACTAACTTTATACAGCAGCAATGAAAATCACACCCTTGCTTAATATTCTAAAAAAAGTTTATTCTAAATTTTCGAAGCCCATTGTATAACTTAATCACATAACTTTTTACAAATGTTCGTCCAAGACAACTCTTATTACAAAATTTGATCGCAAAAACTTTGTTCAATGACGTTTAGGTTTATATAAAAAGAAATCTGTAAACATTGAAATTAACTCTTTTCTTAGGTCGATGTTACAATTTTAAACTTTGCAAAAATTAATTGAATCTGAACATATAAAAATGGAGTTCTGACTATCTGACTATCTGTCTGTCTATCTGATCCTTATAGATTTGGAAATCACTTAACCGATCGGTGTGAAACTCTGTACGTAGGGGTTTTTGGAGCCGGACAAGGTTCTTACGATGGTTCGAGACCCCTCCCTGGAAGGGAAGTCTTTTCCGGAAGGGAGGTCTTTCTTTTACATAACTCGAAAACTAATCAAATGAAAATGAAACCAAATTTTGCATGTGAAGATTCTTGGAGGAGGGCCCTGCCATAATATAATCGTTTATATACAATTTTCTGCAGAATTCGAGAACTTGTCAGGCAAATGGAGTTAAACTTGATAAGTGAGGATTTTTGAGTGCAAAATTATGTTTCTATGATGGTTTGAGTTACCTCCTTTCTTTGAAAGGTGGGGGGGGGGATGTGGGCTCCCATTTCGATAAAAATACTTTATTTCTGCCCAACTCGACAATTATTAGAACAAATGGAACCTAAATCGGGATTACAAGAAATATTGGTATGACAGTTTGACACCCCTTCCTCCTCTGGAAAATGGGGAGGGGGGTTCTCATAAAAAAACAGATTTCAACCTAACAAGTCTGGTGACAGTTTGAGTGTCGTCAAAAGGCAAACTGAATGGTTAATCTTAACATATAAAAATGCAGCTCTGTCTGTCTGTCTGATCCATATAGGCTTGGCAACTACTGAACCGATCGGCGTGAAATTTTGTATATAGGGGTTTTAGGGGTCGAGAAAGGTGACTAAGGGTCCCATACAAATGAAAAACAAATTTCTTCACATCTCGAAAACTATCCAAGCAAATGGAACCAAATTTGGGATATGGATGTCTTTATGGGTTAAAATAAATTCATATTGGTTCGACATCCCTCCCTCTTCTGGAAGGGACCCCTCCATACAAATGAAACACAAATTTTTGCGCATCTCGAGAATTAACCAAGCAAATGGAACCAAATGCCCATAATGCTCTAACACCCCTCCCTCTTCTATGTCTCCAAATACCATTTCAAAATCCAAGATGGCGACTTCCGGTTTCTGAAAAACAGTGGAAAATGACCGAATACCGTCCAATATGGGTATTTCCGAAATAGTGATGATCCACTGAAGCCACAAATCTACTTTAGACAACATTCTGATGGCGACTTCCGGTGTTTGGAAAACAACTGAAAATGACCAAATACCACCCAATACGGGTGTTTTTTCAACCAGAATGACACTCAGAGGCCAGAAATTGCCTCCAAATGTCATTTTGAAATCCAAGATGGCGCCTTCCGGTTTCTGAAAAATAGCCTAAAGTGATCAAATACCACCCAATCTGAGTATCACCGGAATCAGAATGGTGCAAGGAGCTAAAAATTGACCTCAGATTCCATGTTGAATTGTAAGATGGCAACTTTTGGGAAACAGCCGAGAAACACCGAATACTACTATATATGGATATTTTTGTAATCGAAATGATGTAGAGCCACGCATTGACGCATTGGAGTATTGACACCATTTTGAATTCGAAGATGACCACTTTCAGTTTGTGGAAACCAACGAAAATAACTGAATGCCACCCAATATAGGTATTTCCGGAATAGAGGTGATGTACAAAAGCCAAAAGTCGAGGATGTTGTCATTCCGATAAAACCAATCATTTCAATCAATATGAACAAACCACAAGGAATCAATGAATTTAGAATTGCCGGGTCAGCTAGTATTAAATAATGTGTTATTTTTTGCAACATTCATTTACATGCAAGTCACTTACAAACATTGATTTTAGAGCCGTGAAGTCTTCAGCAAAGTTGATCCATTAATTATTCACCATGTTATAGAAGTTGCAATTCCATGATTAACCCACTCAACAGTGAGAAACGAATTTTACTTTTCTCATTTTGGAATAAAAATATTCTTTTTGTTCAGCATAGTTGTAGCAAATTTTAAGAGAAACAACTTTGTGGAAGACATCATACCTCTATTTATCTATTTAAATGGACTTTTGTGGAGTTTTCAACAGATTCCTACTGAAAATCTTTTTGCAATTTAACTTTTTATAGTGATTTTCTAAAACTTTCGAATGTTCTACAAAATTGTTTGCTACAACGAAACAAACAATATATCCGAAGAGAGTTTTGTGATTAATCTACCTAAAAGTGAAAATGAGTTTTATTTTTCTCGTTTTTGTATATAAAAATCCACTTTGCCGAGTAAAGTTTTAGCACATTTTATAAGAAACAACTTTGTCGAAGACACTATACTTGTATCTGCTAATTTAAATAAACTATTATGAATTTTTCTCTAGAATGCCCTTTAAAATATTTTATTTGATATAACTTTTTATAGTGATTTTCTGGAAAGTTTTAATGTTCTACATTGTTGTTTGCTATCACAAAACAAACAAATTCATCGAAGAAAGTTTATTTTTATCTCTTAATTTTATTTAGTCATTGAAGATTTTTATTAAAATAATGCACCTATTTATTTACAAATATCTGCACAGGAGACAGCGAGAGACAAATGCCTATATCTGGATTAAATGATGTTTTACTTATACTTAAATATAGAAATGATTTAGTCTGCAGATATTTGCAGGTTTTAAAGATATCTGTTAGTAAATTAGTGCATTGTTTCAATAAAAATCGTCAATAACCGTTTAAATATGAGAGATAAAAATAAACTTTCTTCGATGAAATTGTTTGTTTTGTGATATCAAACAACAATATAGGACATTGAAAAATTGTAGAAAATCACTACTAAATGTTATATTGAAAAAATTGATTCTTTGTGGCAATTTGTAGGAAACTCCATAAAAGTCCGTTTAAAAAGGCTGATAGAAGTATGGTACCTTTGACAAAGTTGTTTCTTATAAAATGTGCAACAACTTTGCCAAACAAATGAATTTTTATATGCAAAGATGAAAAAAGTAAGTTTCGCTTCTCACTGTTAAGTGGATTAATCACAAAATTTCAACTTCTATAACATGGAGAATAATTAATGGATTATCTTTCCTGAAGGTACTATGGCTTTAAAATCTATTTTTTGGGGTCAAAATAATTTCGATCACGTTTTTGCAGCTTTGGAAACAGTGTGCGTCGTAGGTTCGAGTCTAGGCTCGGGAAAGACTCTTAGTGTCAGTAGGATCGTAGCGCTAGCCCCGCAATTGTCCTGTACACTTAACAGTTGGCCGTGAAATCTGTGTATAATAAACAGAAGGTCGAGTTCCAAAGAGGGTAAAAAACTAAAATTACCACCTTCCTAATTGATACTTGACAAATCATTGGGTTCAATCTCATCAGCTCGCTCCTGCGCTTACGAGGCTAATCGTTTCATTGCCTTAGAGGAACAAACCACCAGCTTCGTAAACATGAAAAAGTTGTACAGTTATATGTGCTTTATATGCAGCATCGTAAACGCAGCTGCGAGAATGACGGAACTTGCAAAAGTTGTATAGTTCTATGTGCTTCATATACATCATCTCTAAGAAGATATTTAGGAACTGCTGCTGATGCTTCTGTTTCAGAAGCCAGATTGGAAATGAAAGCAAGCCGCTCACCTGTGCTGCTTTTTTACATGGAAATAAGGTCTTCTTTTCCAAGGGATCAGTTGGATGATTGATGATTGACGACCAATCACGTGGTAGTGATGAAGGTGCGAAGTATAAAGGCAATATTTGGCACATAATTGCGATATCTGTTCATTGGAAGCGTGCACGTGGTTGGTTGAATGGTATATTTTAAATTGAATTTGGATTTGTTGATTGTTTTTTTTCTTAAATAATAACTATTATAACGTACTGTCGATGCTAATATCAAATCTTATGAAATACAGGAATCGAATGATGTATAAACCATAGACATATGCGTCGATTTTTACATCGCTATACAGGATTGAAATGTTCCGTATAAAACGTATCCCAAGATGCGAGTGAAATCTCAAAATGGATTCTTTTTTCCTGTATGGAGATATGCCTGGGTGTCTGCTGTATCCCACACTTCTATTATTAGCAATACCGCTATTGAGAAGTGGCATGCTTATTATTATTGTTTATCAGTGCTTGTGTGTAATGTGATACTTTTCCTTTTACACGCTTACTATTCTACTATACCGATGCTCGTTCCTGTTGCCAAATATCACCAATTATAATTCCCTGGAGAAGTTTCGTCGTGCGTCCTTCTGGCCAGTTTTTATAAATAAGAGAGACTTATGTTTTTGTTAAGAGGAATTCACGCAAAGGTGTTATATATTCCAGCGTAAATGAAGGGTAAGTGGTGGGAAGCCTGAGAATGAACCCATACTTAAAGTCCAGGGGTGACATTGCGCATTTCGTTTCGAGCAACTCGAACAAAACTAAATGATCGCTGGGGGGCGTTATGTTTCGTTTTCGTATTTTTTTTTCGGGTTAGATGAGCCGCAGGACTCATGACAATGACAGCTCCTTTTAAGCTTAAAGCATAACTGGCAGTATGTGACATACTCGAAAATAGCGAAAATCGTTCGAATAGAGCTGCGCAATGCCACCCCAGTTTTCACATCGAATGACCTGATTCTACTAAAATTCGAACCTACGACCATTCGCTTGACAAAGTGGACTCTGTAACCTTGCGGCTACGCAGCTCTCCCAAATGGACCTTCACGGACTCTTACGTCAAAAAACAACAGACAAAAATTTTCTTTGAAATCTGCATGTTCCTCGTACCTACTGCTCTTAGTAATTCTTGGCTCTTTCAAAACGTGAACTGCGGCTAATGGGCACATTTAACTGGAACGTTATTGGATATGCTTCGCTCTTCTAGACATACTTTTATCGTCATGAAGATGCAATACACCTTCAATGTAAATAATAAAAGTTATTCACAGCAAGTAATCGGGATAAACTGGACAAATTTTTATGTTGAAGGAATTTCTTTAAAACAAATTTCGCGATAAAATTTTTTCTCATGTCGCTTGCATAAACTTGCATTTGTTTCTCTGTTTTTCTTTTTTGACGTAGAATTACGTTTCACGGCACCATAGGGATGCAAATTGAAAAACTGAAAAAATTATGATTTTATGATACTAACTATGAGAATGTAGGGCCTTTTGAAATGCATATTTCGTCCATTCAGAGTTGAAAATAAGGCTGAATATTAGGCTGACCTAAAGGCTAAATATTGACCTTCCAGTTGGTCTCGAGGTACGATGCTGGCCTAACAAGCCAGTCGTCGTAGGTTCGAGTCTCGGCTCGGGAGAGACTCTTAGTGTCAGTAGGATCGTAGCGCTGGCCCTGCAGTTATCCTGTATATCAAACAGTTGGCTGTGAAGTCTGTGTATAATAAACAGAAGGTCAAATTCCGAATCGGAATGTAGCACCAAGGCTTTGCTTTATTAGGCTAAACTCTTAGAGGCAATCAAAATCGAACTACACAACCGATCACTATGATTTTTTTTTCAGCACAGCCGAGACTGAAGTTCACTAAGATCGTTTTTTACGCGTGGGATGCGTTCCAAATTTGTATGGGCCCGCGTAAAAAACGACTTTTTTGCGTTGCAAATACAACAAACAAAACCGTCCTAAAACTTTAAAACCTCATTTGAATATGATAGTGGCCAATCTGGAGACCAAAATTCAATATTTTTAATTTTGAGTATTTACACCAAAAATTGTGTTTTTTTTTAAACTGATAGGGTAATCGCTCCATTATTCATCTCAACAGGTTGGTGCACCTATATTCATCTTATTTCTCTCATTAGTCCAATTTACCGTCAAATTTCTACAAATTTTTGAAAGTAAATTTATTTGCTTCTCGATTTTCTCAAGTGGCTAAAAGTTTTACGTTGAAAATATGATAAAATTTGACGATAAATTGACCAAAAAGGCGTGATGAGATGAATATAGGAACTGAGATGAATGTGGGAGCGGTTCCCCTACATGATCACTCGTGGCCTAAAACGGAAAACGTGATTGAAATGAGGTCGATATCTTGTACCGTTTTTGAGTAATGGAGGACAGCAACCAGCGTAATAAACCGCGTAAAAAGCGACCTTACTGCATACAAACGGTTTGACTTTTGGAACGATTTGTTGTTGTTGTCGTTTTTTGTTCGCTTGAGTGCAGAACGACGCGCCCATCGGAGATATAGTTATACCTCCGTACGCATAAAAGACACCATTTTTAGTTTTCCTTGTCTATCCGATCACGGTTGCAAGAAAATGATTATCTGAGAAAAGGGTTCGACCAGCAGCAAGCAGAGCTGCAGCAAATCGCAGCGCAGCAGGCGGTGATTTCAAATATAATATGTTGATGCGTTTTTTATTCAACATCCGTTCATTTTACTGCAACCTTTCATTCACGATCACGAAGTTAAAGAGATTTTAAAGGCTCTTCGCTCCTATGCGAACTCTCATATGTGATTGTCAGAATGTGCGTGATGACAGAAGCAAAAATATTTCCTTGCTTTTTCCCATGCAAAAACCGAACAAATATCATCACCTTGGTAGAACCGAACAGCGGATCAGAAGAGGAAATCAGTGCATCAAACTGGTTAACTGAGATCACCTTCCACAGCGACAGATTTTGGATCCTCCGTCTGTGTGGTAAGCACCGTCATGCAGGCACGACTGTACACGCAAAAGTTGGAGTGTGCGCAACCAGATCATTTATGAGCGAAATTAGCGCATTTACTGATTAAAATTGGAACCAGTACAACGCATGTGCGTTGGGCATAATGCATTTGATGCTCTAGCGTATTTTGAATGTATTGCGCATCTCCAAACCACTACACTTGTAAAGCATCAGCCGATGTTCAGAAGGTTGGCATCGTTGAAACAGTGCAACCAGCAATCAATACTGATAAGTTGGGTACTGACTCCATTGAAGAAATTATTGTCTGATCGATTCACTTTCATGAATCAGGTCATTTGAAAACATCATTCAATCATTAACATTAAACAAAAACATGAGATTAGTCCAAAACATTTTGCATTTGATTATCACTCTGGTTTCATTCACATGCATTCGGTTCTGCGTTACTGGCACCAGCGTCAATAACTTCCGCGGCAATAAGGCTCGCCATTGGCTGTTTCGGTTGCTGACGATTTTTAGGGATGCACGAGCCGTTGATACGCACCGGCTCGCGAAGGTAAGGAACGGTTTTTTAAGTCTTGCATCAAAAGGTGCCGAAATTGCGTCCAATTAGCTGAAGTTCCTGCTCAAAATTTTATGTCGAGTGTCGAGTGCTGTTTAATTTTAATTAAGAATACATTACTATTAATTGTGTGAAGCTAAAGTAGTAAGAGAGTAAATAATAGTAAGTGTATCAGTCGAGTCTAGACAAATTAGAGTTAGATTCATCAAAATTTATCTTTATCCTGAGATTATGCAACAACAGTCTCACTATCATTAATGGTTTCTCCTAAACGAGATTCGAAGCAAAGACAACTGCTCTGACCTACATCGTACCACGAGGGGGTAATAAAAATTGATGAAGTGACAAAATAGCAAAAATAAATCGACCGAAGCGATTCTTATCACTACTGGATATTGAATTAGTACAACGCTAAACAAACAGTTGGACAGCGTGAATAGCAAGCTTCTACTACCAGCCGCACGCTCAGGCAAGTCTCCAGTACAGTACAAATAGAAATAAACCCAGCAAGCTTGAGCTGTGTAGCAATATGATGGACGTGCCATGCATAATATGATTTATCGCATTCCCACCGGTAAACGTTTGATTGATGCTTCGATTTTATTTACCGAAACTCGGATGCCAACTTATTATAATATGTGCTGATTGGAACGAATGTTTACTCGATAAAATGAATGCTTCCAGAAACCATTTCAGCTGATTGGTGTGCGGAAATAAACCCCAGTGCGGTTCGTTTCGGCCGCCTGACGATGATCTAGGAAAACAATGGTGCCCAATTGAAATGTTAAACGTGCTCGCAATTTCAATTTAATCACATTAGCAACTCCCACGATCACTCTCTATCAAGACTCGAGAGCAGGCACAAAAAAATAACGAAATTCATCCATAATCATCATCATCATCATCTAGAGCTCGGTTGAGCTCCAGGGACATGATGTCATGATGTCAGCAGCAATATAACAGGTCGGGGAATCATATGTTTCCAGGCGGGAACAACAGCCCGTTTCGAGGGAACAAATTCCTCTAAAACCATTCGGATTTACGCCGAACAGTAGCACCGGTGCTGCATAGTTCCCACATGATTGTAGGTTTACAAGTAAAAGTGTCTGCGGTTTACTTCCCGCATAGTTTCTCGCCGGCTTTTCATTGTGATTGCACCTGTTGTTATGGACGGGGGAAGGCTAGGGGTGGTAAAGGAATTAGAAGCTCCAATAAACAACAGTTTATTTAAAGTGCTGCACGACGAACGGATAGATAATCGTTATCGCACGTTGCTGCTCCGTGATTACGCTGCTACATTGCCTAACAACGGTTGCCAACATATACACACACATACGCACATACACTCAAACTCAATCCAAACCAGCGTGGATGAGTGCCGCGAATGACGATCACCAGGCACTAGCAACATCAGACAATTGGTCTCTAGTCTATCGATTTTGCACGTCGATAGCTTTTCGTATGTTTAGATTATTTATTCGATAGTTATCAGTATCGTCATTAACACTTCATTCTGGTAGCATTTACAGTAGGATAATTAAATCTAACTGCATTATAATGAACGATTAATTAGATATTGTTAAACGCAGCGGGGTTGTAGGCACGAACACTGAACCGGGCTAATCACGCTAATGATCTTTGGAGTAGCATTCCGATCTGATGGTCTACCGCAGCTGTGGCTTAGTGTCTTAGCTAGGTTAATCATCGTCGTATGCACACTCGATTCGCACCAAAGTAGGTGATAATTAGATAGTTAACACGAATGGTGACAAGGACTGCCAAAATTATAATGTTTGAATCACAAAATTACCCTCTGCTCGCAGTGTGAGTTGAGCTTTATGCTCTGTTGCTAAAGGACAATCTGTTTGAACGTTTTCGCTGATTTAAAATACATTAGAAGCTGACAAAATTTGAGCCGAGAGTATATAAATGGTGAAAAATATTTTTAGAGACAACATGGTTTGTTTGAATGGTATAGTGTCTTCGGAGAATTTGTAGATAATAGTTTTCTTGTTTCAAAAATATATATACTGTTTGAAAATCATACCAACCACACAAATCGTTCTGCCTCTAAAAATATTTCTGATCATAAATACCATTTTTATCCAAACCCCTCTCATTTTTTTTTGTTCAACACAAAATATTTTATGCATTTTAAACCAATTGTAAATCGAAGCGTAAAAATAGTAAAATATCTCTAACCATTGCTTAGATTCAGTGATAAATGTTTAAAGATGGAACATTTTTTGTGGGTTCTTTTTATTTAGTTTTCAAGCCAATATATCGTTTCCAATAACGAGAGCACGATGAAGATTTTCCACCAGAACCAGCGATAAATTTTGTTAAATTATAAACGAATCCCAAGCTAAAAGGTTAACAAAGCAAAATAAGCTGAAGCCAACAATAAAATACGATGCCAAATTTAATTAAGAGCACTTCATACAGTCGTAAATCCAAACCTGTAGGAAGGCGTCTCCAAAGGCTAAAAATAAAGCAAAACCCGGAACTGATAATTGCCCACTCGGTAGTGAATTATCAAGCTACCGTGCTTCATTTATGGTGGAACTTGTTAGTCGATGGTTACCCCCTTACTCTAACTGCAGCCTGTATCTTTCAGGTTGTCTTCCAATCTGTAACTGTCATTGTTTCCCCTTTCGGCGTCCCGTTCCTAGGTGGAACAGTAAAACAATCGCGCTAAAAATAGCTACCGCGAATTGTCGACAGAAGCGGAGAAAATATCAGACCTCCAATTTGCAGATTCTTCCTCATTCCATCTGCATATCTTAG
Organism: Wyeomyia smithii; assembly: GCF_029784165.1. Lineage (NCBI taxonomy): Eukaryota > Metazoa > Arthropoda > Insecta > Diptera > Culicidae > Wyeomyia > Wyeomyia smithii. The sequence continues at coordinate 22,716,972 of NC_073695.1, forward strand.
TAAATAGTGAAAAATTGAATGGGACAATGAAAAACGTGTCAAAAACGTAAACAGTAGCGAAGAAACATATTTCAAGTAAGCAGACTGGTGTCTTACATCTGCATACAGCGTCGTTTAATGTTCTCGCGAATACAAAACAATAGTTTACTAGCTGCTACTAGTTGCCAATTTTGATAGACGTAAATATTTAGAAACATATGGTTGTAGCAAATGTGCGTGACCTAATTAAACTTTATCACAATGTGTCTTCGCAAACATTCACCAATCCAAGGTTCGAACAAAATATAATGCTAATATTAACACTACGTACGCAGTACGGAGCTGATTTTGTATCTAAAGGTAAAGGCCAATCACCTCTGCTTTGGAGAGTGAATGAAATTTGACATTGGCATCGGTCAATTTCGTTTTTCACCAATTTTAAAATTAGAAAAAAAAAACTACCTCCTCGTGGGTCGATCTGAACTGCGGTACCACACAGAACTCGTCGGACCATAGCGGAGCGCGTGTTTCGAAGAAATTTTCGCTGTGGAATAAAATCGTCCTCACTTTCCCGCCACGCAGTTAAAGAGAGTTGCTAAAGCAACGGGACCGGAGACCAGGGTAGAAGCGAGCTGAAATTATAATTTATCGCATTGTTTTGGCAAATTCACTACGGTGCGTTATTTATAAGCGTAAACTATGCGCTGCGAAGCGTAGAATTTTCCCCTTCACGCACTATTATCGAAAGCTGATCAGGACAGAGTGATCATTTCTCGACTTTTTTATTAGCCGTTTTATGAGTAATAAAGTTCCGAGCGGCTTATTGTGTTATAAATGAGGGATTTCACATGAACTCTTAGTTCTCATTTTTTCAAAAACTGTTCCAATACACCGAGAGACTACCGCAAACGGATGAGAGAATTGGTGTGAAATTCCTCAAATATAGTCGAAGAATTTAGAACGAATTGATAAAGTTAGGATAGTTTCGAGCGTGCAAAATGCCGGAAATCTAATTGACAGCTGGTCGGCACATGTTGATACAGTTTTGGCCCCCGGCTCAAAACAGCAACAGTTGGAACTCATAGTTTTCAGCAGCATAAAAATCGAAACGAGGTCACTAGGGACTACCGGCTGGCGTGGTAAGGAAACATCCATAAATGACGTAGCCTTTTTAAGGCTTTTTTTGACACCCCCCTCCCCCATCGTAGCATTTCGTCACAAAATCAGGACCCCCCCTAGATAATTACGTAGCTTTACAATAACCCCCCCACCACAAGATAATTTTTTTTTTGCAAATTTTATTATCAAAAACATGCTTTGTGTCATAAATGAACAACAAAAGACAAGGAAGTAATAAAGCAACCCAAAACATACAAAACAGTGATAAAAAAGAGCAATTAGAAAAAATCCAATTTTTTTCTTAGTTTCATATTTGCTGCGTAGCTTGGCTTGACCTCCCACCCTCCCCCTCGTCACCTTTCGTCACAAAACTGCAAACCCTCTCCTCCCCCTCGAATGCTACGTCATTTATAAATGTTCTCTAAATATTTCATCAACTGATGATTCAAAACATGGCACGGACGTAAGAGAGAGAAAAATTTGCTACGCATGTTAAGTTCGTTCACGACAGCTTAATGGCATTTTTTGCGGGAACACTTGGTGGCAGCATTGAAAATTATAACATTATAACAACTTACCAAGCGTCTCCTTCATCGGATCTGTGATTACCACAATTATTACTCCTTGAGAGTGCGCATCAGTATAGATTCCCAGCAAATTTTAATTCACGTTAAAGAAACATTCTTACACCAAAAGAGACGCAAAAGATTAAGGAGCAAACAAACAAACAAAACAACTTCCGAGGCCGTTCCGAATGTTATATTTTTTAATAGGATTAAATCGAGATCAAGAGAAAATAACGGGCGTATATGTAAATGAATTTCAGCTCGTACAGAATAGAACACGAATGAGCTTAAGAATTTCACCACATCAAAGTGTATTGACCTCATTGAGCAGAATTTGATTCCGAATTAAACAACCCGTATCTTAATTGATACTAACAAAGTAGTGTACAAAAGGAAGCTAAATTTCCTACACTAGTTCAAACGAAAGTTGTGTTACCAACTGGATGGACCGAAGGTACGGAATCGGACCACACCTTGGTCAGGCCAGCAGTGTTTGTTTACACTTGAAATCCTCTGCGCCACTCAGCGACCGCACCTCGAAAAACAACTCGAGTACAAATACTTGCACTGTGTGTACAAAAGCATTTCAATTGCGTTAAGCCCCATCGTAGCAGCGGAAGGTCAAACATTGGTGTGTGTCGGCGATTTTTTCACTCCATCGAGTCGTGTTCGTTTGATACATTTGATACATAACATAACGAAATGGACAAAAATGGGCATATTCAGACCAGTTACGTGGGTGGTAGGTTCTTTGTTGGGAATATTTCAGAAGTTTTTAGAGGACCACATTTGATGGGAAAAAACTCTTCTACGTATATGATCTACCGTTATGCTACTCAGAGTAATTCTGCTTTTAGGTTTCTTGAATATTTTTCGGTAAAGCGGCTATAACTCTAAATGTATATCAGCTAAAGCAATTTTGTTGCCTGTAGTTTCAGCTATATAGGGACTCCTGGATTAAAATGCACCAGTTATCGAAGCCCTAGTTTATTCTTGTTAAAACTGAGAGATAAAACCAATGTTATATTCATTCAAACTCGCATCATATGCTAAAACTTTTGAAAAATGCCACACATTTTTTTAAGTGAGGGTAATAATTTGAAAAAGTTACCAATCGAGGCAAAATGCACCCTTCTCGGTGTAAAATGCACCGCAACAAAGGGACAAAAGTACCATTTTTTCCGTGTTGGGTACTTTCGTCACTGCAACAAATTTTTTGATATTTTGGGACATAAAAAGTACAATGCCAATTAATGGGGTGCATTTTACATCAAAAAGTTCCATGCCAATGAGGTAAAATGCACCCCATCAAACGCGCAGAATGCACTACTATACATATTGGGGTTGTGAGCTACGCACACTGATTCCAAAGTTCAAAAAAACGTGATCATTTCGATCAGCCAAAAAATGACTCTAGAGCCGCAGTGTCTTTAGTAAAGTTGTTCCATTAATTATCCTCCATGTTATAGGAGTTGAAGTGAGTTTTACTTTTCTCATTTTGTAATATAAATCCCCTTTGTTCGGCAAAGCACATTTTAAAAGAAACAACTTTGTTGAAGACGCCACACTACTATCTAGCTATTTCAATGGATTTTGGTGGAGTTTTCTATAGACTATCCCTAAAAATTAATTGTTTTCAATTTAACTTTTTATGTTGATTCTCTGCAATTTTTCAATGTTCTATAATATTGTTTGCTATAACAAAACAAACAAAGGAAGTTTATTTTCATCATACATATTTTTTTGGTTATTGACGATTTTCACTAAAGTAATGCACTTATCTACATAAATTGCTTTTTATATAAAAAACAAAAACTTGATTTTGGAGCCGCAGTCCCTTCAACAAAGTGATTTTATGAATTATTTTTAATTTCATAGAAGTTGGCATTTTGTTATTGAGTTACCCAAAAGTGTGAAACGGATGTTTTTTTTTTAATTTTGCGAATACAAATTAGCTTTGCTGGGCGAAGATGCAGCATATTTTATAAAAAACATCTTTTTCGAAGTAACAATTCTTCTATCTCCCAATTTAAATATATAATTGTGGAGTTTTGTTTAGAATGCTCCTTTAAATATTTTTTTCAATACAACCTTGTATTGTGATTTTCTAAAATTTTTCAATATTCTACAATGTTGTTTACTGAAATAAAACGCACAAGTTCACCATAGAAAGTTAATTTTTATCTCTTATATTTATTTAGCTTTTGGGTCAGAATTCGTGAAACGGATCACTAAAAATCGCGAAGTCCTTTTTTTTCAAATAAGTATTAAAAACTTCAAGAGTTTCACTCGAGAAGTTGATTTTCCAATTTTTATTGAATTTGAGTAAATTTACAAGTTGTTATTGTCATTTGAAATTTAGGTCGAAATTGTTTTTAAATAGACATAGCTTTAAAAATATTGCATCGAATTTGATGAAATTTTCACAGCAGATGCATACTGAGTTGTAGTTTGCGAAAATATTTTTTTTGGAGAAAAAAATATTTTTTCAATAGTAACTATTTAAAACAATATGTTGAAAATCTATGCTCTGGGGCACTGAAAAATCTGCAAAAAATCACAAGTATTTTTGACAAAATTTCGAAACTGCCCTGAAAATTTCGCGGTGGTGATATTTTTTTACCAAAAGATATGGGCCTTCAAAGTTGGTGCCGCAACGCATTTTTCAAGCGAGAAATGCTCCTAAACCAAGTTTTCTTCAGTTCTCATACCAAAAAGTGCACCATAATGGCTGAAAGTAATATCACGGGCGATCTTAACCCGCTGATGCGTTCTGTACGGTTGTCCCCTAACTAAATTTTGCATTATTTTTTTAGTAAAATGTGTAGTTGGGCTTGCGAGTTGTAAGGGACATAAAATATACTGTCTCCATCATTAAGTTGGGTAACAGACTAAGCATATTTTGACTGTTTTGCGACTAAAAATCATTTCTATTAAACTAATTTTACAAACCTTACAGAATTTTTGCATATAACTGAAACTGGGATTGTCAATAGTAGTACTGCTCACTCGCTTCTCGCTTGAAAATGCGCTTGGCACCAACTTTGAAGGCCCATATCTTTTGATCAAGAAATATCACCACCGCGAAATTTTCAGGGCAGTTTCGAAATTTCGTCAAAAATACTTGTGATTTTTTTCAGATTTTTCAGTGCCCCGGAACATAGATTTTCAACATATTGTTTTAATTAGTTACTATTGAAAAAATATTTTTTTCTCCAAAAAAATATTTTCGTTAACTACAACTCAGGATGCATCTGCTGTGAAAATTTCATCAAATTCGATGCAATATTTTTAAAGCTATGTCTGTTTAAAAACAATTTTGACCTAAATTTCAAATGACAATAACAACTTGTAAACTTACTCATATTCAATAAAAATTGGAAAATCAACTTCCCGAGTGAAACTTTTGAAGTTTTTAATACTTATTTGAAAAAATTAGACATCGCGATTTTTAGTGATCCGTTTCACGAATTCTGACCCTTTTAAAGACTTTTATTAAGATAATGCACTGTTTTGCTTACAGATATCAACACAGAGAAAATGTAAAGGACAGCGAGACGCAAATGTCTATTTCTATTTGAATGATGTTTTTCTTATGCTTTAATTTAGAAATGGTTTTGTCTGCAGATATTCGCAGATTTTGTAGATATCTGTTAGTATTTAACTCAATATTTTAATTAAAACCGTCAATATTCAAAGAAATATGAGAGATAAGAAAACTTTCTTTGGTGAAATCATTTGTTCCGTTATCGCGAACAACATTATAGTACATTGAAGAATTATAGAAAAACACTATTCAATATTGGATTATTTTTAGTGGCAATCTATAGTAAAGTCCACAAAATTCCATTTCAATAGGTAGATAGAAGTATAGTGCCTTTGACAACGTTGTTTCTTATAGAATGTGCTACAGCTTTGCCGAACAAAGTGAGTTTTCATATGAAAAAAGTGGAAAAAGTAATATTTCTTTCTAAATTTTAGGTGGATTAATCACATAGTTGCTACTTCTATAGAATAAAGAATAATTAACGGATCCACTTTACTGAAGGCACTACGGCTCTAAAATCAACATTTTGGGTCAAAATAATTTTGATGACGTTTTTCCAGCTTTAAAAACAGTGTGCTACGGGAAGCGTTGAGCCCCGACGTAACATTAGAATTTTCTGGTTAAATAACGTTAAAATATACTGACATTTCACCACAAATATGTTCATCGACGTTTGTTCAATGCATTAACACCTTTTTCCTAGTGGTAAAAAAACAATTAATCAGTTAAAAAACACTTAATTCAGTTGATGAAAAAATTAGACCGTTTTGCAGTGCTGCCAAATTGACAGGGTGACTACAGAAAACATAGATTCAAATAATAAAATTTTTATGAATTTCCATTGTAAATCGGAGAAGGTGCATCTTGTCTCAACGGTGTTTATTACCCCAGGTGTCCTTGCACCTTTTACATGTCCAAAAAAAAATAACATTTTGGTAACAAAAATGGTTAACCATAGTACTTTTTCAATCGTTTTTTGACATTTTCTGACAAAGTTAGGGCAAATAAAAGATAGGATTTTTCCATCTAGTATGGTCCTCTATAAGCCCCTGAAACATTCCCAACAATAATAATTGCATTCGTTACCTGATAAATTCAACTTTCAGAGTTTGAAAAATTGAGATCTAGGTGCGTTTTGAAAACGTAGGAGATGTATCTAAGATACGACTGCATTACTGACGTGAGATTACGCAAATTTTGATTCATTAAAGTCACGTCATACACTTCCACATTTCGATTCAAAATGCATTTTTTTTGTGGCGTCAATTTAGTTTTAACTAAAAACCAAAAAAAAGCAAAAAAATGTAAAAATGCAGCAGAGTGCTGTGAAAAAATCAACACAAAAAAAATCAATTTTTTCTGTGTATTTGAAAACCTCAAAACAGTTTTTTTGTTATTCTCGATTATATTGGTGCCCCACAGTAAGTGCTTGCTGGGTTCGTCACCTCTACGTTGGCTTATGGGAAAACTTTTTTAGGTCTCTGAAAGTATTCTTTGCTAGAAGCACCAAACCTCGTAAGAATTGTTAAAAAGCTATAATCATAAATTTTTTTCCAAGTTTGTGCGTACAAGAAACTTTAGGTTTTCAAACCTAAAGACCTTTGTTTCGACAATATTGAGTAAATATTTGCGATTTTACTTCTTCTTCAGACAGTGGGTTACGATCCCACTTCTGACACCATAAATGGAGTGCTCTGCTGAATCACTACCAAAAAACAAAGTCTATAAAAAAAGCCCTGACTTCATCATAACCGAAGAGTTTTATTTTAAAACCTAAACCTAAACCTAAAAAGTTTCGGTTTTCAGTAAACTTGTTAGGAAAATCAAGGGCTTCTAGATGGTGAATAATTCAGTGCGAAATTCCATCGTTACGTGGACCTAGTGAGCCCAAAATCGTCGTATTTTGAGCCTAACTTATCTCACGATTCCAACTTCCTAGAAAGATGCGGTCTCTATCAAATTTGTGCAGAAGGCCAATGGCTTCTGGATTAGTGGAACAAACGTTACTCCATCGTTATATGGTGCTACTGTACATGCATTTTTTTCGTATTTTGACTTCAACTTCCTAAATTAAAACTTCGGTCTTCTGCAAAGTAGTTTAGTATGCAGTTTAATATGGAAATCCACCGTGATGTGGCGCTAGCGTGCAGTCAATTTTTTGTATTGCGACTTTAACTTATCTCACGATTCTAATTTCCTAGGAAGTAGCGGTCCTCAGCAAACTTGTTCAGTAGGCCAGTGTGCACGCAATTCTTCGCATTTCGACCTTAACTTCCCCTGCGATTTCTACATCCTTGAAAGTTGTGGTGTTAAACCAGTACTATAATAACAATGATGATAATGTCAACTAAGAAATTATACAATTTCGTGGGTATTACAGCACAAAAGAGTATGTAGAACTAAAACCTGACTAAAATTATTCTAATAAGCTTTTAAATAGCAAATGTTTCTTAAAGTGGTTTTATATCAATAAAGCTTTATATTTAGACATATTTAAATACTTATTATAAACAAGATTTCATCAATTTAGATCACCTAATAGTGATATAAGAACTTTCCTCTGCTATTACCCCGAAATTAAAAAAAAAACTTCAACAAATACAGCAAGAGCTGCTGCTGTACACTTTTTTGCTAATAAAAGATTCTACTGCTTTTAAAACGTCTTTTTAATCATTCGCTTCTGAATAGTGGGTTAATTTTTGCAGGGACTTACTGCGAACCCAAACAAATTTCCTTTTTTTGTGAAAGTTTGGGGAATCAAAAGAAACGCACGTGTTTGGCAAGGCCTTGTTCTGATGCAGTTTTTTCAACTTATACAACACATTACTGGCATAAATTCACTTAACGTACCTTCATTGTTAGCACCCATATTAAATTTATTCACAAGAATCACTTTGTAGTTTTAAAGTAACACCAGCGGAAATTTACATTTTCCGTAGAACAATTTGACTTATTCATGCGCTCTAGAATATACCAAGCTTATGATAGCTACAGTCGTTTGTAAATAACTCAGATAAACTCAAGAGGGCCGACGTAAAATTAAGTAAGTATCAAAGAATGTAGAAAGAATGATAGAATGACTAATAGCTTGTACACAGTAAAAAATTCTGAATTGTACCCGTCACGTAAAATATTTTCTCATTCAAATTTCAGTTGCTTTTGATGTGAACAATGATTTTGTTTGAAAATTATGTGCAACATCATTTAAGTTTCAGTTTCTTCTGACGTGAATCACGATTTCGTTTGAAAAATAATGTGCACAGCTGTCAATTTTTTCGTAAATCTCAGTTCAATCTAACTGAAATCTCGGTTTTCGGATTTTTTTGTGCAGACATATCAGTTTGATGAACCGAGATTTACGAAATAATTTGACAGCTGTCATTATTTTTTTAACCGAGCACTCAGTGGTGCCATTCTTGGCAATAAATTATCGAGACCCGGCAATAAAGGTTAAGGGTGTGCAATATCATTTAAACGTGGAATATTATGGAATTTTCTAACATAAGCGATGCACAGTGTTTTATTTTGCCGTTTCCGTGCGATTAATTAAATAGCGTTTCAAATGTTGATTATACCCATAATGTATGTTCGGAGAAGTTTCAAGATATTCAGAAATACATCTTTAAATGTAGGAAGATGAGTGATCAATTCACCTAAAAGTGAGATAGAAAATTAATTTTTTAACAGATTGAGATAGACGCATGGTGTCTTCAGCAAAATTTTAGGTGATCTCAAAACAATAAACTTTGTCGAAGACACCATGCATCTATCTCTTATATGTTACGAGCAACATAAAGTTTTCTATGAAGAGGTCCTGAAAGTCACAATTTTCGTTTTACCTTTTTGTCAGATTTTTCCGAATTTTCAAACCTTCTACAAAGTTATCAGTCATCCCAATATGCATGTTTATGCTGAACATTGTTATTTTTTATCTCCCAAAATAAAAAAGTTATTTGACATATTTCGATATTTTTGGGGATACTTTCACCTCAACCATCTCAAAATTACGCTATTTTACGCACGTGGCAGTTTCATACGATGAAATAACTATCCTTAGACTTTCAATTAAAGGTACACACTTTGGTATGTAAGAGTATGTAAGCAGCCTTTTCGCCTGTTTTTCAAAGCTATTTGGTGTCGATTTTTGTATACAAAAATTTAAAAATAAAGCAGTTTTGAGTTCCGAAAGTGGCCCCAAACGATCCTGAGCTAAACATGCATGCATGCTTTGATAAGGTTACAAAAAATGGAGAAAATGTTAGAAATAGATTACCTAAAAATTGAGTTTTTTCTTATATTCAGTATTGTAAGCATATATTGATATTCCAAATCGCTACCCGTCAAATGAGCTGGCATTTGCGACGGGAATGAAACTTCGGGAAGAGAAGCAAACGGATGCGGCTGAGCTGATTAATGAAGCTACCCAAACAACTCCTTCTTGATTAACCAGAATTAGGGATTTCTGGAGTAGAGCAGAAAGTCACCCAATCTATAGCTATACGGAAGCTCTGGCACTCATGGTGGAAAGCGATTTGTCAGTCTCGCAGTACAACAATACCCAGTCAGGCGCAAAAAAAAACGAAATGCAAGTATTTATCCCTCTTACTATAGATTGCTAATTGCTAGAAAGAGTTGCTATCCAGCGGATGAATTTGTCGTTATATTGGAAACAGAGATTGGAATCAAACTGCAACATTTACTTGACTTAACAGCCGAGCGTATCATCGAGGTGAACGAAGGGAAATTAATCAATCTCACGGATGCAGAGTTTCTGTATATGGAGATGACGGTGGAACATGGGATCTGCCGTTCATCCGGGAATCCGGAGTATAACCAAATCTTCGAGAATGATGATGGAACAAAAACCGAGGCGAGCATTTTCATGTCCTCACTGGTTCCAATTAGAGCTGCTTCGGAGCATCACGTTTTTTTCCAAAATCCATCATCTACATTGAAACATTTTCGGAAGACGCGAAATCTCCGCTCGTTCCTTTCGAAATCGGGGAAGAAGAATAAATTGAATTTGAAAAAAGCTACTATTTGCATCCACGTGTACAATACTGAATATATAACTGAATATAAGAAAAAACTTAATTTTTAGTTAATCTATTTCTAACATTTTCTCCATTTCTTGTAACCTCATCAAACATGTATGCATGTTTAGCTCAAGATCGGTCAGGGCCACTTTCGAAACTCAAAACTGCTTTATTTTTAAATTTTTGTATACAAAAATCGGCACCAAATAGCTTTGAAAAACAGGCGAAAAGGCTGCTTACATACTCTTACATACCAAAGTGTGTACCTTTAATTGAAAGTCTAAGGATAGTTATTTCATCGTATGAAACTGCCACGTGCGTAAAATTGCGTAATTTTGAGATGGTTGAGGTGAAAGTATCCCCAAAAATATCGAAATATGTCAAATAACTCTTTTATTTTGGGAGATAAAAAATAAAAATGTTCAGCATAAACATGCATATTGGGATGACTGATAACTTTGTAGAAGGTTTGAAAATTCGGAAAAATCTGAGAAAAAAGTTATAAAGAAAATTGTGATTTTCAGGACCTCTTCATAGAAAACTTTATGTTGCTCGTAATATATAAGAGATAGAAACATGATGTCTTCGGCAAAGTTTATTGTTTTGAGATTACCTAAAATCTTGCCGAAAACACCATGCGTCTATCTCAATCTGTTAAAAAAATAAATTTTCTATCTCACTTTTAGGTGAATTGATCACTATTCTTCTTACATCTTTCAATATCTTGAAACTTCTCCGAACATACATTATGGGTATAATCAACATTTGAAACGCTATTTAATTAATCGCACGAAAACGGCAAAATAAAACACTGTGCGATGGAGGCAATTCTTTATATGCGATTCGACATAATGTTTTTTTACTGTGTAGCGACACCTGCGGCATTACTGACGGTGTGTGTCTTTGCTAATGACACAATGCTTGCTTATAGCGACACCAGTGGCATTACTGGCCACTAAACAAATTTTCAAAATAATCATTAGTGTTCTGAACGAAGAGATCATCATCGAGTGGCACGTCCGTTTGTCTGTAACGCCACTATCCACATTTCTACAAAATCTCTGAGTCACTTCGAATCACCGTACACACAGATATAGGCCTATGGTACATGTTGTACCCTGGTCAAATACATTCTTTAGTCTAAACAAAAAAAATTTGGAAATCAAACATAAAAAAAAATTAACAACAAAATTTATCTCCAAAAACCCATGACTTTCTGAATTAATTTTCTGAAAACCACAGCTTTCTAGGTGATCGGATTCACGAGATAAACTTAGTTCAAAATACTCAAAACTACAAACACACTAGCGTCACTTAGCGGCTAAATTTTATACTGAACTTTTTAACAACCAGAAGCGCTCATCCTGTTGAGGAACTTAGCTGTTATACCCAACTTTTCAAATTATGTTCAATAAAGTCTCTCTAAGTAGTGTGATTTAGAGAATAAATCAAATTCTAAATACTTAAAAATACATGCACACTAGCGCCGCATAGCGGTTAAATTCAAAACCGTATCATCCAACAGCCACAAGGGCTTCTGAACAATTTTGCTGAAAATGCAACTCTAGGTTGTTGGAATCACGAGATAGAGTTACAATCTGCCTATTTTAGGTAAAAATTATCTTTTAGGGGAGCTACTTCGATAACACTGGTAAACACAGGTTTTGCCCTAGAGCTCTCAAACTGGAAAATATGAAAGATTATAGCTTTTTGATCATTCCTGTGCATGACGGTTATAGTTTGAAATCATTGCAGAATTCCGAACTTTACACCCATGTCTGCCACCAGTTAACGTTAGAACGAACAGAATTTTTCCCCCAGTCGCACAATGGCAATATGCAACACGCAACAATTGCACTTTTGGTATTCGCTTTCATCCGACAAGAGAACAATTTGATTGTCTTCCTTCCAAACCGCAGCATAACACGATACGTGTTATATTGTTGCTTTTGTGAGAGATCTATCGGTCCGATTCCACCGGATGCCAACCAGAAGTGAACTTAATTCTTCGTTTTACGAAACGGGGACGAACTTCGAGAACTTGAAATGAAGGCGGAGCTACTTAGAAGATAGCTCTAAAATAAACATCAGGAACAGAAAGCGAGCTTGTGACTGGATAGCCCCTGCTTCTTTCAATTGATTTTTAGTTAATTTTCTCACTGGTTTGCAATTGGAATATATACACTTTTTATACCAAAAGTCTAGGAAAAACTTCACCAAAAGAAAAGATATCAGTGTTCAAGACCTGTTCAGAAAAAGTAACATTTTATGCATTAGAAACGGCACATGACAAGTACAATTCTACCACCAATATTTCACATTGAGATCAGAAACAAATTTGATCCACTCAGAATGTTTAGATCAATTATGAAAACGACAGTCTAAATTTTCCACTTCCATTTGGTTATAGTTAGAGTGTTAATAGAAGCTTGAAGCATTTCAATTTTTTACAAACGAAATACGAAAAACAAACACAGCTCAAGTTATCTCAAAGTTTTTCCTGTTCTCTTTGAGCATAGTATCAGTTTGTTCCGGATAGCTTTGAATCAATTGTCGAATTATGAACCAAGCGCTGGGAAGCGAAAAAAACTGCAGAGCTCGCTGTTGTTTATAATGTTTGCTTAATAATTTTCTTCTACCCGCCACTCGCCACTCCGTGCCCAGGCCAGGCGGCGAAGATGCGAACGCGTGAGTAAACTAACACTCAACGGATGACCCTGAAGTTTTAGACGCCTGCGAAAGAATAATCGTATCGTTTCTGGTTATAGGTCGCTCTTTACTCTTAGCTTTAGCGTCGGACGACCGCCATGGAGTCGTGTGTCGGAGCATTCGTCGCCATCGTCGCCGCTGTCGGATCTGCGACGTGCGCGTATATGTAGAACGCCATAAATACATTACATGTATCTAACAGCTTAATCGCCTTATAGGCAAAGCAACCGCCTGGCTGCCGGCTCGACTCGATGGAAGAGCGCAAACAACAGCTGCTTTTTGTAATAAATAATTCCACAGTGTTGATTTTTGCCCAAATGATCCTCCGCAGATAAACTTTGGTGTGAGAATTGTTTTTTGTTCGGCTCTATTCTGTGAGTTTGTTTACGTGCACGATATCAAGTAAGTGTTCGAGTTAGGAAGCTCTTTGTACGGAAGCTTTTTTGATATTATACTGGTTGTTACATTGAAATTAATTATCTTTAGACTTTTACATAAAAAACAAAAACTATACCATTGTATTAGAAAAATCCGAGTAGAACGAGTATTTACCATGTAATGTTACGCGACAACTTTGTTGCTTTATTTTCCAACACGTTGCGGAATTTTACTTTACTATACATATTTACACGCTCATCACATTTGTTCTGATTGAAAACATCAATAAATACCACAAAAACGCCAGTACCTACAGCCAGGATTACCCTCCCGCAACAATAGTCAGGTATTACATCAGCTTTTTGGTAGTTCGTTTCTAACGACGCGGATGTTTATATGTATATTCAAATATTGGGATATTTTATTTCTTCTAGAGTTATAAATTATGCGAAATGACATTTTTTCTTGTAACTGTGTGACATGGAACTGAATTGTTATCTTGTGAGTATGTTGGGATAACATTAACAAATGATAAATGGCTTAAAAGTATACGAAACTTACTCTTTTTAATGACGAAAACGACATACCTGAAATTGAAAAAAAGAATACGGTTATTATTTATTTGGCAAGAAATTCAAAGACACACACAGCACAAATACACTTCGTTCTTGTGATTTATTGGCTACTTCAATTACTTCCTGCTACGTGATTAGCAATCATCACGCTCCTAAGAAGAAACATACTTTTGGGTAACATATGTTATATCCAACCCATCGTTACTGTCGTATGCAGTAGAGTAAATGTGTAGGCAGGATTTTGCTGAATAGAAAAAGTCACGCACCGCCTGGCATGAAGCGACGACAGCTGTAGACAACCTTCATTTAAAACTAGTTAATCATTAGCATTAATCAAAAGTCGACCCTGATACTAAAGACATACTTAAAAGGAAACCTCCTTTCCGCTAAACCTCATTTAAGCTAGCTAATACAACATTTAGATTCAGCCAAGTTTCCAGTTCAACAGTAACTACATATTTCACCAAACAGTGTTTTTAACAACAAACTATCGTTAGATGTTTTTTGTTAATAAAAGCTAACATTGAAATCGCGACGTGTTCTAGCTGCAAACAATGCAAAAACACATCGTGGCTAGGCAAAACGGCGCATTGTCACCAACTAACACTGGAGCGCTCCGGATGAATATGCATTTGCATAATTATGCATTAAATCGCACCGGCAGTAGCAACTCGACAATGGAAAGCTGGCGCTGCGTTCTTACTGTGACTGTGGTTTCTATCGAGAACGCCATCAACTCACTTAATTCCTTGATATTATACTTCCGTATAACCTAGAAGGAGGTTCACATTGTCGTTCGAGGGATGATTTGTTCCATTTTTCACCAGGATCAGATTTGTTTTAAAATTTTTTAAGTGACGTGGTTACTTTTCCAATTACCGGGTTTTGGTAACGACGAATTTCAATATTTCATTCAATTTTTTCAACTTATCATGATCATGATAATATTTCATTAGATCAACCTTCTCTTTCGACGAAACACAACAATAACAAAATTTTACTACAACACTAAATACCCATTTTGTTCTGGGTAAATAAATAATAGGTAAAACATTAAATAATCATAAAAACAAGTCAACAGTTTGTTCTAGCTCGCTGCGGATTCGATTTCAAAGCGAACGAAGTCAATAAAACGTTTAAAAAACTATTACAAGCAGAAGCTTTAATTAAAAACAGGTACATTAAAAATTTACCATATATATTAATTTATTTTCAAGTTCAATATGCACATTTAGTTGCTGACGCACAGGCTCATGATAAAGATATACACTACACGTTTGCTAGAACAACTCTTATCGATACGCAGTCTGTTTTAGAGGATTCAGATTACCTGCCAAGCAAGTGGGCGCGCGAAGAAACTAGCCCGATTTGGATCGAAGTTGATGACGAGTTCTGTAATTACTACACAAAGCCACTAATTAGTAGAGCCATTCAAAACGGCAGCAACAAAAAAACTTGAAGCAAGCGTCTGTTCGAAAAAAAAATTGAACGCCGACGCTGTTCCGAGGTACGGTAGGTCAGTAATTATCGTTATTCTGCAACACTACGAACAGCACTGGCCCCCTAGGGATCGGATGACGGTGTGGCAACGGGTGTACACTCGAACGTGTTACTAAGCAAGCTTGAGATGTTTTTTTCCTGTACCAACTAATCGATCGAGGGGTGACCCGATGCTTAATGGTTATATTTGCTGCTCACGTTTGCATGATGAATGTGTATGCCCCACGATTGTACACAGACACCGTATGTCCCGGCTGATTATCTGTCTATGAGTACATAGGAGTGTTAATGGTGTTGAAAGTGTGTAAGCAGTACTAACAGTGTGGTTGGAAAGTATTTTGATAATATTACTGCTAAAACATCAATAGAATAAGTAAGACTTTCAGTCGAACATTTTGAAAAAAAAAGTTGAAGAGGTTGTTCATAAGACACGACCGCAGAGGTAACGTAGAATACGACAGCCTGTCTTATGCCAATGTATTTCTTGGAATAGGTTTGGGAATACACTGAATTAGGGTTAATTCTTCAGATAAACTTTGAGGTTAATTGTGTTTGTCAATGCCATTTATTGACAAGTGAATATTTTTTCAACATGGCAAATTTTTTATTTAGTTTTGAATGATTCACAGCGATAATCAAATTCTACATGAGGTGATTTGTTAGCAATTACACTACCCGTCATAAATTTTTTTTTCCTTCACAAACCGTCATAAGTTTGGAATCGCTTTACTGAGTATTGCAACACCCAGTTTGAATATTGCAACGCCTCCCGGAAAGTTTAGCATCACCTGGAATAGGCGGATATCTCGTGTTTTTGACAACCTATAAAGTTGCCGTTTTCAGCAAACTTGTTCCGAAGTTCAAAGGCTACTGTATGGTGGCCAATTCAGTGTGAAATTTTACCGCTATGTGGTGCTAGTGGGCACACAATGAGTCGTATTTTGAACTTAACTAATCTCACGATTCCGACCTGCCAGAAATTTGCGGTGTTCAGCAAACTTGTTCAGAAGGCTAAAGGCTTCTACATGGTAGACAATTTAATACTGAATTACCCCGCTATGCGGCGCTAGGGTGAATGCAGTTTTTCATATTTAGACTTCAACTTATCGCGTGATCATTACTACCCACAAAGTTGCGGTGTTCGACTTGTGCCACCAGTTCTGGTCAAGCATATTACAGTTACAGTTACAGAAATTCGCCCATTTTGAGTGATGCTAAACTTTTCCGGGTGTTGCAATATTCAAACTGGGTGTTGCAATACTCAGTAAAGCGATTCCAAACTTATGACGGGTAGTGTATATATGAAAATTTCAACCGCTATACTGCTAGACATGCACAGACACGCTAGACATTCACACGCTATATAGCAAACCACGCACGCTATATAGCAAGCCACACGCGCTATAAACATGCACACACGCGCTACAGGCATGCATACACGCCATAAACATACACGCTTTAAAGCAAGCCACACACGCTAGCTACACACCTTATATATTAGGGACACACGCTTCAAATATTCACACACGTTATGTGCATACACCCTGTATATACATATGCTGGATGATGGTGGCTTCTCAAACCACCTGGCGGTGCGAGTCTCTTTCAGTTTCGGGATGTATTTGCCCAACGATATCTGAATCGGATTACCGCTGGTGGGGTCCAATTCAGATCGAAGGGGAGCCGAACCGAAAGAGGTAAGAACTGCAACTAACCACTACCACCGCCGCTGTTGCCCGCTGCTGATCCACGCTGCCTTCGCCTACAGCCATTGGTGTTGATGTCCGATGCTGCTGCCTGCTGCTAGTAAACTGATTTGCTTGAGGAGAAACAGTCTCTTATATAGCTTAAAGAGTGCATTCCCGGCTAACTAGGTACTCCATTCTGTCGTCCTATTTAGGGAAAGGCAGCAAGCGACCAATCAAAAATCGACATTTGCGTTTCGACATTGTTCAACAATTTTCAATATTACAATAGTTTGAACAATCGGATTACAATTTTCTGCATTTGGACGGGTGATTAAATGATTTTCCAATCGATTGCTGCAAAAATGACATAAATCGGTTGGAAACTGACTAGGTTTAAAACGTTTGAAATTGGACAATTTTTGTGACGCTCTCGATGTTTTCGGTTTTGAAATTGGATCCCTGTATTGAAATTGGGTCCCTGTAATTGTTGCCGTAAGACGTATTCTACGTCAAAAACGAAATGTGAAAGTTAATTTTCAGAAAATCAAACAAAAGTTCTAGTTATCATAAATTTTCGAACTGTACTGTACTTCAATATAACCCGTACAAACACACCAACATTAGGAGAGTGCGTCCCCTAGTAAGCACCACTGAAGAGCGAAATCGTTAGGTTAGTCAACGCGATGACAGCGCTTAGCGACCGAAATGTTGCGCGTTAACGAAACTTCGGCAATCAGTTGCGTAAAGTACTATCTCGCCGAGGAGTAGAAATTTTGCCTTCACTGATAGCAGCAACACAAAAACAAAAACATTTCCACCAGCAATTCACCTAATTTTACTGCTCATTAGTATTGTCAGTACCTATTTTAGGAATCGGTATTAGGACAAAGTTAGGAATAGAGCATCCGATTATTTAGCTACAGGCTGGCCTCGCTCAGCTGTTGTTGTTTGCCGTTCGTCTACACAGGTATCCCGGCAATGTCGTATATAGGTGTGTTTGTTGGAAGTTTGTAGTAGGTAGCGCTGACAGGCAATACAGCCAGTATATAATTCCACCTGGTTTTTTGATTGACCCCAAGTGGTTAGCCAAAATGAAGCACAGTAATTTATACCGCTTAAACTGTCTTGACTGGCAGACATCCCTATTAGCGATGAATCCTTTTCGTTTCTAATCAGTTTTAGAGTGTTAATATTGACTGAAGCGCTATTTAAACATCCAGGGTGCCCTAAATTATCTCTTTTTTCCCTCATTTGTCGTTTGGAATTATTTTATCACTCGCTAAATTGGGACTGGAGGGTTACAGAATATTTTAAAGTTGTTATCAGCATAGAAAGTCGTTAAGATCAGTCAACGGAAAATTAAAGAAAAAAATAGAACAATTCCATAAATCCGTAAAAACTCGTACGAATTCTCCCACTTTTCTAAGACATCACTTGCTTCAAAAACTCATAAGTTATTATGATAATAAATTTATCATAAATCGTGCAACGTAGTATCGAAGTTAGTATATTTATTTTTCAATTACTTTTTTAATTTTTTTTTTCGTTTACATTTAATTAGTATACGTTGTGAATTTGTAATGCATCTTGCTTTCAGGGATTTGACACCCCCTAATAGCAAACTCATATTTACTATATTGTATCATTAATTTTTCATTTTAATTTTTATATTCAAAAACAAAACAATCGCTGCAGAAAAAAAGCCTGTTAGCCGAGTGAACGTTACATCATCCATATGAGAAAGTAAACGCAAAATTCAAAAATTTTGCGAAGTGAGTTAAGAACAACTACAAAGTTAATTATTCTCTTGACAACCTTTCAATGAGGCATCAATAGCTTCCACATCGGTGTTTTTCTTGCGATCCAAAGATACTCACGATTCGCCGCTCTCTTCAAGCAAGTGCGTCGCTTTGCTAAGCAGTGTGAGAGTAGTTGTTTACGCAGTGAAAAATAATCTTCTACACGGTAGTGTTTCTCCGAAAAAAAAGACAATAAGTGTGCACGCTTTCCAACACCGGCATCAGCGACATCACTGCACAGTGGTCCAATAAGGCAAAAAGTGGAACTTAATTCCATAGCGCCTTTCACCTTTATCCTAGCTTAATAGTGTCTTCGGAGCAATTTTTTGTATGAATAACCCGCATAATTGCAAATTGTCAAAAACTATGAAAAGTTTACTATACTAAAAATAAACAAATTAACTTTTCTGTGTTAAGAGATTGAAGAATAGTTTATTCGGAAAAGTTGTAGAAAATTCAAAAATATGAAACTTTGTTGAGCAAATGAAAATCCTATCTTTTTTCGGTACAAAGTTATAAAGTATATTACATGGAACTTATTTAAAAGTTAGTTTTCTGTACTTAACTTTTGTTAGTTGCATTTTACACGAAAGTGTAGTTCGGAGGAACTGTTGGAGCATACAAAACATACATTTTTGCCAAAGATCATATATCTCCAGGACTTTTCCTTACAAAGTTATATCATATTTTAACTTATTTTTCCGATAACTTCAAGAACGCATAGGTTAAAAAGGGGCAACTGGAATCATGATGTCAATACTTTTTCTTGAAGTTGAGCAGAAGTGATATAAACTCCTTTAGGTTCCATTTGTTCCAATCCACGGCGAGCATATATTACAGTAAGTTTTCATATGTCAATAATACTAACTTTTTTGTGTCAAGAGATAGAGGAATGGTTTATTCGGCAAAGTTTTAGAACATGCAACAATATGAAACTTTGCTGAACAAACGTAATTCCTATCTTCATTGGGAACAGAGTTACAGAGTATTTTCTGTAAAAGTCACTTAAAAGTTAGTTTTTTGTATTTAACTTTTGTTAGTTACATTTTACAAGAAAACGTTGTTCTAAGGAAGCATTTGGACATACAAAACACACGTTTTTGTTGAAGACCACACATCTCCAGGACTTTTCCTTACAAAGTTATAGCACATTTCAGCATATTTTTTCGATAACTTTAACAACGCAACGCCTATTGCGCACCTACTATGAATAAATTTGCAACAATAATACGTAGAATGCTAATCAAGACCATTTTGATTTTTCGTCACAGTAGCATTGAAACCGAGGAAATCGTAAATAGAAACTGGAACCGGTTGCAAACTGATAACTTCACTATGCTAAAAGTGGAATGTGTTTTCCGAAATCGTAAAAATAATGCAGTAAGGAGTAACTTTGTCTACAATTACGAAAACAAAACTTGTAAGAAAATCGAAGCAAGCGTGCAACGCAAGTAGACGTCTTTTATTTTTCGCGTCCGTGTTTTTACAGGAAAATTATAAATACAAACCGACAACAGAAGTATATACATAAATTTATTAAGCTACATATGCCACTAGTGCCAAGTGTAACAATTTGCTGTGATAATAAGCCAGTGAGCTGTTAAACGTGTTAGTTCAGTGAGTGAGTTGAAGTCGCAGGATTGTGGAAAAGTATAAATTCGAATTGATGTTTGTAATAGAACCCTAGACGGCGCAAATATGGTTTATAAATAAGGCTAAGTATTCTTTCCTGCATATTTCTATTCTATCTTAGATTTCATCGATGAAAATGGAGGATTATTTACATAACGCGTTAATATAGTTAATGGAAGAATTGCTGCGTAATAGTTAGGTGGTATTCAGTAGTTTTAGATATTTTTAGTAACTGATATGCTCCCAGGATTTTCTAAGGAAAACTGGTGATGTTGAAGCTATTGAGTTGGTAAATATCTATAATTCTAATTAGCCCACACAACAGCCTTTGTGATATTTAAAGTTTAATTTCGCGTAACGTAGAGTATCATTTACCAAAAAGGAGAAAAGCTGTTCTTTTTCATATGATCACAAATCCTACCCTGTTATACTCGTAGTGATGCAGTGGAACCCGCGGTCTCTAAACTAAACGAGCATCACCATCCCTCTTCTTCCCAAGTAGTACCGCCTTTTGGTCGTGGCCAGCGTCGTTCTTGGTTAGTTGTAAAAGTATTTCGAACCAGTGAAAATTACACAATGAGAATGTAACGCTGATCCTAGGTCCCAAGCACCATTAGTCTGGTTCATTTTGCAATTCTGTTGGTTTGATCAACCACGGAGTGCAACTGCGGGCAGTCTATCTATGCTTTACTATGCTTTATTTAAGGGATTAAACATAAATAATGCCAGCAAAAAAATAACAAAAATAATTTCAAATTCAGCAGCTTAGACCAGAAAAGCCACAAATGAAATGAATCTAGTCAAAATTTAGCCTAGAAGGGCTAAGAAACGCAACAGGACAAATATATTCTAATTTTTGCTGTAAATGGTTCCGTCTTCCATGTATGATTTTTTGATGTAGTTTGATGCGAAAACAAATTTCCCCGAGTTTGGATATATTTCAACTTAAGCCGCAACAATGGCGCCATTTCGAATTTTTGAGAAATCGGAAATTTTTGATGTTTTTTCGACGCCAAAGCCAAATATCGAAATTTCGAGAGTTTGACCACATATTAGCATCTTCTTACCTACCTTAAAAAAAACAGATCTTAAATCGAACAAAAATTGGGCACAAAACGATGATTCTACGAAAACGGTTTTGGTATGGTTTTAATATATTCCACAAAGCAAAATAATATGGAGTATGATAATCATTGATCGTAATGCGCTAATTTCTAAAAGTGGTAGTCAAATTATGTCTTATATTGAGAAAAAAGTCTTAGAAATCGTTTGGCAGGTGTCTGATCTACGTAAAATGTCAGAAACATGTCGTTTTCCCCTACAATACTAAAATAGGTTTATAACGACGTTAAATTACCTTATTTGAAATCTCTTTAATGTAACATCAAGAGTGTAAGCAACACTAAAAGATACAATAACAGCTTGCCTTCACATGATTCTCCCCTTTTTGTGGGGAGGGGGTCTCATTTTTGGCCAGGACCGGTCAAAACATAAAAATCTCGCTTCAGCTATGTGACAGAATCATCGCAGGTAAATTCAATGTCTGAAACATTTCAAATTATAACAAAGTATTCTCATGGAACGGTTTTAAAATTTAATTTAATTGAAATAAGATCCCAATTACATAGTTCTTAGATTAAATAGGAATCAGTATTTCAACGGTGGAATTGCAATTACAAACTTAAGACGTTCTGAGCTAAACTTACCAATAAAGCAGTGCGAAAATATGTCATACCCTTTCATGGGCAATTTGCATTTTCCGAGCGCATTAGATCCGTTGTAATTATATCCATCCAGAGCTTCGTCCGAGAAAACCATTGGAAGAAATTGAACTATCGACATTCCAGCAGGTTTCTTGCGAGTCAAAAAGTTTACCTTGCGAAATAGTTAGAGGTTTTCATATGTTGCCCGATTGAAATCAGCTTAAAAACCTACATATTCCTCGCGGATGCGATCGTTTTGAGAGACCGAATTCTCGAGTCTCTCGACTTCCTCCGGTTCGACTAAGGGGAACGGAAATCCAGTTACATACGGTGCATTTGAGTCGCGAACTTCGTAAATCTCATCGGAGGATAAAATGTAGTATTTTTCCGGTGTGGTTACTGCAGAGTAGTAAAATGTTAGTGCTTTTGTTAATCGCTGCATAGAAGTAAAAGCACTAAGAATTGTCAGGTGAGTTAACTTATCAATGGGCTCGATACGACATACACGATTTGCGTTTGGTATTATATTTATTTTCCTAAATGGTCCGCGTTCGAATATGGTTCACATCATGTGATGATCCACCGAATACCACGTAGTTGCCAGTTTGCGGAACGACGTAGCACGCCGTTTTGATTGTGCTCGTCATGAATGTTTAACTGTTACAGTTTTGAATGTTCAAATTGAAAACAGAGTGCAATTAAGGTGTTTTTCTGGAGACTTTTTCTCGTGTAGTTTTGTGTAATAGTATTGTTTATTAGAATTTATGGTGGAATAGATTAATTGATATGTATTCACTGATATGTCGTGTGCAATGAATTTTTGAACGCACTGACTCTCGCATGACAGGTAATAGAAAATTCAATAAAGTTGAGTTTGACATCTGATGACTATTTAGTCAGCCTGAAATAATCATGATTGGTTTGGTCTTATCAATATTTTTAGACTTTGGATTAGTATGTACATCTACACCTGATGTTTGCACTTAATGTTTTAGATACACCAAGCTTTGCCATTTTTCTATCTTTCCAACAGGATCACACCCTAGGTAATGAGTAGCTCAACTTAGTAATGAGCCAACATGACGCATAGTATGCCTCGAATCCGTCATCTACCACGTTTTTGCACGGTCAGGCTTCAAGTAGGGTTCTATCAGCCAAACATGTGTTCACCTCGAAAGCAATGGTTGTGGATAATACATGAAATCTTATGCTTCACTTTTTCGATTTTTCTAGCTTTTGGGCTGCTTATGTTTTGTATACTATGTTCCAATAATGACTAGGTCGGCATTTTGTTAACAAACTTAAGACTATATTAGCTCGATGGATGGTCAATATGGAAATTTTCATTTTTAAATTATTAAGGCTTTGTATGCATAAAACTTTGCCAATTTTTCTATTTAATAGGCAACATTCGCATCGACAACTAAGAGAGAATCGGAGTGAAATGTCGTAGTGTTTCGATGTAAACCGCGTTTCCGGCTCGGGAGAATTTTACTTATATTAACGTTTTCGGAATATAATGATTTCGAGGGGTATACCCAGATACTTGTTCATGTCTCACTGTGACTGTTTAACCGAAGATTTCGTCCGGTCGATAAATATCGCGATTAACGAAAACGCGATGTATACCTTCCCAAGAATCGCGACGGCCGACGTGCGTTCGTTTCTTCTCGGGATTGGGATTGACTCGGGATCGACAAATAGCTGATTGCTACGAGTAGCATGGGCTACATCGCGTGCGTCGTACGCAGAGGATCGCGACGTTTGGCTAGAAATATACTCATGGTTAGTTTTCGTAATAAGCGTTTTTCGCGGTATCTTATCGTTTTTTAAGAGCAGACAAAGTGTATACGAGAAACGTCGTTGGTCGATCTGTTAGGTAGAAAATGTCCGGTTGACCGAACCCCTAGAGCCTCCGCGTCGGTACCTCCATGAGGTCGAATTATCTACATATAGATCAACAACGCGCAACTGATTTCGGTGTAAAGAGGATCACCTTACGAGGAGATATCATATTATTTGAAGTTGTCCCAATTTGATCAAAGGTCCAGTATCCTTGCGTACGATTTATTGTTGCGGTGTAACATTGTCAAACTGAATGACTTCGATTCGCATTATGAATATCGTGACGGAACTTGTTCGCGCGATACTTGTTCTAAAGAACCCGACACTCGAAATCAGCGCATCGTTTACCAAAACGAACCCTGCTGTGTACCTTGCCCTTTCTCCAACATCCCAGTGATTTCTCGTGGAAGTGCAGAGGTGTTCTCGGCTTCCAATAAGCGAGTATCACGTCAACATTTTCCTATACAAATTCCTTCTTTGACCTGCATTCGGATGCGGCCGGCGCTGGTATTGCCTAATATAAAGATTAAGGTCACCGGTTTTTACACATTGAGGATGCATGTTGGTCCCAAGCATCATCTGTTGGTTCTCTGTGTAATTACAGCTGATCTGGCAATAACGGAGTAGCAACCGCGGGCGGTCAATCATGCTCATGCTCATGCTCATGCAATTACGAAAACAAAACTTGTAACTGATATCTTTTTTTCTGTTTCTATGTGGGGTGTCTTAATTAGTCGTCAAATTCAATGTAAGAGCAAACCATACCTTTCCGCGGTTAGTCACGCAATCAAAACCCTAGACCTGTGGCATTCATAACCGGGAAAAAATGAAAATTAGCTCTCATTTTACAGGTTCGTTTTCACAGTCCATGTCAGGTGTACTGAATCAGGGTAGTCAGTCTCATTAACCCAACTTTTATAACCAACACAATCCCAAAATCCTAATACCTTAAATCCTAAAATTCATCGTTCACTCATGCGTAGACATTAAATCTGGTCGCCTGAATCAATTGGAAAGATTATGAGGCAACATAATAATATTCCTCTAATGTCAGTGTCGTCGCTTGAGAACCATTATATTTTTTTTTTTGCGACGGGATATCAATTTACATTTCCTGTGCAATTAGGTAACGTTCACCGGTATGAAGCTTAATTGGATTTTCTGAAATTCGATATCCGAGACTAGCAAAGGTATATCGGCGGGAGCTGATGACAATGTTGCTGTTTATCCAGACAAAAACACAAACACGGTCGCTGGGTTTGGTATTGTCGAACTAATATGACAGAACATGTGAAAACCACACCGATATAATTTATATAAATCGGAAGCGGATTCTGTTACAAAGTATAAAATTTTTATATCACCATTTTTTTAAAACCTATTTCAAAATGTATAACAATCGAAAAGGGGATGTTCGGTTCTCGATGACATCCAAAACCAGTCTGTAAATCTACATTTATACAACATCCAGCACAACAAAAAAACCTGTTTCGTATAACCAAACAACATCGATACTTTCTGCCATGTATCACTAGCTAAGTATTGCATATGTTTTGTGATATTTCCAAACCATCAAAACCATCAAAATAGAAACGATGAATAATTATTTCGCTCTGAGTTTCAGTCTTTTCTTTCTGAATAGACAAGTTTATTCGGGCCCCGCTGCTCCGCATCATCAAGTTTACTGGTGGCCTGCAACAGCTGCTACCTTATTTTTGTGTAAACATATGTTAATGATAACACATTTTTAGTATCATCACACATCGATGCCGTTCGGTATGCGTGTCAGCGAAAACCCAGCAGCGAGGGGATGCGCGGCAGGGAGTTGATGAAAGATAGAGTGCCCCACGTTACGCACCCGAAAACCCCTCGAGTTCATGCGCTTTGGTGAATAACACCGCACCGCGCTATGGCAGAAGTTCGTTGAACTGCGAATCGTACGACATACAAATTTTATATACTACTCACTGTTATACTAACTAACTGCCCGCTAGAAAACTTTAACTAACGGGTTGCCTGTAAATCGGTGATTTGATGCGGTGCGTGCGTGCAGCAGAAAACACTTCTTCGCGTATTGCACACACTAACCGCAGTCGGACAAATTGCAACCATACACTGATAAAAATAATCGATTAAGTTTGAGGTACAAAATGAAAGAAAATTACTGAAGAATGAGCTTGAGCTTGCTTGAGCTTGATTGATCACCACCGGTTGCCACTTCGTTACTGATCAGGATCGATTGGAGTTGTAAATCGAATTTAGTGATTCCTGCTTGGGATTTAGCTTTTCGATGTGCATCTCCCTGCATGCTGATCAGTACCGACGCCTGCCGGTCCAGAACGTAGATCAAAGGAAGGAAGGAAAGGGGTGTTAGTTCGATACTTGTTGTTACTAGAGGCCGGATATACTCCTGCACACTCCACAAGCACCACGGGTATAGGAATTTTGTGTTATTTGTTTGTCGCGTTTCTTCTCTACATACGATAAAACTCTTGGCGGTATTTATGGGCCCTCGTCCACTAAGATATTTTTCGCGAACCAGTCTTCTATGTATCTAAGACGTTTTGTTTCATTGATTTTAGGAGTACGACGGGAATAACGAGCTTTGTACTAATAGAGGAACTGACCGACCCTTCCAATTTTGAACCCGACGTGCACGCACTTTCCCGAGGTTAGTGGTGCGATCTTCGATATATGAACTCACGAAAGCGCGCCAGGTGCCAACATGTTTGAAACCTCATCATATTTGCAGTGACGGGATACAAGCGAATCGTGGAGGTTAAGTAATTTCGGTTACCTTACGTATTGTACAACTCTACGCGTTTCTGCTCATGAACACCTTAATCTACCCATTCACGAATCAATGAGTAGCTTTATTTCGTAAGACGTTAAACTTTATTCGGAAACTGTAAGCCGACCGCAATTTTAGAGGATATAAGATCTACAACGCGTTTTTCTCTTGTAATATAATTTGGAATGAGCTAAGTATCCTAATGAATTCAAAAACTGGCAAATTTGCATCCAAAGCCCTTAAAATTCAAAAACAAAAAATTGCATCCAACAAGATTTAAACATTATTGAATAAAAAAAAATTCAAGTGTATCAACATTTGTCCAAAAGCTAGGAAAATCATAAAAATAATAGGGTTAAATATGGTTAAATGACCGTAACCGATCAGAACTCTTCATGACAGACGAAGCACTTAGATATTTGTCGCGTGTGAATGATAGATGATCAAACTCCATTGTAAAACTATCAATTCGATCTTGTGAAAGTTAGCGTGTTCAAAGATTTATAGTAGCATATGAATATAGTAAAACCTACGACACGCTGAACCGCATCCGAGCCAATCGCCGCTTTTCAACCACATCAAGAAGTTCAATTTACTACCCCATGAAAACCAAAAAAATCTGTATTATTTCCAGAAAATCTGCAATCTGCATGCAGATATCTGTATGAAAAATACGCAAGAAATCTATATAAAAGCAGACAAATCTATATATGTGGCATCACTGGTCACAACTGAAATGATTTGCTATAATTTAGAACCAAACTGCATCGCCCGAAGGCAAACAAAGCCACCAATAGCTGTCAAACGCAAGTGCGCGACGTCACCGTGCGATGGTCTATTTGCTCAACACACATTCTCATGTCAGCCTACTGCAACTTGCAAGTTGATGCAACGTAAAAAAAATCATGAACACATGAACGCGCTACCCAACACACACAGCAAGTCAGAAAATTACTGAAGAATGAAAAGACAAAATGCGTTTTCATTATTGAGCAGAGTGTTGCTGCTAAATTTGTGCTTTCGACAGGAACAAAACACTAATCACAGACTTTTAAAACACATCCACAGCTGGGTAAAACAACTGGGTAAAGTTCATTACTTCGATTAGGTAAACAATTTAGTGTCCACAAAATATAGGCTTTTCACCTCTCTTGTTGATAAGAAAGTGACATATTCATGAGTATACGTTGTTGCACCCATGTATTGCTCAACACTATGCGATGCAATGTCGAAATAAAAAGAAAGCAACTGCTAGCTATACTACATACACACACGCACACCCGCTTTTGTCTTTCAGACTTAAGCCACTCAGCTGTTTACTGTGAAGCGGTACAGGAATGACAGTGTGTAAATGTTTGAGGAATTAGAATTTTGGAAATAACCTTCAGATGAGTGATGTGTTCCAACTGGTACTTGTTGGGATGGCTTGGATGTATCATAATTATTGTTATTCAGATGACGTAACTTTTCTGTCATGAGAAAATTGAAAATCTTATTTTGTTCATATTCCTCACTGGTTTTGGCAGTATTTTGTTCCTGGTTATTCACTCTTGATTTGAGTGTGGAAAGTATTTTTTGAGTGAAATAGTAGAACGATGTGGAATATCGAAAAACGAAAACTGAAGTTTATGGAAAAATTAATACAATGTTTTTTTTTCCATTTTTCGCGAAACTTCGGTAAATATGAGCTTCCTTAGAAACTGTATTTCAAACTTATTAACTTAACAAACTTCACACAAAAAGGTCCCAGAATGCCTCCTTGTGTTAGCAAGTTACGATATGCGCAGTTCTGTTTTTATCATATTTGCCAATTTCACCTACCATACTAATAGAAATCTCAAACTTCATTAGTTAAAATTAGGCAATAATGTGTGAAAAATTCCGATAAAAATCTATCATTTGGACAGTGTTAATTGGCACCTAAATAAATTCAACCAGCTCGGAAACGGTTTTGTGTGGTTAACGAATTTGCAGGATAGGGACCAAGATCGGTGAAGTACCACCCACAGTGCTGACTTGGCGGACTATTGTTGAAGTGTGATAAACATGTGTATACCGAAGATTACCAGATGCGTCCAAATCAGTTCACTCCCACCTGCTTGTATGATTACCCATATAAAGTAAGAAATCTTAAATTAAGCTTACTAACTGTTTAGCTAATATATAACCCAATTGACAATGCGTTATATAAGGAGCATTCAGCAAGAAGGGTGCATGAACGATAACACTATCGCTATGCTAGGTAAACAATTAGATAAGAAACTGATACTGATGCTCAGACAAACCCAGCCGGGGTTTGACACAGTCAATACAAATAATAAGCTTTTAAAAATAGAACTCCGGAGCATACCCAGAACGTGCTGCAAAATATAATAACAAACAACACAATCATCCTAATCTAAACATTAGAGATTTAATAGAAGAGAAATGATGCTACTTGTCGGATAGGCAAACGAAGAAATACTTGAAAGGGAAGAGTGCTTTGTTTACAGTAAAATTCAAGATGAATATGCTAATCAATGCCTACGGAGTTGGCGGTATTCAAACGAGAGCCTCATTGGTTGCTCGTGCTGTGGCACTAACGAAGTTGCTTGCTTAACCACCGTCAGCAGAAAATATGGTGGGTGCGTACTAGGGGTTAAGAGATGCTAGTATAGTAATCAACCGATTATATTAGGCCCTGATTTTATCATCATATAACATTTCATTGAAAACCCAAATTAATCCACCTAGCGGTGAGACCCAGCCTTCCTCATTCAAACTTATTATTTGCTATGTAGAGCTTCTTAGTAGCAAGAAATATTTCTGTAATAGATTGAAATCCCTCACTTCTCTCGAAGGGAGTGCTCTCATACAAATGAAACACAAATATCTGTATAACTGAAGAACTTATCAAGCAAATGGAATCAAACCTGGCATGTGGATGTTTCATGAAACAAGAAATATTTCCACGGTAGTTTGATACCCCTCCCTGCTCTAAAAAAGGGGGTCCCATACAAATGAAACACGAATTTCTGCGTAA
This sequence comes from Wyeomyia smithii, assembly GCF_029784165.1. Taxonomy (NCBI): domain Eukaryota; kingdom Metazoa; phylum Arthropoda; class Insecta; order Diptera; family Culicidae; genus Wyeomyia; species Wyeomyia smithii. Next base: position 22,746,861 of record NC_073695.1, read on the forward strand.
CTCGGGAGCTAATCAAGCAAATGTAACCTAATTTAGCACGTTGAGGTTTTTGCGGGCAAGAAATGTTCCTACAATGATATGAACCCCCTCACTACTCTTTAAGGGAGGAGGGTTCCATACAAATTTTTGAATAACTCTAAAGGACTAATCAAGCAAGTAGAACCAAATTTGGCATGTGAAGGTTTCTGGAAGCAAGAAAAACTCCTCCCTCCTCTCTAATGGAGGGTTCCTATACTAATAAGACAATTTTTTTTTTGCACAACTCGAGAACTAATCAAGCAAATGGTACCGAATTTGACATTTGAAGGTTTTTGGAGGCAAGAAAAGTTTTTATGGTGGTTTGACACCCCTCCCTCTTCTAAAAAGGAGGGCTTCCATGCGAAAGAAACACGAATTTCTGCCTAAATCGAGAACTAATCAAGTAAATATAACCAAATTTAGCACGTTGAGGTTTTTGGGGACAAGAAATGTTTTTTCAATGATATGACACTCCTCAATACTCTTGAAGGGGGAGGAGGGAAGGGGTCCATATAAATTTCTGAATAACTCGAGGACTAATCAAGCATATAGAACCAAATTTGGCATGTAAAGGTTTTTGGAAGTAATAAATATTTCTTGAAACCCCTCCCTCCTCTGGAAGGGAAAGTTTCTATACAAATAAAACACAAATTTTTGCATAACTCGAAAACTAATGAGGAAAATGGAACCGAACTTGACATGTGGGATTTTTGGAGGCAAGAAAGGTTCTTATGGTGGTTCAACACCTCTGCCCCTTCTAAAAGGGAGGGCTTTTATGCAAATGAAACACGAATTTATTTATAACTCCAGAACTAATTAGGTAAATGGAACCAGAGACAAAAAATATGTTCATGACAGTTCGACTTACCTCCTTTTTCTAGAAGAAGGGGGAAGGGGGTGCCATCTAAAAAAAACACGAACTCAAGAACCAATCAAGTGAATGGAGCCAAATTTGGCATGTGACGGTTTTTGGACGCAAGAAATATTTTCATGGTGGTTCGACACCTTTCTCCCTTCCCTCTTCTGAAAAAGAGGGCTCCTTTACAAATCAAACACAAACTTCTGCATATTTCGGAAACTAATCAAGCAAACGGAACCAAATTTGGTATGTGCAGGTTTTTGAGAGCAACATTTTTTCTATGATAGTTTGAGAGTCTGCCATACTCTGGAAAGCTACCATACAAATGAAACAGATATTTCAACCAATTTTTCCGAAAAACAGCCTAAATGATCGGAGTGATGTACAGAAGCCAAAAATCTACCCCAGACGCCATTTTTAAATACAAAATGAAAACTTCAGGTTTCCGAAACCAGAATAGAGAGGCCAGAAATCGACTCCACATGGCATTTTTAATTCCAAGATTGCGACCTCCAGTTTCTGTAAGGTAGCCAAACGTATTTCCGGAATCGTAGAGATTCACAGAAGCCAAAAGTCGACCTGAGACGTCATTTTGAATTCTCAGATGGTGACTTCCGGTGTCTGGAAAACAGCCGAAAATGACCAAATAATGTATATCTAGAACTTGAATAACGCCCAGAGGTCTGGGAGTCTAAGACGCTATTCTATATTCTAAGAAGGTGATATCCAATATCCGATTTGTCGTGCATTTGCAGACTATAATCAAATCAACTACAATTTGCAGGTAATTTGGAAAATGCTAGAAAAATGTGGGAGAGGTTTCAATTTTTATGTATTTTGAAAGGTACTGATCGAACCGTAAACCACGATGATACTTTAGGATAATGTCTGGAACCTCTTCCGTTAGATTTTAGTACACACAAATTTCAAATTAACTCCTTTCCTTCCTAATAGTAGTATTTTTCATCTGTGATTCCAAAATGGGGTTTTTCATATTCTTCGTTGGTGTAGGTTTTTGATAATCTCGGTGTTTTTTCCAATGCTTATAGGGCAATCTACGAGAAAATTTTGGATATTACTTTGAAAAGTGCAAACTTAGGGCACATATTCACATTTTTACACGCATAAGTTCAAGTCTTGCACAATCACTGTACTTCCCGATTCGCACAAATTTTGCACTGAAATCGCACAGTAAATGTGTGAAAAGGATAACGCAACAGTTGTACTGCGTATACATTGACATAGATTGAAATCAGAATATGTATCATATATGGACACTTTATTTCTTACATCGAGTGTATTAGTGACTGCGGTGGAGCAGTGCAAGCAGCGAACAACAACTTGTGAACTCACTAGATTCATATAGCTATAAAACTCGATCGATTTATCTCGATGGATTTGGTCATTGAAAAGTACCATTGAATGATTTGCAAAAAATAACGAAACAAAATTCTGTTCGCAACACTTTGTAATGAACTTTACCGAAAACCCTCCATTTCACATGGAGGAATGTGAATAATTATTATTTGTCATCTTGTGCACGCGCTTTTTTCTCAAGCGACGAAAGAAATTTCTCTCTCGCTCGTATATTCCATGTACGTGCGACGAGACTAGACACGTCACATACAAATTGCATTTGCAGGCAGGCTCTTTCGGTTTGAATTACGATTCGCAATGCGATGTCTCGTCGCTTTACGAAATGAGCGAGACACCCGTGCTGTACATACTTGATACCAGTGTTGTTAGTCTCACTCATACTGTCGGTGCGTGCTTGCTGCTACTCAGGGAAATGCATGAAGAAGAAAAAGTATCTTGAAGGCGTTTGTGCAAAAGACTTGAGAAGCGTAGCATATGTCTCGTTCTCAAGCAAAAAGAAGGAGAAAGGTTTTGCTTCTCACTCGCTTTGCAATGCTGCTTGATAACAGTTGAAACTATTTAAGTGTAGTAGTTTGGAGCTGCCAAATACATTGAAAAAACGCTAGAGCATTAATTGCGGTATGCCCAACACGCAATCATTGTACTGGTTTCAAATTACATCAACAATTGCGCTAAAAACGCACAATTTTGTACTGGTTTCGCACCATCCAACTTTTGCGTGTATGAATGAATGTTTGTAAAAATTTGAGATGTGTCACTACTTGATTGCGCTTTGGATAAGTTATATAAATGAGTTATACATAGGAAAATATCAGAAAATAATTTTAAATCAAGAAAAAATAGTTTCAGTTTTTTGGAAAATGTTTGACATAACAACACGAAACCATAGCTTTATACCAACACTAGTACCTAACCCACGAACTAGTAGTGAATTTTGTGTTTCATTTGTATGTGAGATCCCTATTAGAAAAAAGAGAAGTGTTAAGCCCCAATTAAAATATTTATTGCTCCTAAAAATTTAGGTTTAGGCTCCCCATGCCAAATTTAGGTTTTTTTCTATTAGTTCATGAGTTATGCGAAAGTGTGCTGTATTTGTTTGAGAGCCCTCTCTTCAAGAAAAGGGAGGGGACTCGAACTATCCCAATCACCTTGTTTGGTCCCAAAAACTCTTACATACAAATTTCTCAGGCCCATCGGTTCAGCAGTTTCCACGTCTAGAGGCATCAGACAGACAGACAGAACTGCATTTTTATATGTTTAGAGTACTTAAAGTCATTTGATTCACTATTACGTTTACTATGAAGTTATTGTTTCAACAACCTTAATAACAAAAATAGTAACAATGAAAAAAAAAATTCCGATTTTATCACTTTCCTTTTTTTATCAACCTGAACAGCGTCAGGAGTGTTTGATAAAATCGGGTGATCACTGTACTGATATCTATTCATGCAGTTTAGCTCAGAATTTGGTAGTAGTATTTAGTGCAAATTTTAGACTTTAGTCGTTGAACTTATGGAACAACTATCTTATTGCGATTTGCACTGCCGACAAGTTCATGACACGAACATTTTCCCCGCAGCTTGCGTACGAAGAACTTTACTGTATATTTCAAATATCATACGATAGAACACAGTCAAGGGCGTACCCGTCAAACTTGCAAAACTTACGCAGCTCGAGTGCATCGAACAAGTTTCATCGAGCAAATTTATCTCCTTAAAGACCTGCCAGATCTCATTCACCTCCTGTTTCGTTTTTGTTTTCCACTGAAGTAATGCGGGGCAAAGTTTGCACAATTTACCTTTCAGAAAATTCTAAAAGTTGTGTTTGGTTATTAGAATGTACATGAACCTCCTTCTTTTCAAATGAAATTGGGAAACCGTCAACTGGAAGCCTTCCAGAGTGACTAGAATACACTGAAGGATGAATTTAATTCTATTCGTAAACTAGATTCTATAACTTGTCAAATTCACACAGTGCTGCCAGATGATTTCGTTCATACACCTCGAATAGACCAACGCGAACTTTTGCCCCACACTGTCCTACAACCAAATGACGACAACAACAACAACGTACGTGTTTATTTAAATAAAATGATTTATGATTAATTGTTTACTGCTTTATTGAAATCTGGCATCGTATTCACCTCCTTGCGTTGTTGCAGTGTTCGCAGCGATACTTCCATTCTACGTTTGCAGAGCAAGCTCTCAGCCATAATGAAAAGTGTTTTATTATTAGGTCCAGCGCGCGGGGTAATTGCGAATATTGACTCCGAGCTGCCTGCCGTTGCTGCTACTGCTGTACGCCAGCACGCTATTCTTCACTCGCAGATGTCAAACAACTTGATATGAATAAGCGTGAGCACGGCTTTGACATCTTGTATCTATTTTGGTGTAGGTTTTATTTTTTGTTATTTATTTATTTCTAGGTCAATTGAATTAGCTGCCCGCAGTGGCAGAAATCGTTCCTCATTGGATCAAGCGATTGTTGTTTGTGTGCCGGGTTGCATCTAAATGGCTCCATGTTTGGCTTGAATCAGCGATTAGAGATGGAGTAAAAGCTTTTTTTTCTAACGAGAAACAAGACGAAGCACAAAAAATGGTAAAACTCTGTTGCAAACGTGCTGTCAAACTCAGTTAAAATATTAGCATTTTCATGGCGCCTATCATAAATCGAAACCACCCGAGAAGATGGCCATTTCGGTGTCCGTAACGGTACTGCCGAATCAGTTCGGCCCTGAAATGACCCCTTTTTTTATTCAAACGAATAGCAAAATTATGTAAATACTCGTACGTAAATGTCGTTCCAATTTTTACGATTTTCTCGCTTGCGGTTGCCGAAAGTATTTTTTTTCCGGCTCTAGTAAAGATTATTGAATTAATTGACCGCCTGCAGCTACTCGCTAGGCGACCTTCCGGGGGTGCGATGATCTCTACTCTGTTGCTTTTTAACTTGAAGTTTGATTGCAAAACAAATTGATAGCAATAAATTCAACCAGTTGCTTCACACTAACAGAAGCGCTTTGGGTTCATGTGGAGTCATGTTTATGTTATAAGATAATTCAAATGACAGTTATTGTTATTTCTCTAAAGCTCGCAAAAAAATATTCTGATTAGATTATTATCACCGATTACGCACACTATAAATACAACGCATTAGATACCTACACCAAAATCCAAAGTAGAATCCGATTTACAACGATGGCGCTTTGTTATTTTTGACTATATGGTTTTAAATTTGGCAATTTATGCTGGAGGTCAGTACCATAAACTGCTCAACGTGATGATGTGGAAATTGAGCCGGTCGGTCAGATCGCATTTGGGTGCGAGAGATGTGCAATTAATTTTTTTTTTCTGTTTGTCGTTCATTTTATCGCTCTTAAGCCATACACCAGCCGGCGCGGCCGCGCCTGAACCGAGAAGCTATTATACCAGTACAGTCGCGCAGCCTGGCAGACTCTTGCTGGTAGAAGATTAGAATATCAATTAGAGGATACACGCCTGACGGTCGAAGTGCACGCGAGTGTTTGGACACGACTCAAGGTTTTTAAAGGCCCGATTTGAGCGGTCGCGCCACCGGCTCGTAGCTGCTACCGGAATTGGAAAACAGGTTTCGCGCGATATAGCGCCGAGTCATTCTCATTCAAGCAGTTGGAGGTATGTATTTTGTTTTTCCAATAGCAAAGTCAGAACTTATTATCTCTTACGTTTTGGATATCTTGAGAGTGGATTTATTTACCACTCAGAGGTTTACCACCTTCAAAGTTAACATTTGACATGTAAAGAGTAATTCACATTGTGTTTAAGAGATCGAACACAGCGTGATTCAAAGCAATAGAAAGAGTGAAATGGCCAATTATAATTTACACAATAACAATTTTTTATTCACGCCTAAAATAAGCTGGTAGTAAATCAAAACACATTAATTGTTAATTTGAGTTCGTATCTAATCAGTCGCAAAAAAATAATAAAATATGAACAACATTTGATTGAAAAAAAGGGGGCTTACATCTTCTTTTACTTGAAGAATGAGATAATCGATGTTCTATTTGAAAATTTACGAATGCGTCGATGTCCATTTATTGAATTACGGAACGGTTTGTTTATTTGAGTAGAACGCTCTAAAAATTTTTAGAAAATGTCAAAAACTTTTCCTAAAAAATCTTAACAAACAACTACCGCCTTATATAAGCCTATTTTGCAATCTTCCACAAATCGGAGCAAATCTCCGCCATAAATCTCCCAAACCCGCCCCCGCCTGCGCTTCACTTCTAAAGCTCTAAGCTTTTCCAAGCAGCTGTTGAACCCGTGTTGTCTACATGGTAACAGTTTTATTGCACTGATAACACGTTTACGGGCGGCTTTCTACTTTCGTTATCGGTCGGTTATCTCCGATGCATCGAATCCAATATCGGATGATTCATTTCTGCATATCAGCCAGCTTCATCGTTGGTGCTCGTCGAATGTCTATCAGCCGTTCCCCTAAACTAGGACCGCACCGAAACACTGCACTGCTGAGCCAGATCACGTAAACATAGAAAAAGTACGACCCATGTTTGTCCCGAAAACGTCATACAGAGATAATGCAATGTGGTTCAGACGAGACTTGGTCAATTAGTAACACAATGCCTCCGAATCGCTTATCACAGAACCTGTTTGCTTAAGCACTTGCTTGCGCGCTATTTCGGGCCCATTACTTAGCAATTGTATGTGCCATTTTTATTCGTTATCGCAGCCGGACAAAATGTCCTGCATCACCCAACAAGAGTAAAAAAGCTATATTTGTTACTCACCTCTTGCCCCAGCTGACCCATACCGTTGAAGCAGTCCACCATTGAGTACATGGGAAAGCCTTGCCGAAACAATGGCTCCGTTTGCCCTCGCTTCGGAGATCGGAACGCAAAAAAAGATGGGTATCGGTTCGGTCGAACGCTTCAAGCCGGAACTAATTAGGAGACAATGTTACACCACTTATCCGCACGTCTTGTGATCCACTTCAAACGTAAGATGTCTCACTTTATCATTGCAACTTGTTTTCGACTAGAGCTGCGTTCATTCACCTCTCCCTCTATAGGGTATAGTGCAGTGCTCGCCACACAAACAGTTACTTCGGGATAATTCTGTTGTTTTTCGCGAATATTTTTTTTTTTGCTTCCTTTCTTGGCGTATGACGGGGAGATTTAAATCACTCAATTACACAGCTCTGGGACAGCATGGTGAAGCGATGATGGCAGCTGAAGGCGGGCGAGGAATTGTTTTCGTAAAGTTGCAACAAACAATCGCGTCCAACTGCAAAACAGGAACGTAATAATAACCGACTGCGTTCACGATAAAGCCTGTGGGGTAAGTAACAGAAAGAAATGGATACACTCGTACATATTACAATTTGGTTAGATAAACAACAAACACGATGACAGAGTGTGAACGGCTGGCCACAGTGTACAACGGCAACACCGCCGCCGGTTTATTTATCTATTCATAGCATTGGATTCTTAGGCTACTGACATACTGAGGCGTCATATGAAGCGAAGCGTTGAGCGTTTGAGAAGCGGAATAACAGAAGCGTCTAGTGAAGCTTCCTATGACATACTGGAGCGAGCTATGCAAATGTGTTGTGTTGTCATATTCCCAGATTCCAGCAGCGGTTTCGTTTAAAGGAAATATGAATTCGTCCAATGAAGATTTGTTTGCTGCTTCAAGCAAAGTCAATCACGTTTTTAGTAAACATAGAGATTTTTTTATGAAGTAAAATAATATTTCTGAAGTCAGTTGCGCTACAGACGTAGTAAAAAATATAAGAAATTATTCTAAATTTTAAACCCGCTGACCCCAAGTAACGTTCAACTAGTTTATGATATCTGTTCAGTATGTTAGGCATGCAATATCAATCAAAAATACCAGTGTTATTTTCCTGACGACCTGAAAATTTTTCCCGATATTTTCTATATTTAAGACCAAAATAAAACGAATAAAAAGCACCTGGCGATATCAGGTTCAGTCTGAACATGGTATTACTGCACTAACATTTTTTATACATTTTAACATTTTGTTAACCGAAAATGTATTCTATTTGCTTTTTTTCAATTACCAAACCAAAACAAAGCAAATGTAAAGCACCTCGCGATGAAAGATTTTGTCTGAACAAGGTATTACCGCGTAAGTATACGCGCGTCAAAACACTAATCGTTCTGTTTCGCCGCCTCTACCGACGCGTCGTTGCCGCTTGAGTATGACCGGTTTGAGCGTTTCATATAGACGTTCGAAGAAGTAGCTCGGACGCTTTCGCGACGCTTCTTGCTTCGCTTCATTTGACGCCTCAGTATGTCAATAGCCTTAGAGGGCCACCACACCACAACACGATTGCACCTCGAGTCTGTTTGTCGAGATTGTCCGTTTATATTATGATTATTATTACATTATAACTGGAGGGAAGTTTTTTTTATTATTTTTTTTCTTGCATTAGCACTTGCTTAGCGCGATGCGGACATCTGGATTCCTGTGTGTAAGTCGGTTCTATCGGGTGGTGAAGTTGAAATTTACTTCCTTTTTTTTTCGAGTGTAAATAGAAGAAACTCTTTTTAGTAAAGTTTTCAACATTTGTGTACTAATAATGAAATCGGAGCGCAAGTTGCTGAATGATAAATTTTGTAACGAATTTTTTAACCCATGATCCACTATAATTTCCTTTAAGTACAGCTAGAGGAAAACTATTCGGTATATTTATATAGTGTATTCACCCAGTAGAGTGATTTTTTTTAATTTATCCAAAAACTATAATGTACACTTTAAAATTACGAATTGCAAAATTGCACACTTCAGATCATGACATGCTTGCGGTTGTTCAAATACACCGCAATCGTCTATTCAAACGACTTCGCATATTACAAAAAATCCACTGTTCCTGGATTTCACATGCTTTGGGTAGGAGTGCGCTCGGCTTTGTTTACAGTATGCAAAAATTTAGCGAGAAGTACAACACCTCATCACCTTGACATTTGTTGAACCAATCATTACCAATACAGCAAAAAAGTCCTATTCGTCTTTTTTTGCTTTGATCATCTTCAAAATCGCTATAGTTGTTCTCGTGTATTCTCGAGACATTTTAGACCCGTATTTTTCCAAAATTTTCAGTTTTCAACAATTTGTAACTTTTAAACCGTTTGACCGAATTTCAATATTTTGGATTCAAATTGAGGGTATTATATGGGCCTTTCAAAAACAAATACCTCACTGTACTTTGAATACCCTCTCCTAGGTTGAGGGGCTTGACGGTTTTGCAATTAGTAATATCTGGTTTAAATTCGTGAACTTAAATACTCTTCTCGGTTATGTATTATACAAGATAGATCCAGTCTAATAAGGCCAGATGCTAGTTGCAAAACACCTCAAACGTTCTTTGAAAAAACTTTGATGGGCTTTTCGGTTGTAATCAAAATAAATAAGCAATAAAACTTAACCTAATACTGCATACTGCATGACCATGGTAAAATAATTTTGAATGTCTATAAAGCTCATTAGAATCTTTCATTGCAACGGCCGTAATAAGACGAAGTTGAATGTTAATGATAATGATTGGGTGGAATGTTTGAATCATTTAACAGTTTGATAAAAGGTCAGATTGATTGTTCTCGTCTTTTACGGATTAAGCAGTTTTATTTGACTATTGTGACAACTAAGACATGCTTTCTACTGAGGTGCCGAGAGGGCTCAGTAAAGGAATTTGATATAGTAATCAAAAGATTGCCTTAACAACTTTCTCAAAGCCAACGCTCAACCAGTAGTTAGATATATGCGCGGTCGTAATTCAGACTTATTTACATTAATTTTTATTGTTCAAATCAAATTATTAATCCAGTTGCCTCTTTTTTTTTTATTGCGAGAAAAATCAAGAATTAGAGCAAACGAAGAATCAAGCAATTACCCTGAGGAATACAATCAAACAAAGGTCAATGAAAGAGTGATTAAAGGTAACAAACATAAAACGGGGTAAGTAAAGGATTAAGGCACAGCAGGTACGTTAAAAAGCAAATTACTATTACTATTGTTATTATTATTTATCAAATGTTTCATCTGACAAGAGTTTTAATGAATAAAAAATTTGAATATATGTGCGGTTGGGAGGGGTTGCCTTGAGAAGCCCTGGACGCAGACCGGCATACGTGACAAATATTACATACATATATTACAAATGGACGAAATTTATTAACATCAACCACAGTTACAACTATTCTTTTTTTCTTTTCATGCACCTTTCTGCAACTACTATCACTGTTCCCTTCCCTTGTCCTTACTATACGGCATTCCAACAGAGAATTTATTTGACCTCTCGGGTTACTATGCTGCGATGCCAAATCTAATCTCTCCATTGATGCAGCATGAAAAGTGTTTAAGCACTGGAGACTTGGCCCTGCGGCCCCCTTCTGCACCCGAAAATGAAAATGAAAAATGAAAATACCTCACTGTACTTTGAATAATAATAGCTATGCGAAAATCATGATACACACCGTTATGTAATAATGTTGATATGTCACCGTTTGTGGTAGAACACGCAATAAAAATTCTGAATAAATATTAGTAAATAATTATTTCATCACAAAACATCCCCCCCTATTAAAAAAAAATGATACACATCGTATTTACCGTATGAGAGGATTTGAGATCCTTTGATTTATTTTGATTTCTCAGGATATTTTACACAAACTATCAAATTTTCACGAAGGCATACGCCGTGTCCTAAGCGACATATTACCTCAATGCACCTCGAATTTTTCTTCACCAAAAGATAGTTTAGGGTCTAAGCTTTCGGGGAGAACTTGAATCAAAAGATACTAATTTTTACCATTTTTGCCCATTCATGGAATCGCCAGGTATACTACATTACATATAGTGCGGTGGATGCTACCGTGCGGTGTACAGGTGTCAAATAAGCAAAAAATATCCCAAGATTTTGGTCCATTGCTGCAAGTCTTTGTTGGCGAATACCAATGTGATTTAAATTTCGAGAATTCAACTTGCAGACACACTATCAGTTCATAGATTCTAGGGCAGCGTACAATTCAGCTAGGAAAATGAGTTATAGCTGAAACAGATAGAACTGCAACGTGCCACCCTCGACGCTTTCATATCACGCGTGAGGGTAGACGGTAAAATGTCGGATGCTTACGGAACGTAAGATGATTTGGTGTAGGGTAAAGGGCTGTCTAACTTATTGTTCAACATCGCATTTGAAGATACTATATGTCGTCAGTAGCTAGAATCTACAAAATTTGGTGAAATTACGGAATATTTTCAACGTCAAATACCCATTTTTTATACGCAATACACAACGCTCTCTCACTCATTCTCTCTCTCCCCCCCCCCCCTCTCTCTCTCTCTCTCTCTCTCTTTCTTTCTCTCTCTCTTTCTCTCTCTCTCTTTCTCTCTCTCTCTAACTCTCTCTCTCTCTCTCTAACTCTCTCTCTAATTCTCTCTCTAACTCTCTCTTTCTCTAACTCTCTCTCTCTCTAACTCTCTCTCTCTCTAACTCTCTGTCTCTCTTTCTCTCTCTCACTCTTTTTTTCTCTCTCCTCTCTTCCTCTCTCTCTCTCTCACTCACATACAAAACAGAACCACGGGGACCACTCTCACATACAAACATTGTTTTTTATCGTTATCATAATATATGATACTATTTACCTAGCGTCTCCATATAGTCGAAAAATTGAGAAAAAAATGAAACTCATTGTATTCAAGTGTTCCCCGATAAAATATTTCCAAACAACTTCATATGAAAGCTTATATCCGAAACAAACTTCTAGTGAAGAGATACGCTATTATATATTTTCGTATTTTATAGATAGAAGTATTTAATCTGCAACATCCACCATAACTGCCATGCGTCGCTATTGAAAAAAGCCTTTTCAATGCAGTATAATGATAAAACCTCCCAACCGCACATAAATATCACCATTTGTTGCGCCCACCTAAGCCAAAGTGTCCACCTTTTCATTAACCGGAATGGAACAATGAAAAGGGATCCACACTTAGGTAATCTAATAAGATTTTTCGGATAAAACATTCTGATGTTCCTGCACGTGTACGGAGAGTGCTTCATCATTTTCATCGACGAAGAGCCTGAATAGAACTGCGACTGTTCGTAAAGATGAGATAATGATCCGGGGGCATTTTTTGCGGCGTAAAATCTCTGTAATACTTCTGTTTTCTAGTCATTATGGCATGAAGATCAACTATTCAACACGTTTGACTGAACTTTTTTTTCCAATATAAAGTAGACAAAGCGTAGGTTATTAGTTTTCTCATTTGGTTTCATTCATCTACACGGTGCACCCGCCGTGTACTCGAGAAATAACACACGCGCACCTCCGAACTAATGCGTGTTCACGGCGTGCGAAAAAAATTCTCTTCGCGCGAATCGAGAGTGTCTTCACATGATAAGTGTACTTGTTACAAGTAAACACATGCACACGAGCACTCTCAAGCCGTCGTCATCTCCAGCCGGACCGGAGAGCAGAACAGATTACAGGTCTGTTGTGCCACCATCTCGATCCTTTGGTCATTTCAGGTTGTTTGTGAGAATTTATTTATAAATCGCGCCCGTCCGTAATTCCCCGAACCCCATCGCGGGCTACTGCTCGAAAAGAATCTGTGAAACTGAGAAGACACACATACTTGAAGCATTGTCGATCGTTTTCGCGATCGTGGTATGGGCACTACTATGTATGAAACCCGCGGTTGTTTACTGCCAATGTTCACACAGGAGAGGATCGTTATCTTTCGATAAAGACACACACGCCCGAATGTGTTGGCTTCCTGGGTCGTCTTGCTTGTTGTGTAGACCGCAGACGATGCCAGCTAAATTCAGACGGATCCCTCGCTCCTGGCAGGATAGGTGTTTAATCAACCAAGCCTCTGCTGGCCGTAAACATTGAGGATGTGATATAAATACATTGATTCGTTTGAACTTTAACGAGTTTAATTTGCTACAGCGGAGCTGTATTTACTTTATCACCACCAGGTTTAATCGATACAGTTTGATTAGTTAGGTAAGACTCGAGTTTTTCAGTTGCATTCAGGATTATTTTATGATTATCGTTCTACTTTTAGCGAACAGTAGAGTACTTAACTACCGGTAAACCTGTTTTTGTGCGACTCACCAAAGTAAAAAAGTTTTCAAAGCACTAATAAAATTATTTTTATATATGGTGAATAGGAACCGCATAACAAAGATCTCACATTGAAAACAACTCACAGAGAGGGTTGTTTAATGTTTTTTAAATATTTTATAAGCATATCTTATCATTCAACCACTATTCTTTGTAGTCTGGCAAAATTTAAAATTTTTTGTGGTAAACTAGTTTAAATGGTCATTGATTGACGTTATGCAATGCAATGCACTTTGTGGAATCAATTCGTTTAAGATATATACCGCACAAAAAATACACAAAAACAAGTTCGACTGTATATTTATTTTATGCACTGCACAAAACTATCGCTCAAATTGAGCGATCACATAAATTTCAAATTGTGCACATTTCAATCGCACAAAAACTTGTTTGACTGTAGCTATTTTTGTGATTGAAAAGTTTGGCATGGAAAAACCGTTCGATCCAGTTATCTTGTTCATAGACAACTAAATTCGTTGTTACACACTGTCGTGTGTCCAGGAGTTCAAATCCTTTGGAGTGCCATTTCAGACAGTTTTTTTTTTCAAATTTCAAGTGAAGATAAGGCAGTAGTAGCTATAATTTCGTAAAATTCATTTGAAAAATAAAAATGTTTACATAGAGCTTCAACTACCAAGAGTCAATTCAATTCTACACCTATGTTACTAGGTTAATTTTAACCGAATCGTTTTACAGAATCACAACAGGTTTTGTGAACCAAGCATTTATATATGGACCAAAATCAACCACGTGAGATGCAATAAAATATACACAATCAGATTAAGAGCAAAAATAATTTCCATCTTGTCCTCGCAGAGGCACACTAATTGCAGCACAAAAACAAATTAACTTTAAATAGCAGCATGGTGCGGCCGTTAATCGGTTATAAATAAGCATGCTCGAATCAATTGAATGAAGTTTTTCCTTGAAATCGAAAATAAAAACTGGTTTCAAATCCATTATTTTTCGTCCCAAAGACAGGCGACCCAGAACACGGCTCACAACCGGTGCCTTGCTTGAGTGAGAAATATGTAAAAAGCCACACCGTTGGAGCTGGAAGGAATTACATGAAACCCGTCCACAGTTCAGCAATAAAAGTTTCCTCGAGCTTTGCTTCCCTTCTGATCGCGGGCGGACACGGACGTACGCACAGCCTCTCGAGCTCTACCTCTCACGAGAGTGCGTAGCAGTTTTTTTGCGGTATCTTGTTTTGTATTTTTGTTGGCTTTTATTTCCTCATACACATTCAGTTCTTTCGAATCATTTATTCATACCATCCACAAGAGCAACCGGCTCGAATTAATCGGATGGCTGGCTACACTTGCCCAGCACTGGGTCAGTTTCGAATGCTGGATGGGAAGGGGCGCGAGTAGCACAGAAAAAAACACCACTCTCGATGCTGTTGAACACAACGTTCAGCAGAAAAACGTGTTTTGATTTTTTTCTGTACTTCAGCTCGCAAGGGTTAGTTCTATTTGGTTGCAAGTTAATAAAGGCCTATGTTACGTGTATAAGCCAGTGATGCACCCATTTCAGGGCAATATATTCTGCGGTTTTAAATTAAATGTGTTTACTCGGTAGATGCTTTTTCTCCATAATTTATACGAATTACATTGCAAGATTTGGTTACGTTTATATTTCTAGGGAAAGTTTTAAATTTTGTTACTGAGCCGTTACTAGTTGACAATGAAAAAGGTTAGTTCTCTCTCCCTGCCTCTTTTCGAAATGGTCACCAAAGTAACAAGTCAAAAAGATTAATTCGATGTTTGGCGAACGAATCAACATTTGTATCCGACATAAATATCAAAATAATAATAACCAACTTACACTTGTTTTGACAATCCTACGCAGCATTCATCGGTCGCGCGATACTGTTGCCAAGTGTAGTTCAATCGTTGTCAACCGCGCACGGCCGTACTCTGCTTCAGCTTCGTCAACGCCACTTGAGCGATCCACCGTACCACAGTTTCACGTATATATACGGACAGCCACTTTATGTGTTATAATAAACTACAATAAAACCTGACGACCATTCCGGGTCACAACCGGACCGGCTACTGTTGCTCTCCGGCAAACTTTCAGCTCGAGACCAGTTAACGTAAACAATAAAACAAAACAACACCAGTAAGCACTGCTCGCTTCTTCTAGTATCGCGCGCTTAAGCCTTGTGGACCACTTTTTCGCTCGATTGTTTTCGCCTCTAATGGGTCAATCAACTTTTCACTAACTTTTTTCTCCCTCTCAATCGTATTTCCACTTTCCCTGTCGACTTCGACTAGATATTTTCCACCACTTTTCCCCGTCTCACCACAATAAAGAAAAACGGGCGGAAGGATAAATCTGATAATCCTCGCTAATATCCATTCACAGCACGAGCAATAAAACTTGCTTCACGGTCAAGTCAAACCGTGCAGAACCAAAGCCCAACTCAGGACACGAAACAGAATAATCTCAGAACAATTCTTCACCGGAAAGTAGTCGGCCCTTTGTTTGGCTCCTCTCTTTTCCTTCCTATTATAGCAGGGCTATTCTCCGCATTCAATTTCTCGTCCGTTCACGGCAGCAGCTTCAAGCAGACTATGCTCGAGTTCGCAGCGGCTACCAGACGTTATAGACGGCGTTGCTCCGCGCCTCGTACGAGTGTGTTATGTATACATACCGGTTTAGTATCTGCTGGTAAAACGCTTAGTACCTATAGCTAGTGAGAGTGCTCTCGTTATCCCGTTTCTCTTTCTCTCGACGCACACCAATACACGCAGCTCATTCGGTAAGCCACTACTGTGCAGTTCCGAGTGCATACACACTCTCTGATAGTGCAATATGGACTACTGCGATTTACTATATAGTACTTTTAAAACACCGATGGTACACCATTACATTCCTTTGACTGTGTGCTATAGAATGAGTAGAATACTTCAGATGCGGTAGTTTAAAATCCTTACCAGCTGTTGATTGCTAATCACGCACCATGGTGCGAGTTCGTAAGCAAACGATGAGTATTGTAATGTAAGTAACAAGCTGGATAAAGGAATAAACGATGCTATTACACAATATTGGTAACTCCATAAAAAAAATAATGCCTGTTTTGCGAACTGTTTTAGTTTTCTCAACTGATTTTCGAAATTGAAGACAAACAAATTTTCTGTTGATTTTTGATGAGAGTTCTAGTTATTTATTATTGAAAAAGTTTTACAAATTAGAATAAGGAACGGTTAAGCAATGGAGCCTATTTTAAGTAGTTGAAGAAAACGGGCCTCAAACTCTTGAATTTTGAGCAATATCGACAATTTTAATGACAGGAACAAAAACACTGAAAAACTAGCTGTCTTACGAATGTATAACATGCTATTTAACACCGTGAAAACTTTATACAAATATCTGTCGAAAAAAAAAACATTCAGGCGCCATTTGGGTGCTCAAGAAAATTTCCTGCAAAACAGATGTAAACTGCATCCTTAAAATAGGTTTGTGGTGATTGAAATAGTGTCCCTCGATTGGGAACTTCAATTGATTAAATCAGTTTTATAATCTGAAAATAAGTGCTGACAAAGAGAAAGGTGGTAAACAAATTGATATGCATATGCTTGTATTTCACCTTACATATTTCGAGTATTTCGTGTCAATACACAGGCTCCGCGAGTGGCCCAAAGTAGGTTTCCCCTGCTGTTATATTTTATTAGTAATTCCATGAAAAAATATTGCTTTAGTTTTCTCAGTTGATTTTCTAGTTAAAATCGAAGATAAACCATCACCAATTGTTTTCTTGACCAATTTTATATAAGAAATGCTACATTCCACGTTATCAGTACAGTGGCGATTAGTTAGTGGAAAAACCGGAACCCCAATTTTCACTAAATAATTGCCGCTGGGCTAACAACCAAAAATATAGTATTTCTTATGTAAATTTGGTCAATAAATCGACTGGTGATGATTTCATCCTGTGCAGGGCACGGGAAAAGGTCTGTATACACAAAAACACGCAAATATCGAGTGAAAAGAGACATAATAGACCCTTTCCAGTGCCCTGCACAGGATGAAACTGTCGCGAATTGATTTGTTGATCAATTTTACATAAAAATGTTATATTCCAAGTTGCCAGCTCAGCGGCGATCAATTAGTGGGAATTTGGGTTCCGTTATTCCCAAAGTGGAATAATGTCTAGTTTCAAAGAAAAATAAATTTCAAGGGAATTTCAACTCTTGTTTGAAATAATATAAAATTCAGAGATAATTTTGTTACTTATTTAATCGAAATAACTTGAATGTTGTTGCATTAAGAAAGTTAATTATAATATGCTTTTTGGTTGGAAATGTCTATTCATATCTTTTACTATTATTAGAATATAAATATTTATTATTCAAAAACACGCCAACTGGTTCTAAAACTATAAGTTAGGAAAGAGTTGAATCGAAATTGATACTGAAAAGAATATTATTTTTTAAGAATAATTTATAAAAGGTGGCTATTATTTATGCAGTGAAAGTACTTCAACATCTGTTGAGCAAAACATATTTAGATTTTGAACTCAACCTATATTGGATTCGCAAAATTCCTCAGCGTTGCAAAAAGTACTTTTCACAAGAGTAGTAGGGATGCGGTATATTTTTCCAAATCTGTATCATTTTTCCAGTTCACTTAATTTTCGCTTCCCCTGCTGCCACATTGTCTGCTTAATGAACTTGAATGTTAACGGGTAAAAGCCGTTGTGAAAAATATAAATTTAGTTCGAAAAATAGTAGAGCTGGCTTTGATTGTTTTTGGAAGAACAAGTAAAGTTTTTCTCTCCAGTCCTACTTTACCAAAATCCGCATCAACAGCACCGCTTATTGAATTCAAGTTGATGTCTTGATGATGGAAACGAAAGATACAAACAGACTTGCTGTTTCTCCTCAGAGAATCACTAACGTGGAGGAGAATATCTTTCACTGCAGAAACAACTGCTCTTACAGTGGTGAGCAAATCAAAGCACTTGCTTAGAGAGAGCAACGAATCGGGTCTATCTGAGGAGTTTGCGAACAAAAACACACCGTGGTGGAATCTAAAACAACACTAAGGGCATATTCAGCGGTTGTCTATTTTTGGAACAATTTTATACTAGGTTTACACAAGCAAAACCTGAATAGAACTAGCTAATATAAATCAACTTCACGTTTCCCGCAGCGGTGTTGTATATCTTGTTGTTTTAAACCGCTGATGTCTGTCAATTAAATACCATATGCTATCAGTTTCCCATGAGACTTGTTTTAATAATAATCACAGGAAAATTCGATAATTTAGGCACATTAAAAGATTACTTTAGCAAGACACTCAATATCTGCATGCAAGGATGAAAATTATCACTCGCGCTCATTTTTTTCGCAAGACGATAGCTCATTTAATAAGCACAATTCTGAACAACTTTGTAAGACGAACTTGAAGTCCTTAAGTAGTACTACAACTTTGTCAAAAAGAGTATTGCCCGTACTCAAACACCGGAGCCCTTTGTGGCCCCGCGGCCGCTGTTGCTAGACACAAAGAGCTTCGCGGCCAATACGAATCTGCGTTTATCAGTTTTATATCGTCTCGCAAGTCTAAAGCGTTTCACGTCTTGGTCTTAAGACGCAGATAAGTTGAAAATCTGCTTCAAAGAAATGTCTGGAAAGAAATTTCAATTACCTGTCAAATTTACCAAGAGCTTCGCGGCCCCCTTGCCGGCCGCGGACCACCAGTTGATAAGCACTGCAATAGAACAAAGCAACGATTTGGACTACCGCTAAAGATGCTCTAATGATACATAAAATACTCAGGTGAGCTTCCTCACACAAATTGTCATTTCGTACAAAATCTACACAACAGAGCTCACAGCAGTGTATCCTGGGCTTATTTCAAATGAGAGGAAAATAGATTGCGTTTTTTGTCGAGTTTGCTTTGCATCTCAAAACAAGCGCCACTCCGCATCACATTTTGCTACGAGAAAACTCTAGTTGTCTCTGTTGCATTATCTTCGCAGTGAGCACTGCGGTGCACTTCTGTATATTCTCACTAGAGTGATTCGCCACTCTTGTCTCGTTCGGCTGCAAATGAGTTATTTTTTTCTGCAAGCGACAGAAGTACCCAAGTAACAAAATTGGTTATATCAAAGTTGTTTAGTATATGATACAACTAAAACATAAAACCTTCTATGCCGACCATGCGGTTATAACAACCTACTAACAACAGCTACAAACATGTGTCTAGCCATAACACATGTTTGTAGCTGTTGTTAGTTGGCCCAGCTTTATTGCAGTCATCAAAGCTTCATATGCGCCCCATCATAGGACCAGATGTTTTATACTACCCGATTTGCTTACCACATAATGGCCTCGAAATTTTAATTGAGATATATTCTCCAAATAGAGTGTGATGCATTAAATTTTATCTTGGTTTTATTTCTCTATGACAGCGGTTTTATCCAACAGTGTCGTGAAAACAAAATTGTGTAAATTTTTATTTCCATCTTGATTGATTAATAAATATATTGTTGCCTTTAAATTGTTTTCGTGCATGTGAAAACACATGCCATAAAATATTTATGGTGAAACCGGCCACGAATTGTATCACAAATTATACGAGCCGCAGGAATTCTGCAGGAAATCAATATAAAATTAAAATTTAATTTCTCTGAACTAAGTTGATGATTAATTAAATGCCCAGATTTGAAGTATTTTGTTAAATGTATGCCGCTATCTATCATTAGATTTTTGGTGTGGTTTCGTTATTCTCGTAAAAAAATGCTGATTTCAATTTTTCCACTCAATGTTGTTTTAGAATTAAACCTCGGACGTATTTAAAATCTTCGCCATAGCCAATTCTTATAATTTGATCAGAACATAGCATATATACATAATACAAGTAAACCTATCATAGCATTCGTCTGGCTATGTTCCTATCATCAAGTTTTATGCAAGCCTCAATTATAACCTACATGGCGGGGTTGCCATAACAAATTCTGTTCGAAATGAAATTACAGCTTAGAAATTTATTTTAGCTTTAAGAGGGACTTATATACAACTTCACGGGTTTTATATTTCTGGTTTTATTTGGTTGTTATAAAATTCAATATAAAACAAATTTATGACCATTTTAAAACTGTGAAGCTAAGTTGTATTATGAAAGACATATTAAGGGTTAAAAAGCCTACTTGCAGAACATATTTTATGACTATCAAATAGAATCTACTAACAATCGAAGGCTTTAATGCAAGCCAACTTGAAACAAAAACAAAACCAGAATAAATTCTTGAAGCATTTTGATTGTTACTTGGGTACAGCACAAAGTAAAAAAAAAGGAGTGTGGTGCAAAGTAGTAGCGCTCATGCTCATTTTAACTCCGCTTTTACCACATATTTCGAAGAATACTCATATTCGCGGAACATTTCGCAATGTAATTTTTTTGATTGATTTTAATTTTTGTATATTATTAATTTAAATTTTCGTTGTCTCGCAGATTTGGGCAGAGTAATTGTAATTGTTTGTTGGACCCCTCTTGAATCTATGTTTGTGTTAATTTTAGTCTTTTTCGAATCACTTCTGGAGTCATGTTCATTGAGATTACGTCCTGCAGTTTGTCGAATTCGTTCATAAATCTGCTTGTAGGTTTGTGTTGTGTCTAGTTCCTTGTTCTGAATGGAGGATAAAAGACCTCTGACGACGAAGAGACACCGGGTTTTCGTTAAAATTGAGTCGGTGTAACGAGTAAGAACCTTAAATCCGTCCACTGAGTATATTGCAGAAAAAAACCATATCAGCGATCTATGTCTACTACTTATTGTTTCAAGATCTACTAGACCGCAAAGGTTTTCGTATTCTGATGATTCGCCATTCCATCCAAGGTGTCGCCCTAAAGCGAATTTTATGAATTTACGATTGACTGAATCAGATTCTAATCGTTACTTTTGTACGCCATACTTTGGTCGCCAAACCACACTCGCGATTGAAATGTTCGCCAGGTACTTTTTCACTGTTTGGCCGGATGCATCAACCTCCCGGCCAAGCGCAAACCGCAATATGGCTACTTTTCCGTTGGTCTTCCTCTTTAGCGCTTCTTGGACGCTCAGGGTCACCGGCCGTCCGGAACCGGGTTTCTTTCGATGATCTAATTGTTGTCCAATAGTGCCAAGATGTTGTAGATGCCGGAACGGGCACACATACCGTCAACAAAGTGCCACTCGATGTCCGTTTTCTACGCGGCGGGGTACCGTTCTTTGAACGCGCACACCTCAGACCGGGTAGCTTCTTCATTTTCTTCATAACGGTAAGAGTTCGACTGATAGAGCTGTCAATTTTTTTCTGCTCGCTTATGGGTTACTATGATTGATGCTGAATGGGTAGTTTCGTTTGTGCGTGTGGTACTAAACCCATGAAAACTCGGCAATTTTCTAGTTGATTCAAAAGTAAAAATAAGTAAATCGTTCAAAGAAAGCTCGTGTTAATGGCCCCATTTTTCCTGTCTTTCTAACATAAAAACAATTCGACGTGTATGTATTATTCATACTTCATTAGGATTTTGTACACAATTCATGAAAACAATTCAAATGTGATTTATAATGAATTTGTATTAAAAATAATTTAACAGAACCGTTCGAGCTACCACCTCGGCTCTAATTTTGAATAAGAATAAGCCAGATTATAATTTATTTCGATTTTCTCTTTTGGCGTGTAATTAAAAGCAAAGCCTTGGTGCTACATTCCGATTCGGAACTTGACCTTCTGTTTACTATACACAGACTTCGCAGCCAACCGTTAAGTGTACAGGACAATTGCGGGGCTAGCGCTACGATCCTACTGACACTAACAGTCTCTCCCGAGCCGAGACTCGAACCTACGACGACTGGCTTGTTAGGCCAGCTCCGTACCTCGAGACCAGCTGAGGAGGGCGTGTAATTACGTCTTTCAATAACATTCTGAAAGAGACTGCAAAATTATTGTTTAAACATCGGGAGCGTCACAAAAAATTGTCAAATTTCAATTGCTTATCCCTCAGTCAGTTTTTAACCGATGCACTAGCTTTTCGTCCACCGAAATTGTGGTTTTAGGATGCTGACTATTGTGTTATTGAAAAATGCCTTCCCCTGCCGTAGAGAATCCTGAGTATGAATTTTAGGACCATCGATAACTCAGTGACGGAATCGTGAGAGGATTCGTTTCCGCGATACAGAAAGAATCTGTGTGATTCGCACATATATAGCCTTCCCATTGACCTCCATTCTGGGAATTCACACTCAGGATTCTTAGCAGTTAGGGTAGGACCCTACAAATTCTTCGCGAACGAGCTGAAGCGAATCTAGTCATTTTCAAATCTGTGAATCCTTCAAAGTGACAAGTTTCGAAGCCGATCATGAAGATTTTCTTCAAAATTTTTTATCGAGAACGCCCACGATTTCAATGTGAGGAATCTTATAGAGAATCTATGTAACACAGAAGTGTTCGTCCGGATGTAGAGCCCTCTTTGAACGCAGATTTTGACAAACCAGGGCTAAAAACGAGCCCGATTATCATCCAATATAAAAATTTTCAGAACCAGCAGAATGTCCAGAGGTCGGAAATCGACCACAAATGCCATTCTGAATTCTAAGATGGTCACTTCTGGTTTCTGGAAAACAGAAAAAAGAGACCGAGTACCACCCAATATGGCTCAATATTCAGATAAGAGTTTTATACTTTCAATTTATTTGGATCATTTTTTCCTATTCGCCTTTAATCAAAGTTTTTTATCTTCACGTGCTAATACCTGTTACTGTTTTATGTTTCACTTTTTTTTCATACCCTATTTGCAGGTTTTCTTCAGCAGTCTTATGCAAAAACCTGCTAAAGAAAACAACTGACGATCGATACCCTGTTTAATTTTTTTATGTTGCCAGCCTAATCGCTCTGAACTGTTGAAATACATATGTTTTGTTTGGCGCTTTCTCATTTTAAAAACCTTTTAACTAACTAATTAATCTCGACTATTTCAGTCCTTGGAAGCTTAATTTCCGTATAATCTCGGCCATTAAAAAATGTCGATTTGTTACTGAATTGGATTGAACTAAGCAAACAGTTGAATTTTTATCTCAGTTTTCAAGAAAGAGAATCAACTTGAAACTTTGTGGCATAAACCACACATTCGTTGATATACTTCAGAGTCTAAAAAGTATAATGAATTAGATTGGTGGCTAGAACGCACTTTTATGATTAGATATTAAACGGCAAACAATTGATCTTTCAATTTCATCGCATCACGAAACACGACCACAGTCCATCCATCGGCTGAACAAAGGCGCTAACTGGATCCCATAACCCATGGTTTTTTTCTGTCTAATAGCCGTTCTCATAAAGAAGTAGTTTTGCTTCCAATAGTAGATATATACGTATTTTCCTAACAATAAAAACCAAACAAAAGATAATATCACCAACTGTTTATGTGCTTTAATGAACTTAATGCCATCAGAAGCACTAAGCCTAGCACCCTTCGTATACCTACACACTTCCGCATGTTTGGCCACTGCTTATGATTCACGGTTTTGCCGGTGGGTACCTACAAAATGTAACATTTAATGCCGCTCGATTCGCTTGCGTGCACGCATCTCATTTATGGCGTATTGCAATGTAAATTGGTCCGCTGCTGTGGTGGAACGGGAGGATGAGTCCGGAATCATCGGATGGCAGCATAAACGCCTTTATGCTTGAGCACGCGCTTCTACTCTTGGTCTTGGGTGGTGGAGGCAGGCAGAGCAAAGCAAAGGTTCCGTCGATTCCCCAGCTGTTTTTAAAACAAAGGGCAATCCAAAGTACGCATATTGACTGCCCGGTTGCTCTCCGCGATACGATTTCGTATGGCACTCGTGGTGGCGCTTTGTTGGCACGCAATTCGGTAATGTTCTGTTCTGGGGTGAAATTGCGTGTTCTTTTTTTAGCTTCGTTAGTCAAGTGCAAGTTTGGTCCTTATATTTTTGCTGTCGTCGTGCTATTCATTGTTGGTTGTACGATTCGTAGCGGCTTCCTGGGCCTTACATAAAATCAGATTACGGTAGGTTATGCGAGAGATGGCTTCCTTCCTTTGGGTGTACGTACTTGCTTCCGTGTAACAATATTAGGATGATTTAAGGCACACTTTTGTGATTGCCTAACTTTTGTTTGACGGTTAAATGTCACGACATTAATGTTGGGAAAAATTCACTGACGTGATGGGCGATGTTATTGATGAACAATTTATTGCGCAGTAACCGCAGCAGGAGAATTTACATTATTACAAGCTCGCCTGTTTTTGGAAAATGTAGAAGGTGACTTCCGCACACATTTTTAGATATTTACAAGCTAGTTTTTTTTGTTTGGATAGTTACATTTCCATGTTTATACAGATGACTAGGAATTCGACCACAACATTTCGGTGCTATGAAAATGCTAACGCTGGTTTAAAATAAAGTCAGGTAACTTCTTAATTGCTCAGGGCAGGTAATGCAAACAAGTTGAGAATTTCGAGGTTTTTTCCCAGATTCTTATAAGCGTATTCTAAATCATCTTTATGACGACATTACTATACCCTTTGTATAGCTTGTAATAATTTTTCAATGGAAAATAATTATACACTTATCTAAAAAACAAAAAAGAGAAAAAGCGTTTCCATGCCAAATGAGCTGGATTTTGATTTGAATGAAAATTTGCACACGTGCTTGGCTATCCAAACTGAGTATTTTCAGCGTTCGTTTTTTCAGACTCAAGAGTAATTTTCTTGGAGGGCGAAGCATTTTGGCACAGGTTATGTTCAAAACGTTACAGCTTAGAAACCATTTTTTACATAAAAACTGTCCGAGAACGAATTGTAGACAATTAATAGTGCCTTATAAAAAAAAAAAATAATATGATAAAGAGCAATTTTGTTGATAACAAAAAAATCTTGTTAACACTCAATATGAATAACACATCTTCGTAGTGCGAATGATGGCTGTTGATATTGTGCATTTGTAAACAGTGCAGGGTATGAATGAATCTTATAGTGTTAATGTGTGAAAGATTTAAAACTATGAATTTAATAGCAATCTCATAATCAAAAACTTCTGATTTGTGAATATGTTAAATGCTTGAAATAAAGGTAAAATTTTCCTTCGGCTGTATAGTAATAAAATCAGAAGAATATTTTTTTTCGATTTTTCAGTTTTATTTCTGCTTCAGTTATGCGTTCAATGTATCTACTTCAGCACTCTTCAAATGTCGATAATGAAATAATTTCTTGACTGTTTGATCTCTCACTATTGAAAAAAAAAACGCAACAAGTCATATTCCAGCTTGCACATTTTTCGTGATTCTCTTTCACATTGTCATTTGTTTTCCACCGTAGCTTATGTGTGTGTGCAAAATCTATTTAGTGCGCCCATCAGCCGGCATTGAATCAGCCTATGTGCTACCACCACTAGCTTAACTAGCAGCAAGTCACTCGTGCTCCTCTCGCCAAAAGTCACTCTCAATCTTGTTCAGTTTTAGCACGCAGAACAGGCAAAACAACCGTCATCGGCGATCTAGCGAGACAACATGTTATTGACACCGCGAGCAAACACAATCTTATCAGCTGCCCGGCTCAATGCGAATGCTCTGCGTTGCCTGGCGATAACCGAGAGTGTAGTGAATTAAATGTCCCGGTCCCGGACACCGGGTGATGTGATGCGGTGTATCGAGCTTCTGCCGGCCCCAGGGGGGGAGCAAAACACGTGAATGGAAGGGGTTTGGAGATAAGAGTAGTATAAAAAAAAAATTAGCATATGTACACTGTCCTCTTCGCAAGTTATATACAAAATTGTGGCTTCTCGCAAACAAAAATGTGATTCTGTTTAGCTCTTAACCCATGGCGATGACTACAACACCAGCTTAGGTAGGAAAACTTGATAGCCGGATTTTTTTTAATTATTTTACACCACTAGCACAGACAAGAGGACATGCTGTGTACTGTTCAAATTGTCCATACAAGTTCGATATTTTGAACATGACAGTTGTTATGTTTTTTCTTTTTTTCACAACATTTATTTGACACGGCACAATACAGTTGTTAAGTTAAAAGTCGCAAGTTCTGATGCAATTCTGTCAAATAACACAATTCGATTCGCTTCACACTGCATACAAAAAAGTTCACCACTGAAAGTCTGAACTTGGTTGCTGTTTGCATCAAGCGCGAAAATGTAGGCCACACGATTTGCGAACCTCAAGCGATAACAGAGAGCGTTTCGGCTCTGGCTTGATGCCACACGATCATAAATGGGTGCGTGGCGTGTGTGTCGATTTCTTTCTGTTTGCCAATTTGCACATTTTAAGCTATTTATTGATAGGAGGAACCGGCTGAGGTCATTTCGCATTTCGTGGACTGTCCGCGTAGATAATTGGGCCGAAGAATAAACAGCAGCAGCGTAAATGTGTGAATTTTGGGTGACAATTTGGAGTGGAGTTACTCGGGCGTGACTTTCGGTTGGGGTAGGATCAGTTGAAATTCCAAAAAACAACACGCGATTTACCGCGCAATTGCAATCCCGAGGTGTACGGTTTATTATTATTTTTTTTTTTTTTACAATGGATCATTGAAATCTAAACAATACGTCGTTTGGATCGTTGCCACCTGATGTTGTTCTTCTGAAGAAAGATGGAATCAGCGTTCATAAGTACTAGTAAAATTATCGCACCCGTGTTACCAGGATTACAATTAAGTTCAAACGCAATATCAACATTGTTAGCTTCTATTTATAAATTGCTAATTTTCCGTCAGTGAATGAGACAAGAAAATTACCTTCGCTGAAAATTTGAAAAATTTGTACGGGCGTAATTTTATTTACAAAGGCTGTTAATTGCTAACAGCATGCAATTGTCTTGATGCGGTCTGGAATTCGTCTCTTTACGACAGTTGTGCAAGGCTTTTTCCTGTTATTATTAGTGTGTACAGGTAGTATTTATTTAATTTTTTAACACATTTATTCGACGTATTCACGTATTCGACTGGAAAATGAACAAATTTCACCCAATATGGTTATTTCCCAAACCTGGATGATGCCCAAAGGCCAAATCCAGAATCGCCACTTCGGAGGTCTGAAAAACAACTTAAAATATCCAAAATGAATATTTGCGAAACCGGAATCATGCTCATGGCCGGAATCACGCCCAGATGCCATTTTGAACAGCCTTAATGGTCCAATACCACACGCCGTGTTAGAATCGGAATATTATGCAATGCACCTCGAGTTTCTCTTTGCCAAAAGTTAAATCGGGTCCAAGCTTTCAAATGAAAATTGTTTGAAAATATTCTATCGGGGAAAACTTGAATAAAATGAATTTGATTTTTTTTCCATTTTCTTGACTATATATGAAGACGCTAGGTACATCGAAACATAAAGAGGTCGGACTCGATTATCCGGAATTTCAGACTCGATTATCCGGAATTTCATTTTTATGGTGTCCGTTTTCAATTTTTATTCCGTAATTTTGTCTTTACCATCCCTTCTGGCATATTTGTTACTATTTGGGTCACTTCCGGCATGTTTGGGACATGTTCGAATTAAGTGAAAATAATCAATGTACAATTTATTTTTTTTCGCTTCTCAAGATTTTACCCCTTTTTGCCCCAGAAATAACTTCTGGTTACGCTACTGCATCATACAAGTAAACATAGGAAAGAAATATTTATTTTATGTTTGTTAATCGCAATATTTCAGTATTTTTTTGTGATTCGATTATCCGGAAAAGTTGATTACTAAGAATGAAATTTTTTTTATGTTCCGGATAATCGAGTCCGACCTATACACTAAGGTCGCTTTTACGCGGCTTTTTTACGCGGATTCCGGAATTTACGCGAATTCCGGAATTTACGCGGTTTTTTACGCAGATTGGAACTAACGCGGTTTTTTTACGTGGATTCTGGAATTTACGCAGTTTTTTTACGCAGATTCCGGAGTTTACGCGGTTTTTTTTACGCGGCACGTATCCCCCGCGTAAAAAGCGACTTTAGTGTATTATGCACGTTATGTTTCTGTAAACTTCGATTTCAGGCGAACATCCTGTTTTGTGACGCTTAACGCTATATCGCTCATTAAGAATCAGGCACAAAATCAACCAAATGAAAATGAACTCGTATACACTTTTTGTAAAAAATAAATAGTTATAAAAATCAAATAAATGGCGGCCGTACAGCTGCCACTAACCGGTTATGTCAAAAACGTTGACGGCAATATAGTTGCCACTGCTCAAATCTCTAGCTTAAATGGTCATGGTTGCAAAAATTGGTGGCAATATAGTTGCCACTAACCGATGAAGGGTTAAACCGTGGTTCGTTTTCTTGAGCTGTTCGCCCATCCCTGATAATACCGTCTTTAACCGAAACAGCAATTAGAATCTCTCACACACACACATACCATATACTTCAATGTACCTAGCGCCTCCACAAAAATTACAGCTTTCATTTGAAAGCTTATACCCTATACTAACTTTTGGTGGAAAGAAACCCGAGGTGCAATGAAGTTGCATAACATGCCGCTTCAGACACGGCGTGAACCAGTCGATATATGTATTTCTAGAACCAGGATGATGCCCATGAGCCATTCTAAAAACCACAATAGTGAAACTAGAAGCAAAGCCTTGGTGCTACATTCCGTATCGAGACTCGACCTGTTTTATTATACACAGACTTCACAGTCAACTGTTAAATGTACAGGACAATTGCGGGGCTAGCGCTACGATCCTACTGACATTAACAGTCTCTTCCGATCTGGGATTCGAACACAAAAAAAAAAAAAAAAAAAACAAAAATTTGACGAGTAATGGAAGATACACAGTTTACGGCTGGGTATTCGTATACGAGCTCGATGTGAAGACCCCAATGCAATAGCGCAAAATACTCTACAATACATTATACTGGTTGGTAAACGGCTGGGCATTGCGTACCAGCAGTACACCCGTACTAGTTGGCATAAAATAGACCCCAGTGTGGTCCATAGCATAATGCCCAGCAACTCCTATCCCTACCTCCACGTGGTACCGACTGGGATACGAGCAACCAAGGGAAGATCGGTGAACCGGTGGGAACTTGGTCGTATGCTGACAGGGAAGGGGGAGTTGTTCTCCTTGGAGAGCAGCTTGCCTGAGCGTCTGTTCCCCAGGTCAGGGGCGGCTTAAACAGCGACTGATCCGGAGCGGACGGCTGAACTATGAAATGCGGTGTCTCGCCAGCTACACCCAAGACGGAAGTCCCGTCGCGAGACTGGGCGTCGTAGCCCTAGTAAGGCAGCATGCTGAAAATAAACATACTACGAACAATCCAGAGAATGGAAAAAGGTCAACGATTGTAAACTTGGTATTTGGAATGTTAGGACTCTGCTCGAACCGGCACGCGCGGGCATCTTGGCCAGAGAGCTACAGAAGGCAAAAGTGGAGGTAGCAGCCATACAAGAGGTGCGTTGGCCCAAAACCGGGGAACGTGAATTCCGGGCGGTCGATCCGACCGCGGGCACTTCTTTCAAGTATCACATCTACTACACTGGCGGCGATAGAGCGGAACGGGGCGTCGGTTTCGTACTACTTGGAAACAAAAAGAAGCGTGTTATTAGGTGGAGGCCTATTAATGACCGTCTATGCGTATTGAGGATCAATGGCAGATTCTTCAATTACAGCCTTATCAACGTGTACGCGCCGACAAACGATAAAACCGAGAAAACGTATGGAGAGTGCCCACAACACGATATAAAGAGCTTCATCGGAGATCCGAACGCACAAGTCGGACGAGAGGAGTTCTTTCGTCCCGTTATTGGTAGGGAAAGCCTTCACTCTACCACCAACGACAACGGCTTGAGGCTAGTGAACTTCGCCGCGGCCAGGGGAATGGCCATCTGTAGCACCCATTTTGCACGTCAGAATATTCGGAAGCACACCTGGAGACACCCCAACGGAGAGGCCTGCTCCCAGATCGACCACATGCTGATCGACGGCCGGCACTTCTCAGACGTCATAGATGTGCGGTCCTTTCGAGGGCCAAACATCGACTCGGATCACTATCTCGTGGTAGGCAAGATTCGCGCCCGGTTGTCCAATGTATTTAAATCGAGATCGGCGAGGAAGATACATCTGGACATCCAGAGGTTATCAGCGGAAGGAGTTGCTGCAGAGTATACTCGGAAAGTTAATAGACGGATCGGTGGACCAGCTGGAGTGGACCTGAACGAGCAGTGGAAGCACATCCATGATGCGGTCAGCGAAACAGCGCGAGAGGTGATAGGCATGACAACGGGAACCACGCGTAGTGGGTGGTTCGATGCTGAGTGCCTAGAGGTGACGGTGGAGAAGAATCGAGCCTACGCCAACACGTTAGTAGCAGCTAATCGTGTAACGCGTCAGATGCGGGAGAAATACCGGGAGGCAAGAGCTGCCGAAAAGAGGCTTCATCGCCGTAAGAAACGTGAGCACTACGATCGCGTCCTCGCGGAGGCGGAGAATTGCTTCACCAGGCACGACACGAGGAGCTTCTATAGAACGATCAACGGAATCAGGAACCGGACCGTGCCAGTACCTGCCATGTGCAATGACAGGGAGAGGAACCTGATTACCGATAAATCGCAGGTGGCGTTGGAAGCAACATTTCGAAGTGGTGTTGAACGACGAGGAAGGGAGGAGAGTCGTCGAGGGGAACAGGATAGAAATTGGGGAAGACGGACAAGCTGTGGACCCACCAACATTGGACGAGGTGAAGAATGCTTGCAAAGAGCTAAAAAACAACAAAGCCGCTGGGAAGGACGGCTTACCGGCCGAACTTTTCAAAGTTGGGAGCGAGCGGCTGTGTAGTGCAATTCACCAGATTATCCTAAGGGTATGGTCTGAGGAACAACTACCTACGGACTGGTTGGAAGGACTCATATGCCCTATCTACAAGAAGGGACATAGACTCGAGTGTAGTAATTATCGAGGCATAACCCTCCTCAATTCCGCTTACAAAATTCTCTCCCGTATCCTGTTCCAGCGACTGAGGCCGTTGCAGGAAGCCTTTGTTGGAGAATACCAATGCGGTTTTCGAGTGGGGCGATCTACAACGGACCAGATGTTCACCTTGAGACAGATCCTCGACAAGTTTCGAGAACACAACCTGCAGACACATCATCTGTTTATAGACTTTCGAGCGGCGTACGATACAGTGAAACGCAACGAGCTGTGGCAAATAATGCTAGAACTTCGCCGACGACTTCGAGGCAGACCGCGCACGCGCTGGATGTGTGCTGTCGACGAGGATGCCAGAGCAGCGGGTGTAAGGGGAGACTGGAGACGTATTCTGGATTCGGCATAGGATCTTAATGATCTGTCGCCATTAAAGTAAAGTAAAGTAAGTAAGTACATTATACTAAAGTTCTAAATGTTTGACGATGGACTTTTTGATTTAAATTCATGTTGATAATGCTTTTCGCTATACTAGTTTATAGCAAACTATAATATTAAATTTTATTGAGTAATACTTTTATCATTCACACTTAGTTTTTCAAAAAAAAAGAAATTGAGAAATAATACTAACAAACTATTTTGATTTTTTTTTTCATGGTATAAGTTTTAAATCGCGACGATTTTAATTTATGTAACCTTAAATTCCATGTTATAACCAACATTGAGTGAATATTGAAAAATCAACAAGCTCTTTACTGCCCATAAAAGCATAAGAGTCCCTTATGGAAATGCTCACAATTGAGAAAATTGCAAATGAAGTTCTAATTTTGAATTTATAATAAAATAAGTATGATTTAACTATAAGTATGTTTTATTCAACTGTATGTTCATGAGGTGGAACATTGTATATTTCCATGAGTTCTAAGAACTTTTGCATGAATTCCAGGCTTGGAAATAAATGATGGGACTCGTTTGCCTTTATTTTCACTCTATACACAAAAAATAAAAGCATATCAGTCTCCACGCATTATAAGACGGCCAAGGTATTTATCATTATTCCTTATTGTGTCTGTCATGTGGACAGTTTATTTCACTCCAACATTTTACGAATTGAAATATAGCGATTTGGTTTCAACGGATGGCAACCTGAATCAGTGCATGTTTTTATCTCGGAGCAATCACAGCTGATAGACGAAAGCTCGTTCTACATGGAGTCTACAATGAAATTCCTAAAAAAGCTCACAAGAAATTCATGCAGACTGTTAGGTCACACTCCTGATCACTTTACTTCCACACATCCCAGATATTAAGAAGGATTTCTGGAAACAGTTTCCACAAAAACTTCACTTTATCTTTCGATTTTTTTCGAAATTAGACATAAGTTTTGATCAGTTCTTTGTCTCTAGCTTATTTTTAATAGAACTTTGCAAACATGAACTGTGTTTTAAATGATTCAAGTCAATGATATTTTGATGTGAACAATTTTCTTTCAACTGATGACAAATGTGAAATGTAGTTTTTAGAGTTATTTGAATATATACTTAGGATGGGACTCGTATGCCTTTATTTTCAATATGGGACAGGCAAGGTTTGGTATTTTTCCAGTAATTTTCAGAACCAACTTTAAAATTTCATCAAGGCATATGAAAACTTGAACAAAATTAGATACATTGACGGAATAAACTTGAATTTGCCTTAAAGTCATATTGGACTCTTATGTTTTTATGGGCAGTTTAGTAGTATTAATAAAAAGTGTTTATTCGAGAGACGTTTAGGTTTCGATAATTAGTTTATCTCTGATGTATTTTTGTTTTCATTATCAGAAACAGAATACAATGATCAAGTACATAAGCTTTATTTTATTTTTGAAAAGTCTCTAAATTACATAATCTTGAAGCATTTTGTTACAAATAACTTTAAAAAAAAAAATAGGGACCATTCCTATTCTACACATATGTAATAATGTATTTTCCATATTGCATACATGATTACAAGGTCTTCCTGAACTAAATTTTAAAAATTTATTTGTTTATTTTTTTTTTAATTTTTGAAAATTTCGATCTTTCCGCATTCTTGTTAATCATATAATATTTCAAAATTACCCTTATTCGATTTTGATGAAAAATAAATCCCTAAATGCGTGACATCGTTAATGTACTAGGGTGGGGAAAAGTGATCGATTTTCCAGAACCAAGTTTTTTTTATTCCTTTTGGGGCCCCAAACAACCCTAAACTTACCTGAAGTCGATTGGTTTTGTCTCCGCTTGGCGCATTGCATTTCAAATTTATGAAAATTTATATGGGAAAACCTACTTTTTTGCATTTACCTTTCTAGAGAGCTCAATAATGCTCTAATAATGCACTACATTATGCTGAAGTATAGTATTTTAGCTGCCTAACAACTTTGTAGAAGACACTAAAGAGCTAGGATGTCCCTAAGAAGAGCTATAGCTGTTCAAAGTTGAGTATGTCGATTTAAATGCAGAACATCTTCTTTTCTGCCAACATTACCAAAGTACACGCAAAAGAAAAATAAATCCCTAAATGCGTGACATCGTTAATGTACTAGGGTGGGGAAAAGTGATCGATTTTCCAGAACCAAGTTTTTTTTATTCCTTTTGGGGCCCCAAACAACCCTAAACTTACCTGAAGTCGATTGGTTTTGTCTCCGCTTGGCGCATTGCATTTCAAATTTATGAAAATTTATATGGGAAAACCTACTTTTTTGCATTTACCTTTCTAGAGAGCTCAATAATGCTCTAATAATGCACTACATTATGCTGAAGTATAGTATTTTAGCTGCCTAACAACTTTGTAGAAGACACTAAAGAGCTAGGATGTCCCTAAGAAGAGCTATAGCTGTTCAAAGTTGAGTATGTCGATTTAAATGCAGAACATCTTCTTTTCTGCCAACATTACCAAAGTACACGCAAAAGATGGAGTGTGCGTAACCAGATCATTTATGAGCGAAATAAGCGCATTTACTGATTAAAATCGGAACCAGTACAACGCATATGCGTTGGGCATAACACATTTGATGCTCTAGCGTATTTTGAATGTATTGCGCAGCTCCAAACCACTACACTACAGCCGATGTTCAGAAGGTTGGCATCGTTAAAACAGTGTAACCAGCAATCAATACTGATAAGTTGGGTACTGATTCCATTGAAGAAAGTATTGTCTGATCGATTCACTTTCATGAATCAGGTCATTTGAAAACATCATTCAAGCCTTAACAATAAACAAAAACATAAGCTTAGTCCAAAACATTTTGCATTTAATTAAGCATTAACTAATTATCTGGTGTCATTCACATGCATTCGGTTCTGCGTTACTGGCACCAGCGTCAGTAACTTCCGCGGCAACAAGGCTCGCCATTGGCTGTTTTGGTTGCTGACGATTTTTAGGGATGCACGAGCTGTTGATACGCACCGGCTCGCGAAAGTAAAGAACGGTTTTTTGAGCGCCTCGAAACTGATCGTTCGCCCGAAGCCGAAGTTTACCGAGCCATTACGATTTTTGTGTATATGATACATATTCTGATTTTGATCTCTGTCAATGTATTCCTTGTACAACTTTTGCGTTATGCGTATCACGCATTGGTTGTGCGAAGTCAGAGCAAATTCTGTGCGAATTGAAAGGACACATCGGATGATTAAAGCTTGAACTTTTGCGTGTACCGGCGTCAGTAGGATTCCCATCAGAAGTAACTTTTCGTAACGAGTTTATACACTCAGCTGAATCAGTAAACAAATTTAGGTCAATATTCTAGGCGTAGATAGAATCTACAACGTGTTTCAGAGGTCACTTTTGAAGGACATCTGACTCCGGTACACTGGCAGTGTAGGCAGAAAAAATAATTTGCAACATAAATTTCGAGATACACAACTTTGAACAACTCTAGTATTTTTTGGCGACACCCTAGCTCTTTAGTGTCTTCGGCCAAGTTGTTAGGCATCAAAAAACCTACCATTTGAAGTCATTAAATTTATGGTTTGAGCCATTTTGAGCTCTTTAGAATGGAAAATGCATAAAAGTTGGTTTTTCCATACAAATCTCCATATAAATTTGAAATGCAATGCGCCAAGCGGTGACAAAACCAATCGACTTCCGATAAATTTAGGATTGTTTGGGGCCCCAAATAGAACAAAAAAAAACTTGGTTCTGGCTTTCTGCTATCAAGTTTCGTTTTTTCCATATAACGATTCCCCACCCTATTAATGTACAGCATTACTCTAAAATGTCTTTTCACGCGGGTTTCGAAATTTACGAGGTGTTTTTTGAACGTGAATTTTCCACGAAAAGTCGTTTTTTCCGCGGCATTTTTTCATCATTTATCTAGAGTGTCCAATGAGTTTACCTAATCTAACTACTGAATATTCATTGATTTAGCCTAACCTTTTTAAATTGGGATTTCAGAATTGACGCATTTTATCGCGTTACGTATCCCCCGTGTAAAAAATTACTTTAGTGTATTTGTAAAATAATTTTACGATTCAAGTTTTCTTCAATCATGGTATCTATCTAAATTTAATAACTCAACGCTGATTCATGAGAAATGGACAAGTTATAGGGAGAAATAATACTACAATCAGTATGAATCAATAAATCTCTTTGAGCTATTAGTATTCATTCAATAGTGGAATAGTGGAATTGAAAAACATGTAGATCAATAAAAAAACTGGAGAGTTGTGTGTAAAGCCACGACCACAAGGTTGTCGGAGAACTACATAGAGCAGTTCGTCACATTACTTGCACTGTTTCACTCGGGAGAGATTGAAAATGATAAGTTCGACGCAAACTACTTTTTTGACGTAGGACTACGGTTACTTTAGTAGGGATAATAACTGACACTTCTTTTCAATAGTAAATTAATGCAAAGTTGAGTTAAAAATTATTCAGTTTCGTAGCATCAACCAATTACCAGCTCGCCTATATAGCTGGGAACAGGATGGCACAGTGTAAAATCGTACGTGTCATGTGTCGTTTCGAATGCATGGAAAAAAAGATCTTAATAAATAGGCGATGTTCGTGCAAAACGGAACCATCAGACGTCATCATTCATCAGCCCCCAATTACAACCCCGACTGCTAGAAAAATTATTTTAGAGAACCGGTGCTACCAACCAGTTCGCCCATCTATTGCTTCCGGACTCTAGGATATATAAACAACGTCAACAGTCAGTGCGGTCTCTCTTCACTTCATTCGTCAGCAGCAAGCAGTCCAATCACAAACCACAAAATTATAGTTGTTATAGTAGTTGTAGTTAAATTTAGTTAATACAGTAAATTTACTAAGTAAAATAGATGAATTTAATCAGCTGCACACTGCGTTATTCATCGAGAATCTGAAAGGAAGAAAGTGTTGCGATTAGACTCACCTGATTGAGTGCTGATACTTACCTGTGAGTGAAACGGTGATTTTCTGGTCTTCTGCTGCTCACATGAGCAATCGACAGGCGAAGTTTTCTTTATACTTTTGGTATCATAATTAGCAAGTCTTTTCAAACCAGTGAAAAAATTAACTAAAAATCAATTGGAAAAACAGCGGCTCATTTCAGATTCAGATTTTTTTCTAGTTATGTCATTTCCCCAGTTTCGCAAGACGCAAAGAGATTTTATTTGGTATAGAATATGCAGCCACGCGACAGTTTATTACTCTGATGCGTGTTACATGTTGTACCAGTGCAGCTGGGGGACAACGAAAATCTGTTCATGCTGACTGGTGGCAGATAAAGCGTCAATTTCTCGACGGTTTTTGGCTTCGCGCGGCTCGTGAAATTAATATTTGGTTTCCCGGGACATCCCGGGGTCCTGGTAAATTAAAAAAAAGATCGGCTTAAAGAACGCGGAAATGTTTAGACTCCCTTCGGTTAGAGATGAGCATTTCTTGCTGCAGAAGTCAAAAAAAACCGCTCACTATCTATGGAGCTCTTTTTTTATAGACATTAAGTTCTGTAACGACTTTTAGAGATTGTTAGTCAACTGACACGTTAGTTTTTAAAGCATCACTTTTATATTAAAAATTTTCACGCGGTTCACTGAATTACAGATGAATCGCTTTATAGCGACATAGCAAGGGACCGTCGTTATAGAGAAATGTCGCAATAAAACGAATAATTTTCATGATTATAAATTAGGAGGGACCATTGATAATGTCACTATAGAGAGATTTGTCGCTATATAATTTGTCGTAATAAAGGGACTTGACTGTAATTGAGGTGGTATTGAAGTTTTATTCTGATGGCGTTTTATGTTTTTCCTGGAGAGTTAAAAATCCAACCAGATTCTTTGGATTGCTTCGAGCAGCTAGCT
This sequence comes from Wyeomyia smithii, assembly GCF_029784165.1. NCBI lineage: Eukaryota > Metazoa > Arthropoda > Insecta > Diptera > Culicidae > Wyeomyia > Wyeomyia smithii. The sequence goes on from NC_073695.1 coordinate 22,784,472, forward strand.
AGATGTCGAATTATTGCACTGCAAAAATTTCATCAAGGATACTACTCCCTGTTTCGTATTGTGATGATGACATCTATATTATAAAAATAAGTTGGAGTCCGCCACTCACGATTTAACTCTAGAACGGATCAGCGGATCGGCGTGAAAGTTTGTATACAGGGGTTTTTGGCTCCGGGGAAGGTTATCATGCTGGTTTGAGACTTTTCACTCATCTGGAAGGGAGGGCTTCCATACAAATGAAACACAAATTTCTGAATAACTCAAGAACTAATCAAGTGAATGGAACCAAATTTTGCGTGTAGAAATTTTTGGAAGCAAGAAATATTCCTTCGGTAGGTTGACACCCCTTCCTCCTCTGGAAGGGGTCCCATACAAATGAAACAGAAGTTTCTGCATAACTCGAGAGCTACTCAAGCAAATGGAAATATTTATGTGTTAGTTCGAGACCACTCTCTTCTCTAGAATTCTTCAATCTGGATGAGGCTGGGATTGGGCCTGAGGACCCAAGACTTCCGGTGTCTGCAAAGCAGCCTAGAATGATCGAAGACCGTCTAATGTTAATTTCAGTAATCGGGATGATGCACAAAAGCCTTAAATCAACCTCAGATACCATTTTAGGTTTAGAGATGGCGACTTTTAGTTTCTGGAAAATAACCCAAACAGGCCGACCATCAGGGTATTTCCGGAACCAGAATAACTTTTAAAGGCCATAAAATGATTCCACATGTCAATTTAAATCCAAGATGACGACTTCCGGTTTCTGAAAAACAGCTTGAAATGACTGATTACCATCACAAGTAACATTTCAGGTTTTAAAGCGTATTACAAATACAAAATAAGTTTTAAGAGAGTATTCAATAGTATCATGACACATAAATTGTTACCGTGAAATGGGGTGAAATTGATCAGTGGGGTGAAGTTGATCATCTGAAAATTTGTGATAAAAACTACTAATCAAAAGATATTGCTCTTACAACACTAGGCAATGTTAACATGTCCTTAAACGCAACCTCTGCATGATTCACATTCCTGTCAAAGTTAACCCTTGCATGCCTGGTGCAATTTTTCATATTTTCGAAAAATTCTTCTAACTCAGTCAAACAAGTTTCCAAATAACGAAAAAAAAGTATTGAATTTACTTAAAGTAATCTTAGTTGAGGGTTAATTACGTTAAATTTGGAGAAGTGAGTGAAGTTTGATTAAAGCTCAAAAAATGTAGTTTTCAACAATGGTCATTCCCTACCATTAAAGAAATACTGATGAATTCGCAAGAAACCACCAAGATTTTATTTACAGAGCTAGTTTCTGAGCTTTTGCAACAAACCGAATTGAAATCGGTCTAACGACGATCAAATAAAAGCAAATTTAGCAACAAGCAGCTCGTGAACCAAAAAAAACAAATTTTGACCTGAAATATTTTATATATTTATATTTTTATTATATTTTTCAGTACAGAAATAATCATTTATCTTTAGCATATCGAAAAAAAGCACATTTCCAAAAAATGTATGGATTTCAATGGTGATCAATTTCACCCCAATTTACCTCTAGTACCTTATAGAATTATCGAATTTATTTCATGAAGTAGACGATAGAAATTTCACCAATAGCCATAGAGGTTTACTGGAGCACATACCAGTACTTGTTTTAAAATTATACTATTTCGGGAAAAATGTACATGAAGCTAGTTAATTGGAAATTGTTATAAAAATTGATCAATTTCACCCCGTTCCATGGTACTTGAAATAGGGGTATTTCCGCAATCGGTGAGATGCCAGGTTAGCTAGTGATCAATAAATAATTGGCGTTGGTCTGAAACATTTCATTCCTCAACTAATGCGCATGTTTTGAAAGGGTCCAATAATTCTCAATACAAAATATATTTTCCGGGATGTGGATAATTATTCCCAGGATTCGGGAAATTCCATTCCGGGACTTTCCGGGGAGGATGCTCAAGTGGCAGACATTGTGACAATATATGATAAATAAATTTCCTTTTGTCTTGGCAACAAGCGGTAGAGGACCAATGGATTTCTCACACATGCAACAATATAACCCGTATCATGTTGTGGCTTGGAACAATAAGTAATTTCTTCTTCTTGTGTCGAATGAAATCAGATAGCAGGAAATGCAGTACTCTCAGTCACGCAACAGTTAATTACACTTTACACGTGTTACATATTGTACTTGTGCGGCTTGGGGAAAAAATTCTGTTCACGTGGCTAATTTTCCAATCGATTATTGAGTACGAAGGAAATCTTTTGAGAACCAACTAATTTCGCCTTTTTTCCCTTCCTTTTACATTTTACAACCCTGTAGCGAAACTGCCTTAGAAACGCCAAAACTGAATAAAATCCAGCAGGGCAATTGTTAGACAGAAACTCATGATCAAATTCATGCACTTATTACAATTGCAAGTTTATATATAGGTATTTTTACTTTGTATCTACATTGTCTAAAATTCTATTAAATCCAAAACCCAGCGTAATAACACACGAATGTACACCGCCCCTTTCCTAACTGGGTGAACTCATCCGCGGCTTATACGCTTTCGCCAGATGCATTCTGCTGTGATCCCTTACGAAAATATATCCCCCCATGTTTTGATCAAACTACCGCGGCAATTTTTGGCACCGAACCAGCAAATCCGATCGCCAACTGGTCTGTTCTGTGTGTCAGCTGTTTGCAGCACAATTAACCGCTGCTGCTGAGCTAAGCGAGTGGCTAAGTGATTCACAGCGTGTTTACGGTGCCCGTGTAGTGTAGTGCATATGTACACTGCATACCTCTGCCGTCACCAAATAAATAGTTTCTGCAGGTGAACAAACCGTGACTTAAAATAGGTTGTAGTTCAAGAGAACGATGCGTGACTCCGATCCGTTTTGCCTGACACAACGATGCAAAGTCACCCTAGTTGGCAGTTGCTGCCAGTTCAACTGATGGTTGTTTACAGTAGTGAAAGTTAACCGTTCTAATATCGAATCGACTATGGCATGGTACTACATTGTATAAACACGTCTGTCAGTTTTTTTTTGTATTCTAATCAACGATGCTTTTCAAAGCTTAAGTGAGTGCGACTACGTTCTCAAGTACCCTTTAGCGTGCAGTCTGATTATTGCAACAATGTAAGTTTATGATGAAAGAAACTAAATATATAGTCATCTCGTTAGTTACAGACACAGTCCAATCAGTAGTACAGAATTGCGGTCGTTCAAATAGATACCATTAGATATGAAAAATTTACGTTTGGTCCTGCAGATTAAACCAATATCAAATGACTGCCATTGCAGCTGATAAGGAGGGCAACCTTCAGATCGCACTGCAAATATTGTCCATTCGTACTGACCCATAAATATAAGTGTCATCAAAAACATTATCAGAAATCCAACTTCGTCCAATCTACTAGTCTTGGGAATAGACACCGTAGTAAGAAGAACATTCGACAGGAACGTGGACACAGTTCCTTTATGGCTACGCCCACACGGACCAATTTTATTAGAACAAATCAACAACATTCCCCGCTGCTGCTACTGTACACGAGCAAACCGCGTGTGCGCTGCGACTGCAGGAACGATAGTCTGGGTAAACACACCACGTTAGCACACAGAAATAAAACAATACACACGCCAAGCCACATCGCATATCGAAGCGGTCGTTGATTTCGGTTCGCGTTGCCCTGTTGTGTATACAGTTTATTTGTTTTAACGCACGACGGAAATATACCGCCTGCTACTGCACTCAAACGCGAACGCGAGCGCTCTGTTATCGTCAGTTTGAATGTGTGAGTTGGTTTTCATTCGACCCATGCACAATCAGTGATTCATTTTATTCCCGGTACAAACAGCTGAACCGTACGGAAGCGGACTATTGCGTTGTATTGTAAAATTTTACCGCGTGCAACATGATTTTTGATATCACGAAAATATTACGGCAAGTTCCTTTAATTTACTATTCGCCAAGCAAATTTAAGGACCCCTCGTTTGAATGTTTCAATCATGGTTTTTAATTCAGCTTAAGAAAATTTGAGACATCAATAAAACTTCAGCAACAGTTCTTGCTGTTTATTTGGAGAGCTTTCCAGACTGTTTATGCTAATTAATATGACTATAAAGGGATCCAATATAAAACTGTAGTTAGGTATAAACTAGAGATGGTCGGGTATTTTTACCCGAAACCCGTACCCGACCCGTACCCGACGGGTTCGGGTCGGGTTTCGGGTAACGCCAAAAAATATTTTCGAGTTCGGGTCGGGTACGGGTTTTTTGAAATACAAGGCTTCGGGTTCGGGTCGGGTACGGGTTTGAAAAATTCTCAATTGGTCGGGTACGGGTAGTTCGAATTTCGTGCATTATGAGAATTCAATTTTTAACATTACAAGCCTAGGTGTTTCCTAAATGTCGATAATCGGAAGATCGCTCAATACCTATTTGTCAGAATAGCCGGTTGCCGGCAGTGTTTGCATCAAAAGAATGCAATCATGCTTTCTCTCTCTAATGTGAAAGTGAATAGTTTTTCCTGCAAGTGTTTTGAGTTAAATGACATATTTGTCGGATTTTTTTTCATATCTGCCAGGGAAACCGCAGACAATTGAGACGTTTGGTACGGAGCAAATAAATGAGATTTCCCTATAGTGGCCCCGCCAGATTAATTCATTTTATGTGAAAACTCGAGTGATTTTCAAAAAACTTCGATCGGGAAACATCTTGTCCAGCCAGTTTGCATCATAAGGTTAATAAAATAAAGGGATCCACTAAAAGTTAATTTACCCTATTCTCCTTGATGTTTTGATCTGGTTCATTATGAAGCTATTATAATTTTTTCAAAAAAAACCTATTGAATTTTTATTATTCTCTCGAAAACAAAATAAAAATTTCCAGCAGTTTATATGAAACATACGTATGCATTCAAAATAAATAATTGAAATCCCTGATCAATTTTAATATGAGGTAACACACACGAAAAATGAATCCCAAAAGCTCCGTACACAGTTGTGGATAGTTATTTTGCAGAGCAATAAAAATGGTCGAATTTTTCATCATCAGATCAGATGAGCGGACAGGTGCTACACTGGATTCTAGGAGAACCAATATATCGCCTGGAACTCTGGGCTCAATAATATTCGTTCACATGAACACTCGGTTCTAACCTAACTCCGGCCATCATCTCGAGAAACCACCTATGACAATCAGTGCATAAAATGTACGAAGTACTCGGATATATTAAAAAATAAATAAAAATAGAAATAAAATAAAATTTAATTTCATTTAATTAAACAAAAAAAAAAACAAAATCCAGGACGGGTCGGGTACGGGTCGGGTACCGGCAATTTCGGCGTTTTTTCTTTCGGGTACGGGTCGGGTACGGGTAATTGGAACAACTATTTTTCGGGTTCGGGTCGGGTACGGGTATTTTAAACAAACCAGACTTCGGGTTCGGGTCGGGTACGGGTTTGAAAATTCTCGATGAGTCGGGTACGGGTAACAAATTTCCCATACCCGACCATCTCTAGTATAAACCTTTAAAAAAATCAAAATGATGATACCTAAAATAAATACATTAAACTGGATCAACTATTTACTTTCTACTCTATTGTTTCTTTATAACACCAATTTGGTTCAGTAACATTAAATGAAATGAAATATGATGAATTTGTATTAATAAATCAAAGTTTTCGAGTCAGTTTTATTCGGCTCATCATACCGCTAATCTCATGTTTTGCAAGCTAAGCAAAGCTGCTGCGAAGGTTGAACTTTTTTTGCCGTTCAAATTTCCTAGCATCGATCGCTTTCTAGAACGTAGGCACAAAGTTCAAAATAGAGTTTCGTTGATAATATTTATATTTATAAAAATAAACGTGCTTCAATGTCTTCGAACCCGTTGCGTTGCTTGCTGCAGCGAGAAACCTTGCCGCGGTACGGCCTATTTGAACAGCTTCTCTCAATTGTTATTGAGGACAACGACTGCTTATCAGTTGGTTTAATGTTTAGTATTTTCTCACGAGAGAAAGAAACAGAAAAAAAAGAACACGCAAATAGGGGAAAGCAGGTAACGACGGACACCCTAAGGTTTAATCTAAATAATTACTTAGGTATTGCTATTTAGATCGCAGTAGTCATACAAATTGAAACTTAAGGTCATTTGTTTTCATAATCATTTTTGGTATTAGTGAACTACCTTCAAGTTTATGTGTTTTGGGTCTTCAAAAATAAGACTATAAATTGCTGTTTTTTGACATGGTTGGGAAAGACGGACACTCGGGGTGGGTAAGATGGACACTACGAAGGTAAATGTGGACACTCACAAAAAAGATGTAGTACGTTATGTATTCTTTTGATTTATGTGTTAAGTGATGGCCATTCATTACTCTACGTTATTAGAGTCCATCTATACATGACGTGAACAGTTTGAGAGGATGGGTTTTGATGAAGGCGAAAATTCTCCGCCTATATGGCCTGTTCTAACTGCTAAGTGATTAATATCTGCTGGTTTCTCTCGCGGGTGTACTTTGTGAACATCTGTAGTACACAACAGATGCTACATGTGAAAATTCTTGGAAAATCCGTGTGTCCATCTTTCCCTACCTTAGTGTGTCCGTCATGCCCGACCTGGTTGTAAATTTTTCAAACGATCGTAGCTCTTCATCGGAACATCGAAATTCTGCTGGATTTTCACTAGAAAACCGAGGAAAGACTAATTTATCACTTTACTATTGCGAAGAAATGAAAACACGTAAGTTTCACGAGTTTTTCACTATTTTCCGTGGAATAAAAATTACATCAAATTGCGCGTTCACGAAAATATTCTTTGTTTTACGTACAAATTTGGCAGTTTGCTTGCTGAAAACCGATAATGCAACTCAAAAGCATTAACACACTATAAAGAAGGTATTCGCATCACTCAACTATCATGATACATTCTAGTTTGTGAAATATTAAAAGTGTCCATCATACCCGCAGTGTCCGTCTTTACTTACTTTCCCCTATACGTATTGCAGTTGCAGAATACTGCGGCAGTATCATCAAACAAATGCGAACGCGATGATCGTCAAACGATTGGTCACCCCGTAAGCCCTCCCTGCATGATGAACGTCTGTCCGTCTGTCTGGCCGTTATCACAGGTTGATAAGAACACAAAACGCATTTATATAATGAAAAGAGTGCAAAGGAGTTTTTCACACATCAAAACAACTCAGGCACGCGTTCACTTGGGATGCAGGCAAGCAGAGCGTAGATTATGGCATGAAAATCAAAACTGAAACTGTAATCCGGTGCGAACGGAACCGACTGGTTGCTGGAGCGAACAATAATAATAAACATCCTACACACGAAGCCGGCCGAGGGGCAGCTTCTGGGTCCGATCTAGAAGCAAAGCTGGACAGCGCAAACTTTACCCACTATGGATGGCCGAGTCGATTAGAGACTAATCGCTATTTAGTCCTCGCCGCTGAATCTAGGATGGTGATGTAATAATTCGCGCCTCAATATAATGTTTTATAAGCACACCGATTGACACAGATTCGCGGCGGTGCAGCCTTTATAGCAGGGATTACTTCGTAAGTTAGAACGTAATTACCTACATACGAGTTACCATTTCGTTCGCGTATGACGTTGTGCGGTTTTCTGATGTGTCAATTTTGCTCTGTTTGTTCGAGTCAATGATTAATAATGGATTTAAACGTGTTTGATCTACTAGAATATACTTTACACAGTTGAATGAATAGCACAAAAGGGTACCTGCGTCTAAGAGTCTGAGCTTTTTATTATGTTTCTTTTCTCTGGAAATATTTTCTATTATTAAAAAAGTTTGCATCTTTGAAGGTGTTAAGCATTTTTTATTACATTGAAGCTGATTCCCTAATAGTGTAGTTTTTCAACAACAAGAAAAGTAGTTGTTCATAAAAAAAAAAATTATTAGTTAAGTTATGGCCGTTTCCTCCGAAACGCTTTTTATTGAAGAGGCTTGCTGTGATAACGATGAAGGCCCAGCAAGTCTACTGGAATCATAGAACCCATAGAGTTTTATTAGTTGTCCAGTTCTTCAACGATCATTTTTATAACTAACATATTCATATTAGTTACATATTCATATTACATATTACATATTCCGTTTTTTACTTAAAAAAAGAACTCTCTTTACAAAAAAAAACTAGGTTTGGGCGCTAAATATAGTATCAACCTTTTTTTTCGGAAAACATAGAAACAGATGAAGAACATCGATGGAATAATTTTTCGGCAATCGGCAAAGCCATTTTTTGCAAAACACCATATCAATATAATCGCGTAAAAAGTTACAGGTTTAGTTTGTGGAGCCATGACGAGGCGCGCTTCAAATCGCTTCCACTGTCTCCCTATTGCTAAAATTTCTATGGAAATTTGAAAAAAAAATTAATAATGCGCTCCTTGTGAAAACGCTACCGTCTGCCGGGGTGAGATTAAGCCACGGGGGTGAGATTGAGCCAAAACGGGAAATGTTTGCATGTTAAATTACTTGAGATTTCTAGAACCTAATGCCTCAAACTCAATATTGTATGAAACATGACATATTTATTCACAACTTGAAATAGAATATAGATAATATTAGTGAACTGTTTTACTTAAATAATGTTCCAAAGTGCAGGCTGAAAAACACGCGCAAATAACGTTACCAAAAAATGTCCCATGCAAACCAACCCGATCAAGAAATTACATCAACTTACTGCTCAGATGGTACGTTAGGATGTCGTCCCCAATGTGTTGAGGAAATATTATGCATTGAATCTGTGATGGCTCAGAAAATAATTTTTTTCCAAACTGTACACTTTTCGAGCTCTTTTGGGGTGAGATTGTGCCAAGCTATAATGAACGGTACAGAGTGCGGAATTCACATTCACGACAAAATTATATCAGTATACACCAAAACACTTGCATTGTTTACATAGGGTATGTTGTCTAGCTGTGGTATTATTTGACATAATGACTAAATGCTTGAGAACAGTAAGCTAACAACTGTTAGATGGAAATTTACAATGACTGAAATTACTTATGGAATGTAACAAAGTTTTGTACACCTATTCTATTAAAACTGACGACTTTTAAAGCAAGGAAGGAGGGTTGTGGGTACGTTTGCAGCAGTTTTGAGATCTCCAATGGAATATACAGTGGTCAATGACACCAAATATCCAAGTATGATGACAGTTCTACAAGGTATGCTATTCACGTCAATGCATTAGTATTAGTGATCGTTATGAACTTTTTCCAATTTTGTATGAAATTTGAAATGATTTTGCATTTTAAACTAAACTAATAAAACATACTTCCCTGAAAAGTTAAAGAAATGATGTTGATACATGTTTTATTTGTGGGGAATACATAAACATGCTGCGGTTTAGGTAAAATATGCTAGTTTTCATCAATTTGCCGGTAACCTTTTTGCACTTTTCGGTTTTTTCTTGTACTCTAATAGCGCTTCTAAATAGAGTCGCTTATGTTTCATACAGTAACAAAAGGCATGAGCTATGACAATGACTAAGATTATGCTCCAACTATTAGAAATATAGCATTTTTATATATTTGATTTCGACATATTGTCGCAATTTTTCACACTAAATCTAAATTAATATCAATTTCAGTGTGTTTCAACTGGAGATTCACTCTCCAACCAAAAAAATCAGATATAAAACAACATAAAACGAGAAATTTCCAAAAATGTTCTGAATTCCATACAAAACGCGAAATTTTTCATAACGAGATTTGTTTGTGTGCGTGGATAGACAAAAATGTAGCATACCTTGTAGAACTGTCATCATACTTGGACCAAATATCTTAAATACCAATATAGTTCACTTACGTGAAATTATGAAGACAAATTGAAAATGACAGAAGCGTTTGTCACCTTTTCAACCGCTAGGTGCGCCACTTCTGATTTTGTTCTACATGACATGCGAAAAAGAGTAACTTCTGACAATAATATTACCCTAATGGGTACACTGAAAAAAATGCACATTTTATTGTGAAGTGGACTCGGCCGAATATTTTATAATAATAAAGTTCGCCTATGTATGCGGTAATCCATGGGTGATGTTCCACGGTTTGTACGTTTGTCGACCTCCGACAATATTTTGAGTTGTAAAATAGCGATTTCCGGTGACTGGAAAACTGCCGAAAATGACCAAATACCACCTAATTTGGATGTTTCTTTATCCAGAATGACGCTCAGCGGCCAGAAATTGTCTCTGAACACCATTTTAAAATCCAAGATGGCGACTTCCGGTTTCTGAGAAACAGCGAGATATGACCAAATACCACCCAATATGGGTATTTCTGAAATCGTGATGATGCACTGAAACCACAAATCGACCTTAGACAACATTTTGAGTTGTAAAACGGCGACTATTGGTGACTGGAAAACTGCCGAAAATGATCCAAAACAACCAAATATGGGCGTTTCTTTAACCAGAATGATGCTCAGAGGCCAGAAATTGTCTCCAAATGCCATTTTGAAATCCAATATGGCGACTTCCGGTTCCTAAACAACAGTGGCAAAAGACCAAATAACATTCATTATGGGTATTTCCGGGATTGTTATGATGCACTGAAGCTACAAATCGACCTCAGACAACATTATGAAATGTAAGATGACGACTTCCGGTGAATGGGAAACTGCCGAAATGACCAAATACCACCCAATATGGGTATTTCTTCAACCGAATGATACACAGGAGCTAGAATCGACCACAGACACCATTTTGAATTCTAAGATGGTGACTTCCGGTTTCTGGAAAACTGCCGAAAATGCCTAAATAACACCTATTATTGGTGTTTCTTAAACCAGAATGACGCTCAGGGGCCAGAAATTGTCTCCAAATGCCATTTTAAAATCCAGGGTGGTGACTTCCGGTTCCGGTTCCGGTTAAATAATAGTTTTCGCATAACAGTTGTTATCACTAATTATGTTTGTTTTGTTGAATATTTTTTGTATATAACATAAAATAAAGCTTTTAAACCAATTACAACATTATATGTATCCATACTTAAATTTAGAAAATCTATAACGAGCGTCTTAGCAGAGTGATTGAGATCAATCAAAGAAATAGTTATCGGTTTCCGTTATACTCTACTAAATTTTTTGGAAATAAATATTGAAATTCAGTCCGCAAATATATATTTCGACTGTGACGTACAGTCTTCCTCAGTGCTTATGTGGACTGGTGGACATATGTGGACAACCATTGTGCGGTTTCTCCTTTTATCTTTTTCACGAGGTAATTGAAACATTCATTTAATTGTACACTTCGTGGCCTGATTATTGAGCTTGAGCTTGACGGCCGCACATTTCGTTGTTGCTTCCCGTGATGAATCTGAGCTAGTGAAGTTACACAGGGAACCACGTATATAGCAACTTGGGATTAGTTTACCATTTACACGTCGTGGCCTGATTATTTGAATATTTCTTCTTCGTGCTTCAATAAGCTACATCTATTATATTAACAATATTTAACTCCCGGAATGGCGTTAGTTTTACACACAAACAATATACGCACGAAATCTGCAGCATATTTTTTTCTGTGAAAGTATGAAATTGAGTCAACTAAATCCAAAATTGAGTAAATTCAGTTTCGTGTGTGAGAATGGCGGTTACACGCTCACAGAAATTCAACAACGATGCACAGTGGTACAGTAAGGCAATGTAGGCGGACATGAGTTTTTCGACGCGATTTTGTGGTTTTAGAGTAAAATTTTTTTCTAAGAACTTGTTTCTTATATTTAGTCTATTTTTTATGTGCAAATGAAAATTAGAGTGGTCCTGAAATCGACTAAATAAAAAACTAACTTTTTTATTTGCAGAAATAAATGTATACATTCATCGGCACAGTTGTAGATCAACTAATTTTAAGCAACTTTCGGTATTTTTTCACAATATTTATACAATATTTGGTCTTTCAAATGATACCAAAAATATTATTCATGTTTGCCCTAAACGGAGACATCAATGTATTAAAAGGGCCTATTTTTAAAATAGAAATAGTGAAAACTCTTCATCCGTACAATATATCGGCAATGTTTTTTCGTCAAAATTGGCGTATTTTTGATTAAAGTTACCGAAGAAAACTTTGTTTTTAAATTTGAATTGAAAAAATAGAGCGAAAAGGCTGTTTTTGGAAACCAAATTTAATGTCTACAAAAAAGTTTTTTTACAGAGTTACTTAGAATTAGTTGGTCTACAAGTTTGCCAGAGAATGTTTACAATTATTTATGCAAATAAAAACAAGTTAGTTTGTTTCTATTTCGTTGATTTTAGGACCACCCTAATTTTCATTCGCACATAAATAGAGGACTATGTATAAGATAAAACTTTTTACAAAAACTATGGCTTTAAACCGCAAACCAAAATCGCACCGAAAAGCTTATGTCCGCCTAAATTGCCTTGCTGTACCACTGTGCAATGAGCTTAGTTACCTTTTTCACCACAAAAGGGGGTTTTCCCTGTCTGTCTTCAAGGAAATATATGGGAAATTCGAGAGTGAACTATATTGTTATTTTAAGTTATTTGATGACACATAATAATTGAAGCGAAAAGTCTTCTCAGGCTTTATGTCCTAACGTTTTCCCTTTCTAAGCTACCTGGAGACGCCACTATGTGTTTAGAAACTGTCCATGAGCCACGTTTTCATAACTGGTTACTCAAGATATTGATTTGATCCAGTCATACATTTTTCTATAATTTATATAAAACGTTATTTCTGGTCAACCCCCTACAGCCCCTTAATAGTCCACGTTGTTTATGGTCGTCCCTATACTTACTGTTTTATCATGTTATTCATGTGGATTATTCGTAGATACACTACTGTTCATTAAACAGAACTTAAATTTTGTTTTTGGCACAATCTCACCCCTTAGAAGGGGTGGAATTAGGCCAAAGTTCATTCAATTTAAGCAAAATTATAGTTTATTGTAACTTGACCATATTTGCGGCAGTCGTTAACTTAACATTTAAGTGTGCATTGACGTGATTTGGATCAAACTCATTGCCTAAATGTGAGCATTACAAGCTAAAAAACAAAAACGTGTCCTTTTTTTGGCACAATCTCACCCCGGCAGACGGTCTGTATTTTCATCTGTTTTCACTGCGTTGAAGAAAATCAAAAGTTGCCAAATCAGTTTCGGTTAATACGAAAAAATCATACTGAAAATGTTGAATCATTCCGACATAATTGACATAAATCGACAGCACTGCAGTGGTTACCTAGGCTACCAATTTTGCACGTAAACAACTACAGCGGATACCTAGGTAACCTACTGCGACGGTCTGCGGTTACGTTCATTCATGATAATGTGATTCATTCATGATTAGCAGTGTGACGAATATGGGGGCGTCGTGAGATGAATAATTGAGCAGTGATTTAAGTTTTGAGATGGATATGGAAGCGTTGTGAAAAATGGTTTGTTGTCCAAAATTCAGGATAAATCTAGCTAATTCTACTAAATTTACAATGCTGGGTGATTCCATAAGAGTACGCAAGCGTATTTTGTTTATTTGTTCAATTATTTCGTGAAAATTTGGGGTTTTGATCCGTGCATTCTTCGTGAATATCGGCTTAAAGAGATGATTGATGGAACAAATACCCTACATCTCATGATTTGTACAAGTTACAACTAAACTTGAATCCATTAATTCTTTGAAGCGAGTTTCCACCATTGCTCGTTGGGTTTCAGTAACGTTCTTTTTTACACGGTTTTTTTTTACGCGGGTTGCTTTTCTTAATTACTCAAAAATGGTACAAGACATCGACCTCATTTCAATCACGTTTTCCGTTTTAAGCCAAATGTGATCATATATCCGTTTTCAAAAAAAAACACAATTATTGGTGTAAATACTGAAAATGTAAGAGCCAGGTTGTAAGAGGTGCCACCGCACGTTGTTTTGATGTTCTCCTATTTGGCTGAAATTTTCAGCGTTTGTTTGTCTATTCAAGGTAGAAGGTTTTGCAAAATTTCCATTTTTTTTTCATTGAGGTTAAGTAGGGTAAAACGGCCCTTGAAAATGATGAGTCCAAAAACGTCCAAATATTAAAAAGTGCAATAACTCCTGTTAGACTTGATGGATTTTTCTTCAAATTGGTGGTATTATTCTAGACTGAGAGTACTTCAAAACGCATAGTTACAATATAAATGATATATGATATATATATGACGAAAAAAATATTTTTGTTGGAAAATACTTGGCGATTTTCAGGGTACTATTTTCTCTACAGAGAAAGGTTAAGAACCCGAAGTATCCATTTTATAAAACAACTAAAGAGCTTTTATTTGATATAAAATCCAGATGCATAATTTGGAAACTGACTATAAAGGACTGAAGTTTTTTTTTTCTTTTTCACTAGGTTTAAAGAAAAGCATCAAACCTGGTTTAAAGAAGGCGAAAAGAGTGCCCAAACACCGATACTATTTATAGGGTATTCTTTCGAGATCTTCGTAATTCACTTCTCATAGAGATCTGTTTCCAAATGTTCGGAAAGTACTCATACACTGACGACGATGTTAACGTATCTTAAACTTGATTTATATGTATTTAAAAATCGTTAGAAGCGATGTTTTTCTATCGCTGGTTGTGACACACCAATAGCACTTTTCAGCACCCCAAAATCATTCAAATAATGTAGTTTTTTCTAACTTTTGCCAAAATGTTACTATTTGTGATAGAAACTACGCAAAAAGCATATGTTTGAAATCTCGCCTTTCTTCTTAGTGTTCTTTTTTCGTCAACGTGTGCGCCGATAAGTAGTTGTTCACTTTACACTACACTTTTAATCTACTTAATTTTTAATTCTATCACTTTTACTTATCATCATTCGTTGTTTTGCTTTCGTCTCGATTAGACGCAAATTGTTTATCTCCGTTTGAGTTCGCAAAATAACAATACACGAGTTATCGTACGGGTGTTTTTTTGTCGATTAGTTCTTGTGTTGCGCGATAACAATAGCCTATTGTATATCGGCAGAAACATCTGCACACTGGTAGGGGCAGGCTACCCCGCCAGTGATTCGATACGCAGCTGATATATCAGCAAGAATAATTCTCCCGCACCGCTGTTACCCCGCTAGCAGCACGGACCACCATACGATCGAGCGAGTGGAAGTCAACTACAAGTGGCATCTACAAGGTCGCGTGTAAGATACGGCCACTGTGTCACAACACGAAGCTGGATCGTCATTGTTTGTTCTGCGGAGACACTCGATTAATCCAACTATCAGCCGTGAGGTCGTGACTTAGACGTTCGGTGAAGTATTACATTTAGAATTTTTACTATAATTATCAATATTATTACTATGTTATAATATTATTATTAGTATTATTATTGATATTATTATTATTGTTATTATTATTATTATTACTACAATTATTATTATTATTATTATTATTACTACATTGAATATTATCAAATTGGCAAAGACCTGGCAAAACATTTTTCGGCCGTAACCGAGATTACGAAGGTGAGACCGAACAAACTGCGAGTTGTCGTGAGTAGCTTGAAGCAAGCAAACGAAATTGCTGGCTACGAGCTCTTCACGAGAGAGTATTGCGTGTACATCCCTGCCAAGGATGTAGAAATCGACGGTGTGGTTACCGAGGGGAATCTCACTGTCGATGACATTTTGCGTCATGGAGTCGGCTGTTTTAAAAACCCCTTGATGCAAAGTGTAAAGATACTGGATTGCAAGCAATTGCATTCAGTATCCATCGAAGAAGGGAAGAAGAAATTCCTCCCTTCGGATTCCTTCCGAGTAACATTCGCCGGATCCGCGCTGCCGAACTACGTCCGCTTGGACAGAGTTCGTCTACCTGTACGCCTGTTCGTACCGCGGGTCATGCATTGCCAAAACTGTAAGCAGTTAGGTCACACAGCCACCTACTGCTGCGACAAGGCACGCTGTAGCAAGTGCGGAGGCAATCATGCTGAGAACGCTTGCAGTGGGGATACTGAAAAGTGTCTTTATTGCGAGGGAACTCGGCATGACCTTCCGGCATGTCCCGCGTACAAACAGCGCGAGGAAAAAATTAAGCGTTCCCTTAAGGAACGATCAAAGCGCTCTTTTGCAGAAATGCTTAAGAGGGCTGAGCCACCCTTGACAGGTAACATCTTTTCCTTCTTGCCAATTGATGAGGGTACATCTGACGATCCCGTCGAAGGGTGTTCCTATGCCTTTCCAGAGGGATCTAGGAAGAGGAGAATGCTCAACTCTCCTAATCTTTCTCGCAAAGGTCGTAAGATAACCCCTAGCGGAATGACCAATAAGACAACACAAAAAGGAAGCGGTGAAGAAAAACCGAAGCAAGTACCCCCCGGTTTTAATTTCAAATCAAACCAGGAGTACCCACCGCTTCCTGGGGCACCATAAACCCCTCGTGCACCCATTTCTCGATCAGAAGATAAAAAAGAAACAGGGTTCATAAAATTTTCTGATATTGTGGACTGGATATTTAAAACATTCAACATACCAGATCCCCTACAAAATATTCTTCTTGCCCTTTTTCCTACAGTGAAAACCTTTTTGAAGCAACTAGCAGCAACTTGGCCCCTCATTTCAGCTATTATATCTTTCGATGACTAATACGGCGAAAGAGGTTAGGAATTTTTTCACTGTATTACAGTGGAATTGCAGAAGTATCATCCCCAAATTCGATTTATTTTCTCATTTGATGAATACATACAATTGGGACGCATTCGCGCTCTGTGAAACCTTTCTCAATTCGAACGATCAACTCAATTTCCACGATTTTAACATTATTCGTCGAGATCGAGACTCACACGGTGGAGGGGTACTTTTAGGGATCAAAAAGTGCTATTTTTTCAGAATCGACCTCCCCTCGATCTCGAATATTGAAGTTGTTGCCATTCAAACGAATTTGAATGGAAAAGACCTTTGCCTTGTTTCGTTATATATTCCCCCATCCGCGCGGATTGAACAGAAGCAACTCCTTGATATAGCAGAATTGCTCCCCGCACCTTTTATGATTTTGGGAGATTTTACCTCTCACTGTTCGCTATGGGGGTCGCTGTACGACGACAACCGATCTTCTTTAATTTGCAACTTGATCGACGACTTCAATATGACACTTTTGAATACTGGGGAAGCGACACGTGTACCTAATCCTCCAGCACGTGAAAGCGTGCTTGACCTATCCCTCTGCTCGACATCACTAGCGTTAGATTGCCAGTGGAAAGTAATCAACGATCCCCACGGTAGTGATCATCTTCCAATGGTTATATCAATTGCTAATGGTTCAACTCCCCCGAACCCAATCAATATTTCCTACGACCTTACACGTAATATTGATTGGAAGCGTTATGAGTCTATTATAGCGGAATCTATCGAGACTCACGAGGAACTTGAGGGCTTGATAATCGACGCCGCGACTCAAGCTCAGACGAAACCGATACCCGGGGTAACGATTAGACAGCGCCCTCCCAACAAATGGTGGGACAAAGAGTGCTCTGAGCTGTACGTGCGAAGGTCCGCGGCGTATAAGGACTACCGGGAGTACGGCACTGTCAACCTGCTTCGAAAGTACGAGGCACTGGGCAGGCAGATGAAGAGCTTAGTAAAGGCGAAAAAACGCGGGTACTGGCGGCGGTTCGTAAACGCGTTGTCGAGGGAAACAGCGATGAGCACTCTTTGGGATACTGCCAGGCGCATGCGGAACCGTGACGTTTCGAATGAAAAGGTCTGTCCGGACTCTGTACCGGAACAGAAAACCTTTCGCGACGCGTTTATAGTAACTACGGAAGAGCCTCCATTTTCGATGTTGGAATTTTCAATGGCTCTCCTGACGTGCAACAATAAGGCTCCAGGGTTAGATAGAATAAAATTCAACCTGTTGAAGAATCTACCCGACTCTGCAAAAAGACGCTTGTTGAATTTGTTCAACAAGTTTCTTGAGCTAAATATTTTTCCGCATGACTGGAGGGAGGTAAAAGTCATTGCTATTGGGAAACCCGGGAAACCTGCCTCTGATCACAATTCATATAGGCCGATTGCGATGCTCTCTTGCCTCCGGAAATTAATGGAGAAAATGATCCTCTTACGGTTAGACAAATGGGTCGAAACAAACGGTTTACTTTCAGATACTCAATTTGGCTTTCGCCGGGGCAAAGGGACGAACGATTGCCTAGCGTTGCTTTCTACTGAAATTTAAGTCGCATTTGCTCGGAAAGAGCAAATGGCTTCTGCGTTCTTGGATATTAAGGGGGCTTTTGACTCTGTCTCTGTAGAAGTTTTAAGCGCGAAACTTCATTCGCAGGGACTTTCACCAAATTTGAATAACTTTTTGCTCAACTTGTTGTCAGAAAAGCATATGTATTTCTCACATGGCGATTCGACAACTTCCCGAATTAGTTACATGGGCCTTCCCCAGGGCTCATGTTTAAGTCCTCTCTTATATAATTTTTACGTCAATGACATCGATGAATGTCTTGCAAATTCATGCACGCTAAGGCAACTTGCAGACGATAGCGTTGTATCCATTACTGGTAGCGAGGCTAGCGATCTGCAAGGACCATTGCAAGATACCTTAGACAATTTGTCTGAATGGGCTCTTAAGCTGGGTATCGAATTCTCTCCGGAGAAAACTGAGTTGGTCGTTTTTTCTAGGAAGCATAACCCAGCTTGGCTGCAGCTCGTACTAACGGGTAAAACGATCTCTCAGGTTTTAGTCGCTAAATATCTCAGGGTCTGTTTCGACTCTAAATGCACCTGGGCTTGTCATATTAGGTATCTGACACAAAAATGCCAACAGAGGATTAATTTTCTTCGTACGATTACCGGAACCTGGTGGGGAGCCCACCCAGGAGACCTTCTGAGGTTATACCAAACAACAATACTGTCAGTTCTTGAGTACGGTTGTTTCTGCTTTCGCTCCGCTGCGAACACGCATATTTTGAAACTAGAAAGAATACAATATCGTTGTTTGCGTATTGCCTTGGGTTGCATGCAGTCGACCCATACGATGAGTCTTGAAGTGTTAGCGGGTATTCTTCCGTTGAAACATCGTTTTTGGAATCTCTCTTACCGGTTGCTAATTCGATGCACAGTTATGAACCCATTAGTAATTGAAAATTTCGAGAGGTTGGTCGACCTTAAATCTCAATCCAGATTTATGACTTTATATTTTGACTATATGGCTCAAGATATTAATCCTTCTTCATACGATTCCTCCAATGTCGCACTTTTAGATACTTCTAATAATGCTATATTCTTCGACACCACCATGAAACAAGACATTTCTGGTATCCCGGATCAATTGCGACCCCAAGAGATCCCTTGGATTTTTTCCAATAAGTTTAAACATGTTAGTTATGATAAAAGGTTTTACACTGACGGATCTAATCTAGATGAGTCCACTGGCTTCGGTGTTTTCCACGAAAATTTTACCGCCTCCTACAAACTCGATGCTCCTGCTTCCGTGTACGTCGCAGAACTTGCTGCTATTCAGTACTCTCTTGGAATCATCGAAACCCTACCCATAGACCACTACTTCATCTTCACAGATAGTCTCAGTGCCATTGAGGCTCTGCGATCGATGAAGCCTGTGAAGCACACCCCGTATTTCCTGGGGAAAATACGGCGGTTTAAGTGCTTTAACAGATAAAAATTACCGGGTTACCTTAGCGTGGGTCCCTTCTCATTGCTCGATTCCGGGTAATGAAAAGGCTGACTCTTTAGCTAAGGTGGGTGCTATTGATGGCGATATTTATGAAAGACCAATTGCTTATGATGAATTTTATAGCATTTTGCGTCAGAGAACACTCAACAGTTGGCAATCATCATGGAACTCAGATGAACTGGGACGGTGGCTACATTCCATTTTTCCTAAGGTATCGACGAAAGCATGGTTCAAGGGGTTGGATGTAGGTCGGGACTTCATTCGCGTGATGTCCAGACTTATGTCCAATCACTACACGTTAAACACGCATCTCTTTCGTATAGGGCTTGTAGACAGTAATCACTGCGTTTGTGGCGATGGCTACCATGACATCGAGCATGTTGTTTGGTCGTGTGCCGAATTCTGTGATGTTAGGTCCGAGCTTATAGATTCCCTCCGGGCCCGAGGAAAACAACCGAACGTACCCGTTAGAGACATTCTGGGAAGCGGTGATCTCCAGTAAATGACACAACTGTACTGTTATTTCAAAAAGACTGACATTAAAATTTAATATTCTTTTGTCTACTTGTCAGAACACCCGTATACGACGCTGGAGACACGAACACGAAGAGCCTAAATCTATGTTTAAAAAAGAAAAAAGAACACCAGTCGAAACACAAATAGATCGTTTATCTTAATTAGTTTTAAGCAAAAATTGTATTTCCCTCCTCTCACCTTAAATCCCCACTAGCTCTTAGTCTGCCGCGAGAATAATAAAAAGGCCTCCCTCTTTTCCCTGCTAACGTAGAATTAATACGAATTGTACGTGGCTCAGTAAAACAGAAAATGTATCGTGCCGTGTCAAATAAACTAATTTTAAACCTAAAAAAAAAAACTTTTACTTATCACTCTTCACGATACGCAAATACGTATTTTGACGCTTACTTAGCGCCTTCATTAGTGCTAAGATGGACTGTGGAGAAAATTGGAAAACACCTAAACTTTTATATCTTAGTTGTTAAACGAATGGGACACATTTTAAGGCAAAGAACATAATCAACTTGAGTTAGGTTGGGAAACGTGCGGCCTGGTGTTCCATGTCTTGTCAGGGAATTACAGGTAGAAATTTAGAAAGCCATGGAAAGTGATTACCCTGATCTGTGTTAAAGAGGGTTGGTGGGTTTTGTTCGAAAATGTCTCTCTGCGACCTCCAATATCAATCTTTTTTTCTTATTTTAGTTTATTACGGTCGGTAAGGGAAGAAAAGATGAAAGTGTTACAATCAGGATGTCCAAAACCTGGAAAATCAGGGAATATCAGGGATTTCATTTTTCGATCAGGAAAGTCAGGGAATATCAGGGGATAACTGATTCTTTTTTAAACGGCTCTTTAGTGCAAAAACTGCTTTTTTAACTTAAAAGGCTAACTCAGGACCGCTGACGTTTAGTGTTATATCTAATCGAGTTCTTTTTCTACTTAGATTTTAGAGTCTCGTTCATCTACATTGCACTTTATTGTGCGAATACTGAAAAATATCAAGAAAATTCATGGTATATTTCAGGGAATATCAGGGGATTTGAGTTTGAACTTTTTTCGCCACGCAACGGTTGTACAAGTCGTTGTTGCATGAGATCTCTGCATCTCTAACAACTGTAACGGTAAGGAAGCCTCCTTTTGTCACCGTGGTCAGTGACGATTTTTTATACTTTTTACCTTTCTTCTATGGGCGTTAGCGACAGCGTTTGTGAACGAATTTCAACAATCGAATCTGTACATAATAAGTCCACCTGATGACAAAACATTGCAGAACGCTTGATTTGTAGAAAAAAGCTTACCAATTGCAGTTATGTTACCAATGTCATTTTGTTGTGAAAACAGCCATTAGTTTTCCACTGTTTCCATAACCGGTTCATAATAGTATGTGACAAGTCGTCTCGTTTCAATGGTATGACTATAAGGCAACATCTTTTAATTTGTCGAAGATCCGCTTCATCTCGTGTAAAATACCATATCTGCGCACTTGGAGCGATTTCGTTCACGTGGAATTTGCAGTACTTCATTATAAAATTTATACGTGAAATGGAAAAATATGCGTCAGGATATGCTTTTATCATGATAAGAATCTTAACACTTACTATTAGCTCAGTAATTAATAAGTGCATCGCAGACATAGTTGCGTTGAACTTACGACACGTGGTGTAGAAAAGGCGGTTACGTCATTTCGTTTTCGTGATTTAATATTCCTTTTCCATACTTTTGATCCAAAAAGGCGGGGGCCTAGCGTGGTTAGTAACGTCTCCGCCAACCACGCTCGACGCCTGGGTTCGAATCCCAACGCCGACATAGGTGTCGATGGTTGTGGGGTGGCGTGATCCACTCACAACCAACCCTTCTGGTCTTGATTTAATCCTAGCCGAGAGATTTTCTGAGGCGAAAAATCTCTGGGATCACGCCTTCCATCGCATGAGGAAGTAAAGCCGTTGGCGCCGGTCCGTTAATCAACGGGTCGTTAGTTAGGGTCCTGGGTGGAGTCGCCTCTCCGGGCGTCGGTGATTGGCACTACAACCGTGGCGGAACTAGACCGACGGAAAATAAGCGAGAATAAAAATATACCTTTGATCCAATTGGGGCGTTTACAGATCGAATTTGGTACGTTTTATCGTTTAAATAATCACGAAAAACACAAATCGACTATTTTGGTGCTTACGTCAATCTGCGAGATTACGGTAGTGTACTACTCTTAAGTGCGATCCATTTCGGAATTCTGCTCCGTTGTATGGTGTCCATTCTACAACTGCTGGATTATTAGAATCGAATCCGTGCAACGGACATTTGTGCGATACGCTCTGAGATTCCTCCTCTGGCGCGACCCCACACATCTGCCAGCCTTTGCTAAACGCTGTCGACTCTTAGGAATGCAAACCCTCGAAGAAAGACGTTCGAGGCTCAAGCTTTATTCATAGATAAAGTGGTTCTAGGTGAAATCGACGCCCCGGAAATTCACGACCACCTGGACACATGCTCCCGAGCGGTCCTTCAGCCCCAGGTCCCTGCTGAGCCTGCCCCAATGCAGCGAGTAAAACTAGGGAACTGCTCTGAACGAATAGGAGACGACGAATTAGAATCATAAAGAATGACTTTTTGTGTTGGTACGATTGTTTTTCTCGAACCAACCATGGCCCAAATTTGTCAATTTTGTTGGATACAATTGATAAAACCAGTGCTCAAGAAATGACAATTTCAAATTCTTTGTGAAGCGTTAGTGAGGTTGAAGTTGTGCATGAAATTATCTTATTCATGTTAAGATTTACAATTTGCCTACGAAGCTTGTGCCGAAAAAAGTAATGGCTAAGTACGGAATCGGAACGTATCACCTTCGCTTCGCATTCCTGCAATGATGCACAAGCGAGAATTCAGATCCTCCGATACACGCCACGTGGCCGTGATGGGCATGTTGTTTGCGTTCCGCAGCACACACTTGGTAAGGTACGTAATTTGTTTACAATCAGCTCTTGTTCCCACCGTCCTACGTGAAAAACACTATTTATTACTACTATCCCGCGACTTTGCTACTTTGTAATCTAGAGACAGACAAGACCGCCTTTGCTGATGGTGATCATCATCGTTTTGTCGAGTTTACAATCGAAACTATATAAATAAACGGATGAAGGGTATAAAATATGCCGTCTTGATAGACGAAGTTTTGCTGTTGCTGTGGCTGCTGCTGATGACTGTATCAAACAAACAATAACAACCTAGAAAAGTGGCAAGTGCAGTCTCGGCTGCAGCGACAACAACAACAGGACCATTATTTTTATTTTATTCGTTAGCAAATACTAGCCACCGTTCCTCTGGTAAACAGATTCAGATTTCGCTGCACAATCGCTTCAAACAACAGCAGCTGTCTAGTCTACTACCAAATCTAGCTTTACAATTTCTTATCGTTCGGCTAACATTTCGACTTTTACAAACGAAGAATTCTGATAAACACTTCAACTACTAAATTTTGTTGTCGGTTTCACTTGAAAACATCATTTGTACAGAGAGTACTCCTGATGACCGTTTCTTGCCACATCGAACTGTTGATCACTGCTGGTAGGAAAATGGGATTGGAGACAATATACGGTACAATTACTCTAAATGTATAGCCTAAACGATATGCAAGCAAGCGTTAACCTGTTTACCCATGCAGCGTGCCTCATTGTACGATCAGCACTGTTGTTGCTATCATCTATTATTAAATTGTATGTGAGAGTGACAATCGGTCATTATTGGAAGTTGTTTGTGAAAAAACAAAAAAATTGTGATTGATTATTTAGTTTCAATCGAATAAATTCTTTACAAAAATGTTTGTTGTTTACTTACAACTTCAGAATTTTAGGAACATTTTCTGAAGATTTAATTTTTGTTGATTGTTCCGTGAATAAGATTAAACTTTTTTGCTGTTACCCTAAGGAGCGCGTACGTGCTCTGGATTGGTGAGCGGAGTGCATTCATTATAACTAGGGTGGTCGGTATTACCGACTTTTCGAAAAACCGGTAATTCGGTATTCATAAAAATAAAAACCGGTAAAAAACCGGTATTTTTATTTTTTTCGGATTAATACAAACCAGAGGTGACTCGTGGTCTTTAAACCTACTTTTTCAACTACAAAATTCTTAAAATCATAGTTCGGGGAAGTAATGATGATTGTCCGCGAAAAAAAAACGCATGTCATTCTCTCTGTACTAGGTATTTAAAATGAAACTTAAAAATAATTAAAGATATAGGGTGTCAAACGTCTCCGGTAGTGGTTGTCCTCGGCCGGATTTCTGCCGCAGTCTTATGCAAAAACCTGTCCAAGTAAGCCACTGCCGAAGAATAAAATTTGGATTCGAAATTTATTTTTTGCTTAGCGTTTGCTTATGTTTATGCATTTATGAGTACCTATGGTATACGATCTAGATACAACACTGGATAACAGTGTTTGAAGAACTCCAATGAATGAATCTAGTGATATGATTGCAAGGAACATAATTTAGAAACTAATGTTATAACAAAAAACATAGATTTTTACTTAACTTTTTTTCACATCGCAAAACATAGTTTCAAGTAGTGAATAACTTTAAAATTCGTAAAATACAATATTTGAAACTGTTGAGAAGAGTATATAAATGAAGTAAAAAAAAAAGAAATCACGATCAGACCAGAATTTACTTTTTACGAATCCGAATGAATAGGATATAAATATTTCTTCATTCTGTTCGATCCTCTTTAAACAGTTCATTCAAATTATTTATTATTATAATTATTTTATAAACTTTAGCTCTTGATGGAGAATCGAAAAATGTGGCATATGAACAAGTTTGTAACTGAAATAGAAATAAATGTTTGAAATGAGAGGTTAGTAAAACATATATAAACATATAGAAAATTATGGAAAAAGCAGAAACTTTTACACGAGTGAGGCCGGGTACATTCAGTTAGTTGCTAATAAAAGACCGCTGCGGTACGGGTGACGAAGGTTTGAACTATTCAAATTTCACTTTTTTAAGAAGCAGTAATTTTTAGGATGAAATTCTTTATTGGTTGATTATTTCATCCTGTAAACACTTTATATCAACAAAAAATGAACACCTAATCGGAATTTATATTTATTTATTGTTTTTTTAAGTTTTACTTTCAAGTAGCACAAATGAATAATGAATTTTCGCTGACATGATTGTGATTACTGCCTCAAACGAAGGTTTTTCATAATTTGTAGTTAAACTGGCAGGTTCAAAACCCACGCGTTGCCACTGTGAGAATAAGAGTGTAAATAGATTAGCTGTTCTACTTAAAAAAAAATGTTTTGCTTTATTGATATAAAGTTTTTTGACATATTATCGATACAAACAAACACATCGTCTGAATCCGAGCAGAACAAACAAAAAGATAACAAAAATTGATAAATAGTTAAGGGTAAATCACTATTTAATGTTGCTTTTGTATAAATGTATTAATTATACATATACATCGTCATGTGATTTGTAAAGCCTGCCTAAGTGAGTAGCATTCATTAACCTAACAATGATTCATGAATATTGTGACAAGTTTTTTTTTCAATTTAAAGAAAAATACCGAAAATACCGGTTTTTTCGCCTCTCTAATACCGGTATTTGGGTATTGAAAAAAATATCGGTTTTACCGGTTTTACCGGTAAACCACCCTAATTATAACCGCGTACAAGTCAGGCCCCATCGCGTTCATCACGATGCGTTGGACGGTTAAGACGGTAAATTTGAAAACGATGCTGTGGCTGTGATGATTGTTTTGACTTGAAGTTATATTTTCCTTCAGCTGAACTGGAGGCGGACTTTGTGCTAATTCATTTGGACTTTAGATCGGGTAAATAATATCGTATTGTCTTGGCGACGTGAATGTAAAAAAAAAGGTTGAAGGTATCTGAGACCCTCACGTGCTATGGGCGTTGCTCAACGCAAATTGTTATTCTTTAAACTGTTCAGTGATATTCAACTATCCATTAACATTAATGATCGTTTTGAAAAAAAAAACCTAAATTAATCCACCTAGTGGTGCATAAACCTTTGTTAACTAACTATAATTGTATACTTATGAGGCTGCCTATAATCGCATATCAGTCCCATCTTCATTTTCATCAAGTTGAGAAAACAGCACGTAAAGGTATTTTTCGTGCTTAAGTTATTTCAACTGTTGAGCGTGGTTTATTCCCATATTTTCGACATGATATAATGAGATAGACATTTACCATAACTTCTCTATAAGAACGACAAGAATGCACGTGGGACTGGTACGCGATTATAGGCAGTAGGCCAGTAAATCACAAATCGTAAAGCAACGTAAATCCAATTTTAATTATGAATTAATAATAATGAATTCAAAAGATAATTTTCAGAAGATGAACCAAAGACGATCTTTGAACTATAGCTTGACGTGGTTTTCGCAAATATTACGGATGTTATCACTGGAGCATATGAGAATTATTTTTTCAATCGAGAACCAATTTTTAAATGCTGGATAGAAGCAACATATTTTTTTTAAATAAACAGAAACAGTAAACAGTAAATAGTAATAAATAACAAAGATGCTGATTTCATACTAGAACAGCAAATATGTATGTTAGTTCGAGGCAGTTCTAATTTTTTAATGCCCCATAATCCAGGTTTGAATACCACATTCGCATTATTTTCAGAAATCGCAAGACCTAGAATAATTAATCAGCATAAAGTCATTTTTACGAAATGAAGCAAAACTATACTAACCTCAGATCAGCATTAAAAAGAAAAAAATATAACCATTGACGAAAGTTGTCAATTCAATTCTATCTCAAATGCATAATCTGAAAATGAAGGTTTTCGCGACATTTCAGAGATTTGGATTTTCGGAGGGAAGACGAGAACATTATTCTTCTCGAAAGCCTAGGCTGTACGATAAAGTCCGAAATAAAGACTTTATAAAACTTCCTGCGATAACGAGAAATGGAATAACATATTTGCACTTTGTCTTAAATTAGAAACCAATATTTATATCTCATATGAGCGTAGTGTATCATATCATAGGAATAAGTGACTTTCCACCTGCGCACACTAGTTAACGTGTATAGCCATGTAAAGTTGCTTCAGTTTCATCCAAACTACAAATGATCGCATCACGATGTTCACATTTTTTAAAATTCTTGGTCACGAGTTAAAAGTATATTTAGAACCTAATATTAAACATCAAATAAAAGTTCAACTGAAAAATTTTCCAGCTGTTCAAAACGTAGCATTGCAAACAAAACAGCGATTTTTTTATGTTTTCTGCATCTGCAATATCTGCATCGCTAATTGTGTTATATTTGCACACTGTGGGATCAGGTTTTGCTTCAATGCTCCCCGAAAGCTGTAAAAGCTTCTTATTTTTCGCAAATCTGGGTTCAACGTACAATTGATTATATAGGTATTTTGAAGAAAGTGTGGACGGAAGCTTCGCAAGCAAGAAAAGAAGCTGAGTAAGCATTGCAATTTGCTCTAAAATTAATTCATCTACACCAGTTAAGACGCACTACGAAAAGTGTAAAAATTATGCAAAGTTGTCGATGATTGTTGCTTTCCTTTGAGAAATAAATAGCGATACGAAAAAAGAGGGATAGAGAAGAAGGAAAAGCATGGAGAGAGAGATAAATTATCCAGAAAATAGAATATCCCATGTCTAAAATATACTTTGGTCAAAACTCTACAGTTCAAGCAACCAATAAAAAATCGCACTCAGTATGATTTTCAAAAAGCTCCGGGGCTTTCATTTGAGCATGCGAACATCAAAATCGGAATATGCGTTCTGTAAAATGAGCGTTTATTTTGTAATTTATTTCTTTCGATTCTGATATACTATACATATAAAATATAAACAACATATTTACACATACATACATACAAGCACACATACACATACATACAGAAATTGTTCAGTTCGTCGATCTGAGTCGATTGGTGTATAACACATGGCTCTCCATGCCATTCATTTTGCCTTGAAAGTTAAATATCTTATGGAAAAAATACTTTTTGATCAATATTTTGAGAACTAAGCCACTAATCAAAAATCCACTCGGTAGCATTCTGGGGGAGCACAGTAGCTTTCGTTTGCGTATAAGATCATCAAAATCGGATATTGCGTTCTGTAAGAAAGGTGCGTTAGTATTTTGCGGCACATACATACAGACAACATACATACACACACACATACACACACACATACACACGAACAGACATTGCTCAGTTCGTCGAGCTGAGTCGAATGGTATATACGACTCGGCCCTCCAGATCTTGGATCTATTTTGCGTTTTTCGACCGATTTCATAACCTTTGTTTAGTATAACAAAGGTAAAACTGTTTGTTATTCTTGTTTGAAACTATCTGGCGCGGCAAACTTCGTACTAATGGAACCATTGTAAATTTCGGTTGAGCTGAGACAACTGCTATAATAAGAAGTATCAAAAATTAGTCATAAACTTTCAAACACATCAGGAATTAACTGGCATCGAAATCTAAAATCTCGTTTTACCTTTGTTATACTATTACCTTTGTTATACCAAACAAAGGTTATAAAATCGGTCGAAAAACGCAAAATAGATCCAAGATCCGGAGGACCGAACCGTATATACCATTCGGCTCAGCTCGACGAACTGAGCAATGTCTGTTCGTGTGTATGTGTGTGTGTGTGTGTATGTGTGTGTATGTGTGTGTATGTATGTTGTCTGTATGTATGTGCCGCAAAATACCAACGCACCTTTCTTACAGAACGCAATATCCGATTTTGATGATCTTATACGCAAACGAAAGCTACTGTGCTCCCCCAGAATGCTACCGAGTGGATTTTTGGTTAGTGGCTTAGTTCTCAAAATATTGATCAAAAAGTATTTTTTACATAAGATATTTAACTTTCAAGGCAAAATGAATGGCATGGAGAGCCATGTGTTATACACCAATCGACTCAGATCGACGAACTGAACAATTTCTGTATGTATGTGTATGTGTGCTTGTATGTATGTATGTGTAAATATGTTGTTTATATGTATAGTATATCAGATACGAAACAAAAAAATTACAAAATAAACGCTCATTTCACAGAACGCATATTCCGATTTTGATGTTCGCATGCTCGAATGAACGCCCTAGAGCTCTTTAAAAATCATGCTAAGTGCGAATTTTCATTGGTAGCTTGAGCTGTAGAAATTTGACCGAAGTATATTTCAGACATGGGATATTTTACTTTGTGGATGATTCATCTCTATCTTGTTCTCTATCCCTCTATTTCTTTTTTTTTTTTCGTATCGCTATTTATTCCTCAAAAGAAAACAACAATCATCGACAACTTTACATAAATTTTACTTTCTTCGTAGTGCGTCTTAACTGATGAAAATAAATTACCCTTTAGCTTTTTCCTAAAAATTTGAATTATATTTCAGAGGAAACTGCAATGCTCACTTAGCTCCTTTTCTGCCTTGCGAAGCTTCCGTCCTCCCTTTCTTTAAAATATATATTAAATTGTACGTTGAACCCAGATTTGCGAAGAATAAGAATCTTCCACAGCTTTCGGGAGCCAAACATTGTAGCAAAATCTGATCTCACAGTGTTCAAATGTGACACAATTAGCGATGCAGATATTTTGAAAAGCTTTACCAAAGATGTATGGACCTATTTACGTACGAATCTGTTAGTTCCACCCGTTTGCAACGCTACATTATGAACAGCTGGAAAATTTTTTCAGTTGAACACTTTTTCTATGTTTTAAATTTCGTTCTGAATATACTTTTCACTCATGACCAGGAATCTATAGTTGATGGTGAACGTAATTGGCAAAATAAGGAAAAAGTTTTGAGAAATTGTGAACATCGAGATGCGATGATTTACAGTTTGGATGAAACTGAAGCAACTTTACATGGCTATACACGTTTACTAGTGTGCGCAGGTGAAAAGTTACTTATCTCTATGATATGATACACTATGCTCATGTAAGATATAAATATTGCTATCTAATTTAAGACTAAGTGCAAACAGAGTATCCATGTTTTTTCGCTTCTCGTTATCGCAGCAAGTTTTATAAAGTCTTCATTTCGAATTTTATCAAACAGTCTAGACCTTCGAAAAGAATAATGTTCTCGACTACACTCTGAAAATCCAAAATTCACAAATGTCGTAAAAAACTTTCATTTTCAGATAATGCATTTGAGATAGAATTAAATTGACAACTTTCATGAATAGTTTTATTTTTTTTCTGTATAATTCTGAACTATAATTTTTCGAGAACAGGTTTGTAGAAATTTGCTTCAATTCGTAAAAAATTAAAGATGCTGATTCATAATTCTAGGTCCTGCGATTTCTAAATTTCTAAATTTGCTGTTCTAGTGTGAAATCAGCATCATTGTTATCTATTACTGTTTCCTCACGTTCGATTATTTCAAAGAAAAATTTGAGTTGCTTCTAGCTAGCATTTAAAAATTGGTTTGTGATCGGAAAATAACACTCATATACTCCAGTGACAACATCCATAATATTTGCGAAACCCACGTCAAGCTTTAATTCAATTATCGTATTTGGTTCACCCTCTGAAAACTATCTTTTAAATTCGTTTCATTCATTGTTGGAATTGGACTTACGTTGGTATACGATTTGTGGTTTACTGGTCTAATAAGTATAAAGTAATAGGTAGTTAGTATAACAAAGGTTTCTGCACCACTAGGTGGATTAATTCAGGTTTTCTTATAATAATAACATCATGAATTGTAAATTTCAACCCTTTAGCTAGGGGAGTCAAAAACTAACCCGTCTTCTTTGAACAATTCTCAGGCTCGATTTGAATAGTAAACTGTCTCAGATCAGAATTTGTTTCTATTTTTTTAACCCAATCCTGTCTAGTCACTGTGTAAATCATGTCTCGCACTTGTTCAATTTGAGCAACACCCAGGCTGAACTTGTCGTACGATTCCGCGGCGAACTTTAAATCCTTCCAAAAAATTCTTGTTTAATGAATATTAATCTGTCAATAAACTAAAGTGCCGCATAATGAATATTTATGCATACGAGCTCTGTCGTGGCACTCCAATCAAAACAGACCGGTTTCGTGTTGTATATATAGTTCTCGAAGGAAATAAGTGCGTAATAGCGTGATTCACGAATTCGGACATATTTGGGCGGAGGGCACTAAACTTTTTCAGAACCGAGGTTAGCCTAGGTTTCCTTGAAGTTGAAACATTTAGCGTGTGATTCCAGGCTGTTGAAATTTTGAATCATTCTGATCTTTGATTTTAGGTGTCGAACATTTTCAAACAGTTTTGGCTATGTATTTACTTTGTACCCTGCGAACTTCCTTATTTACAGAGTGCTTGCCACGTTAAGTGGAAACCTGTCGGTTTTAATTATAAATCCCGAACTTTACGGTGGCTATCGCATTCACATAAACGATTGTAACGAAACGGAAGACAAAATATCCAAAACCTGGACTTACACCGTACTAGCAATAAAGGGTAGCCCTTGTGGCGTGTTGTTTACGACTCGGCTGGATAAGTGCTGGGTCGTAAGGTAGCGCGGTCTGGTCGCCATTCAAAAGCTGAGTCATGCGTATTCTTCGCAGTTCAAGTGTTGTTTCATTTACTGCAGCACTATCAAAGTCAAGGATACCTCCATGAGTGGCCAGAACCTGCAGGCAACAGGCGTTAAACTGCGCTATTCCCGTTTTGGATTTATTGTTCGCCTACCATGTGTCCTCCGCATAACCGTGCGCACGGGGGTGGTTTGTGGAATTCTTTGTTTATCAAAAAATAGGAATTTAATAGATTTGATGCAAACCGAAACACAGAAAAGCATAGTTAATTAATAAAATGTGTTTTTGCCATTTATGTTAATTTATTTCAGTTAATAGTGCAAAAACCATAATTTGCACGCATAGTAGCATTAATATTACACTAAGGTCGCTTTTTACGCGGTTTTTTACGCGGTTTTTTTTACGCGGCTTTTTTTACGCGGATTCCGGAATTTACGCGGTTTTTTGCGCGAATTTCGGTTTCCCTTCACTCGGAATGCAGAATCAACGCTGGTTTTTTACGCGGATTCCGGAATTTACGCGTTTTTTTACGCGGCATGTATCCCCCGCGTAAAAAGCGGCTTTAGTGTATTCTGAAAAAGTTCTAAAATTCGTTCGACAACCCTGCGCACGGTTCTGGTCCTCCGTAGCTTTCATACAAACTGATAAAACAGTATTTCACCAAATTGTTTTTATTATTCTAACATATGAAGACCTTAGGTAATGCGTCCCAGTGGCAGTAATGGATGGTTCTACAAATGTTTACAAATGTCTACAAAGAATTTAAACGCTAAATTTTGCTTCTCAATTTGTGAATGTCACTTTCCAACGATCATACGATAATTAGTCACCAAACCGTAAAAGTTTCCCATGTCTGTTCGTCGATAGGGTCGGGTGTACGTAGATATCACACGCCTGCCTGCTTGCATTGTCGCATCAGCAGCAGACAGGTTGGCTCGGGTGCCGTCAAGTAAATATCAGCTATTTATATATGTACGTACATCCATACGATTGTCGAAAGTCAGCTGATGTTGCATAGTTGGCAAATTTACAAGCAACTTTGGAAGGTTGTGATTCTGCTGCCAAGTTTTGATCACCGGTTGCGTCAGTGTGCGTTTCTAATGGGTGTTCTACGAAGGCATTGTGGGTCAGCTACTTTTATTAGGGTTAAGCGGTTGTTTTACCCTTTTTCCGAGGAAGCGCTGTGCTATCGAAAGAGCTCTTTGATTAAGGTCGAGATCGAGTAAACTTCAAAAATAAACAAAATCTCTGATAAGTTCCTAACTGCAATTAAAGAGGGTCAGAGTTTATGTGACCGAAAATGAATAGTTGGTAAAAATGTTAGGTATAAAATGTGTTTTATATATTAGCTTTTCCAGCCTAAAATGCAAACAAGAAACCACCTTTCCTGATTAGTATGAATTAGAATAATGTTTATTTTATGTTGTTTATTCTAATTTCCACATATTGTGAAAGACATAAAAGGTTACGTCCGGGCATATTTCAACACGTTCTAGATAACCACAAATTCAATATTCATATTTATATTTATTCATAAAAACTTCACGCAAAAAAAAAACCTATGCGGCACAATGAAGCGAGCTTAAGACCATATTTCTAATAGTAGCGCCATCGCGCCGTGTATGGTAGAACAACTTTATTAAAAAAAAATGGGTATCGTCAAAATCTTCACTATTTGAAAATATAGCTTTTAACCTTTCATTTGTGACCTTTCGGAAAACCATATATCGCGGGCTTTCGAACAACTTTTTTTTTCATTGAAAAGTATTCTGAAAGCAAAGCGTCTAACTACCGAGAGGATTGTACGGTGCTAAAAATGCCATTCAAACATTGGAAATCGGTTGGAAAACAAATGTGTGTGTGTGTGTGTGTGTGTGTGTGTGTGTGTGTGTGTGGAACCTTCCTAGATCCCACTGTCTGATCTGATGTAGTGAAAAAAAGTTGCAATTATCTTTCATTTCTACAACTATCTTTGTTTCGGGATCTAGAAGGTGTTAGCTCTACCGACCTTCCAAAGACCCTTTACAGAATGACTGAGTACTTGCAGTACATTCCGGAGTAATTTTCCAATCGGTAAGCCCCGCCTCAAAATAATACAAGAATCTTACAGATTTTATTATTATTTTCAGACTTTCAATTCGTTTGATACATTTGTATCAGAAAAATTGACCCGTATTTAATAGCATGTTATATTTATTGACAAGAGGATGCAGAAATACAACTGTCGTACTGCACCACTATTAAACACAATCATAGCGAAATGCTAAGCTAAAAAATAACGCTCTCACCGTTTAAAATCGATCCACATCCTATTCATTGATGCCCATCTGCCAAGTATCATTCAGTAAGTATTCATTCAAGTTGCAGAAAAAATTCGTTGGACACTCAGTATCCTTAGCTTTTGTTGCGAAAATCTCTCCTTATGGCGGCTTCGAGATCTTTCTAGAAGATCTGCAGAATTTTTTGGTTCATGCTCAGATGTTTTCTTCCTCAGTTTCAAGAGACAGTCCTAGCCTCATCTTCATGAACCGACCTGCATTGTAACACTTAAACACCTTTACCAAAAACAATAAAGAAAATATATCCAGCGAGAAAACTGTGACGCAGGAGAAAAATCACGTCTGTTCGCGTTCGTGGTTTACTTCGATCTAAGTGGAGACATTGCATATGTTCATAAAATTTTGTATTCAACTATGATGTTACTGTTTATTTGTTTGTCGACTGTAGCGATTATTTCTGTAGATTTATCCGCTTACTGTTATGTTGGCACCGATGCAGAAGAAGCGGAATGTGGCTTGGACGAAACGCAAAAACTGACGTTTCGAAATATTTATCGGGATTTTTAGGTATATTTTTTTCGCATATAAAGTGCTCTCCCGTATCCTGTTATTCAGATTAAGACCGTTAACGAAATCCTTTGTTGCCGAATACCAGGCTGGTTTTCGACAGGGGCGTTCCACGACGGATCAAATTTTCACCCTTCGACAGATCCTCGATAAGTTCCGGGAGTACAACTTACCGACTCACCATTTATTTGTGAACTTCAGGGCGGCATACGACTCAGTGAAAAGAAACGAGCTGTGACAGATCATGCTGGAACATGGTTTCCCTACGAAACTAATTAAGCTGAGTCGTATGACACTAGAGGGATCAAAATCGTGCGTGCGGATAGCTGGCGAGACAACAGCCGCCTTCGTAACGTTGGATGGACTGAAGCAGGGGGATGCGCTCTTCAACTTACTGTTTAACATCGCTCTTGAGGGTGCAGTAAGAAGAGCAAATGTGGAAAGAAACGGTACGATCATCACGAAATCTCACATGCTTCTTGGCTTTGCGGACGACATCGATATCATCGCACAGTGGTCCAGATCGTCGATTTAGCGGTATTTAATTTTTTGTGCAAAAACAGCTGTTGTTAGGTTAACAGTATAAAAGATATTTTGTGTTTAAAAAGGCGCTTCTTTTTAGAAAATAAAAATTAGGGTGGCTGCATTTTTAGCAGAAATAGCAAAACCAACTTTTTTTCTAATAAAGATACGGTTCGTTTTAGTTCAGAGGAGTTGTAGATCCATTTATTCTAAACAACTTTGCCGAAGAAAGCTTGTCTCTATCTTCCATACTTTTCGCAGTATGATGAATTTAATATAACAGGGTGTCACTGAAACATCTAGTTTTTTGATGTAACTTTTTCATTTTTGAATCTATCAAAACTTAGTCTTCAAACAATTTTTAGGTCTTTTTGAGGTGCATATTTTCTCTGAATACTTGAAAGCGCTATCTCATTCACAAGAAAAGTTATAAGGTTTTTTCCTTTCAGAATACGCCCTTTTCAAATGTTTGTATCTAGTTAAAGAGCAAACACAAACTAAAACTATTGATTGCGTTTGAAAGGTCGTACTTTTCTGTATATAATATCTAAAATCTGGAGGGTGGATATTTTTCTATCTCAAATAAATCCAACTTGAACTTTACGTTTTTGGTTGGATTTCGCGATACATGTCACATGCATGCTACTATTTTTTAGTTTTTATGTATTTGAT
This sequence comes from Wyeomyia smithii, assembly GCF_029784165.1. Lineage (NCBI taxonomy): Eukaryota > Metazoa > Arthropoda > Insecta > Diptera > Culicidae > Wyeomyia > Wyeomyia smithii. Next base: position 22,820,210 of record NC_073695.1, read on the forward strand.
CGGTATATATCACTAAACCCAAACGTAAGATCATAATAAATAAGTAATTTTATCATAATAATATAGTTTTATGACTCATAAGAGCCGTTTTCATAGAAGTTTGCACCACTCAACAGTATATTTTTATGTTCTATTTGTGTTGTGTTTTCAGCATGGTGTGCATTACTTCAGCACTAAATGCAATGTGTTTTCTGATTTCTTCTGGCGTAAACGGTTTGAATTTGAATTTGTTTCGTGCTTCCTGTGCCGCGCCGTCGCACTGTCCAATTGATAGAAGCGTACCTATGTAATTTGACGAGAATGTGAAAAAGAACGAGATCTATCAGTTTTACCTAGGTTTAGAAAATTTCCTCAGTATATATTTCATACTCCCATTTTATTGTTGATTAACGTTGGGATTACGTAGAAACTCTTAAATATTTCTTCATTGAGGCTTGTGATCTCTGATACTAATTCATATATATTGACAAATCTGCGAGCTATATTCTGTTATTCTCGTCATCATATAGAAGCTCACTAATTCGCTTTCAACGCATTCCGAATGGCGATTCCTCGTGCTTTAGAAACCGGGTTCTCGGTACTCACCACAATGGTTTAGTCATAGTTAAACGATAGCTTACTTTCGCCAAGAGATGCATGAAGCGAATGTAGGCGTGCGAGGGTGACATCCTAAATTTGTATTTTTCAGGATCGTCTACGTCACGATCGCTTCTCAATGTTCTTCCTTAAAGATGACGTGTATAAAAAACTTGTGAATTTATTTTAGTGAAATAATTCCCCACTTTTGTCTCCTTTATGTAGAAAGCCATTTTCGATGTAACTTAAATGCTGTCGATAGAAGTAGGGTGAAGTTTTTTATTTTCCGAGATGATTTTGCTAATTTCCTGGGTTGTCATTTGGGCGTTTCGTGTTTAAAAAACCTTTTTTGGTAAACGTAGCAGAGTTAAAGCCTGCATATAATGCAATACTTTTAGTGCTGAAGTAAATCAATCCATGCTAAAACACATGTAGAATATCAAAATTTGCTGTTGGTTGTTTTTTTATTAAAAAGGCTTTCATGAATCATCAAACTGTTTGAAAAAATCTTATTTTTTATGATCTTACATTTGGTTTTAGTGATAAAGACCGATCAAATACAAAAAAATAAAAAAATAGTAGCATGCATGTGACATGTATCGCGAAATCCAACCAAAAACGCAAAGTTCAAGTTGGATTTATCTCCAGATTTTAGATATTATATACAGAAAAGTACGACCTTTCAAACGCAATCAATAGTTTTGGTTTGTGTTTGCTCTTTAACTAGATACAAACATTTGAAAAGGGCGTATTCTGAAAGGAAAAAACCTTATAACTTTTCTTGTGAATGAGATAGCGCTTTCAAGTATTCAGAGAAAATATGCACCTCAAAAAGACCTAAAAATTATTTGAAGACCAAGTTTCGATAGAATCAAGAATAAAAAAGTTACATCGAAAAAACTAGATTTTTCAGTGACACCCTAACTTGTTATATTAAATTCATCATACCGCGAAAAGTATGCAAGATAGAGACTAGCTTTCGGCAAAGTTGTTTAGAATAAATGGATCTACACTCTGAACAAAAAAGAACCGTATCTTTATCAGAAAAAAAGTTAGTTTTGCTATTTCTGCTAAAAATGGAGCCACCCTAATTTTTATTTTCTAAAAAGAAGCGCCTTTCTATTTCTATTTGGCAAAGCTACAGCATTTCAAATTTCATCAAAATTTTGCTTATCCTACTTATTTTGACTATTCCCTGTAGTTTTTCGCGGGTGCGATAAATGAACGAGAACTGAAGATATGACTTAGACTCCGAAAATCGCTATACACAGCGTACGCAAGAGAGACAGTCTCTTAGTTACAAAAGGTAACTCTTACAAGGCAGTGTGTGTGGATGATTAAGGTGTGCTAGGAACGGAACACAATAGTGAAGAGTGGAACGACCAAAGAGTGCCAAGGTGGTATCCATAAATTACGTAACGCTCATAGGAGGGAGGGGGGTATCCTTGAGCGTTACGATTTGTTACACAGGAGTGGGGGGGAGGTAAGTTCAGCGTTACGTAACGAAAAATCTCTGGAGTTACTCTCCAAAAACGAGCTTTTTCATCAAGGAAATCCCTTTGCAGCGTTACGTGATTTTTATGGGGGGGTTGATGTTGGCGTTACGTTTCGTCACATATGGGCGGGTCCAAAAATCGGCTTTTTTGCGTTACGTAATTTATGGATGTCGCCTAAGAAATAACGTTCAGAGTACACTAAGGTCGCTTTTGACGCGGGTTTTTTTACGCGGATTCCGGAATTTACGCGTTTTTTTCTACGCGGTATTTTTTTTACGTGGATTTCGGTTTCCCTTCACTCGGAATGCAGAATTAACGGTGTTTTTTTTTTACGCGGATTCCGGAATTTACGCGGTTTTTTTAACGCGGATTCCAGAATTTGCGCGGTTTTTTAACGCGTTTTTTTTACGCGGCATGTATCCCCGCGTAAAAAGCGACTTTAGTGTATATTTATTCGGGCCTCCTTTCCACATACTGCGTCAGATTTTGTATAGTCAATTTGTCAACCTTCTCAGCTGCTACACGCCAGTTCGCCTTGAATTGCTGCTCGCTCCCGACGATTTTTTTTGTTCCGTGAGTCCCGCTTCATAATGGCCCAGTATTGTTCGATCGAGCGGAGCTATGGGGTGTATATTTCTTTGCGAATTTCGACAATTTAATGTTTTTAAATATCTCTGTTGTCTTGCCCCTTCAAGTCGTCGTGTAGACCTCTTGTCCCGGAAGCTGGTTAAAGTCGGTTTTAACGTATGTCTTGTCATCTATAACCATACAGTCGAATTTGGTCAACATCGTCGTGTACAACTTCCGTGTCCTCGTTTTGGCCGATCTGTTTTGATTTTCGTCGTGGTTTGGGGTCTTTACCTTTTTGTACGTTGACAGCCCAGTTCTTTTCTCGGCACGTTGCACCGTGGTGTGTTACACTCCGACTTTATCTGCTACATTCGATAAGTTTGGATTCCTCGTGTATGCTCTCTTCATCGCTTTGGTTGTCTATTCGACCGTCGGGGTGCGGTTTCTTCTACTTCCAGTCTTCCGAGTTGTGATCAACCTCTCCTCAAACACTGTAATCACTTTAGACACCGTCGTTTGAGGCAAAACGAGGAGGCAAATGAGGAGCTTCTTCGCTAACAATTTATGCGACAAAAGCGGAAAATCTTGGTGCGCGTGCCGAATTTTCAAATGTCGTTCTACTTGCGTGGGGGCCATTTTGACAACTGAAGAGCGTGCGCCAACAAAGTACAAAGTAGGCACATCATTCTACACACCTGTGTTAACAAAAATAGGGGTTTCCAAATAATTCATATGGCAACACTTCCGGCCGAAACTTTTATTTTTAATAGATTCCTTGATTTATTTTCTTCAAAAATCGTCTATCAGTATTCTTCGGACATCTCACGTCTATGAATTGAAAAAGAAAGAATAAAGAGATTTTGAACAAAAAAAATCGTTTTTTTGCAACAAAAAGAGAAGGGATCTACAGAGCGGGGGGTATTCCAATCGACATCAGAACTGAGAATTTTTCCAAAAGGAACTTAGATTAATAATTTACCCTATTTTGAGTCAAATCCATGATGATCGTGTCCAACTGGCATGGAAACTTCGCACATAGGAGTAAATCGAGTAAAAACCTGATCAAAAGTCAACAAAGCAAAAGTTTATTAACCATGTTCTGCATAATCTAATTTTAAAGAGTGATACTTACTGAATCTTTTGACAGCTTATGGGCATCCAGAAGTATTGTTAACCGTTGTTACAGCTGGTTGAAATCGATAGAATTTTAGCTTTCTGTTGTTGCATTCGATGCTCCCGTACCGTTCACTTTTTTTTTTTTAAACAATCATACAAACATATGTCATAATCTATGAGGTAAGTTGAGTATCAATGAGTTTCAATGTAAACAGCCAATTGCAAATGAAAGCCTGTATGTTTTGGGTCAAACAGGTGTCATCAGATCATCCGAACCAAGTTACAAGAACACACCTTTGTTATGTAATGAATGAGTGTTCTGAGACATTCACAACAGGTTGCTATTGAATTCGGATCCTTCGATCACGAGTTCTAAGCCAAAATCCAAGAAAAACGGTCAAACTTTTTCGTCCGAAGCAATGCAAATGTTGCGAGTGAAATGTTCGTACACGGACAATGATGATAATACTTGTGACTCTTCAGATTCTTCTGAAGGCTCAGATTGATCAATAATCGAAATAGTGTTAACCCCGAACCTCACTGATCTGAAATACAGTTATGTTTCATTCATAAAGGTTCAGTAGAGAACAAACTACCTTTCAATCCGAACTACATCAAAAATAACAAACCACAAAGGTGGGTTATTTCATGAATTTTTTAGTCTCGACTATTTATTATACTATATTTTCGATCCATGATACGTTTCCAGTCAAAAAAACCTTCAAAATAATTTTGATCAGGTTTGGTGTTCTAAGTGCTCCACTGTGCTTCGTATGGAATGTCCCAGGTATATTATGCTGACTTTTTGTTCCAAGACACTTTTATTTCACAAAAAAATGATCTCTTGAATATTCAATGTTATTGGTTGATATTTTTCAATATTATTTTCTAAATTTGACGACATGGACTTTGATTTGCAACGAAAATTGTTTTCAAAGATAAGTTTCCTGGCTTTCCTTAGCATTCCCTGATATATTATTATTGATTTCCCTGATATTTTTAGTTCTCAGTACACAGAATGCGCAACGTGGATGAACTCAATTTTAAATTCAGTGGAAAAAGTATTCGATGAGATATAAAACCAAAAAGTAGAGGTCTCGCAATAGCTTTTTACGCTAAAATAAATATGCTTTCACGTTAGAGGGCCATTTTTTAAAGAGTCGCATTTCGGTCAGAAATTTCACTGATTATATCTCATCTTCCCTGATCGAAAAGTAAATTCATTGCTGCATTTCCCTGGTTCCTGCCATCCTGTAAAAGGTGTATCCAAGAATGCAGTGATGATTATTTCATAACATTGAATATTGAAAATATTTTGTGAAGTATCAACAGGTTGACCCTATTTTCATTAGGGTAGTAGAGTGGTTTAAATAAATGTATACTTCTCACTGTCATTAACTTCCTAAATTCGATTACCGCTTTTTGTATAATACATACTGTAAGGTATCAGACATGTACCGTAAAACGGAGCAACGCTGATCAATTTTTTTGATCACTTGTTACTGACTTTTCTGTCAATCGAAACATTAACATGTTGGGTGAATTTCCCTATGATTGCTTATGTGCGTGTGAAAAACATAATTGTATCCTTCCCTTGTACAAATTCACACCCTACATTCACCATCTCCCAGTCGATACAATTAAAACCTAATCAATCACTCACGACTAAGGACTCGTTAAAGCAATTATCTATCCACCGGACCGGAACGAAAATGGAAGATAACAAAATAAGCAAACATCGAAACAGCTAATCGGATTTAGCGCAGAATAAACAAGTTTTGAGAACCTGCCCACTATCTATCTATACGCCTACTGGGAAGGTAAATACAATCTACGTAATAAACATAAAAATCACAGGAGGGTTGTGTGCAAAGCCACGACCGCAAGGTTGAAGTAGAATACTTTTACAGAAGAGATAACCCGGCTGCTTGCGTGTCAGTCATTTTTTCTAAAAAATAAACGTTAACCGTTATTGGCAGAATTGTAATTTCTCTTTATTTGATATTTTGAATGAAGTTTATATTTTTAAAATTTTGCGCAAATGAGAAGTTGACGTGCTTACGAATTGTAATATGCACATTCAATACGACATAATTGAACAGAAACGGAACAAAGGCTACGGTTTTGCAGAACGCGAATGACGGCGCGATGCGATTCGCCTTGCCGTAAAGAAATGTGCAGCTCTTTATACGGCGAAGTAGATCTATACATTTCAAGACATTTCGTCTTGCCGAATCGCATCGCGCCGTCATTCGCTTTCTCCAAGCGACGCAAACACGTAATAACAGTCAGAGAATGCATGTAGATGAAGATAATCATCTTTGGAGTATGGCGCAAATCATCAAATATGGCAGAGCTTTTCACTGGAGGAAGTACACAAGTGTATATTTAAAATCGGATATGATACTGATTGCATTTTGATGCTATCTCTAGCAGTGGGAAGAAGGCATCTTTCTGATAACACAGCATAAAGCTGTTTTCACATTGAAAATTTGACGCCTCACATATATTGAATGCCAGTATTCCAAAACGTTAGTGTCTATATGAACCTATATGAGGAAACTTTTCACTGGAGAAAACGTCGGTTGATGCACCTACTACTGATGCCGTCTGCTACCACATGAAGGCAGCTTTTCACTAGAGAAAGTGCTGCTGCATCACATCAGCAGACCGTGCCGCTTGCTGCATAACATCAGCAGACCCAGCCTGCCAGTTGTCCTGCCACTATGGCTGCTACTGCTGCCACACGAAGGCAACTTCTTGATGGGCTAGGTGCCACTGCACCTACCGCAGCTGATATCCGCTGCAGCTTTCAATGTTGCTGCTATCCGCTACCTTTGTTGCTAAGTGAAGACCATATTGGTCCGTGTTCGAAACTACGATGACTGATTTAGGTAGATGCAGGCTCTTTTATAGGCCAAAATAATGCATTCCAATTTACTAGGTCTATAATTCTATCGACCGTGCTTGGGAAAGCAATTGTATAACGACCAATCAGAGATAGAATTTTGCGTTTTGACAAGGCTTGACAATTTTAAATAGTACAATAGTTCGAATAATAAAATTGCAATTTCCTGCATTTGGTAGGAATCTTAGAAGGTTTTCCAATCGATTGCTGCAAAAACGAAGGAAATCCATCAAAAATTGACCGATTTATTAGCATTTGAAATTGGACATATTTTTCGCTTTTTCCGGTTTTAGATTTTCATTTCACATCCCTATGTGGCCGAACTTCCTGAGAGAAGTATTCTACTTCAAAAAACAACAACAACCGTAACCCATCGCGGGTAAATCGACAAAGTTGTGCCTTCTGTCCTTCAGTCGCGTAAAAAAAAAGCAGCCACCACTTCACCGACTACGGAAGATCCACGCAACAGTGACGCCCTCTAGTGGAAGTGTGTCAAGTTGAATTCAGGCGAAATATTAAAACAAAGTTGCTCTTCTTCGGAACGCGTTGCTATTCTTAGTCAACTTTTTATCGTTTATTGTACACAATACTACCCACGCTCAAAATTTATTCCATTTTGTTATCTAATGATTCCTCTCTAGCAGTCATACGTAATTCAATCAATTGTACTTGGAAATTCGGCAGAGGTTGATACCATAGATATGGTATAACATCTATTTACATAAATTCGAAACTTTGTTGATTCGATAATAGTGCTAGAAAACAACGTATCAGAATGTCAACCACTTGTTTACGCTTACCATGTAATTTTTTTTATTCAACTTGATCAAAAAAACAAAAACTGAAAACAATCATCCGCAGGTTTTATTTCTGATGTCCCATCCCATCGATGTGTGTCACACTTTCGGCCGGCATGTGTGCTATACATATTTACACCGTCGAAGCGGGAAGAGAGCGAAGAATAAAATTTGACCTTGAATTTATTTCGTATATAACATAAATTTAAAGGGCCACCATCCATATCATTACAACTAACGAGGGGAAGCGGCTGGGGAAGGCAGGGGAGAAGCCAGAATGAAGACTTGAAAGAGTGAAACAGTAACGAGTTTATGTTTGTCAATCTATAAAGGTGTAAAGGAGCTACGTGATGGCCGCGCGTCGGTGTGTTTGCTTTTGCGTGTGAAAATCATTCGAACAAAATAAAAAAACACGCAAAATACGATGAATTTGATAGGTTTGAATTAAAACAGGGGGAAGATTTTGTTGTTCTGGTGCGTGGGAGATGGGAGATTTTTCTACGTTATACGAATTGGCCTCTTTGCATACGAAATTTTGATGTCCGCTTTTTTATTTTATACAAATTATGAATGAAATAACGAATTTTCAAAATTATGTCATCTGGCATACTCGACCAGAAAACATATACATGAAATCAGCATTTTTCCACAGAAACAATAGCAAACAATTCTTAGGTGATTTTCATGTTTAAATTACCGTTAAATTTGCATGTGAAGTAGAGTATTATATAATGAAATATCAACAAGTTAAATGCCATATCGATATTATATACAAACAAAATGCAAAGTGATTCGCGATTTAACATTAATTTTGACAGTGTAAACATTTTTCGATGGTATGGTGGATATCGTCGGAGCACAAAAATGGCAGCAAGTATTGCACTGTGATATCAGTCACCTTAAGTTGCATTAAATTAATCTCCTATTTAAACTGTCGTTGGAAACTATTAAAGTACTATGTGCAGTGATTGCAATACATTAGGCATGTATACCTCAATTTAAAACAAATTTGAAATATCGGCAGCTTAGAACAAACAACTTTGACTATAGAACCACATTGACGAATTGACACCCTGCAGAAATGGCTAACAGGACAATTTTGCGATTAATGACAAAGGAAATATCAAACGCATAATAAATACATTTTAAATGAATTTACTTAAACGAAGAAGCGATGATTCTGTATCATAGCTTAAGCAAGATTTTGATATTCGTACCGAGCCTGTCCAAAAATGCGATTCCCTCCGCGCAGAAGGGTGAGGATCATGTGAAGACAATTTGTTATTGTATCTTTGAGTATCGCTTACACTCTTGATACTACATTGAACAGATTTCAAATAAGTTAATTTTACGTCAAGATAAAGTAGATTTCAGTATTTTAGGGGAATTAGGGGTAAATTGACATACATTACGTGGATCAGAGGCCTGCCAATCGATTTCTGAGACTTTTTTTTCATAATTTGACTACCACATTTAGATAGTAACGGAGCCACTAACGCTCTACGTATTTGACATTATTTAGCCTTGTGAAATATATTAAAACCATATCAAACTGTTTTCGTAGAATCACCGTGACCTCAAGTCAGTTTTTGACCAATTTAGGGTCTGTTTTTTTTTTTCAAAATGGGTGGGAAAATGCTATTAAGCAAACAAACTCCTAAAAATTTGACATTTAGCTTTGAACATAATAGCGTCGAGAAAACAATAAAAAATTTCCGATTTCTCAAAAATTGAAATAGGTCAAAATTCGAGAAAATTTGCTTTTGATTCAAAATACAAAAAAAAATCGTACATACAAGCCAAGGCAATAAATCGTTGTACTGTGTTATTCACGATGTAAAACTGTGTATGTTTTTTTTTATTTCATGTACTAGAAACCGCTATGTAATTGTTTATTTGTATTAGTTGTAAATTTCATTTTTTGCGTCTGTAAAGTACATAATTTTCCTAAAAAGCTCGTTTTTATGCAAATTACGGAAGATTAGCTAAACTTTGAGGGTTGTCTGATCATGGAGAAATGGGAAAAAAGGTCAAATTTTCTAAAAAAAAAAAGAAAATTTTTCAAAGCCGCAAAGGTCGTTAGTGGTATGATATCTTGGACAAACAGTGTTTTTTAGCTTCCAGAGAATATATCCGGACTACTTCGTGATTAATGCGAAACTTACAATGATAACAAAACTCAACGAAGCGTTACTTTGCGTGTGTCAAACATGTAAAATTGCGTTACGTGGGGGTGGGTGGGTATTAGTAATCGTCAAATTCCGCGTTATGTAATATTTGAATGGTTCCTAACGTTTATCCAGCTTTTCACGCACCATAATGGTGGTCGCTATAATGCGTGTTCGTAATATGCGAACCTCTCTGCTTACGTCAGATTTGCGATTTCTGAAAAATTGGCAACACAAATGTTGCCAGATATATTTTTCTTTTGATAAATTGAATGGAGACTTCAAACTGACGTAAGCAGAGTTGTCAAAAGGGTGGGTAATTTATTACAAACTTTGCATTATAGCGTCCGCCATTATGGCGCGTAAAAAGCTGGATATCGAAGTTAGGCCACAGAGAACAGACGTTAATCTTATTTTCAAAAAATGTGTAAAAACTTGCGCAAAACTTGCGAATGCCTTTATTTCAAGTTTCTTCCTGTCTCTGGTTCGTAATGCGAATTTTGACAGTTTCGTAAGGGATTTTGTTGAGGGCTCGAGTAGAGCCGCTATGAAGAAAATTCATTCCGTTCTTTTTCGTCGAGCAGTTCATACTGGTGTTGGTACCGGGTGATGTGGGGCAAAGAGTACCAAAAAAAATCGCCAGTGTTACGTATGTCTAAGTATGTGATAATACTTAACACGTACAGTTTTGTGTTTTGGAAGACAATCGAATTCTTCTTTTTATCGGTTGCGTATTGTACATATGTAGGGTTACCATTTGGCCGGGGTTGAAAATCAGGACAACTTTTTCCGGTACAAATTTGATATGAGGTGTTTTCTTTTTTTTTTTTTTTTTTTTGAGGTGCCAATTAATTAAACACATAATTTGAGATTTGCACTTCAAATTACGCCTAAACACTCATTTATTTATTCAAAGTACTTCTCGAACGATCCATTTTTGCAACTTTGATTCATTAGGCGTAGATACCTAAAAAAATTCAGCACACGTAAACTTTTTAAAAGTGGGTCCCAAAGTTTTACACGGTTTTTTGATTTTCATATATCAGTTGAAAGAGTGTGATTTTCTGAGCAAAATGTGATTTTTTAAAAATAGTTTATCGTTGTCCTTCAATTTTTAAATGAAGAATAACAAACTGCTCGAAATACTTTAAATGACAGTTCTCCCATATACCGTGCATACGCGAAATGCTATTTAAGACATTTCGAGCAGTTTTTTATTCTTCATTTAAAATCGAAGGAAAACGTTAAACATTTTTTGAAAAACACGTTTTGCTCAGAGAACGCGGCTTTTTCAAATGATATATAAAAACTGGTATCCAGATTTTTACGCGCCATAATGACGGGTGCTAAAATGCAAAGTTCGTATTAAATCACCCACTCTTTTGAAAACTCTGCTCACGTCAATTTGTAGTCCTCACCGTATTTTATCAAAAGAGAAACAAATCTGGCAACATTTGTGTTGCCAATTCCTCAGAAATCCCGAAGCTGACGTAAGCAGAGAGGTTCGCATATTACGAACACGCATTATAGCGACCGCCATCATGGCGCGTAAAAAGCTGGATAGCTTTGAGACCCAAAAGTCAGGTAGTTGAGGGTTGCAACGACTATACAATTGGGTAGTTTAGCTATTCATGGATTTCCGATTTTTATATATCATCTGAAAGAGTGTAATTTTCTGAGCAAAACGTGGTTTTTTAAAACTTTATATCATTATCCTTCGATTTTTAAATGAAGAATAAAAATTCGCTCTAACTCGCTACAATGACAGTGTATATATGGGCGAGCTGTCATTGTAGCGATTTCGAGCAGATTTCGAGCAGTTTTAAAAGCGAAGGACAACGATAGAATTTTTTTTTCAAATCACGTTTGACTGAAAAAATGCAGATCTTTCAGATGATATTAAAAACTGATATAGCGAAACAACCCAATCCCTCTCATCAAAATTCAACCGAAGAAAAAAAATCGTTCGAAATGAGTCCGTTTCGTTCCGGAGCCAAAGTAAAAGTACTGAACAATCTTCAACATTTCTTAACATCCGGCATCATTCAGAAAAATCAGGACAACTGCTAAAATATGGAAAATAAATCAGGACGCTCCAAACGGGTCTCAAAACCAGGACATGTCCTGCTAAATCAGGACGGATGGTATCCCTATACATATGCAGTTATTCTGTACGTGGCGGATGAAGGCAGATAGCAGACAAGCAACAGTATAACATCACGGGGTTGTTAAATCTGCTCGACAGTATCACCACATACATAAGACATACGTAACACTCAGGAAGAAATCTTCCAAAAAAGTTGGTACAAAATGAACTACTCGAATGGTACTACCCTCTGAATATAATTACTGTTTGAGTTGTTTTTTAAGGCAGTGTACCTGCGCAGCCCTGCACTTGTCTCGTTCCTACTCGAAAAATGCTGCATTGATTTTTTAAATAACTTTTTGACAGTTCCTTATGGGATTTTCTTTGGGGCTCGATAAGGCCGAGAAAAAGAAAATTCATTTTGTTCATTATTTGTCGAGCAGTTGGAAAGGACGACGTACGGAATACTATGGGGCAACGTGTACCAGAAAAAAACGCCAGTGTTACGTATGTCTCATGTATGTGGTTGCACTGCATACATATTGCCGTATCGATATTTTATCGATATTAGTGCTCTGTTTGTAAGTGACGAGAGCGCCACATAGCGGGAGCATTACTATTTACTGGTAAATGACGGTTGCAAGTTTTTACACATCTTTTGAAACTTAGATGAACGTCTGTTCCCTGTGATGTATGTGCTATAAACAAATCGGGAGTACTTTGTGATAAGGTCGTATGTCTAAACGTAATCACAACGAGTGAGAGATGATTTGTGCTTGTGAAATACAAGGGATATAACTCTCACTCGTTTTGTTTACGTTTAGACATACGACCTTATCACAAAGTAGTCGAGAAATCGCAAACAATCAATCAATTTGGAATGTTTAAAATTATTTAAACAAAAATGAGTGGGACGAAGTTTGCCGGGTCAACTAGTAAAACTAATAAATAAGTTCTAGTAAGTAAAATCTTTAACTTTACTAGGCAAAATTACGAATCCTTTTTTTTGTAATCTGTAAAATGTCCGGGAGCGCAAAGACAGCCTTACAACACGACCCCAGCACCGAAGCCGCCCTGCTCTGCTACCTCATGCTGAACGCCTCCGCACCCACAAAAAGCTATCCATCCATCCATCCGTAGAATGCTTTGCACGCTCGTGAAATTTAGCTCTAAACTGAGTGAGATGTCACTCACTTTCGTTAAAAGTGAACCTACTCTGAACAGAGTTTTTATGATATTACTCATTTATGGGTAGAGTCACCATGTGTCTCCGTGGTTCTGTGGTTAGCGATGTCGGTCGGCTAGCTCTCACACGGTTGTGATATCGGGTTCGATTCCCGATCAGGTCGAGGATCTTTTCTAGCTAGAAATTTTCTCGACTCAGCACTGGGGCACGGTGTATCGTTGTACTTATCCTACAACATACAAAATGTGCCAAAAACAATATCGATAACGAATTCTCTCAACTAATCTAGTTGATCGAGACCGCATTAGCCCCAAGGCTAGCGTGCGATATTGTTTTTGTTGTCACCATGTGTCAGAAATTGAGTAGGAATCACCATCTTCTTAGAAAACCGCTTTGAAATGAAACTGAGTAAAAGCTACTCAGTTTGCTCGTTTTGACTTTTGATCCCTTTTATGAATGAAATTGCCAAAGGATTGTTGCATACAATTATAACAAAATCACAAGTTTTTTTTCAATTCTTTGTATTTTGCATATACATATGTGTAATAAAAAAACAAACCTTATCAAATCATTAGTGTATCTTCTGCCTTAGCAGCTTCATTAAAAACCGCAGCAATACGGTTCACTGTTACCCGGGAACTGTGACTTGCGGTTTTAAATAGTACACATGCCAAAAAATCCATAACCATTCTCATACCTGGAGGAACTCTAATACACAAATAAAAAACACTTTTTTTCAAACAACAATACAACACGTTTTTCCAAACAACAACTTATTTAGCGAAACGTTTTTAAATGTTTTCAATACCACTCAAAAAAAGAGTAAAGCAGAAAATTATGACAATCTGAGCAACTGTTAGTCAGTTCGGTAAACGAAACTTACTCAATTTTTGACGTTTTAATAGACATTGTAAAACGGAGTCAAAGTTGCTCAATTTAGAGTAAAATTAAAGGAGCGTGTGTGTTCCATTCGTTCCATGCAAGTTTTCATGCAACAGTCAAATGATTGTGATTTTCACCTAATTTGAGGTACCGCATTGTTAGTGTGTACCGTCTCGCACATGTGCTGCACTGCAAGAAATGTCAAATCAATCGCGTTTCTAAACAAAACGTAGGTAGAATCTTCCAAGACCTTAAATTTAAATTAAAAAAGTTTTTAAGGCCTGAAAATATTATGGACTATGAGCTGAGAAACGTAAGAATCATTGAACATTGGTTTGTACAGAAAACCTACTATACTATCAGTAAACATTTCAACATAATACAGCTGAAAGATTTTCTTGGATTATACAACAAAGTAACGGAGCTGTGCTTCACCGCCTGCGTGGACAATTTCTTCGGCCGTGACCTTTCACCGGGTGAAATTCGCTGCTCGGAGGCATGCGTCGGCAAATTCACCAATGTGAACCAGCGGCTGATGCAGGTCTACGTTGGTGTGCAAGGAGCAATTAACCAGCGGAGAATGGTCGAGTTTGAGGAGCAACAGGCAAAACTGTTGGAGGCTCAGCAACAACAGTTGCAGCAGCAGCAACAAGAGCAAAGTCCTGCCCCAGCGGAAACTGCATCCAGTGTCGTAACGGTGGAAACACCAGATGCTGGGACGGCAGACGTAAAGTAAGGTCGCAGCAATTCTAGTTTATAAGTAAGTAGTAGCCGATTAGTAGATATGAGTAAAATTTGTATAAGCGTATTGGTGGGACTCCCAGGGGTTGGAAAAACTACGTTTTGCAAAGCTTTTAAGCATTACTTGGAGCAGAAGCAGTCGCCTATCGCGGTAATTAGAATATCATTTGATGATTTTATTCGATTTGATAATGAACAGGACTTCGAGAATGGATTATGCAAAACCCAAAGAAAGCAGCTTCTAGAATGCATAGAAATGATTGTGAGAGCGGTTAGAATGCAAAATTTTGAAACCCTACACGAAGCTAATGAAATTTTGATGAACCTGTTCAGAACAAACGTTTTAATCGATATGAATAATGTCAACCCAAATACGGTATATCTCTTCGTTTTAGACGATAACATGTACTACAGAAGCATGCGTTTTGATGTTTTAAAAATGGCCAGAAAATATAGCACTGGATTTTTTCAAATATTTTTCGACGTTCCTCTATCAGTTGCAACGGCAAGAAATGCCGCGCGATCAAATCAAATTCCGCAGGACGTACTTTTGCGAATGGCAATGCGATTGGAACAACCAAATGAACGATTCTACAAATGGGAAGCAAACTGTTTTTCTACCTGCGATCCTCTTCGAGAATTTGCAGAAATTGAAACAATTATTGCGAAATATCTTAATAATCCCGAACATCCTTCTAGCGACATAGCGTTAACCCAACCAGCAGAGCAAAGCGTTATTCATAAGCTAGACTTGCTTCTAAGAAAGATCGTAGGCGATGTTATACAAAGTAGAAAAACTTCATGCAACAAAAAGAACGAGTTGAAAAAACTTTTCGAAGAACTGAACCGTAAAAGGAAAACTATTCTGAGCGATGCCAGAAATGGTTTAGTTGAAATAGATATAAATGAACCCAACCAAGAGAATATTCGAAAATTGTTCGAGAACAACCATTAGTCGTTGTTCATAAAATCGTTTGTTATTGCTAAAAGTTTTTATTTCAGTCATCCGACAAAATGCAAAAAAACATAATTAAATGCCTTGAACAATTTACAAATTCAAGATTACCATTACTTTCTTACAAAAACACTCAACATGTTTCAAATAAATGAACTCTATGGTCACACTCTAGCTCACTACACTAAGTATTGTAGAAAAAACTCATAACACAAACCATAAATCGAATCCTGTTAAAAACCTGTAGATTTCGGTAAAGTTTAGACAGTCACCCGATTTCATTCGGCTGCCTTGCTGATTTGTGCCAAATCTGGGATTTTTCGGAATATTTTCTTTCCTATTCCGACTAGTAGTATGATGTGACACGTGTGCAAGATCAGACTGCTTACGGCGGTACTGGGATAGGTATTCCAGCAGAACTCTAGTAGGAGCAGCAACAGAAACTTTAAACTGGTGGTATATTCGGTATACCATGTCAGATAGGGTAAACTGTGGAAGTACCAGACGTAGAACTGGTAATGCAAACTGCGGGCGCAAACGATTCCGATGAAATTCGAGAGGAAAATCGGCAGCAAAGCCAGTTGTGTCGCTCTATCAAAATGGATGGAAAACTTCTTATTTGCGGAGTTTTCTTTGTCGGTTACTGCTGTAGCGGGTGCCCCATTGGGTGCGCTTTCTTGATTGGCCATTTTCTTTATGCCTTTTTCAAATGATTTTAGGAATTTTTCTTGCTCCTTGGACAAAGGTTCATCCTTTTTGGGCTGAGGCTTTTTCGGTTTGTCTTTCTTTTTGCTTTCCTGTGTTACCTCTCGATTTTTGGCGGCAATTTGCGGAGCTAGCATTATTTCCAATTGCCTAAGCCGGCAATAATTTTGGAAATACTTGAAACACGGTGAGGCGAATGCCACCAGTAGCAGTACATGGACAGCAAGCAGCGTTAAATGGAACAGCTTGTTTTCGAAAACCTCTCGATCCAAAAAACGATAGTTTACGGTCCACTTATGTTCAAAAATACGTCCTAAATCGAAGCTGCCTTTTAGATATTGCCACGGGTATGTCAACAGGAAGGGTGCTCCTAGCACCACCTGAACCATTCCACATACCATCAACTGCAGACATGTTTTATAGTAACCCAAATTGGTGATAAATAGCAGTAAAATAGCCGGAGCAAATAGCAGAATATTCATCTTGACCGAAACTCCCAAACTCAGGAAAATGCTTCCGGTGGTCCAACGATTATCAATAAGTGCATTCAGGGCCAGATACAAGAATAACACCGCTATCGGATCGTTGAATAACCTCAGCACGTAGATCGAATGAATTCGATACGATGTAAAGGTGGTTATAAGGAGTACGTATGGGGGAAGCTTCCGGCTTTTACTGTACAACCGAAGAACCACAGCCATTTGCAGCAGATATATTGCAATGAATACATACTGAGCTAATCGAACGTTCTGCCCATAGGATGTTATGTAATAAAGCGCACTGTAGATGTACACAAACCCAGCCGGATATACCAACGGACCAGTATCACCTGAAAGAACCCAACAAGCTTGTCAGCTAGAGCTATTCTATTTTTAGAAACGAGCTTCTCCAAATCCATCGCCACACGACGAACTTACCTCTTAGCAAGGCATAGTTTGTGGTTCCGTTCAAAAAGCCCTCACATTCTTGCATATACGCTTTCCAGTCGATTTCAGTGTACGGAACCGTTCGAACAATAAACACATTCAACAGCAACTCGGCGGCCAGAATAAACCAAGACACTACCGGCAGTTGTGCCGGGTCAAAGATCAGGGACTTCACATAGTGCACACTCAAGTACTGCTTTTGCACTCGAGTCCAAGTCCATTCGTTTGATGCTTTTCGATTCTCCTGTTTCCGAATTGATTTGTTTTTGGCCCCTGGTGGTGCCATTGCGGAACACTACCGTAAAACCCGTAACGACGGAGAAAGATCTTTCGCTGGGGGTGTGGGACGTGTGGGAGGTGTTTTTGACAGTGACCAGCAGACACGCCGTTTGTGTACGAATGAAGAGGAATAATGAAATAGCGATTGAAGCGTCGCCGCAAGTGAGTTCAAAAATGACGCGTTGGCTCTCAATACAAGCTGGCAATGTCAAAAAAGAGGTGTGGTTAGAATACTATTTATTTGTATTAGTTAAAGACCTAACACGTGCTTGATGGATTATTTGTGAATTATTTATCTTTGGTTTTACGTTATAATCCAACGCATTTTTATTGTTGGTCAATCTCAGATTTTCTAGAATGGCAAACTTATTTATATAATTTTTATCAAAAAGTTGAACCTGAACATGTCGCTAAATTTTTCTCAGTGAATTACACACACTGTGTTTATTTTACAGAACGTTTTGGCCTACTGCTATAGAGATAAGTGACTTTTCACTTACGCACACTAGGAAACGTTTAAACCTGTGTAAAGTTGCTTTTGTTTACTCCAAACTGTAAATCATCGCATCTCGTTGCTTCGACTTTTATCACTTTTTAACATTTTTGTTCGATTATGTTCAGCAACTTCTTCCGATTTCTGATCACAAACGAAAAAAAATATTCAAAAACAAGTTTAAAACATATAATAAGTGTTCAACTGAATATTTGTCCAGCTGCTAAAAGCATAGCATTGTAAACAAAACAGCTATTTGTAAACTAGTGGCACTAATACGTTCGTACGAAAAAAGGTCTATTCAACCATCGGCAGATATGACAAAATAACATTCTCCTACCACCAGTGTGGTTTACTTACTCTGAGTACCACACTGGTGGTAGGAGAATATTATTTTGTCAT
Organism: Wyeomyia smithii; assembly: GCF_029784165.1. Lineage (NCBI taxonomy): Eukaryota > Metazoa > Arthropoda > Insecta > Diptera > Culicidae > Wyeomyia > Wyeomyia smithii. The sequence goes on from NC_073695.1 coordinate 22,838,496, forward strand.
ATCTGACGATGGCTGAATAACAGTAGGCCGAAACGTTATGTAAAATAAACACTGTTTGTATAATTCATCGAGAAAAATAAATTATCCAAAGGGAATAAAATTATACGGTGACAAAAACTCCAACTAATAAATCAAAAAACTTAGCTCGGCTTAGAAACCTGTTTACAATTTTGGCTTAGAAATCAATACAATTTTTGGCGGTATACATGATCATCGTTCTCTGCTACAAGTGCCAAGCCATTTAAGACCCAAGCACAATGGATACGTTTGCGTTGCGTTGACGTTAATTTGACAAAAAATGTATGGACTAATAGTCAAATCGCCGCAAACGCAGCCGCAACGTATCAATTGTGTTTAGACCTTTACGCCTAGCCTTTCTAGGTACAAATTTGCAGGATCACCTTAGAAAGAATCAGAATACCAAAATTGTGTCAGAAAGGGTTTCGGAATCTACTAATTGAATTCCCAACATTAGCTGAAAAATTATGCCAAGGCTTTGCTACACCACAATGTTGCAGAGTGTATCTCCCGTGCAAAAATGAGCGTCAAAAAACCAAATTGCACAAGACCTGATACTTGGAACACCGTTCAAAAACTTAAAAAATGTAATGTTGTGTATCCTCGTGCCGACAAAGAAAACGTGGTAGTGATAATGGACAAAGAAGTCTACGATACAAGTGTATTGTATCGTGTCGAATTATATTGAGGCATATCTTGCTGTAGCTGAAGTTTGCATGAAACACAATTATTTCTCGTTTCGTAACAAACTCTTTCGAGCTGTGTCCTTTTTTAGCCGAAGTTTTCATGAGTGACCATGAAGTAAACGCACAATGACATAAAGCCTTTCCCCGCATTTGGAATCATTATGTGTACTTGGAACAATTATTATGGCTCTGTTAAAATCGACAATATCATTGGAATGGATTCCAACGTACCCGAAGAAATCGGATTCCAGAAACAACAAATGTTGAAAAGTGTTGGTTCGAAAAACGCTGCAAAAGGAAACAGTTGGAGGGTGAAATCCAACATAAGACGACAAAGTTGACATAGGATTTCAATGGTTTCACATATTTCGTTGTTTGAAATCGTTCCAACTACCGTTTCGATGTCTGTGTTAGCGTAAGGCCCCAATCGTATGTAAATGTATAGAGATATTCGTCCTTGAAACTTTTACTCAATTATCACCACGTAGTAAAAAATGATTGTAACATTTTTATACCATAAAAACACAGTACATTTGAGTTATCTAACATATCGATTAGTAGTTATATGAAGACTTTTTCAAGGCGCTCAAACAGACCATTATTATAAAAATTGCACCGAATAATCTCAGCACACCATTCGATTCTTTAAGGCGTACTGAATCTCTAGTCAAAATGTCTAAATCGTACGTTACATTTTTGAGTAAGGTTCTTTTGAAGGTCGCAAAATACAACATAAAACGACGAAATACTCACTGTAAAACACGTTTAACGACGAAATACTCATTGTAAAGTACGTTTAACCACCATTTCATTGTCGTCTTCGGTTTTTCTTTGGTACTGCGATCTTGTATCTGTACATTGGGTGCAACTAAATAAAGTTTTCCGTGGAACGCCCCTCCTTCAAATCAATATTTTTTTTCTGTTATGGTCAAAACAATTTAAAACGTGTCAAGATTTCATTCATTGAGCTAAGCTTGCGATCACAGAAAAATAGAGTAGGCAGTGTGACTACAATCGTATTCAAGTGAGTTTTAAATCTTGCTTGCACATTTATTCTCGGTTGCACATAAACCCTGCTAACAGTGCAGTACACTTGAGTTTGATTCCTGCATAACAGCAACTGCATAAAAGAGAGGGGGGGGTCCACGTGGAATATGGATGGCCCCTTAAGAAAATGCCAGAAGATGCCTCTTCTCTGTTTTGGTATACCAATTCTTCTACACGGATGTGAATTCGGAGCCACACTACGAGAGAGTAATGCAGTTACGCAAGCAGGCTGTTGACTACATTATTGATAATTTTCATGATTTCGAGGCTTCAATAATAGACACAGTTGGAGGCAACGACCGAAGCGATTTGACAACTTCATCAGGAAGAAATTACCGGGGTGGCCAGGATCATAGCAGCGACGGCTGTAGTATTGTACAACAAAATAATTGATGTCTGCTTCGGAGGTGACGTTCTGATCTCATTTAATCATACTGCGGCTGCAAGTGGAGTATTTCGAATTGTTTACTGTATTTATGGATGAAAATGCCGAAAATAGTATTGCTAGGGGAACTGCTATCAAAGTAGAATACCGGTTTAGGAAACTATGTAGCGATTCGTGCGCTACTTAACTTCTTGCTCGAGGGTTTTCAATAGAAGAGTAGCATTCATATCCACATACATCAGGGGACAATTTATAAAATTTACGCCAATATGCTGTTGAGCAGGATAAAAGTCAAATGAGACCGAGTCCAAGTTACGAAATGGACGAAAGGCTGCCGAATGACCAACGTATTTTCGGTGAACATCTGGCAAGCCTTCGGTAGGCTTGACACGTCCAAAGCGATGGTAACTCCTTAAGATATGGGAATAGTTCAGGCAGTGACTAACAGAATAACGAAAGCGCGTTTTTTCGAAACAACATTCATATGCACAATAAATGTGAACAAAATAAAAGGAATTATGTATCACGTTCTGTAATCACTTCAGGAATTCTGGCCTGAGGTACGAATGGACCAAGAGTCAGATATTACTCTTCCCTGCATTTGAGGATATGCAGATGATATACTCCTGATTTGCAGAAACGAGGAGGATGTTGAAAAGCTATTAGATCTTCTTATTCCGCTACTTGCATCGGTCGGCTTATACATCACATCACTTCAGCTTTTTCAGTCGCCTAGCTACTCCAGAGCACATCAAAAAGGCATACAAAGCTTTCTCCTATCTTTGCGCATTTATAAAGGAGCATAGGTAGCGATACCATCTGGTCAGAGGTACAAATCAGGACATCTATTTTTTCGGCACAAATTTGATCTAAATTATTTTTAAATTAAACTGGTGGTATGTGATTTGCACTTCAAAATGCGATTTGGTTGTTAATTTTTTTAACACGTATCTCGAACGATCCAATTTTATCAAGCAACTTTGAATTTTTAGGAATTTGTATGGTTCCAAAGAATTCAGCACATGTAAACTGTTTAAAATTTAATATAAAAATTGTCAGATGTTTAACACTATTCACTTTACTCGGGCTTAATTAAAGAAATAATTTACGCACTAAGCGTTGTGTAGTAAGGTACTGAGATTTATCTGAATTATCCTCATTATTGAACATGTATCAAGATAAACAGGTTTAATATCTATTCTCCCAGATATTTCAAAAATAATGCAGATTTTTTCAGATTTTGGGACCGATTAAAGGAAACGAGGCAAGCAATTTTCCTCGCCTAGAGTCACTGACGAGCAAAATGTTGTGTTAGGAAACGCGAGTGAAACTTGGCTGGTGACAGCTGAGTGGAGCAATTTCGCAGACGAGCTACTCGTCCGAGATCCAGCAGACTCACCATCTGTTATATCTAAATTGGTCAGGCGAGTAAGTCGCTGCTCACCTCGTTGACTATTTTAGGCCCCTTTATTTTCTTTAGCTCGCAAAACGGTCATCACTTCAAATTTTACAATTTTACCTCATAAAATGTTACTTTTAGAATTTTATCAGAGGAAAATATCCTTTTGTTTTTATTTTTTTCAGCGACGAATTCGAACTGGCAACCAGAAACGAAAATAAATACTGGGCAATCTCCAACAATTCCTAATCTCAGGCAACATTCACTTTTCTGTTAACAGCTTACCGACTTGTGCCTTGCAATATGAGCTTGGTGATTGCAGGTAATTGCATGTCTTATAAAAATCAGGACAAATGCTAGAATATGAAAAATAAATCAGGACGTCCAAATAGGATCTCAAAATCAGGACATGTCCTGCTTAATCAGGACGAATGGTATCCCTAAGCATAGGTTGGAATGGAATACGATTAAATCCCTATACCATTATCTGATCACGCCAGTGGTCACATATGGTATGGAAGAGCCCACTATCCTCAAGCATAATAGAAACTATCTGCACAGCAGAGAGAATGAAATGTGCTATTAACTTGAGCAGGCTTCTACAAGAAAAAAAGGAGCTAAGCAAGAAACCGGGGCCAGACGCTAATGGTACGGATGCACCAAGATCAGAAAATGCGGATGCTCACTCGACCAGCACTGAGCCGAACCTATATGCAAAAGATGGCAGAGATCCTGACTCTCCCGGCCCGAACCCAAACCTGGCGCCAAGATGACTAGGTAACCGGACTATAAACAACAAAATACAAATTGCGAGACTGAGGCTTTTCCGGCTACAAAATAAGAAGCGACAGAGGTAGCGTTCTTTGAAGAGCTTTGGAGTTTGAAATACCCAGGGCCGGATTTACGATTGTGGGGGCCCGGGGCCCAGTTATAGTGGGGGGCCCAAATTAAAACAAAACTGTTTTTCATCGTACGAGTTAAAAGCATTTATTTGCTTTTGAAAAATTACCAAAAATTTGTTAGAATTTTTTCTTAAGCGTTATTTAGAGTTCCAAGCGAAGTGAAAATCTCATACAACATGTTCATGTTTTCACGCTCGTGAAAAATGCCACCTGCAAAAAATTTCACTTCGCTTGGAACTGTAAACAAATTCGATCCAGCGAAATCGATGGTTGTGGATCTCATCTTTTTCACTTGGGTTTATTTCTTTCACGCATGCAAGCGCTAGTGAAAAAAGGAGCAGCAAGCGAAAACTTGCGTGCGTTTCTATTCTGTCAGTTGCAGCCAATTTTCACTTCGCTCGGAATGTAAACTCGTGAGTTTCACTCCACTTAAACTGTAAACTGCAGGGTGGTGAAATACCTGCGTGTTCCACAAACGGGTTTTCGCGACAGATTTCGCAAGCGAAAATTTACGCTTTTTCACTTGTCAAATTTTTCACTTCGCTTGGAACTGTAAACTATGCTTTACGAGTTTTTTTGCAGAAAACTTATTAATTAAATAATCAACATTCATCTTCTTCAGTATACTCGTACTCGAAACTTAATAATGCTAAGTTTGACTGCCTTTCATTCTTCACAGTCGCACGCAACCTATTTTTAATAAGTTTCGTCTCCAAGTTTTTTTCTTGATACCTGAAAAAAAACTACCGCAATTTGAAAAAAAATGCGAAACACAGGCAAAAATTTGCACACAATTTGAGAAAGACGGCGCAAATATAAGACGACTCTGACAATAACAGAAACTAGGAAAAAACTACACACATCTGCAGGTCAATAAAATATGCACACGAGCTCAGAAAATCTGCATTTTGAAAAGCACATCTGGTATCCCTGATTCGGACAAGTAAGCAAAAGCAATGCATTAAAAAAAACTTGTGGATTATTTTCTTTCTTTGCTTTACCTCCCATGCGCGCTTAAGCTCTAGAGTTAAAGTTTGGCCGACTGTCACTGAAAAGTTCCAATCAAACAGTCAACAGTTTTTTCATCATAGTTTTAACATTGCTGATGTTCGATTGGAACGAGTTTTCACAGTTCGATTGGCGCTTTTAGTGACAGTCGGCTAAACTTTAACTCTAGGCGTTTAATGCGCGCTGGTTCGATTCAAATGGTGTGTTAATGTGTGTCATTCCAAGAGAATCCAAGGTGAACTCTTATGGATGTAGTTGTGATTGTGGTCTGTTCAAATTTTCTTACTGTAAATCGAACTTTTGATTAAATCTCATTTTTAAAAAGAAAAATCTTTTTGTCGATTTGTGGGGGCCCTAAAAATGTGGGGGCCCGGGGCCCGGGCCCCCTGGGCCCCCCCATAAATCCGGCTCTGGAAATACCCATCACGAAAAAGAAGGAAAGAAGGGTGGAGAAACTGTATCAGGCAGGTCATCAAATGAGGCAGAATTGAAAAGTGGCATGATTTGGCTCCGGATCGCGCACGCTCTAAAAAGCTTACCAATTCGTTATACGACTTCAATAATCAAAACCGGCGGCTATCCACTCTTCCTTAACTATTCATTTATCTGTTTATTTGTCATTATTTTTTATTCATCTATTCATTAACTTTCTAATTAGTCTTCTCTTCGTATTATTATATTCACGAACAAGTAATTTGCTGACAGGGACATATTGGTGTACAGGTACGGTTTCCATTCACGACATATAGTTGACGTTGAAACCTCCAGTCCAGAGAAGTATGAATAGGAAAACACCATCGTTGTGGTTCTATTTCATAGCCGACAGATCGGTCAACTTTTTATTTTCCAATTTTAAAATTTAATTTTAAAATTCTCTGCATTTTCTGAGTTTGAAAAAATTACCATTGTATTTGTGGAAACCAGCTTTGAATAATGAATAAACACAATGACACTAAAAAGATTCAATGCAAAAGCAGAATTCCGTGTGCAAACTCGCACTTTTTTGTCACACTTGTAAGTGTGATCTGCGATTATATCCTCTACAAGTATGGGTCATTCAATGTGTTGTTTGAATGTTCAAAAATAAATATAAAATTGGAGAAATTATCGACCATCGAAGTTTTGCTATCTATCCCTGTGTTCTGATGTGTTCTTTCAATCAACAATCAGATTCACTGCAGCTCATGTGTGTGAATCAGTTGAGAAGAAAAATGTTACTTACATAGTAACAGACACAATTATGGGTCACTTTTGGCATTTAAAATCATTGACTCTCTAACATCGTCAAAATACATCTCAAAAATTATTTTTCTTGTTGTAAAAGCTTGATAATAAGTTATTTTATTGAGTCTTGATGTATTATCATGCAAAAGTAATAAGAACAACCAAAACATGGACGGAGCCACAACTGTTCACGGTAAAATGTAACATTACTACAATTATGGGTCACTTCGCTTATGCACCTAGTAGAATTAATAATAATCGTTGTGACATTTGCAAATTTAAATCATTTCAATCGTATATAATAAAGTTAACAACTGAATTTAAAAACAAATGAAAATTGCTCAGTTTCGTGAGAATAGACGTATTTTACACAAAAAAAGTAGTTTGATTCTATGCCCACCCGCAATAATTCTTGATAAAAAAATCGCTTCTAAGGTTTTTGTCAAAAACAAAACAAGAATATTGCTAAATCTTGAAAACTTGTTTTCACCCTTGCCGGAGATAAATTGTGTTTTGAAAAAAATCCATCCAAAACGCGTCCAAAGCGATATTTTTTTCGAGATTTTTTTCAACACAGCAGTAGTGATTCAATGTGTTGAGAATCATGACGTCATAAAACTCACGCTCACCTTCTCATTGCATTGATTTTGATTCTCTTTGCGCTGTCCGCTGTCATCGGCGTTCTCTTTTGCCGTCCGTATTTTCCGTTGGTTATTTCTCGTTTTGTTTTGAACCTCGACATCGTCAGTCGGTCAGCATCGGGTATGTCAATGAGTTAAATAGCGCCAAAGAAAGTCCGCCCAAAATTTTCCCGCATTAAGTAACCGCCAGCTTGCATTCGGAAGATTATGCTTTTGCAGGGTGGCACGCGAAGTGCAGCAAGATGAATACGGTTATCAAATTATTGGACCGCCAGTACGGTTACGGTAAGCTAAAGTAATTGTGCGTAGATTTCCAGGAAAAATCATGAAATCGGTTTTTTCCGTTGCAGCTTCTTTGACTTCGTATGATTCGGTGTTAACGCGGTTGGCTGTTCATGAACAAGATAGCTGGAAAGGGATTAGCCCTTCGGTACTGACCGCGGATTTCAATCCTGCTCCACCAATTTTGGCAGCTAAATTTTCGAAATGTGAAGGAAATGAACACATTTTGGCGATTGCCAATGAAGATGGAAAAGTGGCAATTCAAGATACCAATTTACCAAACAAGGAGCCGGGTGGGGAGCGTGCGCTGGAGGGAGAGCAGTGTCATTTGAATGCGGTGTTTGATATTGAATGGATGCCTGGGGATATGAAGCTGGTATCCGCTTCCGGCGATCATACGGCCCGATTGTGGGAGCTGACGGAATCGAAGTTGGTTAGCAGTCAGGTGTTCAATGGACATTCGCGGTCCGTTAAAACGGCTTCTTTTCGACGGACTGATCCGGCGGTTTTCGCCACCGGAGGACGGGATGGTGTAATTGTTCTATGGGATATACGAGCACAGCTCGGCTCAAATTTGGCTCCTAGAGCCGATAGTTGCATCTTTAGCGGTCACGCCGGAGGTCCGGGAACGCCTTCGGCGTATCGCAAGCGAACAAGGGCGACACCAAAGATACCGCCGAATGGGTGCAGCAGTAGTATCACAGGTATGGGGATTACGCTAAGTGCATAAAGCTGTTTCATAACAAAAAATTGTTTTGTTCAGGTTTAGCATTTCAGGATGATAATACGCTGATTTCATGCGGCGCTGGAGATGGTATAATTAAAGTTTGGGATGTCCGGAGACACTATACCAGCCACAATCGAGAACCACTACCAAAGTACAGTTTCCCGTATGCAGGGACGACGACCTTAAAAGGTTTTACAAACCTTCTAATCGATGTCACACGGAAGCGACTTTACGTGAATTGCATGGACAATCACATTTACTGCTATAATGTTTCGAGTTATGCCACGGAACCGATTCAACGGTATAGTGGTTTCAAAAATGGAACATTTTACATTAAGTCATATTTAAGTCCGGACGGACAGTATCTAATCAGTGGATCGAGTGATGAAAAGAGTTACATCTGGAATGTGGACAATCCGAATCCATTGGCTCGTTTGAATGGTCACACCGTTGAAGTGACCAGTGTTGCCTGGATGCAGTCCCATAACGATATTCGGATTGTTACTTGCAGCGATGATGCAAGGCACAAAATCTGGCGAATAGGACCGGAGCAGATCGAATCGGATGACAAATTAAACTACAAGGGAGAAGCGGAATATTGCGAGAAATATCGCCAGCAAGCGACTAAAGTGAGACTGAAATCATTGGAGTTTACACCAAGGTCAATCCGACGGATTATGGAACGGAATGAAAAGACCCCAAACACCGTCGAGAAAAAGGTCACCGGAAAGCGAACTTTTGTTGAGATGGCTGGTTTTGATCAACAGGATGATTTGTCAACATCTTGTTTGGAAATCAAGCGACCAAATATAGAAACGCGGGGACGCAGGTTGTTTAGTCCTGCGAATACGAATAACAAATTTTCAGGGTTTGCAGCATTAGAAATCGCATCGAGTTCTTCGACTTCTCGAAGTCTGAATACTATTTTGGAAGAAAGTGACGATAAATCATCGGCAAACTGCAGATCCCCCTTGACGATGTCAGATTTAAACCTCAGATCGCCGGAAATTGATGGTTCGAACCAAAAACCTTCCAATGGTTTATCATCTCCAACAATCAACCTGCCGAATTTCGTCATTGATGGCGATGCCCCTCACTTAGTCAACGTCAACACTAACATCGGTGCTAAGCGCAAACTGAAGGAGAATGTTGACTGGTTAACAAAAATACGAAAGCAAAAGTTACTGCAAGCTGCCAAATCTGTCGAAACGTTGTCATCCGGCGGTGCATCCGACGAAGTCTCGCTGCTGCAATCGCCGCGATTACAGCTGCTGAAGACTTCGGACGATAGTCCGTCCACGTCCAATAGCCATCAGCATCTACCCACTACACCTCGCAGAAGGGCATCCCGATGCGGGTCGACTGATGGTACTGGACAGCCTAAAACACCCCGAAGCAGACGGAACTCGATAAGTATAAGCCAGGGACATCCAACCACTCCGGAGACGTCCATTCTTAGGTTTCTCATCAGCACAACGCCAACCGGTGCCGGAGGGGGCAATGGGCCCAGCAGTAGCCTTCACTGATCATTTATTAGACAATTTCCTAGCTACATTTTGAGCTTTGTTGGTTAGAAAACTCGAACTTCTTTTTTTTTCTGTATATTGTTGAGCTTGCCTTAGAGTTTCGAATGTTTCAATAACAAACACTGTTTTATTGCTGCTTTATTCACGCACATACTAGTTTTAGGGATAAGAGCATCATTTATCCGGGATGTCTTGACTGGTTGACTTCGTTATTATAAGATTTTATTAGAAACGATAAAAATGTATAAATAATTGCCAAGTAGTTTAGCAATTTTCACACAAATGCGATGAGAGCTACTTGCGAACGAGTGTATAAATCAGATAAAACGTTTTGACTTTTTAGAAAGAAAAATATAAAGATTTTTTTTCTGGAGAATTGAATATATTGTCATTTTTCCGAAACATGAACGACTGTGTGCTTCGTCCCGGCATGAAGACTCGATTTCCTTCTCATATTTTTTTCCAAAAAAACTTACCAAAATCAAAATTAATTATTAATTCTACAGTCACTGGCGAAGCATGGAAAGGGGGGGGGGGGGGGAGGGGCGAGCACTTCGACGAACACCTAAATGGCGCCCAGGCAGAGGACCAAAGCGGCGGAAAAAGTGATCCCGTCGGTGCGACAAACGTAGAAGACGTTTCAGACCCAACGATAGGTGAAGTTAAGGGGTTAAATACCTTTTTGGTCGAGAAAAATGAGGGAAGTTTGGATCTATTTTTAAGTGCATAGCACCATTTTCATTGCATCAAAGGGGTATTTTTCTGAAAGTACAGTTTATCAACAACAAAAAAATACGTTTGATTTTGAGATATTCCAATTATTAATGGCCGTTTCCCCGAAACGCTATTTTTTTTTTTGCAGAGGCTTGCGCCTGCCTGCTATTCAATATTGGGTGTAATGAATCGAGCGGATATCAACGCGCGGGGTACGATTTTTAAAAAATCCAGTCAATTCGTTTGCTTTGCTGATGACATGTCCGTTGTCGGCAAAACAACTGCGGCGGTGGCAGAACAGTACACCAGACTAAAACGCGTAGCAGCGAGGATTGGGTTGCAAATAAATACGTCTAAAACGAAGTATATGCTAGCCAGTGAAACCGAAGCCGACCGACAACGCCTAGGCAATAGTATTGCTATCGACGGCGACGAACTCCGGGTAGCCGAGGAGTTTGTCTATCTTAGCTCACTGGTGACTGAGGACAATGATACCAGCCGTGAGATCCGGAGGTGTATTATCAGCAAAAGTCGTGCATACTATGCTGCCGTTTGCGCATCATGCAAACGAGAAAAGCGATGTTTAAGTTTTACAATACTTTTACGCATTGCGTCAATGTGACAAATGCAATTATGGGCTTCTAACCAGTTTTACCTTGCAATAGACTGTTTTCAATAAATCTAGTTGAAGGTTTTTCGATTTAACATTTTTTTTCCATAAATATACCCACTGGGACAATAATGCCGAGAAATTCGTCTTCCAATATGTAATTTCTACGCATATCAGTCCCACCACGTGCATGCGATGTTTCCCGATAAAAAGTTCGTACTGGGGATACAAGGCTGTTTAACCTGTCACGAAAATGATCACGCTAATCTTGTTGTCTTTATACGCAAGTGATGACAGTCGAGATGAAAGTTTAGTTAATTGAATAAGTATCAGATGACTTACTATTACAAAGGGGAATTGTTTTTTAGATTGCCCATTCCTATCATATTTGAACGTTGTTGGGCTTTCACCATTTTGGCAACATACAAAAGACAGTTCTTACAACTTCCATTTAGTATGATTCTCATGCGTTTATTTTTTTATGCTCGAAAAGGAAGAGTATTCAGATTACAAACCAGCAAACATGGCTTAGTTATCCCTAACAAAGATATGAACGTACCGCGTTTAAATAATCAAGCAAAGTGATTTTCGGTACCGAATTTCTGAAACCTGTAATGTACCAAACGTTGTTAGGAGAAATCTTTAGTGCTTTGTAGCCCTTCCCAAGTTATAAATGAATTAGAACAGAAAAAATCTAGTGGGACGAATATGTGTAGAAAATCATCGATGGGACAAACAGACTGGTATAGTTTTTCAAGATTTTCGGAACAAACAATGTTATTTTCAAAAGTTTTCAAAAACATACGTGAAAATAGACGCATTTGTGATAAAAAACGAAAATCGACCAAAAGTAACATGGGACAACTATGCGTAGAACGGCAGTATGGGCTTCACAAGCAATTGCGGTCGAACAGACTAAGCCCCCGTACGAAGTGTAATCTGTACAAAACGCTCATAAGAACGTGGAAAAACGTCTTCTACGTGGAAATTTGGACAATGCTCGAGAAGGACCTGCGAGTGCTCGGAGTTTGCGAACGACTAGATACTAAGGGCGATCTGTGGTGGCGTACAGGAGAACGGAATCTGGAGGCGGAGGATGAACCATGAGCTCGCACAACTCTTCGCTGAACCCAGTATTCGAAAGGTGGCTAAAGCTGGACGAATACGTTGGGTAGGGCATGTTGCAAAAATGCCGGGCAACTACCCTGCGAAGATGGTGTTTACTACAAGTCTGGTAGGAAAAAGCCGACCAGGGCGTAGGGGGCAAGTCGGGTGGACCAGGTGAAGCGAGATCTGGCGTGGAGTATACGATGTTCCAGAGATTGAAGAGCGGCAGCCAATAACCGGTAAGTTCCGGAAGTATAACTTGCAGACTCACCATCTGTTTGTAGATAAGACATACGACTTAAGACATTGTAGAAGGTGACATACGTACATACGGTCAGTCGCGTTCGTAACGTTAGATGGACTGGAGCAGGGGGATGCGCTCTCCAACTTACTGTTTAACATCGCCCTCGAAGGTGCAGTACGGAGAAAAAATTTTTTTTCACAGAATACGCATTAACTATTCCCGAGTCTTATGGCACTGAAAATTCGTAGTCGACCACGTGGTGACCACCTGGTGGCTTCTTCACACTACCACATTAAACACTTACCCAGCAAGTCTGTCACCGCACTCGCAACACTTTATTCCTATTAGCACATTTGAAGCATAACTTCTGTCACTAAAGATTTAGATGAATCTAAAATAAACCAATTGGTAACTTCTTGAGGAAATTAACCCTAACATAAACCTATATGACAATAAATAAAGAACAGTCAATTTTGGCCTGAAACTTTTGAAACAAATAAAGAAGATAAAGCGTTCGTGTTCGCAGCTTGCTTCGATCGAATGAAAGTAAACGAATTCTTGTAATTCTTGTAATATTTCTGATTTGATTACTTCATGACTTCTTTCTGAATAAATGAAATGTGAATAATCTCGTTATTGACTAGTGTGATATTTTTTGTGAAACGCGATCATTTGTTGAGTGATACATCAACTACAAATAGGTATATAAATGTAAAAAAAAAAACAACCAACCAGCAACATCTTGTTTGAATACAAAATTTATTCCGTTGATCTGACTAAACATCCTGACTTACACTTCTAAACGGTGCTTGTTAGTATAAATAATCGTAGGTTAAGAAGTAAAGAGGGAAGAACGCGTTAAGTATAGAACATGTCAACTCACACCTAAACGTTAACTCAATTGGAAAATAACATTCAAACTTATCTCCAAAAGGCACTAATCTAGGAGAATGCTTGCTTAGTTTTGTTGATTAGTTTTACCTTCTAGTATTAGTCATTTTTTAAATGTGCCAATAAAAGAGAGGAAATAAATACAAACTTACCGATCAACACAAAAGCGAATCCATGTGAAATACGTTCAATCTATTGTCTAAGTTGAAATACAGCACAAAAATATCACGTTTACCAGTCTACTAACAGCACTATGAATTGCAGCACTACGTATCGCGTTCTCTAATTATGTACTAGTAATAAGTTACCGACGATTTCGTATAGAGTGTTGTTACTTCTACAGGAGCTTTAAAATGTGTATTGAACGCCTTCGTCCTAAGTAGCAGTTTTTTTTGACAACCTTGGTTACAAGTTTGATATAGTGTGATTGTATTATCCATACTAGGTGCGATCCGTCGTTTAAAGAGCCATTTTATGCTTGCTAGTGGATCGAATTTGAGCAAATCATTTCGCCTTTATGTCGGCCCTTCCGTTATTGCGGATCACTATTTTCAGATTTGCTAGATACTGGATCAGGAAACTGATTCGGAAGCACTAATTGAATAGTAGCGATTCGGAAAAGTATTCCTTTTAATCTTATCTATCTGAG